>NC_059482.1:20529438-21129438 GCF_018139145.2 Gymnogyps californianus
AGTTGAACCAGATAAAGGAATCGTGCAAAAGGAATTTGATTTTCTACTGTCAGAGCCTGGGTGATCTAGAAGAAGTTTAAGATGAGTAAGATGAGACCCTTGAATTGAACATGACAGAACATTATACATGTCAGCCACTGCAGAAGACTGGAACTAAAGTGAAGGCTGACTTGAGAGCACTTACTTATTACTAGCTGTTCTTTGGGCCTTTGTTAATACATCATTATTCCTAGGACGATTTTGGCATATATTACTACACACATCTCACTTTTTCAAACTGTCTGTAGGAATTTGTTTCTGAAGTTATGGAACATTCTGTTCTGTCTGTAAGTCTGATGGCTGTTGATCAGAACTAAAATGCTTAGAAATGCAGATGTTGCTGTAAGTGAATTGATTTCCTGTGGCTCTACTTCTGTATCCAAAGGCATGAGGAGTACAGGAAAAGCTTTTAAGGAAATATGTCTCTTCTTGACACAAATTTAAACACTTTGATAAGACAAATCCACATTGGAAAGGCAAAGGAAGTTATTTACATAGGAATGATGATTACCAGGAATCATTCACATGTTCCTGGCAACACAGTCTTTTTAAAACATATCTCCCTTTCTTATTAGCAAATTACAAAAAAGAAGTTATTCCTGGTGGCACAAGGCAGTGTGGTTCCCAGGAGGGACTTGTTCTGTCAAAAGCAACAGGCAATATTTGATGTGCGAGGGAAAGGCAGCTGTGTATTACAGGTCAGGGTTCTAAAAAAAATTCAGCAAAAAAGGCTTTTTGATTTATACACTTAATCAAAAGGTATTGTGGCATCTCTGGTTTTCTGTAGTGAACTCATGCTTCAGATGATACCAGGAGAGGGCACAGCTGTACTCTGAGAAGGGACAATTTTTCATGGAAAACAACATTTGTATATGAACCAACTGGTAATATTTATCCTTTTCTTAGAATAGCTGGAGCTGAATATGTTTCAAGGTAGACACCTTTCTTTGTTGTTGTGTTCTGTGGGATAGTATTTGACAGACCCATCTCAAGAACGTTTTCTCTTCCTGCATGATTTGCACTGCTATCAAGTAGAATAGTTGACAAGCTTGGCACTACAAAAGGAATTTTCTTGCTGATTAAGTGGCTGTTTTTTTGTGGACAGATGACCTGAAAAAGATCAAAATAGAGAAGAATTACCTTCTTGGAAACTTTTGTTCCAAAACCTTTTCTAAGCAGTTTTCTCTTGGAATATAAGGCAGTAGTATCACAGTACAGGCAGGGTGGGTATGCAGCTGTTGAGCCTAGAGACATACTTAATTCAACTTTAGCTAGTTGCCTTGGGTCTCTGTGGCAGCACAGATCCATAGGCTAACTGTCCTAGGGTTTACTGCAGTCCTAGATTGCTTCTGCAGCCTGTGCTGCCATCAGCCATGGTGTCACTAGAACTTGAGCTGTTTAAAGTTAGCTCTGATCCAGGCACGTGAGCTTCAGTTCTGTCTCTGTATTTTTCAGTATTGGCAGGCGTGCCACAAGTGCCAAAATCACTTTGAAAATGGGAGTTAACTTTATTTTGGAGTTATCACAAAGCAGTTGGCCTTGCTCTAAGAAAACTGGTTGAAAATACTAGAATTTAGCCTAGGACTTTTTGCAGCCATCATTTTGAACACACTACCAAGAACGGTTAGATTTTTGCAATTTCATTAGGACCTCTTCAAGAAGGAGAGGTTCAAAGCAATTCTTAAGTGCAGGAGGTTGTTTTTGCAAGAGCAACATCAGAGTCAGCTGCTTGGAAGAAGGCAAAACAGTGGTTTTTGTTGGTTAACTGGATGGAGTTATCCTGGTTAGGGACAAAAAGGGCTAGGGACATTTTGGCCCACAGTGTTTGTATTATACATTGTCAGGGCTAGCAGGAGAAACAAGCAGCTTATGAAGTGCTCTTGTAAGACTCTCATGCCATGTACTCACCTCTGAATTGCATATGCCCGTCTGCAATGTGTATGTTTCTGAACCTTTGCATGCATTAAGTGCTGTCTCCTGGAAAAAATAGCACAGTAACTCTAATAAGTATACATATGGTTTGTTCAATTCACAGTTGTCAGGAGCAAGAATTTATACTGACACTAACAATTTATACTGACAATATATATTATACTCTGATATATAGTAACAGTGAATCGCACAGACCAATTTTGCATTTTAACACATGTAAGTGGGTATAGAAACTGACACAACTCTACCCTGTTACTGTTTATGCTCTTTCAAACTTATTTTAAAACCCAGTTTTGAATCATGCAGGGGAAGGTGAAAATAGCCCTATATTGAGAGAGAGGGAGTTTGGGCTAGCTGTAACATGTTTTCCTTTAAGTATCCACACAGCAGGGCTGTCCTGTGTTTAGTATGCCAAACTGTCTGCAATAAGGATGTGTCAATACTTGTAACTTTTTTGCTGTTTTGTACATCTGCAGCAGATTCGTTAAACTATTTTTTAGTTTATATACTTCAACACTTATGAATCAATCCATTTTCAATAATCTCCAGTAGCATTTTCACAGTCATTTTGGACATATTAGTTCAGTTGTTTAAATAATAGTGCTCTTTGCTAATTTAGCAAATAGAAAAATAAAACCTTGCTCAAGGGAGATCAAAGCATTAGATTATGGAATATTTGGCAGTACGATCCTAAATAAACTTCAACAGTAGTAAAAATGACTTGGACTATAACTATGCCACCTATTAAAACATTGATCGAGTCTGTTCTGTAATCCCAGAATGTGATTGCAACATGTAGAAATAATCCAGCATGCATTAATATAAACAACTCACGTAAGCACAGCAGTGAAACTGACACCACAGCATGGGCTGTGTAAATCCAGATGGAGTCAGAATACTTGTTCAAGGGCTGAAGAATGTGTCACTAGTTTCCCCACTATGACTAAGTCAACTAGATAGGATATAGCTATATTTGTGGCAGTCGGATTTGTACCAGATCTCCCATGGCAATGTAGACGTGTGGAGTTAGCTGTATCCCTCAGTTGTTGGCCGTTCCCCATCCATTCCTGTGGTATCAGAGGACCCTCTTAGACCCTAGGACAAGCAATGTCTTGTACCTGAAGCACGTCAATTTAGAAGCAGTGAAGCGTACAGAAAAGTGCTGATAGTAGTATTGCTACAACAGGTACAAACACTGTCCAGGTTTTGAACTAAATGTCTTCTAACCAGTACATACAACAAAAATTGTCCTTGGTTCTAGCCCTAATCTGATCTACTTAAGGCTGATATTTATTCTCACTCACATGGGCTTACCAGTCTGACTACAGCTGGTGACTGGAAAGAAGCTATCGTATTTTTATAATCACAGGTAGCAATTGACATAGTTTTAGAGAACCTCACAACATCTGTTTTCTGCAATTCCTGAAAGAACCCAAAGTGCCAAAGGGTACTCTCCAGCTCTCTGGCATGTCCAGTAAAACAATGAAGACAAAGCGTTTCCTGGTTTTGGACCACAAAGATTGCAATTCAAAGAATCAAGTAATGTCCTTGTAGGAGAACAAAACTTAATTTTGCACTAACCTTTGCATCCATCAGATTGTAGATTGCAGTGGAAATTGCCTCCTTATTTATACTAGTCAAAATTCCATTTAGAAGGTCTACACATTCTGCAGGGGTAATAAGGCATTTTAAATACCACATTGTGTATGAAAGTGTGTATATATTTAGGCATCAGCATATTGCAACTAACTTTACTATGATGTTGAGTAGCTGGGTGAAGTAGATGAAATTAGTTTAATACAACTTCCACTTCATACCTCCTCTTGGTTTCCTTTTTGAACTGATTTTCAAGAACGGTTGCAGTCACATTAAAATCACATTTTAAGTGTTCGTACAGATGTAGTGAACTTACTTGCAAAAGGTTTACACATGACTGTATAAATCTATCACAATAAAGCTATATGCAAATTGCTTCCTCAGCACTTCAACTTTGAAGATTTGCTCAAAAGTCCTCAAATATCACAATTTTAACATTTCTTGGCTATCTTTGTAGAAACAGATGATAAACATAACAGTTCCACTAAAGTAAACAATGATAGCACACTTCAAAGGGAACTGGTTATGCATTGGAATCAAGAAATGCTGAAGACAGGTTGATCTTTGTTGAACTAGTATATATAGCTGATAATATCCCTTCCTTTATTTGTACTCATTTTTAATTTATACTAAACACAATTTTGGAGATAAGTAAGCTATTTCTGGTAGGAAGCTTCAGTTAGAAGAACCATCTGAAGTACTCTAACGATCTGAAAAATACTTCCACTTCAGTTGTTCTGTCATTGATTTAGAGTGCTAGAGCAATGTTCCCAGCAAGACTATCTCCATTACAAATCTTGCAAAGAAAGAAAATCCTGAATGTTACCTGCAGTACTTGGTCTATAATCTGGTTCTTGATGCCAGCACAGAGCGATAAGGTGCAACAGTCTGTTCCTCTCAGGCAAATTGCTTGGTATAAACTTTTCTGAAATGCCAGGCCGCAAACTGCTGCAGATTCCTATCAAAACTTCCAGCAGGGTTGTTTGACCTGCAATTTATAGGAAAACGTCACTGCAAAAAATATTGAAGACCTCAGAACTCTCTTAAAATGATATTCAGCATAAGTTATTTTGTGTGTTTTAAAACAAAGACTGCTTTTTTAAAAGCAAAATATATTAACACTCTTGTAAATAGATAAGCTAACCTTTACCAATAACTATAGCTACTTACTACAACAGGACATTTCAGGATAAAGAACTCTGTCCAAATAATAAGTCACAAATGGATATGTAAATACGCATTGTAAACTACATGCACAGATACCCATAATAATTACATGTATTCCTGAGGTATATTCTAAGCACACAGTTTTATATAAAGCCTTACACCTGCATTATAAGAATTTAATGCCTATCGTGCAAAAAAAAGAATCTACTTTGGGCAGCCACAAGATGGCAGCCATAAGCAGTATGACCATTAAGATACTATTCTATGCAGTGTTTCTAAAAGGTCCTCAGCCTGTAAAATACAGGAGTCCTTCAATCAGTTTTGCCATGCTGAATGGAGCCCATAGCAAAGAAGCCTTTCATTGATCTCCACCTCCATGAAACAGGGATCATTCCTAGACTGACAATTATTATCCAATGCTTTGCAAACTAAGTTCTTTAAAATTGCTCACACATGCATCTAAGAAAGTAAGATTCCCTGCTTGCTTAAGAGAATTCAGCATGAACTGGCATTTCTTGATCAGAATTTGAAACTCACGGCAACTTTAAAAATTAGCATTCTGCTCATCCAGTTAGCTGCTTGTCACTAAAATGTTCCCTGATTTTAAAATGACAACTGTCAAATATAAAGTGGTGTTCTTTCTCACTAAAGGTAAGCGGAAAATCCAACTCAGTAACAGAGTGCTTCAGCAAGCACAGAGAGATGATACAAGCGGGGTAAGAAGCTATGCCTTTCCCCTTCAGAAAGATCAGCTTCTTTGGAAACACTGAGGATTTGTTGAGGGATTCGAATCTTTACATCCCATAACGTGGAGCTTTGTGCTTTAACAGTAATAGAAGTCAAAGGGACATCTGAAAAGACAGTGCTGTTTGTATCGTAATTTCCCTACAATAAGGGAATTTGTAGAAAAGATTAGGGCAACGCAAAGTCTAACGTGAACAATAGAGATAAATACCTTCAAAAGGTTTCCGTCTGCTTAGGCTCTCCCAACACAGTATTCCAAAACTAAAAGAAAGAACAGCAAAAGACTGTTCATTAGTTTGCAATCTGTATTTATGTTCTCATTTCCAAGAGCCAGTTTATTGGTTTAAGAGAAAGGAGTTTTTCAAGACAAAGTCTATCCAAGCCTTTCTTAATTTGATGAGATCCTTTTGCCCGCATTATTAAGTTTCAGTTTTGAACTGAGCTGTTCTTATAAAATAATAAATCAGTTAGAATTAATTTTTTTAAAATATAGGATCAATTAGAATTACATTTCAGGTTACCACCTTATCTCCATTTGCTCTTGTGAATTTCAGAACTTTCTGTTCTCCTTTCTCTATGGTTTTTGTTTTGTTTTCAAGTAATTTAAATAGCAACTGAAAGAGCTGGACTTTTCAGCAGGTACTGACAAGCACATCAGTTAACCTACCAAAAACTTGGTTCTGACCCACTGTGTGTCTGTTTTCTTCAGCAAATTTTGATGGGGCTCCAAATACCTTTTTCCTTTTCTAACACCCTGGGAAGTATTCCAGTGATACCATAGATCTACGTTTATAACCCACAACTCAGATGGTATAAAATACAGTTGTTTAATAAAAAGCTCAATCTGCAAAATCAGAGGCAGAAGCAAGGAGGCTGGCTGGAAGAGAGAAAGCAGGCTATGAATGAGTCAGAAGCAAAGCAATCAAAAGGGGAAGAAGCAGTTCTAGGATAAACATATCTGCTTACTCATACGTCTTGCTGTAGTGCTGAATTACAATGTTTAAAAGAACCCCCTCTTCTGCCTTATTTCCACATAAAATCTGAAAGTGCTTTTACTTAAATACCCTCTAGGAAAGTATTAATGTAATGTGGGCATACATGTAACTTACATGTACTTAATATTTCATATATGACACATACTTTTGTTTTCTCTGTTGCACCACTGTCTAGACATGCACCTGTCTCATGCATCTGAGTCAGTCACATGCATCCTGCTCAGTCACATCTGAGCATCTAAAATTATATAAGAATGACATGTTGGAAAATTGAATTATACTACCTGAAAGTAAGCCTCCACTCTTCCTGCGCAAAAATCTTCTGTTTAGGAACAACATCAGATTAGTCATATCATTTATAGGTCTCCTCAAGTGTGTGCATTATTTGACTCATCTTAGAGCCTGCCTTTGTGACAATAAAGCAGGAGTTTAAATTTGTTGCTTCCATAAAAGCTCTAAAAGCAGAAGAGTGGTCATGCTTAAAAGTTATTTATAATGCTAGTCCACAGGCTCTGTATGCTGGTTGTAAAGATGTATGTCCATACAGACCGCAGTTGCAATTTGCCTCAATAAACGAGACAACCACAAAGCATGTAACATATCCAAAAGGGACATGTGGCAGTAGGTAATCTTCCTCCTTTGTATAAATCACTTTGTTAAAAAGTATGAGTACTTGAGTGGCTCAGTAAGTTATTCCAGCAGAGACTCCATAGGCCCTTAATGGGACACTATTGAGAGAAAAGTCTTATTGTTACCTGGGCTTCATCTAGGCGTAAACAGTTCTTCCTGAAACTAAAGCCGACAACAGTTCACGCTTAGAAACCTAATAACTACTTCACATAGTTTCTAAATGTATATGAAAGTTTTGGCAGCTCTGTTACACTTTTTAAACATTTAGGTCCATTATATAAATATTTATATGACGAACTTAGAGAACAGTTCTTAACCTTGGTATATTATTCACCAAATACAGGGAATTTCAAATTTAATTCACTGCTGTAATTGGCCTCATGTGGAATACTATCCTACTGCATTATGGAGATCTGACATTTTTACTGTAGCGTCTTTGAAAATAAGTATTTCGGCAACATCGTAGAACATAGCAAGGACTAGGTATGACCTGCCCTTAGAAATCCCATTCACCTGTAAATATCACCTTCCTGGGAAGGAAGACCTCCTTCAAGTATTTCAGGAGGGAGATACACTAAATCCTGGCAGTTTCTCTGATTGCAGTTCTGCAGGTCTGACCTCAGTTGCTGTTTCCTCCAGTTGGTTAGACCATAATCTGATATCTACGGAGATGGGAGAAAAAAGTAAATTTTAGTGACACTACCTCAAGTCTTGGTATTAAATGTTGACTATTAGGATAAATATATGCAACAATAGGACAATCACTGGATTTTACATTTACAGGCTAAAAGTAGAAGCTCCTACCTTGGCTCTGTACTGTGTATCCAAAAGCACGTTGGAAGGTTTCAGGCTGCAGTGGCAGAACGCAGGTTCGAGGCTGTGAAGGTGATGCAGCCCTTCAGCCACATCCGACAGGATCCTTATGAGTAAGGGAAATGGAAGTTCTGGGTACAGATGATGCTAAGTAACATAAAATACAGGTTTTGGTAGCGTGAAATTGTTACTATTCACGTTTTCATTTGACAATAAACAGAAGTACAATACAGAAGCTAAAGAACAGATGGACTGTGATTACTGTCCATAATTTACATGCTGATTGTTCTCTGTTGGCTGACCTTGTAATTAATTTTGTCACATAAAAGATGACTTCTTTTATATACCTCATGGATGAGCGAGTGGAGGGATCCATTGTTCATCCATTTAGTCACTATCCCCACAAGTCCATGGTACTGGTAAATCCCAAGAGAAGGCAGGAGACGTTCAGACTCATAGCATCTGACACTTGCTATATCCTCAAGCAGCAACTTCCGCTCCCTGTAAAAAAAAAAAAAAAAAAAAAAAAGAAAAAAAAAAAAACAAGGGTTAGAGGCAGGTTAGACTGAAGGGAATTTCAGCTAGAGATGAGATAGTGTAGGATATGGAAATGAGAGATAACCATACGGTTGAACACAAGCTAGTATAATTCTACTAATAAACCCAATATTATATCATCTTCCAAACAATTCTAAGAAAAGTATTATTCTAATATAACTTGAAAGACCTCTGGATACTTTAATGTGAACATAAGAGCACAGTTTAAAGCAGGATTGAAGTGCAAAGGCAGGAGAAAGCTGAATTTTATGAAATGCTAGATTAAGAAAAATCAAGTTTTTTCCCCTTACTGTCCCCAAGAACTTGTATTGTATCCTTTTGCTATTAGTGAGATCCACGTTTACAAGGAAATTATGATCTTCCATGCTTATCTAATGGGACATGTTATATAAATGATATATGATATAGCATGTCATAGCATGATATAAAAGTGAAGCCAAATTCAGATTTGATGTAAGCAGTACCACTTTAGTGACTTTGCCAAATTTGATTCAAGCTCAACTGCGGTTGGATTGTAGACCTGAATTCAAACAGAGTTTATTTACAGAGAATAACAAAGCTTTGCTTTGATCATCATAATCAGAAGAAAGTTTTGTTGTCCACGGACGTCAAACAGTTACTACTTCATGCACAGGGAACACTGAACTATCAATTCAATTGTGCATTTTCATGGAAATAACTGAACTTCTACTACGGGTTCAATTTTTGTTAATCGTATGTTTTGTTTTAAAGATCTGATTATCTCTACTCTATGGTACTTGTGATCTGAAAATTCATTGAAATTAATTCAAACTTCAGTTGATTTCAACATACTTGGAGCTCATTCTCATTATTCTAACCAGCCTTTACATTGAGACTTCAGTTTCAATTTCTCATATTTACTGTGTTGACTCGCAAGCCTGTAAACTAATCACTGGAAGTAATTCACAGTCCCACCTGATTTAACACTTATTTCCACAAATCTAAATATTTATCATCAGCACACAGTTAAACATTTTGCAGCCAGAGTAAAACACAGTTTATTCTCCCAGCTTTCCTAAACACTGCATAGTGTAAAAAAAAGAGATCAGAATGGTAGAAAGAGAGAGAAAGGCAAAACAGTGGCTTTAGTTTTAGGGAGCAAGTTTGAGTGAAAAGATGCCAAATCAGGACAGCATGTTAAATTCAAAGCAAACTAAAATGTTGATTTCTGTAACTTTTAACTATTTTGTTTTGGGGTTGGTTTGTTTGATTTAAAGAAAATGTGGACAGGGGACAGAGGAAACTTTTCTTCTTTAAACAAGCTACCAAACAAATAACATTTGTTCAGATTACAAAATTGCTGGACTTCTATCATCTAAAAACAAGCAATCCTCTCCCCCACCACAAAAAAACCCTTAAAAATTTTAACTGTTCCCAAATTCTGGCAGCACTTGGTTTTTGAAGTATCACTGACAGTTTAAACTGTCAATTTAAAAATATTTGTACGAAATACTGTTTTTTCCTCCCGCGCCTTTATAATGGAACAAATTAAGCTCTCTGTATTCAAGTAGGACACTTTTGTATTTTACTTTTAACAAAAGCCACCTGAATGGCAGCGTTCTCAGTTAACAAGAGTTACTAGTCCATAGATGCACATCAGACACACCTTTTTTGATAAACAGTCAGGTCAGTACATTCCCTAAAATGCTTTGGTCTTGCTTCATCAAAAGTAGCTTGTGGTTATTCTTGGAAACTTTCTGTGGTTTCGTCGCACACTGGAATTTTGTGGTCAGTGGGCTGACATCCGTCAGTTATTGCTCATTTGTTTTTATAATCAGGACACGTACACACCTCACTACCCTGTAACCCTGACTATTATCCCTCGCTCCTCCCATTTCTCTACTCTCTCACCTGTACATGCTGTTTTAGATTAAATTCAACCAAGATCTCTTCAGGGACCTCCAGAAAGATGTAATATCATAGCATGCTAAGTATTACTGATCAGGGTTTGTAGACATTATTATAGTAGAGATAATTAATCACTTCAGGATTAAGCTCTACTTCTATAAAAATTTGTAAAAAACCATAGAGCTTGTTTCTCAGTATAACTGCCTCCAAGTTGCCTCTTGGCTAGTCAGGATTTCTAGGAATGGAGATGTGTTTAGGGATCAGATGATCCTGGGCATGCCACAATTCATTCTGGTGCCATCACTGCAGGTCTGTGCTGCCCACCTGCATGGTTAGTTGGCCAAGTAAGACACATACCTCCCTGTAGCGTCCTGGCTGGTCAGCAGCTTCACAGAGATGTGAGTGTTCCACGAAATATGAAAGGCTTTGAGTGCAAATCCTGAGCCTGTCCTGGTCAACGTAAAGCTATCCAAATCTTCCTGGGCTACTACAGGTAATGATTTGGCCATTTCTTGATGGCTGGCTTGGGGGAAAAAATGGCAGAAAAGAAGAAAGTTTTAAGAACTACTTTTTGTCACTACTACCAAAGCACAGTGAAGTTGCACCACCCCTTACTTCCCAAATAACTATTGCCCTAATCCAACAGGCTTCCTTTTACCACTGTGTCAGACTTTCCTTATAAAGACAGGAAAAATGCACTAATTGCAAAGGAGTGTCTGGACAATAACTTGCCATCTGAGGCTGCAAGGTGCTAATTAATTGCTCATTATTATTTCCATCTGATGACTTTGAAGTGTTGGGCCATTACTTATAATATAAAAAGTGATTTTAAAGTGATACTGAATTATGTAGATAACAAGCTAGTATCTTACAGCTACATGCTAGACAAATATAGTTTCCCCACTTCTCATAAAAAAGACAGTTCTTCAATAACTCATGTCAGTGTGTTCTGCATCATTCTTGCATATCTTCTTTAATACAACATCACATGTGAACGCAAAAACAAGGTAAAAGGCAAATTTCCTGCTGCTGTAAGCTGGCAGAACTCTGCTAAATGGAGTTGTGTGTTTATAGCAGCCACTAATTTGGCCAATACTCTCTATACAGTACCTCTCTAGGGCCATCCGAATCTCTCAGACACGTTGCATGGCAGTGCGTGCAGATTAGAGATAACCTCTGCAAAGCATCACTGTGTTACTACATGAGTAACATTTTTAATTACATCTGTGAAGCTATATTAGACTAGAGATAACCAAAAGTCAGTGGTGAAAGAGGAAAACAAGCAAGCCAAGAAAACAGATGGGATAAAACCATTGGTAAGGATTACTGCAAGATCAGTGGTCAGTGAGTCAGAACTCCTCAAACTGGAATACTCCTGTCAGGGTCCAGTAGACCAGGGCTAGAGAAGGAAATGCATGAAGGAACTGAAGTAACAGGGCCAAAAATTTGAAGTAACCAGTAAGGATTGTTGAGTGTTAATTGTGTCCTTCTAGAAGATGGGCTCTACAAAAAGAGCTTCTGGGATGCAGAAGGCCTGAAAGTCTTCCGACGTTGAGCAGATCACTTGTTCTCCACAAGTAAAATAGAAACAAAAACCTGAAGATAAATTAGCCTATGCTCATGGCTGAACTGCTTCTAGTTCATGACCAACTTATTTTCGGTTAATCTCAGTATCTCAGCTGTGTCATGCAGGCACATTCACAATCAGAGGGGTACTAAGCTCAGTTTTGCAGCTACTCACAATCAAGATGCAAATAAGAATTCAGCAGCTGATTTACCAGTTCAGCTTTAACAGTGTTGGATTCTGATAGGAAAGCACAGTTGAACTTTTTGCTTTTTGTTAGATTATTGTAGTTTGAAAGCTGCCTAGGTGCTTTACTTAGAGTTTCCTTAAAGAATAAATCCAACATGGCATAAGGCTGACGGACAAGTTAAGAGTTTCATAAAATTTGAAAAGATTCCTCGGAATGAAGATAAATTTTCAAATGAGCCATTTATCCTTTAAAGTTGCAAAGACAGACCACACAGATGTACCAATCCTAAATATAAAAGAGGTAATCAAAAGGCTGGCAGGAGCAAAATTGTGTCTCATTTTTATTATATACTACAATAAATAATCATTTAAATAGCCAAAAGAATTTACTCAACTCCAAACATAGTACAAGGAAGATCAAACAATGAATATAGGATCTAAACCATTTCTGAAAGTATCTATTTTTATTTAAAATTGCATTAAGTAAAGCTATAACCGTTTTTTAAACTCTTGCTAACTGGCTACTTAGATTAAAAAATAAAAGCTAGCCATCAGCTCCTATTTTGGATTTGCAAAACCTAATTTAAGTACAGACTTTCTACAAACAAAATGAAAACCACTTCAATCTTTCTCTGTTACAAACCATGACATGCCAAGCACCATTGTCCCTGCGTCTGAGTTTGTACATCTGTTTCCACACCTTGACTTAGAGTGATTTGCTGATAATCTCCAGAAGAGTTTAGCCCTAAAATGAGAAAGCTTTTATTTATCTAGGGTGCTACCCAGATTTCTAAAACAGTTGGAAGGACTAATCAGAGGATATGGGACTATCATGGAATTACAGATAATAAAGTCTCTCTCTATCCCCCAGATTGCAAGTTTGGTACCAAAGCCATTTTTTCAATAGTTCTGCTCTTCTGAATGCTTTTTCTCCTAGACCCTTTTAAAAACTCACTATCAAACCACAAAACCAGTATTTCTTAGGTGACCTTTGCAATGAAGGGTTTCGTATTATTTTTTAGTAAGACACTAAAAGTCTCAGACAACTTTGTCATCCACCCCTAGTTGGGCAGGCAAGGGCAGGAGGAAGACTGCTATAAAACCATTTATTTCAAGTTTCTCATTTTAAAGGTAATTTTTTTAAAAGTAATTCCTAGCAAAGATGTTTTCCTTAGTACGAGAGAAACTCTACATTATGTTAATATTCAGATGCTTCAGTAAAAGAAATTGGAAACAAAAATCAACTTACCTCTGGAAATACGGGCACAAAAACTATGGAACTATGGAGCGAAACTGCTGCAGATACCAAGTGCAAGTCGGCTTTGAACTGCATTCAAACACAGCTCAAGCTTTCCTGCCTGAGTCAGCTGCATTGTTGATCTCTCCTTTTATTGGCTGCCTGCAAACATCTAAAATTTCCTGTTTGCATATACAAGCTGTAACTCTTTAGTGACTGCAGATTGGTTTTCACAGGCTGATTTGTTAACTGCCTGTAATTAATGAGAGCGATTACAGAAAAAGAGGTTGGATGGCTACTTTTTGCCACAATGAGGAATGCCAAGAGGGAAAGCTATATAAGAGTGAAAAACACCATATTGGCTACAGCTCAGCTACGGAAGCATGTAGAGCTGCTTGCAGATTGTGCAGCTGATGCTTATCTCTGCAGTAGATCAAGCCAACAGCACAAGTACCCTTTAAACTTTTTAAGTCAAGTTGATCTTAAAACAGGATGAAAATTGCTGGGTTTTTTGGTTACAGGGTAGGTAAGCATAGGGGTAACATGAGGTTGCAAAGAAGTAAGAATCAATTTGCTGTCAAGTAGCCCTGCTGAAAAGGATGTAGGGGTTATGATGGAAGTTGATCATGAGCCAACAGTGTGCTCTCATCACAAGTGGGGATAATTGCATACTGGGCTACATTAGAAATGCAGTCAGCAAAGTGAGAGAAGTCATTATGCCTCAGTACTCAGAAATGGTGAGGCTGCATCTGAAATACTGTAGTCAACTTTAGGGCCTTCAGTTCAAAGAAAATGTAGAGAAACTGGAGAGGATGCAGTAGACAGCTACCAAGATGGGGCCCTAGAGCACACACCTTACAAGGAAAGGTTGAGGGAGTCAGTCTTGTTTAGTCAGGTGAAGGAGGCTGGGGGGGGGGGGGTGGTGTGTCTACTAGAAGCCTACAGCTACTTGAAGGTCAGTTATGAAGATAGAGCCAAATTCTTCTCCATAGTGGCAGATAACAACCAGTGGCATAGGCAGATGTCTCTACTTCAGAGGTTCAAGCCAGATGCTAGCAAAATTTTTCACCAGGTGGGTAATGCAGTACTGGAATGGGCCACTCAGGTTGCAGAGTCTCCATCCTTTAAGGTTTTCTAGACTTAGCTAGGCAAAGCCATGGTTGACCTGATACAGCACTGCTGGTAGTCCTCCTTGGAGCAGGAGGCTGGGCTAGAAAATGCCAAAAGTCCAGAATATCTTTAATTTTGTGAAAACTCTGTAAGACCTAATTGTGTTCCTGCTAGGCCGCCGGCATATACATTCACACTGAAGGTTGATGGGACTGCTGGATGCAAGGAGGGGACTTTAGGAGAAAGCAGTCATTTCAGTTGATCACATTAATTCAAACTTTCCATTCCATGAAGACTGTCTTTATTTATAGAGTCTGACTTTAAAAAAACAGTGCCAGTCAATGAGATTCTGTCCACAGACTTCTGTTGATTTTGGATCAAATCCTAACCCCCCAACAGGGAGGGAACAAGCAGTCGGGCAGTTACCTAATTCTCCTATGATCATGGGAAAGTCCCTTATATCTAAAAATCATGTGGCTAGGGCTCTGTGGCCTGAGAGGAAGCACACCACAAGTAGGAAGCATGGAATACGCCTTCAAGTACAATGTGTTACTTCCTGACAGATGTAGCTATCTGACCAGCATCAGCTTTCTCTGCCCAGCACATGCCTCCAAAAGTGAAACTAGTATGAGGGAGCTGAAGTAGCAAAGGTAAAACAAGTGGGCTGTAAGAGTCCTGGAGAAGGCTGGAAGCATGTCAAGTTGCTGTGGCCACAGGATCCTCCTCCCCTTGGCTGTGATTTATCAACAATGCCTTCATTTGTGTCCATAGTCTACACTTCTGTAAAAAATACATTAAAAATGTTTTCCCCTGTTTAAGGTATTAGCCTGTCAGGCTCAGACTGTGCTGCAGCAGAATCACAGCTGTTCAAAATCCTTACAACTAATTAAAGAAACTTCTTAGGGGGATCTTTGTAGACAGTTTGAAGGACTTAATTTTGCAGAAATTCTTTGACACAAAGTAGTGTTAGGTACTTCTGTATTTTTAGAACATCACATGCTGGGGAAGCAGAGTACTAGAACAATCCTGCATTTGTTTACTCCTTTTGACTATTGTTTTCAGCTTAAAAAAACCTCAGTATAAACCTATAAAGCTTAATTTTAATCCCTATTTGGAGAAACCAGAAACATACAGGCCAATTTGCAGTGGAGGTCTGAACTAATTAAACATCATTATTACTGAACATGTTAACTAAAAAGAATCAGTTAGTATTTTACCTACACATAATTTATCCAGAGAAATTTAAAGCCTCTCACATAATATGAAAGCTTATAAAAATGGGCACGGACAAAACCTCTATAGGCTCACACAAGGGCTGTCTTGTGCAGTAGTTAGTCAAAATTAAGAAAACTAAAGTTTAATTTGACAGTAAGTTGTTCGGGTTTTTCAGGTTTTGGTTGTTTTTTTTTTTTTAATTATGGAAAATAGTTGGAATAAAACCTTCCAGCAAGGAGTAATGGGTAAAACAGACATTGAATCTTTCTAATCTCCTATGCATAGGATTCATTCATTGCCATACAGATACCCAAATACATAGATACTGGAGAAATACAGACCACCCTTGCCAAAACCAGTTAGCTGC
The DNA here is from genome assembly GCF_018139145.2 of Gymnogyps californianus. Classification (NCBI taxonomy): domain Eukaryota; kingdom Metazoa; phylum Chordata; class Aves; order Accipitriformes; family Cathartidae; genus Gymnogyps; species Gymnogyps californianus. The sequence continues at coordinate 20,545,464 of NC_059482.1, forward strand.
TTGATGCCTAGAGACTGCGTGCTATCATCAAGGACAGGGAAAGACTGAGATCCTAACAGAAATACCACCGAGTGCGCTTCCGACCATATGCAAGGGGAAACAATGATGAACAGGAAGGTAATCTGAAGAGCACTTAAGATGACCATTATGAGAGTGTCTGCAGGATTTCTTATTTAGTGAATGAATCCAGCCATCACAGTAGGACAGGAATTACACATGGCAGACAGTGTCTGACTATAACTGCAGGAAGAATTCAGAGGCAGTATGTTATTTCTCATATGTACATTAGTTCATGCTAAATGACAGCCCAAGTCTTTCAGAAGAGCCATAGATCTCAAAAACGGCAAAGACTAGTTTTTGCTTCATTCAGAAGACAAACAAAACTCTGAGCCTCTGAGCGTCAAAGAACAAACAGTAAAAACCCACCATATTTAAACTTTTCAAAGTGTCCAAAGAGGGTCTTTTAAAACCTAACCATAACAATGCAAGAACTAGAACATTTGCTTTTTCAATCCAAACTTGTTTTTGTGGCTCACTTGCAAGCTAAGACAGTATATAGGGAACACAAACATGTTCTTAACATCCTGAAAGTAGGAATAGTAGTGATGCCTAAAGGATAACACAGTTTGACGTGAGTGGTTTATAGGTCTCCCCCTCATAATAGTCACGCAGAGTGAACCCAGTTACAGTAAAATTTAAAACAAAATGGGAGCTTTACAAGAAGCAGCATTAAAGGACCACAGCATAATACAAAGCATTAATAGAGCGAGTATGCGCAATAAAAGAATGACACAGTACCAGAAGATCGAAGCATTAAGATGACCCAAATACCAAAGGCTCTGATGCATGTTCAGTAAATAATACACTTTGATATTTCAGAAGAGTCCCATCATCATTTCTCAATCTGGTTATTCCAGTTGGAGCATCTGTACAGGATAACCTTTGACAAAGAGGTAGGTTCTAAGGTGCCGTTTCTTTGGCACCTTGTGTATTTCAGGAGGTCTTGCAAGAAGTGAATATTAAAGTGTCGTTAGGCTTCAAATTTGTGGGATTCAAATGCTCTGTATTTCACCTTTATAAAACCTAAGCTATAGTGCATGAGTGCAGCCAATGATACAATCATTCTTGCTTTAGAAGACAGGACTCCAAACAAGCACAGTATTTGCCCACTGTAATGGGATACTTCAAGATACAAAATTATGGTGTCCATTTCATGGATTTACAGTTGAACTAAGACTTCCTTTTTTTGTTTGTTTAAGAAAATTGTTTCCTCAAACACCCATACCATGCTATTTTGGAAAATAGTGGTAACATTCACCTTGTCATTAATGAGATGACTAAACAAGAATATCACAGCTGCTGGCCTCAGGCAGTTTCTGTAAAATGAGCAGTGCCAAGCAACTCTGCTAATTAAATTGTACCACTGAAATTTATTCATTCTTTACTCAACTGTTTTAAATAGTGGAATCTTAAACAGGTATCACACAATTCATAATTCATGTAAATGTGAACAACAAGGTGAAGAATTCCTAGACTGCAGAGAGCTTAGGGTATCATACCTCAACTTGTTAAATGGTTTGTAAAAAGTGCCGTAGTCCACATCCCAAGAGTTTGCGATCTGTTTTGGAACATGTTGTACTAAACAGTATTAAGACAGGGTGGAGAAATGCTAAACCTCCAGGTCCATCAATTATGCACCTGCAGATAAATAGTTCCAGTAAGCTAATGGTGAAATGACAGAGGCCTAGATTGTATGACCTTGCTGTGAATGTATAGCATAGGTATGTAAAAGAATATAAGCAGGCTTTCAAAGCCTTTACACATACCAAGCAAAACTCAAGCTCTTCTAGGCAAAGGAAGATAGTGAGCACTCCCTCCTTGCTCCCCAAAGGATACCTGTTCCAAGGGGAGAGAAAGTACAGGCATATTCATCAAATCCCCAAAAGAAGCCCATCCTATGGAAGAGCACAGCACTAACATCTTTACCAATGCCATGCCTGCCTCCTGGATTTTCCACTGGAAAGTGGGCAAGTTTTTTAATTGGCTTGATCCTAAGTGTTGTGTTTTCTTTACCTGACAATTCTGAAATATGAAAATACGCAAGTGAGCACAAATAATCAACACAAAATTTTAAAAATATCTAATCTGAACTAAATGTTTTTTTTCCATTGTGGGGCTGATTTGGGTTGGTTTGTTTTGGGATTTTCTGGGTTTTTTTTCGAAGTTGCAACAACATGTACATTAAAGGCATCTGAAAGATACAGATTGCTACTGACTTCCTTTGAAGTGTTGGCATAATCAAGTCTGCTTGTAGGCAACCTGCATTTAGTGCCATGGAGAAAGAATTCTGAATTGCTGCAGTAAATGCCAGTGGACTTTCAGTCATCTAGGAAAACACTCTGGTTATGGTGAAACTGTGCTCTACTAAAACTGACTTCTATTGAGTTCATATTCTTTGAATTTGGTCATTAAAACACTGAACTGGAATTAAGTCCAACACTGCTGGAGATGAGTACTTCCTTCTCTTCTGTGGAGAGCAGCCAGCTAACACAGAGGACGTAAAAAAAGGAGAATTTACCTTGGTTTCCCAACAGTCTTTCCAAACACAAGTGTCATTGCCCTTTGCAGATCAATGAAGCCTTTGTCAACCTGAGAAATTTTAGCTGGGCTAGAATGCATGAATTGCATGAGTGATGTGAAGGGATAGCACCTAAAAAAAGAGAAAGGAGGTGTTTTTATACCAAAAAAATCTACTTATGGAACTTCAGTCCTGTTCAAACTTTATTAATAAAATAGTTTTAACAGATCTTGCAGTAATCAAGGGACTAAGTACAAGTTTCAGCTTTCATTTGGAGGCTGCCAAATCAAAACCCTCTGAAACTCTATTCATTACAGACGCAAGAGTTTGGAAGACAACTAAAAAGAACATAAGACATTGTTTTTTATTACACGTAGTCTCACTGAAAACATATTAGTTTGAGGGGCTAAATTTTTGAATGTTTGAGATGGCAACATTGCATACAAACTCCTCAAAGGAGGCTAAACATTGCAATCTTTGGCTTTTGCTTAGCACTTTCTTCCAGTAAATTTTTAATTGCTTAGCCCATGGAGATCACTATCATTTCTCTTGTGAAAGTGATGAGAGAACAGGGACACGCAGCAAGAGAGACATGTAGGCGGTGTCCACACAGGCTAGAGAACCCAAGTGCTGTCTGTCCTCAGTAGGGTGGTGCCTGTTTAGCTATCTTGCTAGCTTTCTTTGGAAGCCAGCATTTCATCTGTAACAAAGACACTTGAGCCAAAAATATAATAATTAATAGTCACATAGTTTAAGAAAATGCTGTAATAATGCAGCATAATCTTCTTTTGGGATGGATATTCTGACTTTTTAACTTCTCAATTATCTAACTATCCATTTTAATACAGGCAAATGAACTTAACTGAAAAGTAAACTGTTCTTCTAATAATATCACCTTAAGTACTTTTTGCCTTCTGCTTTTGAAAGCTGAAAATAGCAGTGTGGCATGAGTGAAAACAGGCTGTATGGGGTGGACTTTGTTCTATTGTGTTCTTTCCGGGAAGTAGCAACAAAAAGAAATGACCTGTTGCAAATTCCCCCATTGTACTGTGAAAGACAAAAAAACCATCAAGGCTTATCCATGTCCTGAAGTGACATATACGCCCACTTCCTCTTGGCTTCAGTAGTACAGGAAAGCAGGTAGCAAAACAGACAGCTGTATGGAAAACATTAAAAAGGAAACATTTAGAAATTGTGCAAGAGAAGCTGATGACCCCTAACACCGGCAGGCTTAGGGAAAAGCCATGGTCTTTCCAGCTTACACAGATGCCAGATGTAGGCTCAGGTTCATGATTGTGAGAAGCAGCTGGCATTAAGTATATTTCCACAATGGTATGCACGTCTCCAGAAAATATTTTCCTCTTAAAGCAAAATACAACAGCATACATTTGGCAGTGTGTACACCAAATTTAGTGACTCTCTGGATTAATAGGCAATGGTTGTGCTGCTACTCAGAAGAAACTCAACAGGATGAAGGAATGAGCAAACAGAAGTCCCATGAAGTTCAAAGGGAAATGCCACGTTCCACACCTGGGAGGAATAACCCTACGCACCAGTACATGCTGGGGGCCAACCAGCTGGAAAGCAGCTCTGCAGAAGAGAACCTTGGGGTCCTTAGTAGGTAAGCAGCTGAATGTGAGCCAGCAACATGCCTTTGTGGCAAAGAAGGACAACAAGCATCCTGGGCTGCATTAGGAAGAATGATGCCAGTAGGTCAAGAGAGATCTTGCTCAGCACTGGTGAGACCACATCTGGAGTTGCATCCCCAGTTCTGGGCTTCCCAGTACAAGACAGACATGGACATACTGGAGTGAGTCTAGCAAAGTGTCAGGAAGACGATTAGATAATTAAGCAATTGGAGTATCTGACATAGGAGGAGAGGCTGAGAGAATGAAGATTGCTTAGCTTCAAGATAAGGCTCAGAGGGATCTTACTGATGTATATAAACACCTCATGGGAGGAAGTAAAGAAGATGGAGCAAGACTCTTAATGTTACCCAGTGAATGGACAAAAGGCAATGGGCAGAAACTGAAATACAGGAAATTGTTTAAACATAGGAAAACACTATAAAGCTGATTAAACACTGGAACAGGTTGTTGTCCTGGTTTCGGCTGGGATAGAGTTAATTTTCTTCTTAGTAGCTGGTACGGTGCTGTGTTTTGGATTTAGTGTGAGAATACTGTTGATAACATGCTGATGTTTTAGTTGTTGCTAAGTAGCGCTTATCTTAAGGATTTTTTCAGTTTCCCATGCTCTGCCAGCAAGCAGGTGTACAAGAAGCTGGGAGGGAGCACAGCTGACCCGAACTAGCCAAAGGGGTATTCCATACCATAGAACATCATGCCCAGTATATAAACGGGGGGAGTTGGCCGGGAGGGGCAGATCACGGCTCTGGCATCGGTCAGCGGGTGGTGAGCAATTGCATTGTGCATCACTCGTTTTTTTCTTCCTTTTTTCCCCCCCTCTTCTTTTTTTGTTATATTCCTTTTCATTACTACTACTATTATTATTATATTTCATTATTTTTATTGTTAATATTATATTTTACTTTAGTTATTAAACCATTCTTATCTCAATCCATGAGTTTTACCTTCTTTCCCGATTCTCCTCCCCATCCCACTGGGAGTCGGGGGGGAGCGAGGGAGCGGCTGCGTGGTGCTTAGCTGCTGGCTGGGGTTAAACCACGACAGTTGTCCAGAGAGGTTGAAGTCTCCGTCCTTGAAGATGTTTAAAACCCAGCTGGACATGGTCCTATAAGCATAGCTTGATTACAGTTCTTTTGTTTGTTTTTTTTTAAAAAACCTTTCTGCAAAATAACTGTGAAATGTAGTTCTAAGAAAGGATGTGACATCAAACATTTTCAACTGTTTAACACTGTTATTAGCTTTGACCTGTTGAAAAAGGTCAGGTTGGACAGGGCTCTGAGCAACCTGATCTAGCTGAAGATGTCCCTGCTCAATGCAGGGGGGTTGGACTAGATGACCTTTAAAGGTCCCTTCCAAACCAAACTATTCTATGATTCTATGAAAATCTCCACTAAGAAAAGTAAACTGTGGAGGTTTTTTAGCTCTTTAGCTAGGGCTGCCACACAAAGCTGTCAAATACTTTAAATCTTGTTGCGGAAAACACTTGCTACAATCTGGTGCATTTTATTATATAAGATGAGGGACTTCTAGAGAGTATAGTCAGCTATGTACACATTAAGGTAAGAATGTTGGTGGAGATGAAATTTATCTCAAGAGGAGGGGAGGACCATTTGAGGTTATTTTCTCTGCAGGTAGTTTTGTATGTGTAACATTCAAATCTAAGAGCAAGAAAAATAGCACTGCTTAAATTGCTTACTTTTGCTCAGACTGCCTGTTTCCAGAAACCTGTCTGTTGTTATCTCCCAAGAGAAAAGTGACACCTGCAAACAATATTGTAATAAAAATAATTAAATACATACAGGCATATTCATGGTTAAGCAACTAAGGGTTTTTTTGTGGTTTGGGTTTGTTTTTTTTTTTAAATTATCTTTGCCTTCTGGTCTTGATTCTAAAGACTATTAACATTGTCTAAAATGGGGATTTCCACAGTTGGCTCAGGTTTGTATATGCACTTGCATCACTAGCTGCTGTCTTGCTTAAACAACATTAGAAAGTAGAGCCATCAGAAAGATCAAGCTCAAAAATAATTTATTAGGTACTAAATATTATATATTATGGCCATATATATATTTTTAAAGTATTGTAGTAACATCCTGAATTTTATCTACTCTTGTGCTTTTGACTTTCCCATGATACCGTATTGTCTAGAAAAAATATATATTCTTTTTCTGTGCTTATTTTCTCCAGACTATAGAGTAGGATACAGACAGTTAGCTTGGAAAGGTTCAGCTAAACTTTATCAGTTTCTAAATGTTTAAATTTTAAGTTACATATAATACCTGTTGTCATTAATACATAATAAATAGGTAAATTGGGCCTGTCAGCCCAGTTTGAGTTGTTTGAGTTGTTACATGTGGCTTCATCAGATAACCAAAACTAAAGTTATCTAAGGGGGTTTTTAATATTTTCTTTCCCTCCCCACAATGTCATGAGGAAGTTGAGGTCAGACGCTCATATGAGTTTCATCACTGGCTTTCTTGCTTGCCTGCAGAGAGCAGTTGCTTAACTTTCCTGTCCTACATCTTTAATAGAGTCAAAAATTATTGGAACTGCATTAAGTCAAATCAGGTATAGCACAACTAGCAGCTTCACTATGCTCCTGTAACTGTAAAAGCTCAGTTCCTGATGCTTTCAGAAAGTGCAGTAGAGTCTCTCTGCAGCGTCATGTTGTGATACATGTGTTATAAGCATACCATAGATGGAAATAAAAGTGAATGAAGCAATCAGAAAGGCTGACAACAATGATAGACAGAAATATTAAGTAAGTCCTACCATTATATGTCACAGTTTATTAATAGCAATTCTAAGTGTAATTGAATTCTCAGAATTCACAAGCAAGAGTTCATGAGCTTCATAAATCTTGGTCTACAAGGAACACAATGCTAAAGCCATCATAGCACATCTCAGTCTGTACCCTTTCCATAGTATTGTAATAACTTAAAAAGTCTGAACTATGTTCTACTCAGGAAGAAGATTCCCAAAGATACTGACTTCCCAAAGTTGTTTGAAAATAAGGAGCTTGGTAGAAGAACGAAAGAGAGAGAGCACGCCTGAAGATGAATCAGCAGTGCTACAGCAAGAAGTAAGTTCTTATGAGACTCTAAAGACTCTACTTGTCACTAGGTTCATGTTGCAGCTTCAGTATACCTGAATTAAAAAAAATTATTAACCACAAGATGCAAGTCTTCAGAAAATCACGCTATATTAGTTTCAACACCAGTGCAACTACTTACAATTCAAATAAGTTTTCAATTCTGTCCATCCCAGCTGCTCTTTGTCTCACCTAAATTCACATGGGCTTGATTCTACTTCTTTTGTTCACAGAGAAACAAAAAGAAACTGCAAGAGAAAGGCTACCATAATGATTTATCCTATATTGATGTTATTCTATATTCATTAGAATGTTTGTTTAACCAGAAGAAAGTTACTGTGTTGCTCCTTTTAGTCAATGTTCATGATTATTAGTATCAGAGAGCTGCAGAGCTCTGCAAGGGAAGGTAAGGAGGAGCCACGAGGGACAGGGTGCAGGCAGAGACCATGTCCTTGCCAGCAAAAACTGCAGTACCCAAGCAAGCGGCACGGAACAGAGCAGGCCTAGCAGTCAACATGCAAGTCCTGAGCAAAGAGGCAGGTCTGAGGGCAAATCCCAATCAGGAAGGTACCAGGCTGAACTCAAACACACCAATAAGGTAGCTCAGAGAAAAAACACCATCAAGGGCCTGAGCTTAGATGCAGTTCCTGGGCCAACGGGAAGACAGCGCATGGGTGAAGGTCCCAGATGATGCCGATGAGGACAATTAGGGACTGTTGGTGCTCTCAGGGCTCTGACAGAAGAAAAAATTCCAGTAGGCATAGTTTATCTTCCCTTATAGGTAGCCCCTTTGAAAGTACTGAATTTGTATTACAGGGTTTAATGTGGATTTATTAGGCTATAATGGATTTTTAATCTGTAATTGTTCAGTAGGCTTTGGTAGGATTTGTTTCTGAATGTCTAACACTAATCTTAAAAAGAATAATTTTAATAGTATTGTATGCTATAATGCTACTTTCATGCAGTTCTGATTAGCTATTGGCCAAAGCTACAGAAGTTAATATTGTTATCTCTTCTGAAAAAGTCTCTAATTTTAGTGCTCTAAGTGTCTTCTCCCGTCTCGTGTTGATGATACTCCCAAAAAAGCATGTTTTGACAGACTGGTGAATAAATTTAGTTTCTTTTAGGACAGAGACTGTTTCACAGACACTGCAAGTTTCATGTTTGTGGTACCCTTCTAGAGAAAACAGTCATGATTTATTTAGAGGAACTTCATCAGCAGGTGGAAAGCCATGAGGGAAATATCAGAAAAAACCAAGTTTCTCTAAATAGTTTCTAGCAGGCTTCACATGAGCTAGCTTCTTCCTAAACGAGGAGTTAACACATTGCAGTCTGCTAGAGACTTTAGAAGATGAAGGCTTTGTTCTTGTGCACAATAGTAGTTCTGGTCAGTATGTAAAATCACAAAAGTCATGACTAGAATCAGGTTTGATGTGAGAATGGTGTTCAGAAAACACTGGACGTGACTTTTTACAAAAGCTGTCTTCAGGCGTCAGTGCTGCTTGGCAGATGGAGAAGACTTACCCTGTTCATGAAGCTTTCTATGAAGTCATACAGTGACCACTCACAAGTGTCTGCTGACTACCACTTGACTTGTGGCGGTAGAAGCTAAAAGTACTCCATGTACAGGATAAGCATAATGAAATGAGAAGAAATACTTAAAGGTGAATAAAGATGTTGAAAATTAAATTATCCTTGTCATGTCAATATACTATATTGATGTTGTGACACATTACATACCATTTGAAAGGTTGCTGCTCTGTTTTGTCTTCCAAGAAGGTACTATGCGTACTTTGAAAAATCGGTGTATATGCTGAATTGCAAAGACAACGATGCTTTGGTTTCATGAGGTCACATGTGCTAGTTTGAGCATTCAAATCTGAGAATTGAAAAACTTAGCTTATTTTTAAAGACACTGACTTCACAACGCTGTATCCACAAGAATAAAAAGGTATTAAAGAAAATATCTTTTTATTTTACCTTCCTGCACCTTGACATAATTTAATTTTGTCCAGCTACCACATTACCACTACTACTCTCTCTTATCCTTTCAGTATTGGGAAAAATGTGGTTGAGTGTTTTTCCTGCTATTTCGTCAGTGGAATTTTCTGGTAAATTTTTGTAGCCTTACTTGCAAAACATCCACTTTCATTCTGAGAATCTGGCAACTATTTTTAGATTCACTTTAGACAGAAAACTGTCCCTTTCAGCATATGGTAGCATAATTGCTTTTCCTTTTTATAGGTTCTGCTTGCAAGTTTAATCTCAAGTTGCTTAGCAGTGTTGCATATGTAAGGCAGAAAATAAGGAATATTACAGTTTAAAAAAATAGGGTGGAAAACTGTTGGTTTGTTTCTGGCCCTGAAACAGACAGTTCATATATTGAGAATATTGTCTCCCTTGCTGGGCTGTATTGTGTAGCTGCTGTTTTCTCTTGCTGCCTTTTCCACAAGTTTGCTTTCTCTCCCCTTGTTTTACCTCATTGCTTGGGAGGATTGTAAGCTGTGGCTGAAGCAAGGCTGATGTGCATTTATAGTGCTTAGCACAAAAAAGTTCTGATCATCAGAGAGTCGCTGTAGCAGTGCTGAACGAATAGGTATAAGGTGAAATGATAGAGATATACAAATGTTTGAGGTGGAAGGCGCTACAAAAAATAGTGGTAACAACAGTGAGATTTGTAGGGGAATGGGAGTTACATGGTAAACAAGATGATGGCATTTTCTAACATTATCTATGGAGAGATTTAAGCAGAGGCACACGTGAACTGGATTTTGAGCTTACAGCAGAGTTGAGGAAGGTGAGGAAGGGAGCAGAAGCCTCCAATTCTAAGGTCAGAAGAGGTAATTTTTTAAGGCTGTAGGAGACAGAAAGGTTAGAGGATTCCAGCAGGCATCTGGGAGGGTGGTGAGTGTGGACAAAGGGCTGCACAATCAGTAGGAGCGTTAGAGGACTGCGAAACTCTGGGACCAACATAGAGAAAAGTTTAGCTCTTTAGTTTGTGGAGGACTGAGGAGAATGTTTCTTTCCCTTCTCTGAATGTTATAACAGGCTTTTAATGCTCTCCCCAGCTTTCTGTCAGACGTAGCTTTTGCTCATGTATTTACGCAAATCTCACAAGTGCACTGTTCAGCGTAAGGATGGAGATCATCCCAGTGTGCCCACAACAGAGGTGATGATTGTCTTGAGGACTCACCTATGCCTTGAACTGAAAGGACTATATTCAGGTTGGTTAAAATAAACCCAGTGTGCTAGAGGGTTGGATGGGACTGCTGGAGAGGGCAGCTTGAACCTGAATGGCTATGCCAGAAACTGAGGATGAAGGTGGTATATTACTTCATGCGGTCCAGGGCATAAAACTAAAAAAAAAAAAAAAAAAGTTAGGAGGAAAAGAACAGGCCTGTCTCATTATAGCAATGGCAACAGCTCATTCTTAGGTGGTGGTAAAATTATTTGTAATTCAGAAATCAGTACTAAATACTCTGTATAAATCAATTATTGCATATTGATGACAAAAGCAGGAATCTGATTGCTTGTATAAGCTGAGGATTAAAACCCACTTTAATCCTAAAGTAACCATTAAACAACATCAGCTGTAAGAAATATTTTTCATTTGACTATGAATCATTTGCAACTAGAAGTTCTCAAAAAAAGTCGCTGAAGAGATCTCTTGTCTCCAGATACTTAGTTTTGCCAAAGCTTAGAGTACTGGTGATAATCCATTTGTTATCTCCAGAAAGATTTTTGTTGTTGTTGTTTCAAAAAGTCAGGCAGATAAAACTTACCGAGTTCATAGATGAAAGATACAATAAGCTGAAAAGCCACGAATTTATATGTTACTCCTGGAGGAGGGACAGGATCACAATTACTGCTATGAACACCACACTGACACCAGTCACGATAGCAGATCATTCCACAGATCTGGCAAGCTTTGCAGGCACATTTGAATCTCATTTAGAGGACAACATTCAGGAATGCTAAGTGAATATATGTACTTACTGGTACAGAGTATGTATTTGCTTGGTACCCTTAAGATAATGTATTTACCTCAGCTTTCTGGGATATTTTTACACTTAGCTCCAAGGAATGTTACAAATGTAGTGCCAGCATGGCAGAAGTACAAAGCATTCTAAATGTATGAATCCAGATTATTACTTGGCTCAAACATGAAATATGTTGCAGGCATTAAATGTTTTGTAAAACTTGCAGAATTTTGTGAAACCAGAAGAGCATTGGTGCTAGGATTTACAAAAGGTGAATCCTGGTTGCCAGGATTCAAAGAGGAAATGAAATAGTAGCTGCATACAAGTTTGCTTGATGTAAGTTTTGAGCAAAATCATAGGAAAGCATGGAAAAGATTCAGCTGAGAAGTAATCAGAATATAATGTCAACTAAACATTTTGATAGGAAATATTTGAGAAACCTAACTTTATTCTTTGAGATTACAAGTTCAGAGGATAGCTGCGTAGATATAACAGAGTTTTGTTAAAAGCTTTACTATGCCATGACATTTCAAATAAGTTTTACAAAAGTAAATAGGCATTTTACAAATGTTAAGCAGACATGAAGTTGATGATGAGCTAGTTTACAGGAAAATCTAAGAAAGTAGTTGTTGGAGAGAACTGCCATTTATTAGATTTCTCACTAGTAGGGCTTCACAGTGGTTTGTAGAGGACCTAATACCCTTATCTAATCTGAGAGTAAATGTGAAATATGATAAACTTTTGTGATTGATGCAAAAAAGCAAAATGGAAGAGAGCTAGTTTGTTTGCTTGCTGGCTCATTCCAGCAAAATGCATTTTTCATAAAGGTAGGGCTGAAGCTAATGCATCATGGAGCAAAAAAAAAAAAAAAAAAAAAAAAAGGGAGCCAGCCTAGACGGTAAGACTTATCCTGGAAAGTGGTACCTCCAAAACTGAAATGGGGGCAGGGGAGATAGAAACAGGGCAGTAGCATTTGTGTAGAGGCATCAGTGAAGTGGAGATCCGCACACAGCTTCAGCGTGTCTCTGAAAAGAATGTTGAAAAACTGGAAAGAGCAAAGAATGATTTGCCAGAAAGCTTGAAGATGGGCAAAAACACCTCACAGCAAGACACTGGAGAATGTTGTATGTTTCATCTATCAAAAAGACATGGAGAAATAACTTGTTTACAGGTTTTAAGTTCTTCCATGAGAAAGGAAGATGGGGCAGAGATAGTTTTACAGAAAGAGCAAGGACACAGTAATGAACAAAGGGCTGGTGACAGAAACAGGCAGTGTGAAATAGAGGCACACCTTTTTAACACTGGGTGTGATTGACCATGGGAAAAAAACAAACAGGCACAGGAGTATAGTGCCATATAACATTTGATTTATGCAGACAATAACTGGATACCTTTAAGGAGAGATGTGTTACTCAGGTGAAGTTTTCACCTGCAATATAGGAGCTAGGGGATTAAGCTGGATCATATATAGGGATCTTACAACCTGAAACAGCGTGGACATGTGTGTATGCATAGCACTAACAAAAATACAGCCAGATTATCCAAAACCAAGCTACTGGGATAGATCGGGGTTCATCTGCTTCTTTTTAAATTGTCATCGCCATGGCTGTTGTCTGTAGTCAAGCCCATATGATTAGATACACCTACATACCTTTTACCTCTGGGCAGGATGACTGGACTCTTTTTGCATATGACTCTATATTCTTTTGAAGGCCTGTGGTTTTTCTTCCTCTCAGCAAAGTCTGGTTTGAGGACAGAACAGTTTGCCATGTTCTTCTCAGCAGAACTTCTGGAATTTGTGTTAAGTATTTTCAGAACAGCTGCATTTGGTCAGCAATATAGTATATTGCACTAGCTTTCATTTTATATTCTTTCAAAAACCTTGTATTTTTTCCATGATTTCCTGATACCGATATATAAATAGGGATCTTTATAGCAGTCCTGGGTGCTCAGTAGTCTAAGCTGAGAAGTCAAAGCCCTCATACTTCATAAATCCCACTCTCCAATACTCTCCTGAGGAGATTCACAGGTGCAGTCTTAATCCACAGCTGGCATCAGTGTTTCACTGATACCACCAGCAAGCCAGCTTGCCACACTTGCTCACTGTCCTTTGCACATCTGAGATTCAAATTTTGAAAAATCTTTTTACTCCTGTTATCAGCTGGCAGTAGTAAATGAGCAACAACTTCACAACCTGCCAGGAAGCTTTCTGCTTATGGCTGGAGCGTTTGCGAGTTTGCTGCTTGCTCAGCCTTGTTTCACCACACAGAGGCAGCATGGGATCACACAGCTTTGCTCCATGCCAGGTTTAACTTTTTTGGACTGGACAGTGTACACTAATGCTGGACTGTTGCAGGGGCCAGACTCAAGTTCCTTATGTGTGCAATATAGGGACAGGTCCTGGTCACTTGGAGGATTGAGTGGAGAGAGAAGAAGAGTCAGTGGTGGGAGGAAAGGGGAAGGACAGAGTGTTTTATGTGTTGCTTCCACTGACTTAGCAGAATTTATGGTGGCTCAGTACTTCTTTAAGATCAAATCAAGAGGCTTATGACTGCTTTATGGGATTTGTGCTCTCATATGATCAAATAGAGTCAAGAGCTGAAAACAAGCATTGTGTCTTTTTTCCAGTTTGTATTGCTTTTCCTTGTCACATGGGCAGTGTGGAGTGTAATGTACAGGCGTGACACGTGCCATTTACAGTTGGTTGATATTCTGCTGATCCTGCACAGGAAAGGAAGAGATGATCTTGTGATTAAAGAACAGGGCTTGAAATCATGATTTCCCCTGAACTTGATGCCTCTGCCATTGATTTTTGGGTGTAACTGCAGGCAAGTCACCCAGTGGGTGGTGCCTCAGTTTCCTTCCCGTAAAATTAACAGGAATATTTTTATGAGGGTAGTTCAAGGTTCATTTAATGTAATACTCTTTTTGATAACCAATGAAAGCATTAAAACATAGTTGTGGTACATTCATGTCAGTAACTTGAAAAATAATCTTCTGTGGCTTGAAGCCCTCGTATTAATATTAAGAGAAATGCTCTTACCTTGAGGCAAGAATACTTGCTTTTGAAAAAATTGTTTTAACTTATGTGAAAGAGTATTAACAGCAGGTTTAATTTAGCAGAACAAGTATGAAATAGCATCAGCCGTGCAGCAGAGGTCACTGCTGCATTATTTGGATAAATGTTGCCATGCAGCTGATAGAACTCCTTTTGGTCAGGCCTAATTCACAAGAAATACGGGGATTTCAATGAAATAAATGTTTCCCCGAAATTTTTGTTTCTTAGAAAGAGAGAAAAAGCACCAGATGAGCTATATATACGGAACTTGTACTCCTGGGATTCTGCAGCTATTTGAAAAACTTGGCCTTGACAGTTTCACAGGCTGATAGGAAACTCACAGACAGATATAATACAGGCAGCTATTTTCACATCATGTCTTTCACTCTTAACACCCACAGAATTGACAAGAATTAGTTTTACAGAGAAGTCAGCCCAGGCTTGTGTCTCATGGGAAACAGGGCACCCAAAAGGCTCAAGCTCCCGGTTCCATGGCGGAGATCTCAAGCACATGCCCTGTGGAGCTGGTGGTGTGCCCATAGCTGGTATGCCCATGCTGTCCAGGGCAAAGTCCTGGGGCTGCTTGGCCTGCTAAGGAACCAGGGGAGTCATGCACATACCTGGTGCCTGATCTTGGAGCAGTTCAGGTCACAATGTTGAAGTGAGTCCACTTGGCAGGTCTGTTTTGGAGACACTGATTTGGAGCACATCTAGAAGTGTACCACAGAGGTGAACAGTTTGGAGGGGCAAAGATGGGAAAGAGACCCAATCCTGGAGTACTGGGCCAGGACTGTAGGCAGGAATTCAGGTAGACCTGTCTTGGATTTGATGGAAGTTCATCATATCTCAGGTGCTTGAATCATTTTAGATTTAATACATTAGCATTTTCAGATGTGACCAAACTACATCTTCTACATAGAAAACTACATTTTCTGCAGAGAAAATATTAGGCCTAAAGTAGTTGTGCAAAATAGCAAGTGTAACCTGGAAGAGCATCAGTCTTATTTTCCAGTGTTTCAGGCAAGTGTCACGAGTGGGTACTTTCCACATAAAAATTATTTGTTCTATCCTATTTATAAATACACAACAGCAGTAAATGGGACAAGTAAAGCAGTTCAGGACAAACTGGTGATATTCTTTTGAGCAATGCAAAAAAAATATTAAAGAAAAACTATCCACACAACATTCTACCTTTCAAATGAAACAATTCTGAATGTGAAAATTAATTATAAGTAATGCAAAAGGACCTCTTTATCAATGTACACATTAAGTGTCAAATAATGTGTTAATAAAGAACAGCTCATGTGCCGTAAATTTGTAATTCAGTTACTCCTTATGCATTATGCCTTAATAATACTTACTTGTTTAAGAATACTTATCCGTTTCACACCATTGATCACCTTATAGATCTCTGCAGCATTTCAGCACCATTCTGAAGTGAGGTGGCATAGAAGAGTCCAAGATGTGGTGTCAGATCTGGTGATCTTGACTCAATAGCATCAGGCATCTGAAAGTTTTTTCAGGATGCTTGTCAAGATGAGAAGTAATTCCACCCAATGTTTTACCCTGTGCCGACTATTGAACCTGGAAGAAAGATGAAGAAATGTGGTATTCTGCCAGGACTTTGTTTTTTCTTATTTAAGCAGAAAGATTCATTAGTAACTTAAAATTAAATTCTGTAAATAAGCATTTTTATGCAATCCTAAAAAAAGCGAGCCCATTGCGCTTCAATAAATTTGAGTGTTATCAGGGGTTATTTATCAATTTAATCATGGTTTTAGAAAGTGTTTGGAAATGTGGTGAACTTCCTCAACAAAAAAGTGTAATGAATGGCCTTTGTCCATTAGAAGGAACAGTAATTAAGCACAGCACCAGATCTCTGTTCCCAGGCATAATCCTGTAAGAACAGTGATCAAGGGATAAGCAAAGAAGAAGAACAGGGACCCAGCGATTATGATTTTCAAAATGTTAAAGCCTGCATTGAGGTCAGTCAGGATGCTCAGACCTAGGGGAGACAGAGAGGAGTGGGCAGTGCAAGACCCCACTGTTCTTAAGAAGCCTGCCAAAAACATAGTACAGGTGCAAGGAAGAAGAGTTTTGTTACCCTCCTTTGTTCCCAAAGAACAATGCAAAAAGGATTTAAAACCAGAATTTGAGTTATGGGAGACATAAGTGGCAAAGCCTCACTGAAATGAAAGGGGTTGAGTAGAAAAAAGGGTTTCACCTCTGCCAAACAGCTGGCAGGGTCAGCATCCAAACCATTTCTGAACAGTGTTTACACAGAGATTATTTCCAATCACAACTGAGCCAGGTTAGTATTCAATTTCTGGGCTTGATTACACAGTGCTGTACATTCTGGCTTCAGTCTAGTAGGTTATTTAAGTGTGTCCTTAATCTGCCTATGGAGGGTTGTAGAATTCAGGAGGTGCATTGTGAGATCAAGACCTGAGCTCCTGAGACTAAGCAATACCAAAGCTACTCTGGGCCTTTCTGCACCCCATGCTCAGTCCTCCAAGCAAGATGCTCTTCACACGACTGATTACATTAACCACTGCTTCACATCTTTAGGCCATTTTTTTTTTCAACAGGAACTTCTGGATTATTGGATCCTTAGCTCTTCTTTTCAAGAGAAGTCACAAGCTCTCTCTTCTCTGTGTAACTAACAGTTTGCAGCTGTTCAGTGTTGTGAGTCCTCAGGCTCTCTGAAAAGCCAGTCCAGGCTATTTATCAAACTGAGCTACCAGCACAAGTAGAGAAAAGTATAAACATAAACCTCTAACAAACACATGGATCTGCCCGTACCAGTTGCAGTTCTGCAATGGATACGGAGGGTAAACCTCCAGTCATTGTGGATCCCACTGAATTCAGTGCTAGCTGAACATTTTTAAAGCAGGACTGAATATTTCCATCATCACTTTATACATGAAGCTTGTATAACTCTCTCCTGGAACTTTACCAGACTTTAGATAGTAGATTTTTACATATTATGATCACGTATCAGTGTTGGCATGAGGAAAAAATTCCTACAGTTAATAAATAAAACCAGACTGTCCCAGGAAATCTTAACATGAGCACTCCAGAGTGATTTTGGCACTCGTCCCTGGCATTAGAAGTCCTTTATATTGTTCCATTATAGTCTGTTCTGTTCCTAATTATTTAAGAAACCAAGCACCTTGGATAAATTCCCACCTGATACTAGCAGGCAAGCGCTGTGGGATCCTTTATATAACTGTCCTTCAGCTATGAAAGACAGCAAACCATTAGCACAGGCTGGAGAGCAGCAGTGACAGAGAAAGATTTAGTCAAGAATGGGAATAAGTGCAAAAACCTGTTGGTGTTTTCAAGTGAGTTGCACCAGAGATGTGCTGCAATCATGCTTTCAGTTAGCTAGGAATGTCTGGACCAGATTAAGTGTTCAGCTGTTTGCAATACTGACAGTGCAAAGCAATGGAGATGAGCTTTTTTAGAAGCATCCAAGGGACTTACATGCTTTCAGAAACTTTACCCAGAAACTTTTGTGTGTAGGAATAACTAGAGCTATAAAAGATTAGTGATTTTTTTTTTTTAAAAAGCAAACAACAAAGCATTGCTGTAGTATTTTAGTTAGTACTTAAGTAAAGCAAAAAATGTGAACTATTTCCTGAGTCGATAGTTGTTCTTGCCAAAGTCTACAATGAGCACTCAGTCAAGAGTGGTACTTCATCGTCATGATCCCTGACCATGCTGAAACACAATTTTGAAACTTCCTGCTCCCTTGACTCCAGTGATTTCCTGGTTGTCCACCCTCCCTCTGATCATTCCCTTTGGTGTATCTTTCAAAGTTTTTCCAAATCCTCTTTCCAGTTTTCTGTATGTGGGAGGCTCAAATGCCTCTCTTCTGCCATGATTCATATACAAAATTATCCACCATCACTTGTTGAGGACTAAGAAATCTACCTTTTTATTTCTGTCTTCTATCCCAAAGAGCGCCTTGGCTAAAATTTATACTTGTGAATAATTTAACATAATGTTAAATTCAGTGTGGCTGAACAGAATAATTGAGGTTGAAAGGGACCTCTGGAGACCATCTTGTCCACCCCCCCTGCTTAAAGCAGGGTCAGATAGAGCAGGTTGCCCAGGGCCATGTCCAGTTAGGTTTTAAATATATCCAAGAACAGAGGCTCCACAACTTCTCTGCACAACCTATTCCAGTGTTCAGCCACCTTCACAGTAAAAGCAGGGCTCAACTTTCTCCCTCCTTCTGCAAGTCATTTTATCTAAGTCCCTGTGGAGATCATTGTCCTCCTTGTCAAAGAACTCACTTGGGTTTAGACTTATCTCTAGGTTCTCGCTTAGAGTTTCTAATTCTTGCTGCAGGACAAATACAATGGCTAAGCTTTCACCAAGGGTCATCCTGCAATTTAATTCTCAGCCTGAGATATTTTCTTCCTTTTCCCTGATAAAAGTAGTCTTGGCAATCGAGACATTTATGGAAGGGTATTTCTTTTAAAGTCTTCCCTGCCTGCTATGTTGGCTTGTCCCTTTTTATGGTTCTCTCTCCTAGCTCCTTATTCTTTCCTGTTGGTTCCCAATCAACATATGCTTCAGTAAAAGTGGAAAGAGCAGGATGTAGAACCAAACTAAGAAGCCCTAGTAGATGTATACCGGCTGTGCTGTTTCTTCCACTGTAGTTGTTTTGGACTGATGTAGAGGTGGGCCCAACGAGGCACCTTCTCAATTTTCTTAAACCAGGTTTGTCTATAGGAAGGTCAGAAGAACTGCTTGTCTACATTTCCAGATCCATCTCTGCATGACATGTCATTGGTTATAGTCTACTCTTGAAAGCTGTCAAACGAACACTCTTATTTCTCTCTCAAGGTGCACTCTATGCTTGAGAATAATTACTTCTATAACATTGTATGGGTACTGGGAATGTGCCTTACCATTGACAAAAAATACCAACACCAAAAGCATACAAAAACTGTGACTTCTTTCTATTAGTGTCCAATCTGATAGCCTCATATTCAGCAAACGCAACTGATGTTGAAAATGATGGTAAGGGACTGTTTTGTGTTCTGTAACTAAGATTCATAATTAACGTAAAGAATTGGAAATTTACTGAAGCCTGTGTGAGGCTTCTGTACCTATCTGCAATTTTGAAAGTTGCTGTCACTTGGTTACTAAGATACTGTTACTACTCAACACAAAGGATGATCACGAGGGTGAGATGATGGCTTCTTTGTAGAGAGTTACCAGGATACTGATGTCAGTGTCACCAGTGTAAAGGGCAATACCTTGACTGCAAGTCTGAAGTTCAGAGAAGCAGGTCTGCTATTAAAGTAGCAATATAGTCCAAGAGCAAAATCAGAAAGTATTGTTTCTCATTATTTGGTCCTGGCACCTCACATTTCCCCCCAAAGAAGGCTTTAGAGCAGCAATCTGAAGGTTGATCCATCCACATATTCCAAGACAGATCAATAGATCAGTCTTCCACTGAACTTGTTTATAGAACCTGTTTTCAAAAATCCTCTGTGATAGGGACTCCAAGGCCTCCTCCAGCAATTTGTTCCAGGCCATCTATTACATGGGTGACTCCGCTTTCTGAGAAAGTTCTCCCAAATGCCCCACTTAGATCTTCTTTGCTGTAATTTTACAGCACTGCATCCTGCCCTATCTGGTCTGCACAGAGCTCTGCAGCAGCCTTTTATGTTTTTAAAGTCATTATCATGCCTCAGCCCCTTCCTGTCTGGAAGGAGCAATCCTAATTCTTTCATTCATTGTGTGGGTCGCAGTATTCTCAGTTTCTCTTCTTTTCTATGGACTGTACTTCATTTTCTGTATGTTCATTACCTGGAAACATTATGTGGGTTGGTTCTTGGAACTGGGAATGAATCAGTGATTCCTCTTGTGGTTTCTGGGTAGCCTCTGGACAGGATCTGAAGGCAACTTTCAGAAACCATAAGAAATTATGGTACCAAAGTTCCTTGGGTGACATTTGGTATATCATTATTTTTCAATCTGCAGTAAGCATACTGTGACTATTCTAGTTTATCACTGCTGTTATTTAGAGTAGAACTGACCTTTTTATTCCTTTTGGGAGTTTGTGGTGTTTTACTTTGAAACCAGCATATACTTAAGTCTTTGTGGTATCCTGTGCATATCATATTGGATGGAAAAAGCCTGCACTGGTATGTGACTGAGATCACTTGTGTATTTAACATGCTAAATTCACACCATGACCTGTAAGCACCAGTAACAAAGCCCATCTATGGGCAGGCTTATTTAAGCTTCTTTGGACAGGTTTGATTTTAGTTTGCCTGTTGTCTGCAAGATGCTACATACTTAAAATATAAACTAGAAGGATTTTTTAAGCCCAGCTAATGAATCTATGGCACCTAGAACACATATCCCTCATCTGTTTCTGGACCAAAGATCAGAGTATAGGAGTTACTTGGATTACAGAACACTATCCCTTTATATCCTTTAAGTTCTGACTCACAGAAAGCAATTGAATTCTGATAAAACTATAAGTACTGGAAGGTGATTTTTTGAGAATGCTCACAAGGATGAGAGTTAAAGAATAATGTATGCAATGAAAGTTGCATCTTTCATGTTTGTAAATGACATTTTAGACATGGTTTGGGACACAGATTGTTAGTTTCATACATATTACAAGTAAGTCAATACAGTAACACTTAAAAGCTTACATTGTATATGAATGGAAGAGGGCCAAACTGAACAACATAGACCCATAGCAAAATAAAGATTTCCCAAAGGATCTAGAAACTCTGTCTACTGTGTAGATTCAGCTTGTTGATTAAGCAACTGCTTCCTCTCACAAGCCATCAGCAGGCATGCACCTTGGGTAGCTGAAAACATCATTACATAGAGCAGAGCCCACTGAAGGATTCCAGCTGTGGCTTTAGGCCCAACAATGAGCAAATTAGAGATCCTGACTAGGTTCTTCCTTCTCTGACTGCTCAGGTTACCTGGAGAGATTTGTGTTTACATCTTTCCTCAGCCCCACTTCCTTTGGGAGAGTTTCATTGTTTTTCAACTTGATCCCTTTATAACAACTTGCTTTTCTTATACATTACTCACCAAGCATGCTGTCAGGGAGAAGCAAGAAAGGGATGCTCTGTAAGGGAAGGTGAGCAGGCAGGGGCAGCGTCCTTCCCAGCAAAGGCTGCAGTCCTCCAGTACCTGAACAAGAGAGCAGAGCAGGTCTGGTGGTCATTGCACAAGTCCCAAGCAGCAAGGTAGGTCTGAGAGCAAAACAGGAGCAGTAAGGCACTAGGCTGTGTACAGCTCAGACAAGGACTAAGAACAAGGCCTGGAGCTTAAATGCAGTTCCTGGGCCAGTGGGACGACAGTGTGTGGGTGGAGGCCCCAGATGATGTTGATGAGGGCAATTAGGACCTGGTGGTGCTCTCAGGGCCCTGATACATTCCAGCAGGTAGAAAAAGCTTGCACAAATAAGATTTTGCTTTTGTAAATGGAAGTGATATGTTTAGCAATGTGAGGGGCTAAAAGAATGTGAGTGCAGCATTAGCTGAGAGAGCAGGAGCAGATCTGGACCAGGGTGCCAGAAAAGCTTTGTACAAGGGGGATTTGTTATTCAGACTGTTCCAAGGATGCATGGTTTTGGAATGCCTTGGAACAAGAAAACCAAGTTATTTTTCTGGGTGGTGGGTTTTTTTTTTCCTCCTTGCCTCCGGTTATCTAACACTGTCTTGGGTACGCAGACTTAAATTACCTTTTTCACTTTCTAAATTTCTGCAGAAAGGTTTTTTCTCTACATTTTCTGCTTCCACATAACTGCATTGTTATAAGTATGTGTTCAACTTAACTCTGCAGTACTTTTATTTGGACACTGGTCTTTGAAAACGACGAGGACATTGACCGTTATTTAGCACAGCACACTAATCTGGGTGTATTTTAGCTTCCAGTACAGTAAATATTTATTGGACAGTAAATAAAATTCCTAAATAAATGAATCCTCGCAATGAGGAGGATGGAGAAGGATAGAGGATCCAATCTGAGCTGAGACAAGAATGTCAGTTAAAGTTATTTAAATGTTTGCATGTTGTGGGAAAAAAGCTCCTTCATCTAATGGATTTTATTTCTCAAAATATCTTTGCATGCTCCTATCTCATTTAGAATTAATATAAAAATTCTTCTATATAAAAAATCCATGATTTCACCGGTTACTGAAAGGTACAAATACATCTCCATATAGTACTGTGCTCAAGTTAGTAGACTAGAAGTTAAAGAAGCTGGCTACCGATTTCCCCAAAACAAAAGGCAGAAATCATTTAAAAACTACTCTGTGAAGAAAAGGCACTTAAACTTATTTGAACCCAGAACAGACACAGCAATTCTCAGGCTAACTTGTTTTCCATTTCTATTAAAACATGTGCCTGGCAGCAGTACTGTCCTATGAATCATGGTTAAAAAATCCAATAGAAAGAAGTTATCTACTTGAAGCCCTTTCTGCCTGTAACAGTGGCATTGGGATATAAATGATAGAGTGAAACTTTTTTTTTCTCTCTAATGAGATAAAGTGAATGCATAAATCTTGACTAACAAAACTTCATTAATAAAGTCTTTGGACTCTCTAGGAATATGGACTTTCTTATGGTCTTCTATTTCCTTTTTGAAGGTAGGCAGAGATCTTAGCTCTCTGAGGATGTTCTGGTGGACCTGGAGGAGTATTCTCCTTGTGGGTACATTGTGCAGCTGAGAGCAGAGAATTATGAACCAGTATTACACTGTATGTCTTCACGAATAGCCAAAGTTTTCACTCTGGCAGCTGACAGATGTAGGATATAAACCCATTACTGAAGTAGAAGCTAGGTAAGGTTGGGTAAAGTTCATGTACGTTGAAAGATCTTTCAGTCAGAAAGGTTTTGCTTTATTTTTTCAAGTTAATTAAAGGCAAATAATACAAGTAATCACATATACCTTGCTGCTAGGTATGGAAGTGAATGATGAAGTTCGAAGGAGACACCTTCATGCCAAATTGAAGTATGAAGCATTTCTTAACAATGGATTTATAGCCTATTTAAGGCTTCAGAAGAGCAAAATATAGTTTAAATGGGCAGAAAATTCCCAGAAGGAACAGAAATTCATCTGGGGCATTTTGAAACATTTGGATTTGAGAGTCAATGCCTGTGAGCCTTGCTTGGGACTCCAGGCTGTGCAAGCTGCTTTCCAGAGTTTGCTTCCCATGGCAGCTGGGCAGTATCCACTGCTGCTGCCACCCCTAATTTTTGCACCCTGTGTATCGTAACTGGAAGAAAGGGGATTATCAGAGGTGCCAGCGGGATGAAGGAGCCTTAGGAATTCATGGTGCCAGAAGAGGTATAGAGGGTCAGACAAGGTGATAGGGAACAGCTCATGAGGCTTGGGGCATTTTCTCTCTCTTGAGAATAATTGAGATCTTCTTAGTGTTTGGTAGCCTTGTCATGTGCTCTCTGCAACTGCTTTGCCTAGAGGACATATCAGTGAGAAACTCATGGGAATTTAATTTTGTATGTTTTATTACAGGAAGCTACACAGCTAAATTCAGTCTCCTCTTGCCCAGAGAATGATAAAATGTTCTGCCATGCCAAACAGGCTAGTTTTCTGCTTTTCTATTAGGAGAATGATGTGATGAGGTAATGAATGCTAACTTGCTCCTGTGATTCAGGTAACTGTTTTACCTGTCCCCAGAATACAGATTTCAGAACTGCCAGTATCGAGTTTATGTTTTAAGTTTTTTAAACCCAAAATAACAGAGATTACATTGGTCAGAGCACTGTCAGGAGAGCAGAAAGGACCGAATAGAGATCCTATTTCATGCAGAAGAAAACTGGCTTTATGTTTGAGTGACATGGGATGAACATGGAATAAACTGATCTTTGTGCATACTGTCATAGACAAATTTTTCCATTAGATCCAGAGCTGTTATGGAGACAGTTCAATCTGGCTGAGCTGAATAAAATGTTAAACATCATAGGTTGTTCCTGAACCCACCTCCAGCATGCTCTAGTCTCTGCTGTAGTTATTCCTTTAATAACTCCTGTTACTCCTGAGAACCATGTCGTCTGCGCTGCTTTCAAGGGACAACAATCAATACTCAATTCCACACTGTTAAAACCCAAATTTTTTTTTTATCTCATGCTAGGAAATTGTCAAGGACTGTTCCTCAAGAAGATCTTACACAACATTATCTTTCCTTTCTTCCATTCTTCCTTTTAGATTCATTTAGTATATTGAGGCATGATTCAGACTATTGAAGTGAACGAAAAGACTTCTACTGATTTCGCTGGCCCTTCAGTTAGGGCCTGAGAGGCCAAGTTAGATGCCAGTCATTTCATATGCATATATTTATGTGCATATATAATAACTACCAAAAGCTTAGGGAGAACAGTAGTGCTTATGAGCCATTCAGATTAATAACCGTGGAGATGGAAATCACCTATTTATCCATACAACAAGCAGCAAGAGGAGGAAAAGTTAGCCGTGTTCTCCTGAATGTGCTTATTTTTGGTGCGGAAAGATGAGTTTCAGAGTATTAGGGTGGTATTACTGACATGATTTATTTCTTTGCCTTCCTGGACAGACTGATAGGAGTCGTGATGGGGCTTATTTTTATAATTGTGAGAACCTGAGGGCAGGCTATGATGGCCCTGGGCAGCCTCACCTGGGATCTCTGTCCCACCCACCCACCCCCCATGGGTCCAGGAGCCCATTTAAGCTCAGTCCTGGGCTTCTGGTTCCTGCCTGAGCTGTGGATGTGCTAATCTCTGTGCCTGGCACTGGTTCTTGCTGCTCCTGACCATGTCACTGTGGACCTGTTTAGCAATCACTGGCCTGCATCTGACCTTGGTTATCCTCACTGGAGCTGACCTGTGTATTGAATTCCTGGCTTGACCTTAGACCTGCCTTGTTACCATGAGCCTTTCTCATGATCTGGGCTCTCAGCTGGCCCTGGCTGTCCTCCCTGGACCTGGTCATGGGAGCCTTCAAAGTTTCAAGGCCATTTTTCCAGGTAGCTATTGATTTTCATGAACTACCTTGATCTTTCACTATTCTTAATCAGCTTGGAAGCAATGAAATATTAATCATGAGATGAAAAGCAAAGCAAGAACCTACCTTGTGCTATGATGACTAATATAGTGGTTGGAGCCATAAGGCAAAGTGGATTGGTGTTTATTGGCTTAGAGAATATGCAAGCAAGTTTTTCTTTTTAAAGAGGAGTTTGTTCCTGATTCTAATTGACAGTCACAACGGTGTGTTGATACAACTGAGGGCAGAGAGTGGGTAGGATGAGAAACCACTGACAGGAAAGGTGGATAAATAGGATGACTTAGCTGTTTCTGTTGCTGATGGTTTGTATCATCAAGCCATGTCCCGAGAGTCCTTTTCTTAATTACAGCATGGCTTTGGGGGTTACAGTGGAACACAGTTTATAGAAGTGATTTTTGTGTTGAGATTTTAAGGTTGTTCAAAGTGGGTACTAACCTGTGCAACGAGATTAAATTCAATGAACAAGCACAAGGGAGTTGTTAAGACTGCTTCCCCTCTGTGCTAAGGCTTCTTCACTTTAACTGCAATGCTGACTCAATTTTTAAATATAAGCATTAATTAAAAGCAAATTACTTGAATAGTTCTTTAATTTGTTTTTTATAGGATTATAGTACAAGGTCAAATATGGGTTAAATAGTTCTTGAAACTCATCTGGAATTGTACAGTAGTGATATCATCTGTGACAGCTTAATTGGATCTGAATCTTTTGCTGAATGTTCCTCTCTAGAAATATGTTTTTATTTCAGATCTCTGGCTAGTGGCGGGCATCTTGCATATGTAACTGTTTTCTATGGAGCTGCCAAGGTGGGAACTCACAGGAGCTGAAATCAAGCCTTAGATAACCATGTTTGTGTTGCAATAACATCTAGTTGTCAGTGGCACTAAATGTAGTGCTAATAATGTACTGTGAGACAAACCCTTCCTTTCTATGTTAACACTTCAGTTAATCTTTAAAGCAATGTTAACCATTGTTAACAAAGTTTTTATTTTCTTGGTGTTATCTTTCTGATAGAAAACATGGACGTGTGAAGTGCTAACCACTTGAAACTCTTGCCTGTGTTTTTGACTGAGAATGCCTAATGACAGGCACTTAAGTTTGCTTTTAGTCTATTTTTTAAACTATTTTTAAGCTATTTTTTCAGTGGTTCTCAAAGTACAGATTCTACTGAAATCCATAATATCTGCCAGGGTGTAATCTCTGAAACTAGGGCTTTGTGACTTTAAGTCACCTAGTTCAGAAAGTACTGGTCTTTAATTGTCTTTATGCACTTACTAATGATACAAAGCAAAGCATTTCTGGTAGTTGAGAAGTGAAAGGTGGAGCTAATACAAAGATGCTACGATGTAAAACACACTGATCTTTCTGTTATTGCCTTAGCATCTGTAGTAAACTGGTTAGTTATCTTTGAAGTGGTTGGAGTGGCGCATGTGTGTATATATATATTTGGGAATCAGAACAGTATGGCTTACTACTGTGCATAAACAATATTGATATCACCTGAAAATGAACACTTCTGATATTGGACTGGAATGTTATAAAGTTTCTGTAAGCTCAGTCTTGCAGTAGAGAAAAGTAGAGGTGGTAAATAAAATGGGAAATTCTTTTTTCTGGAAAATTGTCGTCTTTGTATAGCTTTTAAATTGTAAATTTAATTGTTAATGTTGTCTCGATATGAGTAGTTAAGGGTTTTCTCTTCCTCATCTTAAAGTACCTCTTATTAAATGTATGAAAGTCTAAGCTTAGATAATGTTGCAGCTGTGCAACACCTGCTGGTGTTTATTAGTTGTGCAATAATTTGTGTAGTGTACCTTTTCTACCTTCTGCAGGAGCAGCTGTGTTGGTTTGATGCAGCCAGTGATTGGAGGCACAGTGTGCTATTTTAAAGAATTTGTTGGTGTTTTCTTGCCTCCTTTTATTGAAAAGAAAATGCTTAATCTTAAAATATATACTTGCTCTTCTTGGAGTCTCATGAGGCAGACTGTATGCTAGCTTTTCTTGGCTTACCCTTATGCTGTATGGACTGGAGTCGAGTGTATTATTCACCTTGTAGTTATGGAGCCAGAACCCGCATTGTTACTTTCTTGGGAACATGGTGGTATGGTGTCAGCACAGGATTTGTTCTGTCCGCTGTAACTGACAGCTGTATTATTTCAAAAGCAAAGTCTTCTACATAGTGCCTTTCATCCAGAAAGTACCTCATACCAGTCTAGAACCCTCTCTTCACACCATCTATTGTTTTTTAGCTCTTTTGGCTGCAGTGGGACGGTTTCTGATCAAGCTGGGCTAAGTAAACTATCTTCACAATACTTATGTATCTATAATACAAACACTACTGGACTGAGAGCCAGCAGTTTGTTGAATGTTAGTATATTTTGCTAATTCCTCAGGCTGTAATGATAAAATCTGAATTTGACCATGATACTATATCTGAATTTCTCTTGTAACTGGACTTAAAATGTCTTCAGTGTTTTTTTTGGTTGCTAAGGTTGCTCAATAGCTCAGATGGACCTTCCACAAGATGGCACTTCAAGTATCCTGATGGAATCTGTTCAGTACTAACATACAGAAAACCATACTGCATTATATATCTCAATTTGTAATGTGCTGCCTTTGATTTTTTCAGTGTCTTAGGACTGGAATCAGAATGGACACCTGTATCCCCAGGTACAGATCCTCTGAATGTAGTGGCATCATGTAGTCTCGTTCAGACTATCCTGCTCAGCTTTTATGCTTGTTAAGCTGTTTTCCTTGGAAATCTCCATCTAAATATGGCTTGGTCAGTCCTGTTGTGAAGCTGTATGAGATGAAAGCTTTAGGAGGTATGGCTGCAGGCCACTTAATACAGATATGTGGCCAGACGTCTTCTGAGTGTGTCAGCTGGAGTTCACAAGCACCATGCTGGGTTTAGAGACATGACAATGAAATACCGCAGGAAGAGAGGCAGTATTTTTATGGAGAGTAATATATCTTATTGATTCAATACAGATGTAACTGTATATAACTTTAAAAGCCCTCAAGAAACCATGAATATGTAATTCTGGAATATGTTCAGTTTCTATTGTGGTGTTAATATACCAAGTGCTGGGATTTTCAGATTACTCATCCAGAGGCATGAAAAGTATACTTACATATTTGGAAAAGGCCTCTAATTATGTGGTAAAAAAATCAGATGTTCATCATTATAGGTCTGTAGAAATGATCTGTTTAAACTGTTTGTATTAGCCTTTGAAGCTGTAAAAGGGATTGCCATCTCATTTTTCTCAATGCTGTACAAACATACTTTGAAAAATATTCCCTGCCCATGCAATATAACTACAATCAGAGGACAGAAAGTTCAGAGAGCTCATGTGGCTTATCAAATGCCACTCACATCTGGAGATAACCTTAATATCTGGGTTGTTTTTATCTATCAGGTTACGCTTTTGTTAACTAACAATGTGAACTCTTCTTTTCACATAGATATCTTCTGTTATTCCTCTGCGTCTTTCCCACTTGCCATAGAAAGAGATCAGGAAATAACTCGTTTTCTGCTAGAGTGATTGTGTCAAGACACAGGACTTTGAAATCTTTCTACCCATTGCTTTTAAAATCATATTCTGAGTTTAAATTAACACTTTTAATATCTAGGCATAGCTGAAAAGTGCTCTGAAGTGCAGGACAGACAGAAGTAAAGCCCCTTCTGCTACTGTAAGGTGACTGTGGTACTGTCACATCTTCCAACAATTTGAGTGTTGGACAGTGAATAGAGAACATCCAGGGAGCTATAACAAGCTATGCAACTGAGTTAATCCTTGACAAGGATGAAAACCTTTTTATCCCTCTCATAGGACTCATTACTTATTGTTGATCTCACTGAGGATGCACAGGTCAGTAAGAGATCATGTCTGTGGGCAGACCAGGTGCTAATGCTTTCTGCTCTAATATAGTTCACTATCTTAGGAAGCTGGATGCCTTTGCAAAGTAACAGGCTTCTGGTTTCTCTAGGTGTGAGTCTTTATCTTTCACAGCATCTCAGACTTGTTCAGATTGGATGCTTCTAGTTCAACAAAACATTGGAGCCCTTTCCACTTTTGAATTCTCAGATCTGAATCTTTTATTCTTTGATTATATAGTAAAACTGAACTTGGAAGTGAGGGGAATGTGACTGCAAAACTGTGGGTACTGCTGTCTTGTTTGAGTTCTGTACTGCGTGCAGCTGAGCTTCATATGTGAGTTGTCTTCAAGTTTTTTCTGCCAACTGAATTGTAGGAACTAGCTGGTTGTTAATCACAGATGATGAGATTTCTATTTGCCCATTCCTTGTTTGATCAGTGTGTATGTGAGATGCAGGTAAAAAACAGCTTATAATGTAAACACGCCTTTTCACACACAACTTGATTTTTTTTTTTTTTTTGAGATCTAATGAAACACCCTGAATGGGATAGTTAGAATAAGGGTAAAGGTCAAGTGAACTTGCTGGCAGATACTTAATAAGATGAGTCAGGGAGGAAGAAGGTAAGAGAAGTGATCAGTATGGTCTCACCAGTGTGGGTGAGGGCAGCATCCCGGCTTTGTCAGCATGAATAAAACCGTGGAGCTGAAAGGTTAAAAATGTACCTGTCAGTCTCAAACTGGCACTTCAGGCGTTGCCTGCCCAGCTTTTGTAAGGGCCTAAAAATGTGCAGATGTTAGACTAGAGAAACTAGAGCCCATCTGTGCTGCTCTCAGCAGCAGTTAGGGAATTGAAAGAGCAGCTGAAGATGTTTCGAAAGCAAGAAAGGAATCTCTGAACTCCTGTTTTCACATAAATGGAAGCAGCATGTGGTGGACTGCAACAGACTCTGTTCAGATCAACTCTGAATGATTTGCACAGGCTGCTGCTGTGAGCCAGGGAAGAAAAGACTTGCAGATATAACTTAAAGAAGCTGCTACCATAAATACAACTGCAAGCAGGTCAAGGTTTCTGTAATCTATTTGTTTTTATTAACTTGATGTTTTGCACAAACATTTAATACTCTTGCAACATGTAGGGCTGTGTATTTACTGTGTGAGTAGTCATGCACCTTCTTTCAGCTCTCTTCTCTTCTGAGAAGAGTCTGAATAAATGTCTTTGGTAGAGACTGTTCCAGAGACAGATTAGGAGCACATTCCTAAGAAATGGAGAGGGACTGGCAGCCCACAGAGCCATAGGCTGTACTTTTTTAACTGGTTAGTGTTACTGTGTTTTACCTATGTACATGGACTGGAAAACATGTTTCTGGGTATTCCTTTGACAGCTGTAGGATGGAGGGAGACTGGTCCAGCTCAAAGCTCTAGAAAAGACTTTTGCTCATTTTTAATATTAATTTGTCTTTTTCTGTGCTTAGAAATGCAAGTGTGTTTTCTAGGAAAAAGCAAAGCCCTACTAGAAAAGGAGCAATCTGATCCTAGTTTGATTGATCTTCTCTTTACCAGGTTTCTTCCGAAGACTTTGAGATTACTGCCTTGGTGTGTGGAAAAACATTGTACCTTTTCCTATATTACAAAAACATTCTAATATATCAATTATATAGGAAGGTTAATCCAAATGCCCTTGCAACTAGTTGGAATGCTTACCTTTGCTTCAACAAGCCTTTCTATTTAATGTGGTGTGATTTGGCTCAGACCCCTCTTAAAAACAAAACACACAAGATGTTTCAAAAGTAAGTTTTCAGGAATGTTGACCGGCATCTCCCCGCCCCCCCCATTCTTGTTAGTGTTTCAGATGAGGAGATTGAAGTGGGTAATTAACATGTATGAGCTGCATTTACAAGCTGAAAAAATGTTTATTGTTTTATCCCTTAAAGACTAACTGCCTTGCTCAACACTAAACTGAGTAAAACCAGGAGGAAAATGATCCTAGTTTTTATGAAAAAAGTACTTCTGAAAGTAAGGAACTAACTGGCTAAGGTTGTATGTAATTCTGGCAGCTATCTTATGGTATCTCAGCTAACAAATTCCCTTTCATCTATCACTGATACTCAGCCAGAAAGAACTCCTTTGTGATACCTGATACTAGGCCATTTTAATGAAACCCTATAAACTTGAAATTCAGGCTTGTTTTAATGTGTTGCTCAGACACTTTTTGTATGCCTTGGACTTCTTTCAAAACAGCTGTATGTTTAGGAGTTTAAATAAACAATCTAGCAAGTTTTGTTTGAGTTAGAGAGATGTGGGGTACCTGCTGGCCTCCCAACAGGTGACTTCCTCAGTAGACAAGGCATCTCTGGAGATGTGGGCTAGTGTCGTTCAAATGCAATACACTATGATCTGTATTTCCCAGGTTTTAGAGCAATTCTGTGGTGAGCAATGGCCTGTGGAATAGGATGTATTGTGTGACACCTCTCTCCAGTGGCGGAAGCTGGTTGCTGCTGAAACTAGCAAGTTTCCTCCGAGGAGTTGTTGCACCTAATCAGCTAGAGATGGGTTTATTTCCCTTAAGGCTCTTTTTCTCCCTCTGCCAGCTGTAACTGGTGAACCTGCCTTCCTGTGCTAGGCGCATTCTTTTGATGCACCAAACACTCCTTCAGCAAGCTGCTGAAATATCTGCTCTGCTCCAGTGAGTATGCCAGTATTATTCCCAAAGTGGTATTGGGCAACTGATTTCCAAAGACTTTGGCAGAATCTTTACGGGACTGAAGTTGATATTAGGCAGAAGAGGTTTGGCACGGAGTTCTGCCTGACTCAATTGTTTCATTTCCCAACAGAGTCCTAAACGCAACTCTCTGCTTCATGGCAGGTTGCTTTTGACGAGCTTATACCTGTACCGGGGCATGAAGCCATCTTTTGCAAGTTTTAGAAAAGTATGTTGCTTCTTGGCTGAAGAAGTAAGGAACAGAAAAAAATCACTTGGTAAGTTTCAGTAAGGAATTTTTGTTGGGAAAAACCCTTGGAGGCAGCATAGTTGCAGTATATGAGTCATCTGAAACACATAACACGAATTGGGTAGTAAAGTCATCATTCCCTTCTCAGAAAATTAAGTTAATTATTATTTCTAGAAGATTAGGAAGAGTAGGGGAGAGTGGATAGATGTTTAACAAGTTGACCTTCCAAAGTTCATGGAAGTAATTTCTCCATACAGGCTAAAGATAAGATCAGAACCTGTGGGACAAACATGCCTCCAGGATAAATGCAGCATACAAATAGTTTTAACACAAAGTTCAACAAACTTGCTGTAATAGACTGCTTGTTTCAGTCATTAACATATTTATTAGGAAATAAATGCTTGTATATTGGAAAATATGCAAAGTTGCTGTAGAAACTGCAGTTCTGTAGAAAACTGCAACATCTTGGAGAGATGTGAAACTGAAAAATAATGTAGCTATAAAGATGCAGGAATATCTAAGCCATAGACTGTTCCTATAGTGACCTATTACAGAGGGGTTGTTGGGGGTTTTCAGCAAGAATGATATGAAATGCACTCTATCCTGGTGATGCGGAAGGTTTAACAACTGTAGCAGAAGAGATGCCTGTTTACAGCAGAACATGCCTGAACAGTGCTTGGGTATGTTACAGGATGCTGCATGGCTGAGAACACTGCACAGGCATCTCGGGCCAAAAAAAAACCTACTCACAGCATGCAAATGGCTGAGGAGACTGCACAGGCATCTCGGGCCAAAAAAACCTACTCACAGCATGCAAATGTGAATTCATTCCTGGGGGATCATATTCTATAACTAAAAATGAACTTATATTGTAAATAACTATTACAAATCACTTAGTCTATTGTATTAGAAAGTTTTAGCACTTTTTAATGAGGTGCTCAGTATTTGTGATCAGGCAGAGAAAGGTGTGGCACAGGTTGTTCTCTTGCAGCACAGCAAGAAATTGGGATAATTCTTGTGCTAGAGTAGCCCTGTGGCTGAAGCACAGGCCAGGAGATCTGGGTTCACTCCTTGCCTCTGTTATGGCAATTAATAAGCAGACGCTTAATCTCTGTGAACTGTTTCTGTGTCCTTAAATGATTGAAAGCATTCATGTGACACCCAGTCACACCTATGACACTCATGTGACAGACTGACACCCTGTTAAGATTAGAGGTTTTCCTTTATATTACAAAATTCTCCTATTCTTTTGTAAGAGGATTTCTGCTATTATATGTTCATTTGTGTGCCACTCAGTTATTTGATTGGACTTTTTTCTTTTCTGCTACACTTTTGTGTATTTGAACTGTGCAATCTTTGAGTGCACTCTCAGGACACAGCTTAGTAATGACACTCTTGACTTTTAATGGTGTTAAACAGCAGGACAAGTTTGCTTACCCTTTCCCAAATAACAGAACAGGGAGAAAACCATCAAGACTATACTGAATGCATTTCACTTTCAAGATATGAAAGTATCCCAAAGCTAAGTGGTACTCAAAATCCTGTAGCAAGGTTTTATGGGAAACAAAACAAAACAAAAAGTGTATTTTATAAAATTATGTTCCATTGTAATAGTTTGTGTTAATACAACACAGGTGAAAAACTTCATAAAAATTGGAGGGATGTATGGCAAGGTTGCATAGGTCTATAGATGCATGTAACTAAAATTATTTGGCTAAAGCTACTTTTGTGTCATTCTATCTTAAGATCAATGACTGCCATAACATTTGACACGAAGTGGAAAGCTTTGATTCAGGAAAGAACTTGAAGATACTAAGCATTGTAACAAATACTTTCCTCAGCAAAAGTACTTGATCACATGTCTATCCTTAACTGAGTGCAGCTGCTCTTTTGCAATCACATGTATGCTTAAATTCAAATTAAAATCTATGAAACAGAAAAGGAAAGTAATTCAAGATAACTGTTCAACAGTGATATTTTTTTACCTTGCAAACCTTGTATGAAGTACAATTTATTTCCCAATA
The DNA here is from genome assembly GCF_018139145.2 of Gymnogyps californianus. Classification (NCBI taxonomy): domain Eukaryota; kingdom Metazoa; phylum Chordata; class Aves; order Accipitriformes; family Cathartidae; genus Gymnogyps; species Gymnogyps californianus. Next base: position 20,579,715 of record NC_059482.1, read on the forward strand.
CAGTTGTGCTTATAGTTGATATCTTTATTCACAGGCTGAATTGAAGAGTTGAATAAAGTGTCAGGTGTACACTGATGGTAGTGGTTTTGGTAAGTGATGTAAGAAAAAGAAAATTCCTTTTAGAATGAAGCATGTTACTTTCCTTGGTTTTTTTAATCTTAGGTTTAAATTTTTAGATTTTTTTTTTTTAAATCCTGTAAGTGAAGAAATAAAATGTGCTTTCCTGGTGTTGAAATTTCATAATATTTAGATGCAACTGAAATTTTTACATGTTTTTCACTGAACTTATAAATTCTCTCAACAGTACTTTCAGTGGAAAACATTTGCCCAGAAACTCAGTTCTCAACTGTGGATTCCTGATCCTTTGCAGTGCACTTTGCAGTGCCAGTCAGCGTGCTGGAGCAATTCTGGGCCAGGAGCTGAATTCCTAAGTGCCACAAAACATGGCTGTGGCAGGGTGTGCGACTTGATTTTTCAGAGGCACTGACTTTGCAATGCACTGAATGCTGAGTGCCAAAACTCTGCTGAGACATTTATGAATGCCTGGCTGGCTTTCTTCATGGTCACCAATAGAAAAGCTTTTAACATAACTCAGTGGGCTCAGGGGTGAGAAAAGGGTAGGGAGAGACTGCAGGGAGACAAGAATGAAGATTGCAAGGTAGGTCATAGTGGAAGATGGAGTAAGAGACAATAGATGGAGAATGATGTAGTACAACAGTGACTTAGTTGTATGCTGGGATTGTTGGCCTGAAGTGGAGAAGCAAAACTCGAAGGAAGGCCAACAGAATGGGCTGCTTTTCTAGCAAGTCTGCATGCAAAAGGGGGTTGAACATTGCAGCGTGGGTAGCAGACACAGAAGACTTGGCTCTCCCAGGCTCAACAGCCTCTGCTGTGTTTCCTGGTTGCAATAAGGGTAGGGAGTACTTTAGAAGTCCTGTACATTACTTTGGTGCTGCTTAATATCCATTGTGTCTATTCCAGGTTAGCTAAGGGTTTGGTACGTTCACTGGCTGTGCATGTACTTGGTCTCTTTCAAATAAGCATGAGTAACAACCACTCCTGAGGCAAACCTACAAGTGACTTTGCATAAGCTTTTCATGTATGCTTTTTTCCAGGTGAGAGAGAGTAAGAGCACATCAAGATCAGGCCAGGGGATGGAGTGCAATATGAGCTCTTCATGTTTCTGTACTATGTTTACCTAAGGCCACTTGCCTCCTGAGATACAAGGTGAGAACATGGTTCCTCCCACACACTTGCCCTTCAGTTATTTTGTTGAGGTTTCTTTGTGAACAAGAAGTATCCAGAAAGTCTTCAAGGCTTTCCAGTTTGCTGCTTATCAGGCATGTGGGTGACTTCATTGGTTTGAAGAACAAGCTGTGCAATGCTTCTGTACTGTCATATTACTTCACACTTTTGCACAATTCCTATGTGTTGTCTCACACCCTGGCACAGGCCCAGGCAAGGAAGATCAGTCAGAGTAGGGACTAGCTTGAACTTGAATCTAAGGTCATGATAAATAGTCCTGTGGAACTGTCAGGTCAGTGCTTACTGGTAGTGAAGCAAATTAAGTGCTAGGAAAGGGTGGAGGCCAAACCAGAAGGCTGCTGCATAAACCTATGGTTCATCTGTGCTTAGATTACTGGATGATGTGCTGTTTTTTCTCATCTCAGCATATGAGAGATCTGGAGAAGGTCTAGAGGAGGCAAAACAGGTTGATGTAAGGTATGGAATAGTTTCTGTATTGGGAATAAGTGAGAAGACTGAGAGGAATGTAACAGAAGTATATAGAGCTGAGTGGTGTGGAGAGGGATCAGTTGTGTAATCTCCATTCAATACAAGTACTAGAGGCTGCATGTGAAATTTCTAGGAACGAAATGAAAATAAATGGAAGGCACTAGCAAGTCAACAGACCTCATCAGATTTCAGCCAGTTCCCTCAGCTGCAAATAGCTGGAGGTAGGGGAAGACAAAAGACGAGCATCACATGCTTGTCCTGTTCTCTTCTGTGGGTGTCTATTAATGCCCACTGCTGAGGATGGGATACCAGACTGGATGGACCCTTTGAGACAGTCTGGCCTGTACTATCTTGTGCCCCTACAGGCAGTGCAGATACAGTGAGCTCTAGTATGTAGTGTGACAACTCAGGCACGTGTTCAGGCACAGCGAGCTGCAACAGCAGAGACAAGGACATAAGCTCCTCATGACATGGCAGAATAGCTCTGATCTGCAGTTATTGCTGATAGCCTTGAATGTTAACCTTCAGGGTGTCAGGAGTGCAAAAGAAGGCTTTAGATAACACCCTGGTCAGAGCTCCCAGGGAACTGATATCGGATAGCCTGCACTTCTGGTCGCCTTAGTGCCACACCATTCTGCCTTGCTGAGCAGATATCAGTCTGGACTGGTAAACAGAGCGAGTCAGGTACTTCATTGTCACAGCTCTGCTGCATGGCTTCAGCCTCGAGGTAAAGGGTCACTTAATATTACAGTCCTCAGGCTCTTTGGTAGAGGTTTGGCCTGATGATTCAAACTTAGCGTTTTCACAATCAAGACAAATATTGACCAGGGAACCAGAAACACCTCCTCCTTTTCATCCCTACTTGGGACAATTTCTCTGTGGAAAAACACAAAAATTGGGGCATGCTGCAGCTGGTCTGACAGCTGCCAAAAATGTGAGTGGATTATAAGTTATTTCTCTCTATGGAATAATTATTGGCAAGGGCATAGGACTAATCTAGAGTCTCTCATCTCTAGTCTAGAAATAGCTGCTTGATAGACAAAAAATAAAGCACACTAAAAAAAACCCCAAACCAAACCCAAAGTCATTCAAGCAAAAAACACACCTGAAACAGGAATAGTAAGCTTTTGGTAATATAGCTGGGGAGGAGAAGCAAGGAAGACATCTTTAGTGAAATTTCCCCGAAAAAAGCAACTTGAACAGGATCTTCAGGGAATTTTGGTTTTTAATCCGTTAGATGCTGCATATGTACCTTGAAAGATAATTCTTTCTACAGCGGCATTGCACACTTGTTTCATTGACCTATGCTCAGCTTTAAGCTTTGACATGTGCAAAAATGGATGACTGTCAGCTAGATGTGGAATTACACAAATCGCTAGGTATTTCTAAAACAAATGCATTGGGGGATTAGTTACTGAATGGCTTTATTCTTGTGCAGAAATCCTGCCTTTTTCTTTCCTGTAAGTACACTGTGCCAAATCTTTTCAGAGTTCATAGTGAATATTTTGTATGTTCCTAAACCACAGAAATGACACCAGAATATATGCATGTATTTCAAAATAGCACATTCTATTTTACAGCAAGTGGCAGCTCCTTTCATGTTCCAGCCTCCTTAAACTAGTCTAGAAACAGAGCTGTCAATTACAGGGGAGAAACCTTGACCTATGAAATAATTTTGTTACACTTTAATGTATGACTGTTACACTGTGACTACGTGATAAGATTGTCTTTGAAAAAGATACTGGTTTATCCACTTTTATGCAGAACAGTTCCAAGGGACTTTAAATTTCACTCCTGGCAGTCAGCGTTGCAGCACGTGGTGCTACTGTGAGGGGAAACTGGGGTCTAAGAAAAACTTACATTTGAATGTATCACTTCAGTAGATCTTTCAATGTGCATGGAAGCCCTGTTAAGAGGAAAGGACTTGCGTGCTACAATCTCTTGGAATTTCCCAGAGACTCTTAAAGTTACACAGAAAGAAAATGTTGCAAGTCAGGAACATTAGAATTGGTAACCTGGATCTAAGCAGCATCTACCTCCTGATAGTATCAGCTGTTTAAGAGGAAGATGAAAATAAACCCTGGGGGTAGGAAGTTGCAGGATAACTCTAGCACAGTCCTTTCTAAACCCTCACAGCTAAAAACTATTGTGCTCTGATGCAGAAATGCTTATTTTTCTTTGAAGAAATTGATAATGCTGGCTATATTAGCTCTGGATGCCCTTAGCTATACATTTCTAAGCCTTTCAGGAATGCTTCTAAATCCTTTGTCTTGATTAAGTGATTCCTGATCTTGATAGAGTAAAGGAAAGAAAACTTTAAAGTTAGGCTAAAGAGCTGCAGAATGGCTTAAGCTGTGGCAAGGAAAGGAATCCAAGAATCTCCAACAGCTTTCTGCAGCCCTCTTCATGGAATTTTGTGTTACTGAGTTAAACAAGCTCATTGCATTACATGCTCCTTTTCCAGTTTTGAATTACCCACTTGTATTTGAAAAGTACTGTTTTGCCTTGAGGGAAAATATGTACAGAAAAGATGCTCAGTGCTCACAGTTAGGCTGTGCCTCCTACTTCAAGACTGGTTATTCCAGTCAAGAAATCATGAACATTAGCTTCTGTGGGATATTTTCTGCTTCAGAGCATATGCTTGCCAAGTTGCTCAGTCTGGCACATCATAATATGATACAGCAGTTTATTAAATTAAGTTATCAGTTGCTAAATACTAGTATAGATTAAAAGAACATAACTAAACACTGACTGTAAGGTTGTAGAGGCTAAAGGCTGTGTCTTCAAATGATCCTGCTATCCTGAACTCATGTAAATATTTATGAATATATTGACATTAAGATAAGAGGAAAATTCCCTACCAGCTTCATGTGCAGTTTAATCTTTGACTAGGTCATAGCTGCTGTTTGTTTGAAATGAAAGCACATGTGTTTACTTTTTCCCCAAACCACATCAATGTTGAGATCATGATGGAGGTCTGAGTGCAGTGCATGTGAGCTGAGCTTTCCTCTGCGTGTTGCACTTTGGGAACAAAGTATCTGCAAAGGCCCAGTCCTTCTGGGAAACAAGCAAGGCTGTAGTCCCTTCAGCCTAAGGACTGTACCTCTTTGCATCCTACTAGTTTTTGAAAGGAAGCATATGTGCTGGGAAGTAGAAAGCACACTAGACGTGGCTATCATCCCCATACACTGTCATCTGAAAAGAGAACAGTGGTCCTGGCCTGTTTTCTAAGGGGGACCAGGGGAAATGCATGCACCCTGCACTACTTCTCTGCATGGACACCTCACATGTGAACTCAGAGTGACTGTATTTTTGCAAGATATCCCCTGCTATCTCACAGTATAGTGGGCTACTTTGTACTTGCTAGGAACATCTTTTTCAGGGTGTGTTTATACAGACTAGCTGGATCTCTGCTAATGCTCTCCATTATTGTTCCCTTAGCCTGGCTAGAGAAGATGTGTGAGATCTCCCAATAAGGCATTCTTAGAATGCACTAGAGTGCCCACACAAGTCTTTACTGCAGAGTAGCCACAGATATGACTGCATGAATGCAGACAGTAGAGCTTCATAGCCCTCCTGGGTAGCACGATTGATTCTCACCTCCCCATGTTTATTTCTTAACAGATGCTTTCAAGACACAGTGGTGGAAGTGGCTGATGCCTCTGGACAATGAAGGGTGGTGAAAATCTTTGGTTTGGTCTCATTGATTTATGAAGATGACCCTCTTAGAACAGACAGAGAATGACTTCACGGTAATGAGTTGAGAGCAGGGAAAAGCAAAACTCACTGTTTTAAAATAGTTCCAGCAAAATGTAAGGTTTTGTTTTTTACTTTCCTCAAACAATTTTCCAGGTTACTAGGACAAAACCATTTCAATCATTTATCTGACTGGGAGGTCAATGTTCCTTTGAATAACAAATGGGTGCGGTGAACCTTTACTTCTCTCCCCTTGGACCCAGCTGCCTAAACACTGCAAAAAGTATGAACACGGGACAGATATGGCCTTGGCAGGGACACCGGAAAGTAGAACACACGCACTGGGCCAAATCTTTCTTTAGAGGAAGCCATGTGAAAGCACAAACACATGTAGGAAGTCACAAGTATAACTGGGAGCAGAACTGGGTCTCAATTGCAAAGTTGCCTGAGCTGCTTTATCTGTCAAGCCTAGCAGTTATCTGGGCTTCCCCATGGCTTTTTTACCTCTGTCATTTAGCAGAGCAAGTAACATACTTCAGGGATTCAGCTGCTGTCAGGGGTGGCATGGCCACAGCTTGCTGCTTCTGATTTGGGCGGGGTGCCAGGACATCTACAGGCAGCATCTTGCTGGTGTGGGTGCAGGTTATGGTGTTGGTGACAAACGTGGGTTTTTTTAGTTGAAGCAAAAAGAAACAGGTAAAATGTTTCAGTATTGATGTCAAGCCATTTATTATCATTAAATATGTGGGCTCTAGTTTTGGTTCATAAGCTAACATACAGTTTTGTAAGTGTAAGCTTTCCTGTGTGAAAAAGGTGGAGATGCTTTAGGCAGCAACAGAGCGAAACTGGATTTTAGGTACTGCACAGAGATCATACAGAACCAAAATACTTGGTCAGGTTTTCTAACACTTGAATTTGAGATTCTGCCTTAGATTAAACGATCTGCAGTCGGGGGGGGTGTGTGTGTGTGTGTGTGTGAAGCACTTAATGTTCTCTTAGGCAGAAAACACGCAGAATCTTATATTTGTGTTTTACCATAATTGAAAGAAACACCAAAGCATCAAAACACTACTGTGGCCCATAGAGGAACACTCCCAGTGTGATCCTCCAGTTACAAAAAAACTAGCATAACATAAAGTTTTTATGTATGAAACAATGTAGTATGTCATGATAATTTGGCATGGAGTGATGGTACACTTTAAGTCTGGCTAGAGGGGAGGGTGGATGCTAGAGAGGTACTGTAAGAAGTGTTCTGCCATGCATAGTCAGCAGCAGGGGTAACAGCAGTGAATTCTGGCACCAGAGGGATGTTACTCCTTAAGCTCCCTCAAATCAGGAGACAGCAGAATCGGGTCTGACAGGTTCATGAGTAGAACTTAATGACCTGAGGTGAAAAGTCAATTGGTAAGAAGGAAATTTCTTGCAATAGGGGATGGTTCAAGTGCAAAATGTTCCCCCAGAACAGCGCTATGGCTCTGTCCATGCTTCCTGGCATATTCTTCAAATTTTACCTTGCTAGAACATAGCATCAATTTGTTGGAGTTCTGAGAACTGTATTGTGGCTGACCTAAAGGGAAACAAACTGACCATGGCAACAAATGCACCCAGGATTGTTGATACTGTGAACTGCAGAGTATGAATTGAAGGTGGAATGAATGACTGCCAATGAAGTCTGCCCCTCTTTTCTGCAGGCCAAAACCTTCTCAGGTGGGGACTGAGTGGTGCAGTGTTTTGAATTCCTCCCTACACCCTGATAGGGGATGATTTGCTACCATTGTATTATGTGCACAGCTGATTCATATAAAAGCAAATGTAGTGCTCTACCCTGTGCCCTGTGTTTTTGCAAGTACAGACAAGGATAGAATTGATCCTTTACATTATCTGAAGGCAGTCCTTAATGTCATAGGTCCTATTTAAAAAAAACAAACAACTTTTTAAAGAAACAAGCTTTTCACGAGCTGCTGCATAAGTATTATTTTGCTTTTGCTAGATCGTTTGGTGGTGTCTTGCTAATCTAGCTTAGTATCTGTTTTCTGGATAATGTTCATTAGAGGCTAAGCTTTACTATTTTATTTTTAAAAGGAAACATTTAAAGAACAGAGGAGAAACCCTTGCAAATAATTCATTTTACTGTCAGTTTCCACTTAAGTCTGACAAATCCATTTGTACCCTGTGTGATACAGATGTGGATTCCTCAGATCTCAGCTGGAGTATAGTGCAATACACCTCAATGAATGAGCCTACAGACCAGTAGTTTAGGGGAGTTTTTTTCTGTAAAAATCTGAAGCCCTCTAAAGACCCTTAAATCTGTGCAGCAATAAAGTGTTTTTGTCAGTTTGTGCAAAGAAAGAAGTTAGTATTGTTAGTCAACTGCATACTCTGACAGCTATGAATAGAGATAATGCAAAGTCATGCTGGAAATCTCCGTATGAGCTTTTTACTTGGGCACGTAACTAATCTGAATGACACTGCTTGCAGTAAAACAGGAAGAAAATATAAGTGAATTGCATAAATTTGTAGGTCAAAGGCTGGCTGCCAGGCCAAGTGCAGACTGCACAATTACTTCCTTTTCTAGAAAGTTTGTGCAGGCAAAGTGTTGGGCTGAATTATTTGTTTCCAGGCAAGGTACACAAGGAGAAACATAACATTGATATGTATTCCATGTGAAGGGTTTGTTGGGATATCTATAAAAAAGAAGCCGCCAAATTGCTGTATTCAATGGTCTTACTGTACAAGCAAATAAAGGACAGTAGGTTATTGTTGTACATGAACATTTTCCTGTAAAGAATTGTACTGTGTGCAAAAATGATAGAACTTGTGGTTTGGAAAGACATCCTGGCTTTATTTGTAGGGGTAATAGAGATTCTAGTTTTCCAAATTCTAGTGGGAAATGGAGAGGATCTCCTCTTCTTGTACATAGAGGACAACTTTATTTCTGCAGGTTTGCACGCATAGGAAGTATTCCTGCTTTTACTGCTTATAAAGCCTGCCAAACAATCATATGGTTTCCTCTTGTATCTATGCTATGAGCAAGTATGGAATTGAACATCTTTGTTCTAAAATGTTTGACATGCAACACTGCAATATATTGAAGATAGTTTTTGAAAAACCTAGTAACAGGACAGTCTTAAATCACCTAACCAAACAAATGCCTTAGTTTCTCTGGAAGCTTAATTTTTCCTTGACTGATACGGATACATTTGTTACCTACCAATAAATATCTGAATAATGCATATAAAAGCCTTTGCTCCTGTCAAAAAATCAGTATGAGTTTAAGAGCTCTGTGCAAATGCTATGTTGGATAAAGGCCCAGACAACTTGAAAGAGACCTTAAAAAAACCACCCCTCAGTCTGACAGGTATTTACTGAGTCAGATTTTCAGAAGGATCACTGTTAGCTAAATTTTAAGTGAAACAGTGGCTTCATATTTATTAAAACAACTTATTCTGGTGGAATTAAAAATAGATTATGAAGCATCCTACTTTGATGTGGGTCATGAGAGTATAGAAGTCCTTCTCATAAACTGTTTTTTATATCACATGGTTGAAAGTATGCATCTCAGCTGGGTATCAGCAGTCCTCCTGATTCACTGGAGATTGTAGTTTCAAAATAGATGGCCTCAGAGATAAAAATATGCTGCACTTACGACTTCAACTGAACATTTTGGCACAAATTTATTTCGTTTGTTAAGGGCACTTTAAATTTAGCAAGCTTGATCGATTGGTCCACTGAATTGAGTAAGATACCTTGGATGAAAATCCTGGTATGTTTTAAGTTTTACAGGAAGTAGTCTCACTCATTTTACTGCTACTGTGCAACAGGCTTATAGGACTTTATCTCACTGAAGAAAAAAATATAAACTGAAGTCTATATTTTCAGACCCACTATATCTGTGATATAATAATAAGGTGAAACTAAAACCACAAACTGTCCAAAGTAGGAAGAAAGTAATCACATTTTCTTGTCCGTTTGTGGCCAAAAAGATCACTAGTTTTAAAGCAAGCATGCAGTGTTATCCTATCACTCTTATTCCCACCTGTAATTGTAACTAGCAGTTTTTCTTTTAAATACAGAGGAAAAACCCAGTTCTGCCACAGGAAGCATTGCATTTTATGAAGTCTCAGGTTTTAATTTGCCCTGAGGGTTAACAAATGAAGATACTTGTTCAGTGCAGGACTTCTGCCATGCATGGCTCCTATAAGCCTACTTTTGCTGTAGTCCTGTAGTCAGCTGAACATTACTAAGGAAGACCACTAAATCATTCATTCACAAGATGGGAAGGGAAAGATTCCTGCTGACTCATGCTTATAAGTATTTTCCTTGCTCCGCCTCCATTCACTTCAGCTCCTCCTCTCCTCTCTTAGTGCTGGTAGCCTACTATATTTAAACAGCTGTCTTAGAGCAGAGACGGGATTCAAGGCTTGTAGTTTGGTTGGCTTTCCTGCCTGTACAGGCATTTTCATAAAGATCCCGCTTCTTATCAGACCTGCTGCTAAAGGTAAGAAGGCTGTAAGTAAATGTAGAGAGCTCTGTCTGGCATACTGTAACATTGCTTTCTGAGTATCACGGGGTGTGTTTAGAAAGGTATTATTGCTATGTGCCATAAAGTTGAATTTTTTCCACATACTTTAATTGTGTTTGTGGGGTAACTGGCCTGGCATGGAAGAGTGATAATGCAAGGGTTGGGGTGGGTAAACAAACTTTTGAAACTTGTAGGAAAGTATAAAATGTAAAAGCTATTGAGATTTCTGCTTTTTTTAAAAAGCACTAATGAATTAAACTTTAAAAACTGCTGAAATGAATCGGTTGATGAAGAAATGAAGCTGAAGGAAACTATTGCATTTGTGTTAGAATTGTTCTTGTTTAAACCTGAGTGTCATGGTATCTCTTTCAGGCTCTTCCATTATTTATATACTGATTGTACTGCTCTCTGGAACTCTCCCCATGTGCTGTACAGGCCATACTTGGTGGTCCTTACTTGAGCAAAATTCTCATTGATGTTATAGGGAGAGCTACTTGCATATAGCTGATGTAACTTGGCTTTTTATTTCTGCTGAAGATCACTTAGTGTCACTGTCTTGCTAAATGCATCTTTGCTTTCTTTTTCTTTTATTCACCTAAAACCTGTTTCAGTTGTGCAGCCTGGAACTACTAGGGGCCACACTGACCAACTTTGAGTTATAGTCTGTCTATGCTTAAGGCTGTGTTGGGAAGGTATGCAGAGTTTGGCCCAGAATGAGCTGGGTGCTTTTCCAAGCCAGAACAATTATGTAACATCACATAGACACTGAAATACTTTGGAAGCAGCAAGGAGATAAATTGTGGAGCTTGCAGCATGCTCCCAAATGAAGAGGAGGAAAGAGACACTCATTTAAAGTAGGAAGCCTAAAGCAGGAGCCAAAATGGGGATCAGTGTCACTAAGCTGACTAGGTGTGAGTGCCCAGCAGCCTACTTTACATAAAAGGAGGGTGAGAAGAGCAGTCTTGGGTTTCTTGCTAGCTCAGGCTTTCTCTTGCTGCTAACTAGTTCTGTATAGATTTGAAATGAATTTCAATGTCCTGTATGCTTTCCAATAGCCTCTGCAAGAACAGGCTTTCATCTGCTACACTGCATTAGCTGTACAGGTTATCAAGGTATATGTGGTCCCTTGATTCTAAGATTGCCAAAAAAAAAAATTTTAAAATAATCCACCTTTACTTCTAATGGCAGGAAAAGTGAACGTTTGGCCTGGAACTGAAATGCCTGAGATGCTCTGAGCTCAGTTTTACCCCCAGAAGTCAAACATTTAGCCTATAGGATGGGAATAGTTATAAACAGGTTCAGCATCTGGTTCACTTTCTACTTAAAAAGAAGAATTATTAACTATGAATTACAGAGATGGCAGCTATAGGATGTGGAAGGGACCTCTCCCATTTGGAGAGACATACTAGGATAAACAGAGGTATCTCTGATGGTTAATCTTGTGTTGATAGAATTGTCCAGTGTCAAAACTTCAGGAAACAAAGTGCATAGCACTAAAATGGTCATTATGGGTTTTTTGTGAACCCAGATCCTGAATAAAACCATGGCTAAAAATGGTCATGTGTGTGCATGGATCTAGTAATTTCATCAGACTAACAATTATGCTCCTCTAGCCATTAAGGTTTGGTTTAATTCCAGCAAATGCTCCTTTTTCATCTGTCAGAAGGTACAGAATGGAGGAGGAGGAGGGTGAAATGAGGAGAGCGTTATCACTGAGCCTGCAGCTGCTGGCTTTATTCTCTATCAGGGTGTGGTAGGGTGGCATAGTGCAATGGCCAGGAGCCAAGGCAACCTTCCTCTAAAAAAAAACCAAACAGGACTGCCAGGCTGACTTCTACTGTCTTGTGCCTTTTTTGTCCCCTTCAGGCTCCCCCAGAAAAATGCTGGCACACAACGGCATGACTTTGCGCCCAAGTCTTACAAACGGGCTTGCAGGCTTGTTATTTATATCCTGGCTTTGCTGCTCTCCTGGAACTGTTGCCATATGCTGTATTGGGTTGGTTCAGCAGTCCTTGCTTCCAGCAAAAATCCCACGGATGTTGCTGGGTTACCACTGTCTACAGAGTGCATACAGTCTTTCTGTGCATGCTGCTGCAGAGTGCTATGGAGCAGAAACCTGGAAGATTGCTTCCAGAGATCTTGCTTCCTTCTTCCAGACTCTCAATAGTTTCACAGAAATAAGATGTGCACTCTGTGTAAGGAAAAATTAGTAGGAACTTGTATTCTTGTGTAGTACAGCCATGGAGAGGGATTTATTTGTTACTATGGAGAAGAAACCTCTGCTAACCTTCAGATAGCAACTGTGATTTAGCTGGTTTGAGGGGAATACCTTACTGGTCACACCAGTGTCCTGTTCTTTTGGTGTCTCTGGCCATCCCAGGTGCTAGTGCTGAATTCTACCAATTGCAACTCTGGAGCTTTGTGATAGGGAATTATTTGGGGGTAAATTTACACAACAGTCTACTGAAGGTGGTGCAGGTTTTGGTTCATGTGGTAGAACCTACCCGAAAGGCTGGGGAGATACTTGGGCAGTTAGGCTGTGCTCCTGCAGCTACCAGAGTTGGGTTAAATATGCCTTAAGGGGTTGATGCCTGCCTCGGTATGGACGCAACACACTGAAGTGTTCATCTTCTGTAGTGTGTGCATCTACCTTTGAGTCTCAATTAAACTGGGAACCTAAGTTTCCTTGAAATCCAACTCTCTTCAAAGCTAGATGCTTGAAATGACTTAAATCAGAAAGCATGGCTGTTATGTCTTTTAAGTGGTTCTTGCCCTGTCAGGCAAAATGCATGAGAGTCTTAGGTTAATGCTTAGTTAAGTGGTAATAGGCAACCAGTAAGCGTTACTAAACTGTGATCCAAAAATTTGGACAAAGCTGCTCACTTTGAATTCAGCTTGTAAGCCTTATGTGCCTCTTTACTTGGATGAACCCAGTCCTCTTGGAATAGCTCTGTCTAGCCCAGCGATGGCTGTATATTGGTGTATATGAGCATTGCCACATCCTTGCAGGCAGATGCACTTACAAGACTCCTCCTGAAGCCTGGGATTCTACAAATCCTAAACTCACCTGTGGTTTTCTGGCTGCTCATTCAATCACCAGGGTCTTACAGCATTACTGTAGTTGCTGGTGATGTAAATGTCAAGCTTAAAGTGGAGCATTACGCTTGTAGGATGACATTTGCTGCAATACCTGTGTCAACGGCAGTGATGTGCCAGACCTTATGGAAGTGTGCTGTGTGCTTGCCAAAGATCTTTCTGCACTTGAAAAGGGTGTGGAGAGCGTGCCCTACTGAACAAAGTCATGCCATTCAGTGGATTTTTACTTAGCTTTCCAAAATGAGAATAATCTTTTTATAAAAGACTGTATTCTCTGTAGAATAACTTTAAAGCTTATGCTGAATTTCAAAAATCTCATGTTTATTGTGGTAAAAATAACTTAACTTCTCTAGATTAGTGACGGTATAGTCGAATTCCCTGCAAAACTAAAGTAGTCATTATTTGACATGGTAGGATTCCTGCAGGAATGGCAAAAAACTTTGATTCACTGTTCATTGAATATCTGCATAATGATTAGATTAGTTTTGTAGATTCCACTCTAGTGACACCTTAGTCTCCAAGATAATTATGATGTATAGTTTGTTTAAAGACTTGTTGTTATTTACTTGTTCAGACCTAGAACTCTCTATTTTCTGGAAAATTAAGAAAGAAGGTTCAGGAACTAAACTAGCACTTCTCAAAAAACCCTGTAGTGATGGAATGGTACATATTTGAAAATGCAGCCAGGAGATTTCCAGCCTTTGGGCAGAAGTCTTGAGTGAGGTTTGCTCTACTTATCAGTAAATGCACAATTTGCTTTAAAAAGTATGAAGCGTTCATGATAATTATGACAATTTTCTACACAGTATAGGCAGAAGTGAAGTTTTCATTAACGAGCTGCAACACTTCAGTTACTGTAGTGAGAGGGTTACCAAAGTTGCCAGCCGTTCTGGAGGGACTGGAATTCATGTGTGGAAGAGGAAGATAAGGGTTCTTTCCCTTTTTTTTTTTTTTGGTGTATAATCAGGGAATCATCCTTTGGTTTTGGAGGCAGGAGGAGAAAAACATAAGCAGGCCTGTCCTGAGTGTGGAAGTGTGACGTGATGGTCTGCAATGCAAGGATAATACTTTAGATCAACCTGGGTTGGTGGGCTGTAGAAAGTCATGGGTTTTTTTTGTCAAAAAAAGCAAATAATTCAAAACTTACTTGTTTTAACAGGTAGACTCTAGAACCTAAATGCTTCCAGACAGGAAGATGTATGCATTATTGACCAGACCCCCAAATAAGAGTGGGTTCAAGCCACTGCCTGTTGTGATCATAGGTAAGCTTTCTCCTGCCAACATTACTGTGTTCTCTCGTGCTGTTGCTTTGGACTTGCTGTCTTCAGCTTTTGTTTCATGTGTTCTTACTCAAACTAGAAATGCCTGACCACTGTTTCTACATCCTTTCCCTCACAGTCAAACTTTCTCTAGTACTAAGAGAAAGACCACTAAGAGTTGTGGGAAGTAGGGAACCAGGTATTTGAAAAACTAAACCACATACCTCTTTTTTAATAGTAAAATTGGTAACCTCTTGGGCATCAGATAAGCTGGACCTGTTTTTTCTCTGTTGGATATTTAAAAAGCTTTGAAACCTTTTCACTACAGATAGTTAATCAACTTGCTGTGAAGTGATTATCTGTAGTGCTTGAACTGGAGGTGGGTTTGTGTGATCTTTTTTCCCCATTGTGTGTGTTTAGAAAGTGCTGCAGATGCTGTTGAAGTTTCTTGAAATTTTTCCACAGATTTCTTTTAAAAAGCGAGTCAGCTACACTGATTTTGTACAGAATTAATAGAATGGTAAAAAGCTGTGGATTTTCTACCAGTTTAGAAAACAGGTTATGTAGTAACTGTCTTGTCTCCCTTGCAAGAGGGGAGCTTTGTAATGTGAGGTGATTCTTGGAGCAAAGCACAAATAGTGATGTCAGTGCCTTCCCCTCTGTGACTGATCATGAGCTGTGCTTGAGCGCAGGTGTTGGACCCTGTTCATCTGAGCATGTGTTTAAATGCCTTGTAGAGCTGGGTTCCTTCCTTATCTGTCATTTAATTTGTAGCACCCAAGAGAGCTAGTCCAAAATTAGTGCACTGCATAAATCACACTTCATCCTTGCTAACCCCAAGTTTGACAAGGACACTACTACCAGCAGGTTCTAGTCTGAGAGTGACTTTGTGTTGCCCAGTTGTACAAGTCTTTAGGTGGGAGGGAGGATATTTTGGTACATCCCTAGTGCACCTATACAGGGATCCAGTGTGGAGATGTCACTAAAGCCTCAAAAGCACCAGTGTGAAGATGTGCACTCTGAGGAGACTGTTGGACTGAAGCAGCTCAGCTGTTTCACGGCAGCTGGACATTGCACGCAGGTTCCAGCTGCTTCCCCAGGAGGAAGTAGGAAGGCTGCGGGCTCCCTCCGCTGTGCTGGCAGCCTCATGAAAGCAGTTACTTTTCTAGAATATTTTGAGCCCCAGAGGCAGCTGTACTTGTGACCATCCATGTCAAACTTACATGTGGTTCAGTAAATCCTCTGTGTGTGTTGCTGAGTGGTGTGCACTCAAGTGATTAAGTTTGGCTTAGGGTACCTCCTTGTACTTCCTAAAGCAAAGTAGTAACCTGGGAAGTGTTGTATTTTACTATAGCTGCAGTTTAGTTTGCTTTTAATTTCTGTTGCTGTTGGATTTGGATAACTTTCCTGCAAGCGGAATATTCCAAATGCTGACCTGCAGCTGCTGGTCCTTGCTCAGCACAGCAGACTTTGGCCCCAGCTGTGGCATGTGCTGCCCTTCACATAGCTCAGCTCGCTTAGCTTTACAGCCTGAGCCTCCCTCTATCTCAAATCCCCGAGAAGGAGCCTTTACTCCAGTCGCTCACACATGCAGCACGGGCACTGTGTCAACACAGGCTACTGTGTCACTTCAGCTCTCCTCCCCTGCATCGTCACTGCATTATGTAATGGTGGTTAGTCACATACTAGTGAGCGGCAAAGCCTGAGCAGCCAGAGAGGCTGACACCTAGTTATGCAGACACTGTAAAATATTAAATGTGCTGGAGAACAGCCATGTGAAAACTTTCCACAGGCTACTCTCACTAGGCTTTGGAGTCACATATATCAAGTTTTTCCACTGGCTGTTGGGTGGTCAGCAGGAGGAGTTCACTCATCCAGCAATCTGTTCCAAGTTCTGTATTCTGGGGGGTTGTCTTGGCATGGCAGAGAGCCTTTTTTTCTTAACACACTGCCTGCAGTACCATGGTAGGGCTGGTTCCCATTTGAAAGTGTCCTCAAGACCTGTTAGTCAGAACTGCTGTTGCCAGATGTCCCTTATTAGATGGGATTTCTTACTGAGCAGAGCTGTTTCCCCTTCACTTCACTAGTCACTCTCTTTTCTGGACTTGCTCTGTATCCTGTGCACAATGAACTACTCTGCACTGGTGTGAAATGTGCATCCTGGAGAGCTGAGGCCCTCACTCAGTGTGTGACCAGTTTCTAAACCTTTAAAGAAGTTAATGAGCAATAACTCAATTCATCAGCATGCTAGAGACTTCAAGCTTCAGGTGAGGTTAACCTCTGGCTTGTTTAACCCAATGACTTTTCAGCAAGTTCTGAAGACCTTGCAATGCAAATAGATGCAACTGAGGAGGAGAAGGGGACGTATGAGGGTAAAATGACTTCCCCAACTCCATCCAATAGGTCAGTGGTCAACCTGGAACAGAAAGTCCCCTGTATCCACAGCAGTGTCATATCCTTTGAATTGATCTGGATATTAGAAACACTGCTCAAAGGGCTGCTCTGTCTGCAGGAGTATAAATTCTTCTCCATTGTGTCTTTTTAGGGAATGGACCTTCAGGAATCTGTCTTTCATATTTGCTGTCAGGCTACGTCCCTTACTTCAAAAGAGACTCTCTTCATCCTCATCCCATTCTTCAGAGGAAACTGGAAGAGGCACCAGACGTCTCCATTTTGGACCAGGTTCGTGTAAAGAGAAAGAGTATAACATCACAGTAAAGCATCCTAGGGGTATATTATAAGTCATAGCCTCGTTTGAATTTTCAAAGTACACAGACAGTATGAGGCTTAAGCAAAGTACTTTTAGTTGTCCAGATCTCCCTTGTATGAAGTGCCAGCATTGCTGCTAAGATCCGTGGCAATAACAGGGTCTGTGTGCCAGTAAATGAGCTTCACAGAACACCAAAACCACTGATTGGCAATACTGGAGTAACAAGCAGCCTGCTGCCTGGCAGGACATGCATTTTGAGCATCTGATCTGCCTCTCTTTAGGATTTGGAGTATCTGTCTGAAGGCTTGGAGGGACGATCCCACAGCCCTGTGGCTCTTCTGTTTGATACTCTTCAGCGTCCAGACACAGACTTTGGTGGAACAGCGGAATCTGTCCTCACTTGGTGGCACGAGACCAACAGAGCTGTCCCCCACCTGGTCCTTGGCAGAAACGCTCCTGGAGGTGCCTGGCATGTATGTGAATTGAAGCCTAACTGCTTAGGTCTGCATGTTGTAAGATAGCCAAATGTGTTGACTGGCCAGTCAGCCGTGTTTGATTTTTATATATATAGACAAGCAAAAGTTTAAAAGGGGAAAAAAAAAAGCATGAGAAGCATTTATATTTCCAGTCTATTGTTCTTTTTGGAGAACATGGATGGTTTCATCCATGAAAGCAGATCAGAGGAAATCACTGATTTCATGATCTGTGCCATATTGAAACATGACAAAATTGCATTTAACTTCTTAGTAAAATGACCTTCAGTTATTTAATGTGTGTTTCTTGTTCCAGTCGATTGAGGGCTCTATGGTTACCCTGAGCAGAGGGAATGGATGGGACTCCCAGATCTCCCGTTTAAAGACTGGCTAAAGCAAAAGAGAAGGTAAGGTATCTATGGTGTGATTATTTGCAAACATCCTTGTTTGTTTGGGAGGTTATTTGGGAACCTGGAGTAGAGTGGACTTTTGAATGTAGCTACCCATCTGTTATGGATGATTCTAGTGAGAGAAAGGACACCCTCCTACCCCCCAGTAAAAGTCCATTCTGTGTTCAGTGATTCAGGTAAAGTTGCAGTGCTGCTTGGAATGTGTCCTTCTCAAGACCCACTGGGGAGATGGATCACAGTGACCATGAGTTCTGAATAATGCTTGGAAAAGGCATGGTCATCTGACTTCTGTGTCTACTGCTGCTGTCCCTAATGACAAGTATAATCAGCTCAGCTACTGTGCAGTCTCTGAGGTGCTTCTGCTCTTGAGATGTGTAACAATTAATCTTAAAAGTCCAGAAGTTAAAAATGGAATGGAAGCAAGATGTGAGAGGAAGGCATAAATGAGCAACCATGTTCTTAGGGATGGGATCCATGCTAGAGAAAGCTGCCTCTGTCCAACAGCTTGTGGACCTGAAAGTTAGCTCTATATACCAGGAATAACTTTGCTGAAGTCAGGGAAACTAGATAAGTCTTGTCTGGTAGTGCCAAGATAGATGGCTCTAGGGTACATTCAGTGGAAAAGGGGAGAAATTCCAGTCTCTTACTTAACTGCTGCTTGACCTTTGTTTGTACTATATTACAGAGGCCTCAGAAACAATAGAGCCACAGCAGAAGACATTGCTCAATATTACCAACACTATGTGATGAAGAAAGGACTGCAGAAGAATTTCAGATGTGGTACTGTTGTGACCTCTGTGAGGAAAGTGAGTGCAGAGAGCATCTCCAACCACACACAGAAAGATCTGCAGGAGAATAGTGACTCACTCTGGAACTTCAATGAGAAAAGTGCGGAGGTCTTTCAGGTGGATGGATTTTTCAAAACTGTGAAAGGTGATAAAGAGACCTTCTCCATCTATGCAGAGAATGTGGTCTTAGCTACAGGAACATACGATAGTCCTACTTGGCTTGGGGTCAAGGGAGAGAACCTTTCCTATGTCCATCACCAGCTGTCTGCCCTAGAGGAAGCAGTGAAGAGCAACAGCATTGGCATCATGTCAGATCCAGTCTTGATTGTAGGGGCTGGTCTGACAGCTGCTGATGCGATTCTCTTTGCTCACCATTGCAATATTCCAGTAATCCATGTTTTTCGGAGACGCGTCAGTGATCCGGGTCTTATTTTTAACCAGCTCCCCAAAATGATGTACCCTGAATACCACAAAGTCCATCAGATGATGAAAGAACAGTCAGCTGCTTGTGCTGGGCCCTATGAGTGTTATGTTAGCCTTCCTGAACATCATGTGCTATCCTTCGGCAAGGACAAGAAATGTATCTTTCAAGACAAGAATGGCTACCAGAAAGTTTATAAAATTTCCATGGCTCTTGTTCTAACTGGCTCAAATCCCAATCTCTCCTTTCTGCCAAATAATGGCATTGACTTGGCAATGGACAGTGACCAACCAGTCAATCCAAAGAGGAATCCATAGATGTTGACCCATTCACCTATGAATGCACTCAGGAGAAAGGGCTTTATGCTCTAGGACCTCTAGCAGGAGATAACTTTGTACGCTTTGTACAGGGAGGGGCTCTGGCTGTTGCCAGCTCTCTGTTAAAGAAAGCAAACAAAAATCCCCCCTAACAAAAAAAAAAATCCCTATACTAACTGTGTCTGAATGGGTTACTGCTGTTTTCTTAGAGAAGCAAGTACTCTGATTTGTACATCCTCAAAGGTAAAGCCTACCCCTGGTATTCTCCAAGGTTATGCAGAGAGTTACTAAGTTCTTGCAGAGTTATTTGAGAAGATTAAGTCACCAAATACAGAGCGGGTTTCACACACAGCAGTACCTTCAGTCCCTGGGGATTCAGCTCCTTTCCTGCATAGCTGTGCATGAAGGCCGCAGGGGCTTTGAATCTTGTGCCTGGAAAAGTAGGGGGCAAGATAGTGATTGCTCTTCTATGTAACACATTCCAGGTTGCTGAAAACTGAATTAGGGAACAATCCATGTTAATTATTTCCAGACAGCAGGCTGACAACCCTGTGTCTGTCAGTGTTCTACAGTGTTTTTTCATGAAACAAAGTAAGCTGACATGGTTTTATTTGCTCCTGTGGCTCGGCTGTGTGTTCTTTTTAGACCAGAAATCACTGAAAGATGCTGCAGGTACCTCTCTGGCACATGAAGTAGTACTCTGCAAATAAAAACTGACATAGAAACAGTCAAAACTGTCTCACTGACACCAGCAACAATGTGATATCTTTTTAATCGAGATCCCTGTGATGGTGTTTTCTCCTTCTTGAGAAGGAATGGTACTGATTTACAAACGCTTGGTTTGCCATCTTGCAGTTTTCTACTTTCTAAATCCTTAAACTGTGATAGCCAAATTCTTGGCAGCTGCTGTAGAGACAGCAGAACTAAAGGGGAGCTACTGGTCTGTCTTGTAACTGCCCAGGTACTGCATGGGGCTCCTGCTGCACAGAGTCGTTCAGAAAGATGCAATATGTTATATATTGTGTGAATTTCTAATGTAATTTTTTTTAAAGAATAGTATTTGTGTAAAGGGCAAATTGGCACAGTCACTTTTTGATAGTTTTATGCTATATATAGCAATTTTTTTATACTAGTTTTCTAAAAGATTTTTATTGGCAAAATATTTTGTTGCAGGCTTTCAGTCGGTGTTTTGAATGAGCCGGGGTGGGTGGGAATGATGCCTTATGTTGCAAACAGCATTCTCAGCAGACCTACAGGGCCTTTCATACCTCTCGCAGGAAAAAATCAGTCATAGCTAATCTTATTTGATGTAATGACAGACTCTGCTCCCTGTGCTGCACTGAAACTCACTGACATGACAGGGTCCTGCACGTGTCTCTGGAAAGCTGAGTATGTGGAGACAGTGGCTGTTTGTAAATGAATCAGCCTCAAGTTGAGATGTGTAAGGAGCTTGTCTGTGGTGTTGCTGTATAAAAATAATTCACACTTGAATATTTTTGCCACTGACTAGTCTTGTATGAGACTTTTCAATAAAGTGATTTCAGACTTAATCTGTGTGTGTTTTTAACTCTGACTGAATCTCTGACCCAGTGAAGATCTAATGAACTGTTCATCAGCTTCCTGGCAAGCACCAGGCTGTGGTTTGTGCCTGCTAAATCCTGCTTCTTTCCACTCCCTAGGAGCACAACACTATGGATTTGCTTTCTGTGTATCTTCCTCTTTCCGGTAGGATGGAGAACCCTTGTAGAGTGCTTTGGCAGTGCCTATCTCTTGTGAGGCTAAAACACAATACCAAACCAAGCTATTTGCCAAGCATGTTCTTGCCTAGGGGATCTTAGACCTCTTTCCTGTTACCTACTGTCTTCTTCTGTCCTGAAAAATCCCAAATCAGGGCCTAATCCAGTAAGTCAATAAGACAGTTCAGATCAGAAGGGACATTTGAAGGTCTCTGGTCCAACCCCACTAAAACAGGGCAAGCTTTGAAGTTAGACCTGGTTGCTCAGTGCCTTATTGGGGAAAGCTTTCCCCATCTCCCAGGATGGAGATTGCACTATCAACGCTTGATTGCCCCATTCAACATTTAACCACCTTTGTTGAGAATTCTCATTGGGTATTTTCTTAACTAGTTGAAGTGTCCCTATTGCAGCTTATCTACTGCCTTTTTTTTTTTTTTTTTTTACTGCACAGCTCTGAGAAGAGTGTGGCTCAATGTGTTAGAACACCAATCCTCATTCTTCTCTGAAGGCTGAGACGGGAGGGCCCTCAGGATTTTGTGGGCACAGAAGTGTGATGTGGATGAGTTTACTGGTCTGTGTAATTGCTCACTGGCCAGAGGGGTGGTAATGCCCCCAGGGCTCTCTTTGGCAGCATTGCTCTAAATGAGGTGGTAGTTTTTCCCCTGAATCTGTTATCCTGGCAATATGGGGATTCCTGAGTATAAGTAACGTGGTCCTGTGCCATCTTACAGGTTTTTGGTACTCCCCAGGAGAGATGAGCTGATATTCCTGTCACCCTGCTTTATGTGCCTCTTAGGAGCTTACGTCCCAAGCAGTGCAGGATTGTGTTTTTCTCCTGCAGCTGACCTTTGCTAGAAAAAAAAAAGTGATCAATGTTCACCTTTCTAAAAATACCATTTTTGGCTAGGTCTCAAATTCCTGCATCAAAAGCAAATGAAGCAGAGAACAGAAGCCAAAGGGCATCTTAAAAATCCAAGGGGCATCAGAGTGTGCTGGGAATAAGGGCCTGAGATTGGTGTCAAGTGAAACGCTGCTCTTCCCGTCACTGAGGTCAAAGTCAGTGTTTGTGCTGATCATTCCTGTATCCCATATTGCGTTATGGTGTTCTAATTTGCCCTGCACTGGGAGCTCCTAACTAGGGTAGCAACCTGTGCCTGTGTTGGGCGAGCTTGAGTGACCGTGTTTTAAATAGCTGGCTTTCTTGCCCCAGAGGGATGAGCTGATTGCCTGCCCTGGGTAGGACTGGAAAGGGAAGTGGTTTTTCACAACTGATCCGCACAATTAGCCGGAGATCCAGATGAAGTCCCATGCACACGACCCATGTGGCAGAAGTTGGTATGGAGCGCGCCATCGTCGTACGCCAACCCATTGGCAGTACTAACCTGGAAAGACGCAGAGGCACCGACAGTGGATGAAATGGCACGCCAACTCCAGCAATATCCTACGTTCTGCCCTGGAGGGAAGTCAAAGCAGAGGATCTCAGTAGCAGAGGTGGTGGTTTACTCATCAACAATGACAAGTCCTCAGGGCAAGGCTGTGTGGTGCTAATCCAAGTTGTCATTTGTTCTCTGTATCCAGGGAGACAAATACGAATTCTTGTTCCAAAACATCAGCCATGAGAGTCAACAGATACCAGCTTTGTTACGTGTGGGATTCACCCATGCATTGTAACCTTGACCTACAGCATGTGACGGGACCAGGAAGAAAAATAGTCTCCTCCTGGGCCTTCTGCACATCACGAGGAAGAAACATAGTCTCCTCCTGGGCCTTCTGCACATCACGCGCCACCGGTGGGAGTGACGCCGCTTTGTCAGGCGAGATACTAAACGCTTTCACCACCGTTTCCATTGCTGCGTGTGAGGCCCAGCCGGGAGGTTACCTTGGTGAGTTAGCTGGCTATTTAAAATTGGAGACCCCTCTGCTTCGTTTCTCTGTCCCCTGCAAGTCCTTTGGTGTCCTCTCCATGCTGCCCAGGGGGAACCTTCTGCAGCCACAGTGACCGGAGCAGGTCAGTCTGGGAAGCCTCAAGCAACTCCCTGCTCTGCTCAGTGCGGATAGAGCAGGTTTTGTTTTTTTTATTCAGACCTCTGGCTGCTGCTAAGAGGTGATGTTCATCGCTCCACAACAAGGGCTCCACGTCAGGCGCCTGTTTTCTGTCCTTCAGGGCTTCTCAGCCTCCTTTGGTTTCCTCCTTGAACTGATGGGTCCCCAGTTTGTGTCTTTGCAGAAAAAGCTCCTGAGACCCGCTGGCACTTGCCAGGAGCAGTGGAAAATTATGCACCCAGAACAGAAACAAGGATTTGAAGTTTACCAACAAGGCAAAAGAAGAGAACTGTGGTTTTTTGATTTTATTGCACTAGTGAGTCCTTGTAGTCAAGGCTGATGTGTTTTAAACAAACATGCTTGCGGGTGTGGCACAACTGACTGTACAAGTCTAAACTCAGGTACCTTTTATTATGCAATTAATGTACAAACTTACTGCTTCTACTTTTTGCTTTGGTGAAGGACTTACGAGATGTCAGAGCATGTTCATTGTGAGCTTTCACTTCTTAAATGAAGAGAAGGGTACCCGCTTTTTAAAAAGAGCCATCTTTTTTACATATCATCTGGATTGAAATTATTTCAGTGGTATAGTCTTGGGAACCCCTTTGGCTGTTCAGAATTCCCTTTTTTTGGCCACACTTCTGTCTTTGCACAGGACTAAATCCAGCCACATCTTGGCCAGACCACTTTATTTAAAAGGTCTACAGAGCATTACGATATATTGCAAGTCCGATGATTGCCTAAGTCTTAGCTTTATAAGGACCCTTAGGGAGCTGTCAGATTGTTGCAGACTCTGGTGGCTTAAATTAACCTGCTTTATTTGTGACATATAGATATTTGTGGGCAGGCCAGCAGCCAGCACATCACTGCTAACTGACAGCTCCTGAGGTTGTGCTAAGCTGCTTGTAACTGGGGGGCACTTGGGGGGTGGATGGTGGGGGGGCTCTTCTAGCAGAAGGGGTTTCAAGCTGGAACCAAGCCTGGAGGCTCCAAGGAAAAACATCTGACTTCTAGGACTCTGAAGCAAGCCGTGAGGGTCGAAGCAAGCTGCTGGCTAGAGGGGGGGTAAGAAAAGGGAGCGTAAATTTTGTTGCTATTGTTGGCTGGACTCTGCCTTCTGCCAGAGCCTGGAAAGCTGCACAGATCTGCTGTCAAGGAAGAATTTCCTTTGCTGTCCGTGGGGACCAAGCCCTGAGGGCCAGGGCAAAACCTGGATCCTCTGCTGTGCAGCTTGGAGACAGAGAGATTCTGCTCCGGCGTGGGAGGGAAAATGTCTCACGGCATTTCTGCCTTTGGCCATATGAATGTGCCCTTCTGCTCCGTATGGGCACCCATATTACAAAGCTCGGCTCAGAGAAGCAGGACCTACTAATGTATCAATTTACAGGAGCCTGCCTGAGGAGGGGCAGAGCAGGCAGCTCCTGTGAACTTTCTGCGAAGGAAGCAGAATGGATTTTGTTTTCCAGACCAATTTTTGCTGGTTACATTCATTTCTTGGAAGCGCTGTTGACAGTTCTGCTTGATTTTACGGCTATGCCGCAGCAAGCTGGAAACGAGGGAAAGGAGGGGAATCCCGAGCCAGGCAGCATGCATGCACGGGCCCTGCTCCATAACCGACATCACCACCAGCCAGGAAAGCTGGTTTGGAAGGTGAAAGCACTATTTATTTAAGATACTTACCCCGCAGGTGAATTTCCACATCTCAGTCTCACTGGAAGCAAAGGGGCTGGTGAAATAACTGCAGGAACCACCTTTACGAACTGGGACACAGCTGCAAAGTGCTGCAGTCCCCACGGCGGGCGGCCGAGCCGGGGTGTTTGATTACAGCCCAGCTATCTCCGGGGGCAAACAGAGCTGGTTTGGCCGCGCTGTTAGACCGGAGCCAGGTCAGAGGGGGTTTGCTCGGTCAAATAGCGGCTAACTGCAAGCCGGGAATGAAGAGGCGGTTCAACAGGGGTTGTGAGCGTGTAAAGTTACTGCTGATGATGAAGTGCGGATTTTGGGATATTATATTGGGTAAGTCTCCAAATTTGAGTTGTGCTTTTATAGCCCACTGAACCTTTTGCCAGGGAGGCAAACTTTAACCAGAGGACAAGCAAAGGGCAGGATGAAATCATTCCTTTAATGGCAAAGAAATAGAAAACCAGGAGAGCTGTTCTTTTTTATGAGACCACAGACACAGTTTCAGGCCCAAAACATTCATTCTTTTTGAGAGCTGGCCCAGCGGAGCAAATCTCATTTGCAACTTGGCATTAATACCCAAGTTATCCAGTATTACCGTAACTCCGAGTCAGCAGAGGTCTCAGAGACATAGATAGCTTTCAAAGCTAATAAACTGACCGCTAGATCTTTCAGCTGAAAAATCCAGGGAATTTGTATGTCAGAAAAAAGTTCCTTGGTGTTTTTCTGGGGTAATAAATGGACTTTTCAGTTTAAACATTAAGGTCTAGCAAAAACAAGCAAATGACAAAGTGGTGGGATGCTGAATGCAGATGCCCCAGTGGCTGCAGTGCCGGGAGCACCGCAGGCTGTGCCGGATTCAGCCCATGCCTCGCAGTGCATCCTGCTCAGGGACCAAAGGGGACGCAGGGGCTGTATGGCCTCGTCCAGCTGGGAGGAAAGGGGTACGTGTGATGGGCATCGTGACGTGGAGGGGGTGAGAGGTTTGTCTTCCCAAGCTGCAACGGTGGCTGCAAAAAAGATGAACGATGAGTCAAGTTGCACAAAGTTAACTTAGCAGTGTCATTTCTAAGCAAATTTGAGCTGGTAGAAAGTTTACGCCATGTGAATCCCTTGTGCTGGGCAGCTGAGTTTTCTTTTTCTTCTCCTCTTTTTTTTTAAATCTGATTGCTGGGATGCCAGTGCTGGATTTACTGTTTTATCAAACCGCAGCCTGGGAAAAGAAGCAGCGGCAGCAGATGCTGACATGTCGTGGCTTGGGGCTAGGGGGATTTCACAGCTGATGCTTCTGAACAGCTTTGCGGGTGGGATGTGCTGTGGGCTCGTTCCCACGAGGGTGGTGGGTGGCAGCCCTGCCCGGAGCTGGCAGCCCTCCCAAGGGCACGTGTGGGTGTCTGCGTGGGTCTGGGGGCCGTGCGGATGGGAGAGGTTTGGCAGGGTCTGACCTTGCTTGTGGAAAATGCAAGGAAAGGGAAACTGGAAATATAGGGTATTCACTCCCCAGAAGTTTTCCTGCAGCTGGTTGGGAAGGACGGTGTCAGCATGGCCGGAAAGGCGAGAGCCCATCCTGGGCGCTGCAGTGGGAGCACTGATTCCAAGCTCAGAAGCTGTAATCCAAATTTGCCCTGAGCCCTTTCCAGCACCTGCTGGAGTTTCTGCCAAACTCCCTTTCACAGGGGTTGCTGGAGCAGCTTTCCTGTAAATGCTGCTCTTGTCATGGCATCTCTGGCAGCTGCCCAGGAAATTAAGGTGATTAATGAGCAATAAGATACATGAGAGGGAAGGGCGGCATTTCGTATGAATGGATTACATGTGATTGACACTGCCTGAAGTAACCTATTTGCAAAAACATACCTCATCCCCTGTATTGCGCTTTCACGAAGTTTAAGCGAAAGAGATTTCTCGGGAGCGTGAATAACTGGCAGTATTGCTGGCTGGGGTATAACTAAGATGGCT
Organism: Gymnogyps californianus; assembly: GCF_018139145.2. Taxonomy (NCBI): domain Eukaryota; kingdom Metazoa; phylum Chordata; class Aves; order Accipitriformes; family Cathartidae; genus Gymnogyps; species Gymnogyps californianus. Next base: position 20,606,556 of record NC_059482.1, read on the forward strand.
TAAGGCAGGGTGTTAAAGCAGGCAGCACGCAGCCTCTCCGATATATTGACCTGATCAAGTGTGTAATAGTCAGAAGGTTTTCTCCCCTGAAAACAAAAGCTTTAAACTCTTCCATTTTACATAGAGGTGGAATAAGACCTGTGGAAATTTTTCATTAGAAACAGAAACAGAAACCAGTGTTCGATCAGGGATTTATAGCAGAGCCTCAGACGCAGTGCTCTGACACTGCGGTGAACACTGTAACCTCTGGGATTTTAGGGTGGATTTCTGGTTCCCTTTTTGGCTAGCGCTTCCATCTCCAGGCTGAGAGACATTTCCAGATTTGTGTTTCATCAGAACTGGTTTCTTCCCCTGCATAATTCTGGTTTTGGTGAACTGGTGTTTGTAAGAAGCAAAAAAAGTTCCCAGGCAATGCTGTGGAGGTCTGCAGCAACCACTTGTACCATTTTATAGTTAAGGTGACTGTCATCCTGAGGCTGATATAAGTAAGTTCACATTCCTGACAATATAAATATTTATATAAATAGTTTTCAGGAAGATAGAGAAGCAAGTGTCTGAGAAAAAGATAAAGTTATATAAACAAATGTTATCTGTCTGATGTAACACTCCAAATACCTCATCCACTGAGTAATCTGGATATGACGTAACGGGGAAGCTGGGCGAGAGCTGGCCAAGTGAAATGTTCTCACCCCAAAACAAAGGAAAGCAAATCAAAGGGAGCTGGAATTGCCGGTTCCCAGGCTGCCTGTCCCCTGTGACTTTCCTTGCGCTTTTTTACATCCATTTCCAACAAAAGGCTCTTTTTTTGCCCTTCCTTTAAACAATGTAATGGATACCCCTCTGTCCACGTGCTGGGAAACGGCTCGCTGCAGAGGAAGCGATGCGGCTCCGCTGGAGCAGATCCCCGTTTGCAAGCAGAGCGTGTGCTGCTTTCCCAGTGTTAGGTGAAGAAAATTACAGGGCTTTGAAAGCAATCCCGCAGCTGAAACAATAAAGTCTTACTCTGGTCGAATATCATTGTGGATGAACCATCTTCCCCCCTTTCCTCATGTGAGCAGTCCCAATAGGCCTTGAGTACTGCACTGATAAGGGAAGCGGAAATGCGTGGGATAAAAGTGCTTATTCTGTTAAGGGCTGAATGACTGAGCCTCAAGTTCTCACTCTTTCCGAGGCTAGAAGGTCCCAATGGCCCTGCTTGGTGAAAGAACTAATACTAAGCATTTTCCATATGGAAATATAATTTCCATATTCCTCTGATTCCCTAATACTCAGATACGTCAGGATGATATTTCATGAATTACTTACTACTTTGAAGTTTACATTACATGGAAAAAGCTCAACAAGCAGGGCGGTCCATTTGATCACGCCTTGAAACTGCCGCCTGAATGTTTTTTTTTCTTTTCTGACAGCTCTTACAATAACAAATGGGAATTACATTCTCAATAAACAGTCCACCCTAGGTAATCTGACTGCCGGCCAACTTTGTCTTCGAAATCCTTACAGTGGCCACAGGTAGGCAGCCACCCCATCTATAAGAAGGATTTGACGTGTCCTAGCGATGGACAATGCCTGGTTCAGCAAACAGGGCTTGTCCAGAACGGGGAGCTGAAGGAAAGCCTTTAACAGGGCAGCAAAGATGTAAAAGGCCAAAAGAGGACAAGCCTGAAGAAAATGAACTATCTGAGGAAACTTCCTTGGATTTGGGCTGGAGGATCTGAGGGTGGCAACTGCGGTGGTGTGCAGGGTGCTGGTGTGCCCGGCCCTGCAGCCGCTGATGGCTCTTTGGAGACTGCTTCCACGTACAGCCCTGCTGGTGCCGAGGCAGAAACTAGCTGGGCGTGGGCTGCGTATTTCTTGCTCTCCTTTAGATGAGAAATGCAGCACATTCGTGGAGGGGGAGTAGTGAGATTATTACAGGGAGCTGGGGAATGATGTTGCTTTTTATTAAAAGCGGACGTTTTCTAGGAACGCTTAATTGCCCTTCACCAACGCCACGCGGCCCTTGGATGAAGCTGGTCCCTGCTGTATTTTTAGTCTGGGAAGGGCCGATAGTTTGCTGTGCTTCACTGTCAGGTAATGGTGGTGTGTTCAAACCGGCCTTCGTGGGAGCCACAAGTGCCTTTTTCTTTCTAGCTCTTTTCTCCGCTTTTGGCTATCATAAACCTTAGTTACATCCAGAACCCCTTCAATGCAGGGCACAGGCAAGCATCTTCATGCTGATTCAGGAAGCGCAGTATTGAACTTATCGCAGCCTGCTTGCTCAGGGTGGGACCGCCGAGCCCCACTCCCCAGCCAGCTTACTTCCTAGTGTGACTGCAAACGTAAAAACTTCCTGGCGCAAGCTGGTGCTTGTGTTTCAGTAAATATTAAAAGAAATAGTTGTTTATTTGTTGAAGGAACGGCCCCAAATACGGCCTCCTGGCAGTATCTAATCCGGCTGTCAGAGCTGGAGGGCACTGCCCATGCTTCTAGATATTTTGCGGTTGATACTGGGCCAGGCTGTTACCCAAGCGTATTGTACCGTGAGAGTTGTTTATAATGTTGGCATGTGAACCATCACGAGAGATCGAGCATGGGCAGCAAGTCATTCAGGAGGAGGATGAATACATGATGGCGTTATGTTGTCATAACTCCATCTCCAAAAGTCATTGAGAAAACCTCCTCTTGGCAGGTGGACTCAGAAACAGATGGGACTACTCTGTTAGCCAAAGCTTTTGTATTTTGCCCTAAAAATGGAGCGTCCAGTGCTTTTCTGCCGCCTGCCAGGGCAGGTGAGCGTTGGTGACTGTGGCGGGGGGTGTAGGAGGCAGCTTTGCTGTCAGGGGTGTCGTGATTGCCAGCACAGAGCTTGCCAGCATGACAGAATATGAGTAAGAGCCATAAGCTAGGGCTGGGGAAGGGGATGGGTTAGTAAGCCAGTATCACCCATATGGCCATTTTCCAAAATCCCAGATGGCTGCCTGCAGGGACTTTTTCCCCAGCCGGTTCAGGACCGTGACCTGCGGCAAGTTGTAATTCCAACCAAATGCCTCCGGCACCTATCGATAATTTATCTCCCCGATTCCTGAATATCCTAGCAACAACATTAGTCCCGGCAATACGCGGTTGGTGCAGCCACGTCAGCCCGGCTGACCCTGCTCGGGGGCCCTGCAGGCGCCTGAGTGCTTTTCACCAGGCTTCATGCCCTCTCCTGGTCTCACTCCACTGCTCCCAAAACCGACAGCCCCGGTGTCCTCCAGCCTGCTGGCTCTTTGGGACAAAGATGTGCCCACTCCTCTCAGGAGCGGTTCTTTGGATACCCACATCTCCCTGCTGCAGTCAAAGCCTTTATGTAATTTATGTTTGCGTGGCCATTAAAGGGTGTGCCCTGTAATGCTATAAAATAAACAACTCTGGATTTTTTTTTTACATGTTTGAGACTAATAGCTAGAAATGCTTCACAGCCATAAAGAATATGTAACGGGACAGGAGCGTTACACTGAGAATCTATCTGCTGGAGGTGTGTCCTGGTTTCAGCTGGGATAGAGTTAATTTTCTTCTTAGTAGCTGGTACAGTGCTGTGTTTTGGATTTAGTGTGAGAATACTGTTGATAACACACTGATGTTTTAGTTGTTGCTAAGTAGCGCTTATCTTAAGCCAAGGACTTTTCAGTTTCCCATGCTCTGCCAGCAAGCAGGTGTGCAAGAAGCTGGGAGGGAGCACGGCCGGGGCAGCTGACCCGAACTAGCCAAAGGGGTATTCCATACCATGGGACGTCATGCCCAGTATATAAACAGGGGGAGTTGGCCGGGAGGGGCGGATCGCGGCTCTGGCATCGGTCAGCGGGTGGTGAGCAATTGCATTGTGCATCACTTGTCTTTTCTTGGGTGTTATTTCTCTTTTTCTTGTTATATTCCTTTTCATTGCAATTATTATTATTATACTATTATTCTTAGCTAGTAGTGTATTTTATTTTACTTTAGTTATTAAACTGTTCTTATCTCAACCCACAAGTTTTACTTTTTTTCCTCCTCCCCCCCCCACTAGGAAGGGGAAGGGGGAAGCGGCTGCGTGGTGCTGAGTTGCTGGCTGGGGTTAAACCACGACAAGGTGGAATGGTTTTCAAGTCTATAATGGGCTTCTGGAGTCACTTGCCATAATCCTGGAGGCAAAGGTGAAGCAGTAAATCTGTGACTCAGAGTGTGCACCTGGTAGAGAAACCCTCAGAAACATTACTGCAAGGCACCAGATTTATTCTGGAGACAGCAGGTGATACGCATTGGGCAAATCCCTCTAAAATTGCCCAGAAACGAAGGGAACCGGAACAACCCATGGATGCAACCCAGAAGCACTCTTTTCTCTGCCAGGAAGAAAACCAGAGATTCAGGTAGTTTATCTAGTTGCAATTTAAGATTTCTGTATTTCTGCAGTCATGGATGCAAGCTTTATTCTGCTATTTAATATAGCCACTCTTCACAAATCTGAAGTGACACCTGAAGAAAACTGCTGGTAGATCAGCTGGGAGCCTTGCATCCCGGTACCCGACATCCCACCCGATGCTCGTGCTTCCTGCATGCCCATCATGAGAAATGGACTTCTACCATGTGAGAGTCAGTGCTAAGGAACCCAAGGAAAAAACCTCTTCTTTTGAGACAGAGCTTGCTACAATGAATTCAGACAATCTGGGTGGCCTGAGTCCTTTGCAGTTATAAGTATAGCATGGTTTCATTTAACAGCTCTATTTCTGCCATTTTCATGGGAAAGGTCATGTGGTAAATAATTAGCTTCGTATTTTTGCCGATGTGTCTCATACTGCATTGTCTCCTACTGAAATATATGGACCATCAGGTGCACCTAGAAAATGGGAATGAAGGCATCAATGGAAAGACTTTACAACAGGTCTTTTACCACTTAAATTTGTGGTTTGCTTTGGATCTTTTTCCATGATCTTCCAGAAGTTACAAAGTTGGAGTTACCTGGAGTTTAATTGCCACCCTGTATCTTGCTATCTGAAATCACTAAATAGCAGAAAGAGGAAGGGTAAACCCCTTTGGATACCTGTAACTTGTGCTGGAAGAGGGGTTTCTCTGGAAATCCGTGCCTGGGAGCCCCCAAAAGGTGCTGTTCTCTGCTGGGCTGAGGGCTCCGCACATTGGCCTGGCAGCAGGAGCAGACAGCCCGGGCTCTGCCAACGATGCTCAGGGTGTTTGCACAGAAACGACGTGGAGATCTTCTCCATCATGATATTTTGGACATCGTAGTATGTAATTATCTGGGTACAGACTGTACAGACATGTTTTCAAGGAGGTGAGTCTTGCCCATCCTGAAGCACCGATCTGGACTTGCACGGAGCAGTAAAGCTGTTGGGACAGGTTTTACCGGGAAACAGTTTCAGGCTTCTGAAGGTGTGATTCAAACCCCAATTAAGAGGATAAAACCTGTGTGCATGTGACTCAGGATGCAGTTGGCAGAGGGAAGGTCAGAGCTGGGGTCTTTCATTTTGGTAAAGAGAGGGTGGGTGGTAGGTGGGATGGGGGAGGACGGGCAGGTGCCCAGGGGTGCAGGGGTGTCGCACAGAGGCTTTGTGCAAGCAGGGCAGCACCGAGACGGGGGTAGCAAGCTAGTTAAAACAGTGGTTTTCAGGGAGCCCAGAGTTACTTATAAACTTGCACGAATTTTGTGAATAGCTACGGTTTTTTCAAACTTCCAAGGAGACAGAGGAAGACAACTCGAAAAATGTTGATGCATTCAATTAAAACCTCTTTAAATCAATATTTTATTTAGGAAACACGAGCATATTATGCTGCAAGGTCTGGTCGCAAACAGGCTTTCAGCCCTCCCTGAGGTGTCCGTGTGTCCGTCCCGCAGCAGCACAGCTCCCTCTCCCGACTGCAAAGCTCACCAGTACCGAGATGAAAGGTTTGTTAAGCTCGCTGTGAGACAGGTTCATTTTTGCAGAGCAAAGATCCTTTAAAGCGCAAAGGGACGCATCCCTCCCTGCGGGGATGGCCTAGATTAAGACATCCCAAATCCGTAATTATTTCAGGTTCTCTGTTGAACTGCGTGGCCCAGTGGGACCTTCCCTGTCTCCAGCCATCTTCTCTGAGTCTCATTTAAAGAAAATCTCTATTTTACAGAGTGAGGGCTGCTGCCTAAGGATGGGGCAGTGGGCAGGGGCATCTCCTGGCAGCACCTCGGTGCAACGAGTTTCTGACCTTGGCTGCAGTGTGCCGCAGCGCTTGGCCGGGTGACTGCTCTCCCTGCTGCCATCCCGTGTCCCGGGGCTCTGCAGGGACATTAGCAGCACAGGTACTACGCAAACATGCTTTGTGCCTAAACTGCTGATACACCTGTGTGTCAGTCTGCGATGCTCTGACCTTTTAGCCTCGTGAGATGGTTTTGAAGTCTTGATTGTCCACCTTCCTTAACTGTGGATAGCTTAGATCATCCTCAGAAATACAGTATTTCTGCTTGTACGAGGGCTTGACAAGCCCTGTTTGTGTTGCCCAAGCAGCTTTCATGCACCAGCTTGGCTACGGATAGCTTGGACGGGATCATGTCCTTTTTGAAAACAAGATTGGTTTCTTATGCTGCAAACTGTGTGGTCAGCTCCATCCCCAGATGCAGCGTTCAGTTAGGATGCTGGATCTGTGCCGGACTTTGAGAAGCTCACAAAACAGATAGGAATAGAAAGGTGGGCACTGCAAGTAGATGACGACACAAATCTCACGTTCTCGTCAGCCGTGCTGCGTTACCTGCATTACCCCATGAGCCGTGTGGGATGTGTCGAAGCCCAGCTGGGGAAACGGCCCAAAGCTGCCCAAACTGGACTTGTCAGAGGAGCTGTGTTTCAGGCAAGGGGGCACGGGCTGTCGGGGAGCTCCAGCTGGCGAGACGAAGCCTCAGACATCGCAGACAGCTGAAACGCATGTCAGAGCCTCGCAGCAACCCTCCCGCTGGGATCCCACTCTCCGGAGCACCATGGGTGCTGGGCCCACGGGGACATTTTGTTGCTGTGAGGAGGTAAACCACCAGAAAAACACACTTTGCCGTAACCCAGTCCCTCCTTGCAGCCTCAGCATCAGGCACTAGATGTCCTTGTATGCCGTGCTGCGGGCGTGCAGCCCTCCGGTGCCGCACAGGCTGCAGGCATGACATTTCCACGAGGGTGATGGCCACGGGATGAAGGTGGCCCTTTTCCAGCTCTGGCCTTGTGGGATGGATGCAGACTTTGTGCGGGAAAGGCACTTGCTGCCCCGCTCACTTTCATGCTCCCCTGGGGATGCCGGGTCAGGAGCTGCCTCGCTCGGGGGGACGTTTTCCATGAGATCCCAGCAAGCCCTCGTCTGTGCGCACCCCAGCACCTGCAGCTCGCAGTCACTTAACAGTGGTCCCGTTCAATTATTTCAAGAGCAGCCCTTTGTTCTGGGAAATCGATAGCTGCCTTGCGGGCCTGTTGATGTCTCAGTGAAACCCATTAAATTACATGAGTTTGATCCCAAAGTGGCAAACACAGCAGCATTTAAAAATAGCTTCACAGCCAGGAAACCCAATAACGTGCTTATAAAGTGATTTTTTCGTGTGTGCAGCAGTGAGCAGGACTGGAGAAATGGAAGATGTTACTCACCCAAACTCTTGGTGAATAATTCCTGGAGCGGTGTAAGATATAAATAATTTCCCCACTTCTGTCACTTTGAGGACAGCAAATAAGGACAAATAAAATGCTGCGGGAAAAATGAATGTGCCTGTAATGTAAGTAAGTAAGCAGTACGGAGCAGCCTTGAGTGTGCTACTAAATTGATGATCTGTACATGAAAGCCCGGTTCACTCCTGGAGTTGCAGTGAGTATCTTTCAGGGAGCCCTGACAGACGTCTCCTCCTCACCGCCGGTGCTTGCTGCCGTGCCATGTGCTGACCCTGAACCTCATTTACTGTGCATGCTTGTGGCAGTGATCCCTCACCTCAGGGGATCCCATCTAGGAGCACGGCTGCCTGCGTAGGTAAATACACCAGCAAACCCTGGAGCTACGTGAAACTTTTGGTCCCAGGCATCCCCAGAGTGGCTGAAGGCAAATTCCAGCCCCCCAGCAGCTGCTTGAGTGGTCCCCGAGCGTTAGCACGACGTGCCAGACTCCTCTTGCGTTTTCATGTCCAACCCTTCCTCCGGCCGTTCAATTCCCGCAGAGCAGGTCGGGGGGTGCTCCCGCCCTCGGGCTCCAGTGGGGTGCTGGGGTTGTGTGATGTGAAGCAAGCCTGGCTTGTAGGTTCAGCCTCTCTCGGCACAGGTTTTGTGCCAAAATCGCTCCTGTTCTGCAGTTTCAGTGGCGCTTTGAGGATAGAGAGCAATGCCGCAGGCAAAGGCATACCCAGGCAAATTTTATGCCCTTCTGAATAACCTCCATGTGTTCGCAGCTTTAGCCACAGGCTAAGTACATTAAGAATAAGAAAGGTTTCTATTTTGTTTCTTTAAATCCAGCATCCCCTCGGGCAGCGTCCTGCCTGTGCCCCGGCTGCCCCCTGCGACCCTGCCTGGGCTCTCACCAGGAGGGGCTTTGCCATCGTGCCTGTATTGGGTACCCCAGAGGGAGTCCCTCTTATATTGAAAGCTGTCAGATTTTACCCTCCGAGCAGTAATTAACGATATTTATTGTTCCAAATAAATTGGGGAAATCTTCTTGTCTTCCCCACAAATGTGGCCAGAGGTGGTATCTGCTGGGCAAAGGAGGAAATTACTTTAGAAATTAATTATGAAGGGCATGAGCAATGGGAAAAATGCCAGTCCCTCCCTCACCACTTTTGCTATGAAGAAGCTTGATAGCTCTAATTTCAATACATTTACAGACACATTTTGTCCATTAAAATAATGTAAATTAACAGTTTTATGTTGCAGTTGGGGAGAACGCATGAGGTCAATTATAAAGAGGCATTAATTTGTTTAGGTGCAATAACTCAACTGGTTTTTTAATTGGTGATCATGCCCACACACAGGCTTATGAAGCTGAAAGTCTACCATTCCTCACTTCCGTGCTTTTTGTACTGTTACATATGATCCGATATGAGGTGTACCAGGCACGAGAAACAAAGAGTAATTTTGAAAGGTCACTAGAAATGGATTAGCTTATTCCAAGGGTTCTTAATAATTCTGACCTAAATTGCATGTTGAAAAGAAAAATATTTTGGTCTGCTTTATGGGAATGCTATTATAAGTAACAAACATGCAAGAAAAATGTTACAATATCTCTTCCCTACAGCTACACAATCACAAGCTCTATCAAGTCAGTGGCCTGTAACTTTAGGCAAGGGCGGGTTGGTTTTGGTGTTAAATGCTCATTTTCTCAGGTGCCAAAACAACAGAGCTGGGTAATGCCCCCTTAATACCCAAACAAGCAGGCTAAAAACCACCAAACCAAAACCAACCACCACCCTCTAGGATTTATTTAGCAGCCATCAGCAGAAGGATTTTACCTGCTGTTTGCCTGCATCCCTGCACCTCGGAATAACAAAAGTGCAATATTCTTTGGTTTTTAAGGTTTGCACTAAATGGTGGCAGGGTCCCTGGGGAGGAAAGGCCATGCCTGGAGCTGGTGTGGAGCCCCCAGCCCAGGTGTCCTGAATTCCACAGGATGCCCAAAGCCCACGGGCAGCCCCAGGCAGGAACTGTGCTGCTGCTGAGGGCTGGGGAGGAGCTGCACAGCTCCCAGGCCTCTCCAGGATGAGCCTGTGTATGTCTCAGAAGGTGAGCCTCTTATCATTTGGAGCTTTAATTTTTAATTTTTTTTTAAATTTATTTGGTTTTTTCCTTATGGTGGTAATTCCTCATACTGTTCTGGAGAACCATCTCAGAGCTCTGGGGAAGTCTGGGTATCTGAGGACTATGATCTCCTAATGCTGCAGAGGTTTTATTTGACTGCGAGGTTAGTCTAGATAATTCCCCTTTATGAGGTTTCCCAGATGTCTAGGGGTTGCCTTTAGGATTAGAACCAGGAATAACTGAACTCTCACACTGTGTCTGGTCTCCATTTGCAGCAACTGGGTGCATTGGGTGGGCTGCATAATTCCTCAAAAAAGCCCCCTGAGGAGGGGATGTTTGGGTGCAAGCAGGAGTGCTTTAAAAGAAGGAATTTGTTTTGCTCATTAGTGTAACTGCAGTTGGAAAAGGTCTGGAGGTATTTAAAGTCAAAGTCTACATTTTGTCTTAAAGCAGGAACCAGCGTAGCACTCTAAGATCAATGCGACATAAAATGGTGCATTTGAAGCGTCATACTTGCTCCAGCTCCTGCCCTGATTGCAGGGTCTGGGTCAGAAACCCGGGATCCCAGTGACTGGGGGGGACTCAATGCTTTATTAGCGGTGTGGGCGAGCTGTGTTCTCCAAACCACGAGCTCTGCACCCCTCAACTTGCAGAGGGGAGGGGGTTTGTTGTGTTTTTAGGAGTTAACATACATTGCGCATGTACGTGGTCTCCCTGGTCTTCTTCAGTTCAGACCGGTGCATTACCTTGGTGCTGTTGGCAGTGTGACATTTTCAAGCTGGGTATAAATTTGTTAAAAAATCACCTGGTGATTACATGTTGCATTATAACAAACATAAATTAGCGCAGGGACTAAAGTGGCATTTCTGCCTCCGGGCTGGGCAGGCAAGGTTGCTCTGCTTAATTCCCATCTCTGTAATGGGGTTGCCATTTCTTCTTCCTGCCATCGAACCGTTGGATTAACCTCAATCCCTCAGTCATTAGTAAATATTAGTAAGTCATATGTGACATTTTGCACTAAGTGAGGCTGCAGGTCCTGCCTGTTGGAAGTTTTTAATTAAATAAAGCTCCCCACTGTGCGCAGAGGGGCAGGGGGGAGAAGGCAGAATTCAAAGGGGAGATGAAAGCCACTGTCTCTGCCTGCCACGCCGGGGTGCGGGCAGGACTTCTGCTCTGTCTCGGACCTTTCTTTCAGAGAAGCCCTTGAGTTCTTCAGGCGGCCTCTCATCTGAAATTACAGCACGTGGTGTAAGCTCCTGCTCCAACAGCCTTTCCAGAAGCTGCTGGAAAATATTGGGCGTAGCACCTGAATAAACCCCCTATAAAAGCTTGTAGAGCAAACATTGCCAGTGATGGGGTAAACCAATGCTTTGTGCTGAGCACCACATGCACCAGGGAGCAAAAACTGTTGGGCCAAGATCAGACCTGAAACTGGAATGGCAATAGCCTTTTCTTGAGATCTCTGAGTTTCTGAACTTGGAGCTGGGGGTGAGGGAGAATAGGTCTGATCCCTCCCAGCCTTCAACAACCTTCCCGTCCTTACTGTATCCTTCATTTGTAAGACTGTAATGGTCTGGGACCACACATGTGCCTGGCTAGCGCAGCAGTGGGGAAGCTCACCATTAAATGTCAAGGAAGAGAAGCTGCAGCTGCTGCCTTTCCCTCTGCAGCTCACCCTTGCTGCCGTCGGGCAGGGTTTGAGCTCTCTGCCCGCAAAGCAACGTGGAAAGCAAAATGCCACTGGGTCAGCAGTGGAGGCAGCAGGCTGTGCTGTGTGCTGGGCTCTGCTGCTGTTGGGCACTGCATGGCCTGACCACTCTGAGTCTATCAAGACCTGTAATTAATGCTTGCTGCTTTCACTGGGATGCACTTTGCCTGGATTTAACTGTGCTTTTTTGTTGTCTCCTCTCTGTTCTCTTCTATTTATTCCCGTGCCACTCAGCATCTGCATTATGCATATGCATAAAGCTTTCAAAGCACCGAGTGGCTGCTGGTGGTCCTGCTCTCTCCACCTTTAAGGAAAGAGCAAAAAGTGTGCTGGAAGCCAGGGAGCCACAGCTGAAGAGGCAGGCAGGTGTCCTACAGCAGGCAAAACCCTATTGTCTCCACTTGTCCATCACTTGTTTGTTTGGTTTCTTCTGGCCCTGGTTGATGGCTGCTTGCCTGGGACCTGGACAGTGCTGCGACTAGTAGCACAGAGTGGCGGGAGAGGTTGGCAAAGCCCCGATGCCTTGGCTGCAGTCGTGTTTATTTGCACAGGACGGTGTCCCGTCACCCTCGGCAAGAGGCAGGGGATGAGTTTTGGCACACAGAGCCCAACCTGAGGTCTGTGCCTCTGCCCTCCCCCTTGGCTGCGGTGTGACACGTGGGCTGGGACCAGCCTGAGCGCATGCCTTGGGGGTTCCTGTGTTTTCTCACCTGGCTCATATAAGTAGTAACCGTCTTTCCCATTTTTTCCCTCAAAGGGAGACTTTAACCTCGTGGAAACCTGGGAATAACTGAGCCCCTAGCAACACAGCCCAGTGCAAATGGCTGGCTTCTTCCTAATGTCTGAGTGGCTGAAACTTTTTCTACCTAGATCCATTTAGGAGGAAAAATGAGTATTTAAATGCCGTAGAGCTGGTTTTGACATTAACAAGAACTGATTTTGACAAAAGCACAGAAATAGCCCCAAACTTCCAAGCCAAGTAATGAATCTTCATGGCACATGGAAAGGAAAATTCAAAGAACCTTATTTATAGACTTCTTCAGTAAATAGTTTTAAATAACAAGCATATAGTAATCCTAAACTGGATGTGATTAAGACAGCCTGAACCAGCCATTTAGCCATGTCTAAAGGAGAAAGAAGCATATGAATAATCTGAGGATTGTACGAAAGAGTGCAGTAATTCAGGGCATGAGGGGTACGGACTGATTGGCACCAGCGATCGGTGCACAGGGATCCAGCCCACCTAAGCCCATGGCAGGGATGATAAGACATGTCTTGCCTTAGATTATCTTTGCTGTGAGATGTAAGTGGGGATTGAGCGATGGCTGGGTTGCACACCAGCCTGCTCTGAGCATCCCTGTAAATGAACACAGAGCCATTAAATCGCTCCACACAGCTCCCACGAGCCAACATAAACCCCCTGAAGTTCCTCCGTTTTCCCCCATTAATTTTGTATTGCTGAAGAAGAAGGAAACCCTGAAAGGCAAGAGCTTGGTGAAAGAGGGGTTCAGCCCACGGATGTCCTGGCCTACTGCCACACTTCTCTGCGCCCCATCTATTTGAAAGCGTTTCAAGAGCCTCCAGCCATTATCCGCGTACTCCAGCAGAGAGAACCAGGCTCCCACTTGCTTTTCTTTGAGCAGCAGCTGAAAGGAAAATGCACAATCCTCCACGTGTCACCTCAAGCACAGAAGTTTCACCCTAATTTACCTGAATAAAGATGGGTGGTTAGAAGAAGGGGCTAAATAATACCTCCAGGTAGGCTTTGCTGGGGAGTCTGGGCTCTGGTGCACTGCAATATATAAGCGCTGTTTAAAGAAATCATTTATTGCTGTTTTTTTCTCTTAAAGCAGTAGCTGGTCAGGCCTTTTGGAGTGATCATACTGTTCCTCATTTGGAGATAAGGCATAGGGCTCAGCATGGGAAGGGTTTAATGCTTGCATGGGGGTGCTGGGCTTGCTGGCTCCCACGTCAGAGATGTTGAAATCTGGGGACGTGGCCCTTGTGGGGCATGAAGTCCCCTAGAGCTGCCTCTGAGAGGGTCTGGCTGATGCGGGTGGCCAGGGGGAAAGGCCATTCAGAGCCTGTGGCTGCTCCGGTGCTCTGGGGAAGCCTCTGAGAGGGTCTGGGTCGGAGCTCTCTGGCTTTGGTGCCTTTCTGGGTCTGAACTCAAACTGGGAGCATCTCCTCAAGTGTGGAGGGGGAGATGAAATGATTTAGTGTCTTTTTGGCCAGAAGACTTATTGCCCCTACTGCAAGTCGAGATCTTGACCTGTGTAGGTGAGCACGGGAGTATCACAAAGGAATATCCTTGTAATACAGAATTACAGGATTAGAAATATTTGTCCAGCTGAGCACTGCGATTAGCTCTGTAGCCACGAACGCTGCAATACCCCGGCTGGAATTGCTGGCTCTTCGTTGCATAGGGGCTTTTTGGAGTAGGGGTAGGGGGTCAGGGGCAAGTTTTATTTCCTAGCAAGAAATTTGGTCTGTGCTGTCCGTACAAAGAGCTGCTAAAATCTGTTGTGGGGGGTAGGGAGGCTGCAGAAGGGACAGGGCATGCCATAGCAATACTCTTTTTAGATAGAAGATTCCTAAAAGGATGCTTTGTGTTGGAGCAGGGGGGCTGTATGGGGGTGGGAGCACGCAGGCAACACCCACCGGGGCTGCTCGGGGTGACCTACCCCCAAAAATCCCCCCCTTCCTCTTCGGGCAGGACCCCCCTCTCCCCGCCCGCCCGGGTCCCCCCGCGGGCCCGCCCCTGCCCGCTGCCCGCCGTGTGGCGGTGGGAGGAGGAGGAGGAGGAGGAGGCGGGAGTCCCCAGCTCCAGCATGAGGCCGGGCTGAGCGATGTGCGAGCAGGCAGCGCGCTACTGCCGGGCCGGCGTGCAGAGGCTGCTGCGCAAGCCGCCGCCGGCGCTCCGCGGGCTGGACGGGCTGCTGCGCTGGGTGGTGGCCAGGATGAGCGAGAAAGGCGTCGCCGAGCGGGAGCTGCTCACCCCGGGAGCCGCCGCCGCGCAGAGGAAGGGCACCTCCGTCATCCTCGATGTGAGTGGTCCGCGCGCCGCCGGGCCGGGGGGGGTTGGCGGTGCACCCCGCGTCCCGCACCCCAAGAGCCGGCGGGCGTGGGCGGCACGCCGGGTCCTGCCTCCCTGCCTGCCTGCCCGGATCCTGCACCGGCTCGGGATCGGGGTTATTGGTCGGGTCCTGCACCCCGCGGACCGGTTGTCCCGACTGGGTGGGCATGGGGGTGCAGCCCGGGTCCCGCATCCCCTTGCCCGGGTCCCGCACCCATCCAAGCAGCTCGGGATCGGCGTTGTCTCCCGGGTTCTGCATCCGCGGGGCTGCGCTTGGGTCCAGCATCTCCCGGACCGGCTGGGCAAGAGGCTGCACCCCGGCTCCTGTATCCGCTTGCCCGGATCCTGCAACCACAGGCTGCATGGGCACGGGAGTGCACCGCGGTTCCTGCACCCTCGTTGCCGGATTCTGCACCCCCCCGACCGGCTTGGCATCAGGGTTATTCCTCGGATTCTGCATCCCCGCCCGGTTGGGGATGGGGTGCAGCCCAGGTCCTGCATCTCCCGGACTGGCTGGGTGTAGGGATGCCCAGATCTAGCAAACCCTTTCCAGATCCTGTGCCTCTGGGCTGGCTGGGCATGGGGTTGCAGCCCGGGACCTGCACCCACTTGTCCGGATGTTGCACCTCCTAGACTGGCTGGGCACTAGGGGTGCAGCCTGGGTCCTGCATCCCCTTGCCCTGCACACCCTGGGGCAGCTGGGAATAAGGTGCACCTTGGTCCTGCGTCTCCCGGACCGGCTGGGCATGGGGGTGCAGTCTGGATCCTGTACCCCCTTTCCTGAGTCCTGCACCTCCAAAGTGGCTGGGCATGAGGGTGCAGCCCGGGTCCTGCATTTTGTTTGACCAGCTGGGCGTGGGGATGCAGCCTGTATCCTTTATCTCCTTGCCAGGATCCTGCACCTTCTGGACCGGCTTGGCATGGGGGTACACCCCAGGTCCTGCAGCCCCTTTCCCAGGTCCTGCATCCCCATGACCAGCTGGGATGGGGATGCACTGAAGGTCCTTAATCTTGGTATTAGCTTGACTGGATGGAGATACAGGACTCCAGGGTCCTGCAACCCCCCCAGTCTTTCACCATGGGTTGCCCTAGGTTAGTTGGGCATAGGGGTGCACCCCGGGTCCTGCATCCACCCAGGTCCTGGACTGCAGTCCCTGAAGGGCTGCAGCTGTGAGGGTCTGTGCAGCAGGAGCTGGGCAGCATGGTCCTGGATGCCTGCGAGTGCGTGGGACCCAGGACTCCCTTACCCAGGTTTGGGGGGGCAGACAGGGGTGTGCTTAGTGCCTCGGCTGCGGTATTTATAGACTTCCTGATTAGGGAGCTAACGAGGCTATTTGCACTTAAACGAATTGGAAGAATGGGGTGGAATCAACCGGAGTGCGAACGGTGTAATTACACCGTCTTTCTGCGGCATCTAGTAATTAAACACATAGATCCTCAGCTTTGCTATCTCCTAGCTTTAAAAAAAAGGGTAGTGAATGCAAAAATAAACTACTGAGGCATTGGCTGTAGTAAAGGATAACTCACACTCTCCTCCAGCCTCCTCAGAGTTAGGCAGTAGTAGCTCTTCCAGGCAAGCCCGTTTTCTGAATAATTTGCTGAATCTTCTACCATGTCCCTGGTAGGCATTGGCATGGGCTGACGAGTCTGAAGCTCATTACATCTCTGAGCACCCTGGGCTCATAGGCATTTCGGTTCCCTGAATGAACCAATGCGACTCTCTCTATTGAGCTACCAAAAGCAGCTCAGAGAGCAGAGCGCTTGACGGATGGTCCTGCCCGGTGGAACGGGCCGGCAGGCGGGCAGCTGCGGGCTGTAGGAAATGCTGCTTCATGGGGAAACTGAAAGGACAAATGCAACTAATACCCTTACATCTTTTAAGTTAACTTGTTTGTTTTTTCTGTTTTGGCTTTTTTTCTTTTTTTTTACCTGCCCTGAAATTACCAAAATTTCACAACAATCTGGAATCTGGGCTTCAGAGCATAAATGCAACTGGGAAGCAACATTAAGTTTATACAAGAGGTTCTTGAGTTAGGACTGTTTTTCCACCAAAATATTATCTTATCTCTTCAACTTTACCATTTTTAAATGGATTTTTTCTTTCCACTTTGAGGTTTGAGCTGAGAAAATGAGCCATGAACTTTCTGAATGGCTTAAGTGGTGGGAAATACAATAGAGCTGGGTGTGCAGCTCCTGATCTTTTTTCCCTTTCACAATGGGACTGCGAGCCTTTTCTTACCTGCTGAAGGTAGAAATGGATGCTGGAAATGTAAGGTTTAAGGGTTTGGGGTTTTTTTTTCCCTCCTTAGAACTTGCTTCGCTCCTTTTTCTCCAGTTACAATAGAAATGTCAATTGAAGCTGTGGCTTCACTGTAGCAGGCTCTTCAAGTGCACTGTGAGACTAGCCCTTTCATAAGAAGAGTTTAAACAGGGGAACACGCATTTAGGTTAATTTTCACACATTAGCGGGAAAGTAACAAGGATCCCACTGAATCCTCAGGGATGAGAACATGTTTTCCAATTAACTCATTCATGTTCTTGCATTATGTGGATGCGCTGGGGAAGCAGCAAGTCCCAGGCACGCAGCAGTGCGGCTCCTCGGTGGGTGGGGATGAAGTAAAAGACCTGTAAGATTTTATATTTAACTAGCACATTTGCATGAGCTGGTGTGCTATGTAGGCAGTTCATCGGGGGCTGGGGAAGGAGGGTTAAGCTTGGTTTTGGCTATGAATTAGATAAGATGGCTCTGACGCTAATGGTACCTTAGTCACTCTTTCTTCCTCTTCTGTTCTGGATTTCTTTTGACTCAGCCATCCCTGACATGCTTGTTCTGACTCCTCCAGACCGTGAGGGTGGCTGGTGGGTCAGTACAAAGTTCCCTATGCCCTTTCCACCCAAGAAATAAAACTGTGGTGTTGTGGGGCAAAACTGAGGGCAGAGGAAGAACAAAATACAACAAGGGGGTTTGATGTCTTCTGCCATCAACTTGGCTACTGCCACTTGGAGGGTGAATCTTAACTTTGGACTGGTTTCACTACTTTTCTTTTATTTTGCCTGTGTCCTTTTAGGTAAAGGATTAAAAAAGGTTGAATAATGTTTATTAGTTCAGCTCAAAATCATAGGTTTACAAGTGTAAAAAATAGCTAAAATTGCAGATTAACTAAACCCTGGTAACAAACTAATGAAGAAGATATCTAAGTCCTAAGCATTGCCTAAAATAGGCAGCAAGTAAAACCAGGGAGCGACAGATGCTCTTCAGTGGTGATAGCAGATCAAGTGGAGGTGATGTGTCGCTCTAGGAACCTGGAAAACATCACTTTGCGTTTAATGGTCAGCTCTTACAATGTCAGTCAAATCAGCATAAGGGGTTGGGGTTGAACAAAGGGTCTGTACCCATCCTGCGCTCACCCTCAGTTGTCTACCTCTGGGTGTTTGCTCCGTGGGTCTGGATTGCACATGGCTGCTCCATCTGCAACAGCCAAAAGCTCAAGGCTGGCAGCATGTGTAATCTGCTGTAGACAACTAGTGTCTATCCACAGCTTATGATATGAGATTGTGGTAACGCTATGTTCTCTCTCTGCCTTCTGGGCTGCTTGAAGATGCCCTGAGCATCTCTCTGCACCCACGAGGACAAAACCCCTTTATTAAAGGGAAGCTGAAACTGTCACGGTGCTGCTCAAATCCACGTGTGGTGATGGTGGCATTTCCAGTCCAGAACAAATCCTCAAATGTCACAAGACTTATGAAAAGGAGAATATAGTGTGCGTGTAGGTAAGCCTATATCAGATCATATTTGCTGAGTGTGAATGAGTCCACGTGCAATATAGAGCTGAGGTGGATGGCTCCCCACGCACGGGAAATGTCTACACAGGTATTGCTCTGTCTGGGATTACCTCAGTGCTGATTTACCGACTGTCCTTGCTTACCTCTTCCCGCCTTCAGGTCACTGTCAAAAACCTGTCTTGACAGCAGGAGTGTGAACTCCAGCTCGTGTAAGACCTGGTGAGTCACAGCAGCTGCAGGCAGCAATGCCCCATGTGGTTTACACCAGGGAGAGCCCATTGAAGAGCTCGTCTCCTACTTGGCATCTAAAATAAGGGTCAGGCTTGGGTATGGGTGAGCATCCCCATAGCAGGACTGTGCACTCCAAGGGGCACTGACATCTCTGCCTCCTTTCTGGCTTTGCCAATTGTGACTAAACGCATTGCTTTTTGGCTTTATTTTAAATGCCCCTGAAGAAGTCAGTGCCGTTCATTTCGGGTCAGGTGAAGCTTTTTGTTTGTTCCGTCTGTCTTTTGCTGAAAACTGATTTTGACCCTTATCTGCCTATTTGCTTCTTCAACAGGGTCAGAAAGACCATTTCAAATCCAGCTCTCCTGCTTATGGTTCCTCTTGCACCCTCTCTTATGTGGCCAAATCTGATTTGCACTTCTTCAGCCCCATAGGATTGAGTGAGGTGTCTGGATAGAAGATATAGAGAATTTGGTTTGTGCCAAGGGTGCATCTCCAAATGTAGATTAAAAAAAAAAACTGGCACAGTTTTCCAACTGTTTTGTGAATGACACAATTTCCAGTGCAGCCCTAACTAGCAAAGCTATCGTAGCCACAGGAATCCCTTCTCAATCCCCTTCTGCTTTGACCTTTTTCCTTCTTTTTTTTTTTTTTAAGGTTGATTCACTCCCCTTCTTGTGTCCTTGTTTACCTTCTCACTTCTGAGTGAACCGGGAAGGCTATTTTCCTCCTTCCTCATCCTCCGTATGTGAAATCCATGGTTTGAAATTGTCCCCTCGAGCCATGCCAGCAGGACACGGCTGGAAAGCAGGGGCAGGGCACGGCTGGGCTCTGCGTTCAGGGATTGCTCACTGCAAGGCACATAATCGCACAGAAGAGTTCATCCTTTCTCTTCTGCTCTTCAGGGCTTTGTAAGTGGCTGCTTGAAGTGGAGCTGCACCCAGGGCCAATGTTTACAGACAAGTAACTTCTAGTGCTGTGAAGGTGTAACATCAAATGCAATTCTTACCTCTCTCATGCAACTTTTATTTAGGACAGCTAGGTAAAGTCTAAGGAGAAGGTAAGAGTGAAAGGAGAGGCTAGGACATGGTGTTAACTGCTCTTCTCTTGGGGAGGAAGGGGGAAAAAAAAAGAAGATTTGCTTTGGAGTGGGAGAAATGCTGGGAGACCCGGAGCTCTGTAGCAGCCTTGCTTTGGCAAGGAGCCACTCCAGACGGGACAATATTTCCACACCAATGGCATATTTCTTACTGAAACACCAAAACCAAACCTTTCCCCTTGCATGGGGAAAGCTCATTAGCCTGATGATGTCTAAAGATGTAGTTCAAAGTAGCAAAGCTTCAGGTCATTCTTTTTCCCACATTATTACTGGAAAGAGCAACATAGAGAAGCTGTAAGAGAGGAAATTCCTACCGGTACCTCGAGTTAAAAAGCTAAAGACCATGCCTGATATAAAAACTTGTCTCAGCTCCAATAAGGTGTTGAGACTTGTAGGGAGAGGAACAGAAAGGAAGAACAGGAATGAACACAGTGAACAGATTAATTGAGTTTTTAGGTATATCTGGGTATCTGGATGCTTTCTCATCCATCAGCATTCCTCACCCAGGAGACTTAGATTTTGTTTGTCCTCGGTTCTGCACCAAGATTGTGATGGGAAACAAAATTCTAGCTCAGTTGCACTCTATTTTAAATCAACATCATATTAACCTGCTGAAGGGATAATAAACTCTATAAACCCTGTAATAATTCTTAGGCTTGTTAGGGGAGTGCTTGTGTGAATTTAATAACGTTGCTGAGAAAACCTCCATTAAGCAGCCTCCAGTGTCGCACATTCTCATCCAGGAGCTCTGAGAAGGCAGAACTGAATGTTTAAATTTGAAACCATCAATTTTTTTTTGAGTTTATTATTACCACTAGTGTTTTGAATTGCTTACTTCTGCCAGCCAAATATCTGTAGTAGCCATTTGAGAGTACAGCAAAAATGTACATTTTAAAAAAAAGCTATTGGAAATCTTGACAGAGGCTCCTTGCTCTAAATAAAATAGATTTCATATTCGTCTAAACACCTGGTAAATGGAACAAGTATGCTGCAGACAGCACACTGCGTGCATTGCCTGGGTAAATCCTATAAAATGGGTTAATCTGGCCCATATTGTGGGCATCCTGTGGGCTCACCATGCAATTACCCTGTGCTTCAGGAGACTTGCTTAATAGGTTTAAAATGTAGCTGATGGGGGAGATGGTTGCTGTCATACTTTTTGGACTGGATAATTTCTCATTGACCATCTGAAAGCGGCGTGTTACCCTGGCAGTTGGAGAACTGGGGGTGATGGAGCGGAAAGAGCATCCCTGGTCGGGCTTTGCAGTGCTGCCGGCTCCTGTTTTGTGAAGCCTTTGGCCGCTGGGGATGGTCCTCGGCCGGGGTGGAGGCACGGGAAGCCAATCGCTGCCGAGGGCCTGGCAGGACAGGGCGTTTCTCCATCAATATTTCATCGCCTCTGCTCTCGCTGACCTCCAGGGCTGCTGCTTTGACGAAGTCTAAGCGACTTCACTGCTGAGTGAGAATAGCAGCGATGGAGTTACTGCAAGCCTGCAGAGAGCGACTGCAGGGCAGATCGGCTTCGCAGCCTCTATGTTGGAGATGACGCAGCATCCTTGCTTTTATTCCCTTCTTCCTGGAGCTGGTTGGAGCTTTCCTTTCCCCAAGCTCCCTGGGATCCCGGCACTGAGCTGCCCTCGGGGCTTTGCCCCGCTGGTTTGTAGGGGAGGTGTGAGGGGCTGCGGCTTCCCTTCCATCACCAGATCTTACACCTTTCCCTTACTGAAAGCACACCACATCCTTCCTGCAGTGGAACAACTAATTCAAGGCATGAACGGAGGGCATCTTCAGGTTGTGTGTGGGAGGGCACTCTTGTTTGCTGAGCTAGAGCGTAAATCCTGGGTCTTCACAGAAGCAGCATTTTTGGCAGCATTACTGATCTATCACGGAGTATATTATGTCTTTATCAGCCTCCTGATGCTCATTCCAGTGTTCATACCTTGATGTACTGCCTGCCTGTGCTGACAGATGACTTTATCTTAAATTGCTTTCCCTCCAGGTGTCCTGTTTTAAATTTTTTTTGTGTGTGCAAATTTTAGGTTGTCCAATTAAATTGGAAGAATAAATCTTGCTCATTAGCAATAAAAACTAAACAGCTTGGTCCTGTAGGATAAACCTTGGTAGGTAACACAGCCGATGAGAAGTTCCATGAACGTGTTCGTTTACAAATAGTCATAATTTCTAGGAGTATCTGGGTGAGTTAAAGCCCTAAAAAGTTCACTTAGTGAAGCTGGACATAAATACTTCCATTTCTTAACATTTCTTCCATTTCTTAATTATTTTTTTTTTCCTCCTCTTGCTCCAAGAGTTCGTTGCAAGGTTGGTGGCTCCACAGAGCAGAGCGCTGCAGATTGAGCCTTTCTACCACTTTAAGCTACATTTTACCTGTTGTTTTTACCTTCCCATTCTCCCTCTGCCAGTTGTGCTTAGCGAGGTGGCGATCTCCCACAGGACCTTAAAATAGACATCGCTGCTTCTGTGTTAGACGATGTAATATCTTTGTTTCAAAGCAGTGGGAACAGTAATAGAAAGATGTGGCCATGAAATGAAAAAACCAGAGATAATCAGCATCTAGAAAGAAAAGGGCCTCATCTGGAGGTGCTCATGGGGAGTGAGGAGTTGGGGTGTCTAAGCCAGGAAAAGAGGAATATTTCATACTTGGGCAGGGCGTATTGCATATGGCTGGGTGATGTGTGCCAAAGCCACAGGGCTTGCTGGGGTCCTGCTTGTCCTGCCTAGCTTTATTCTTTTGTCCCATGGACAAGCCATGACTGGCCGGCCCTTCAAAACCCATATTTAACCTCAATGAAGTCCATAAGTATGGAGACAGGTAGGATTTTTTTCCCCCTAAAACTTCTAATTGCTCTAAAAAAATGAAGGTCAGCCCAAGAAGTAAGCAGTTTTGGAGTGGTCGCAAGCTGTAATCCTTACAGGGTTTTTATGACCCTCTCTTGAAACTGGGACTCAGTGATTCCCACCATTTGGGTTTGGCTTAAGCAGAGGGTGTTTGCCTCTGCTGAAGTACACCAGAAAGTCCAGCTTTGACTTTGCCCTAGGCAGTCTAGGAAGAACTTTGGGCTAAAGAATGATTAATGTTCCTTAATTAAAGCATATTCACTAAAATAGCACATTCCGCAATTCAATTTGTCTCTTGGGTTTCTTGTTTTGTGCAGCAGTTTCTCTTCTGATATTTTTTTTTTTTGTAATGATTTCATGACCCAGAAAATAAGAGATTCCATTTTACAGCTGACTCTGATCTGTCCTGCTGGTGCTTTTATTCCCTCCACAGGGAAATTTCTTTGTACAGCCAAAATCTCTGCTCTTGCTCAAATTAATAGGGTCAGGTCTGAAGAGACGATGAGAATGTTTTCCCTTTTCTGCCCAGTTTATGAACATGTTAATTTTTTGGTAATTTATGGCCAAACCTGTGCTAGCAGCCATTTTTGGCAGGAAACTATAAGATTTCAGCCCTTGCACAAGCCTTTTGCTATTAATTGCATTGGGTCAGGGGACTATTCCTAAGATGAGACTAGTCAGAAAACTAGCAGTTGTTTCTGCTGTCTTTCTCCCTGGCAAATTCTACTGTACTACACATTATTGCGATTTTTTTTCTTCTGAAAGGGCTATCTGATTCCTCTCTGTGGGTTGTTCCTCCACACAGTAGTTTGAAGTTTAAATATAACCTCCTTCCCACGCAGGAAACTTGCTTTTTAAAAAAAAAATATTGTAAATAATTTGTTTCAGAAGTGCAGAACTGTGAAACTTGGTTTAAGAGATATTATTGATGCTAGAGAAATTGGCTGGGCTGGCTGCACGGCTGTTGTAATTTTTTTTAATGGGTATTTTTCTTGTGTTGGACCCATGTTTTTGGCTTTCTTCTGCGAGGGAGATGGGAGATGCTGGAACTGCTGGAAGCATTTTGTGTTATCTTTATTTTGCTAGCTAGCCCCTTTTCCACCAGTTATTCCGAAGGCAATCATGTTGATACTCTACCCTGGCAGTGGTTGTCCATTGCGTGGGTCTGGGGGTGATGGGCTGAGTCTTGGGAAGGGTGAGCTCAGTAAAGCACCTGAATTGGCTCTTGGGGGGCTGGAGCGCGTCGTCCTGCCCTGTGCGTGGGGTTGAACATAGTCCTGGTGCTAAGGGCTTCGCCCTTTCAAGTTGAATAACATAGTAAAAATGTTTCTCTCTCTTTCAATTCTAGATTTTCAGAAGAGCTGACAAAAATGGTAAGTCTGTACATTCATATTTCACATTTCTTGATTGAAATTTTGTCATTATTACCATTTTTCCTGATAGTAACATCTAACTGTTTAAATGTCCTTCAGCATACTGGGTCTGAGACCGATACAGTCTAAGCATCAGAAAAGGTTTTGTTGTTTCTTTGGCGGAGATATTCTTAGAGCAGACGTGATACTAGTGTGCAAGTCAGCATGGCACGATCCACCAGATTTGGGGCAATTTCACAAAAAAGAGCATAAAAATAAATCACAGCTAAGTGATAAGTGAGGATCCACCTCTTGGTAATCTTGGAATAGCTTTGCAAAACAGACCTAATCTGTGACTATTAGTAGTTTGGTTCCTGAAGGACTGAACACACGCATTGAGGAGCAACGTGTACTGATGTGTGTTTTCAGTCTGTGTCTGTAGAAAGCTGAACAACTTCGCTGAACCAAGTCTTGTCCTTAGATGGGGAATAACACGGAGGTGTCTTCATTAAATGACTTGGGATCCTGAAAGGAGACAGCTGCTCTGCTCTGAGATAACATAGTTACGGAAAAAGAAGCAATAGGTCCAATCCTAGGATCTCTCTCCACCCTGAAAAGCAATTTAATTTTAGCTCCTAGCTAAAATCCCAAGAGCTAGTCTCTATTCTTTCCCTGTTGTACAAGAAGAAAATTAAATATGCGTCAAAACTGTGTGTGTTTGCAGAGGGACATGTGGGAGGGTTGTGCAGAGGAGCACAGGAAAGATGTTTGGTTTTTCCCTACCAGATTTAAAAGGGAGATACCTGATTCCTGCAAGAGCTTGTAGATATGTATGATCACTGCCCCTAGGTAAGGCCATGAAGGATGCTGTGAGCTGGCTGGCATATAAGCAGTAAATGCCCCGTTAACATGGGCATTTGGTTATAACAACTGACACAGTAACAAGACATTGATATTTGTTGCTTGGATAAGCTGAGCAGTTGCGTGATGGAAGGGGAATGTTGGGCGGCTGGCGTGGGGGGAGAGCACTCTGAGTCCCGTTTACAGGGAAAAATGAATTTGTGCTCTTGACATCCAGACTGTCATACTTCACAGCCACCTGAGCACTTAATTGTTGCGTAATTGGAGACCCGGAGGTTTTGTCTGATGAACTATTAGATGCTGCCTCTGAGAGATGCTGCCTGCTTGCTTTCTGCTGGCTGGTGTGCCTGCCCCCAGGGAGCTGAGTGCCGGGGTTGCCAGCTTGTAATGAAGCCTTACCTGCCACTTGCTCTCCGTCAGGAGAAGTCTGGTGAGGTTTTTGGACTACAATTGTCAATGTCTTCGTTGCATGCAGGTACCGGGCTAAAATCTGTGCTTAGTTATTCCCATCTCAGTTTGAAGTTGAAAATGCCACTCCAAACTTCAACCTGTGAAACTGTTCCTTGCTAAGTCCATGTTTAGCCTCCCTCCCGCCACAGCCTCCTTCCAGTTTCCAGGACAGCCTCTGTGTAGGGCAGCTGAAATCAAAAGCAGTGATTTTTCTTTTCAATAACAAATGTTACTCTGCTGAACAAAGCTTGAAAGGATGCACTTTAACATACTGGTCTTGATGTAGTTATTTCCAGTGACTGCTTTTCGAGCTCTGCCAAATGACGTTGCGCTTTTGTTTCAGTCTCAATTAAATTTATAACAGCTGCGATGGGGCTGAAGAATCAGAACTCAAAGTACAAAATCTTGTCTTGGTTGTTGTGTCAATGTTAAGGCTTTTCTAGGATGGGTGAGTGGAGCAGCTCAGAAGTTGCTCTTGAAGCTTTGGTATTCCCCGCTCACCGCAGCAGGATGGAAGGAGCTGCTGCCTGCCAGGGGCAGACAGACGTGTCTTTCCAACATAACCAAGAGGGCAAAGCTGTCATTTTGGTGGCTTTACCATGACACAAGGTCGTGGGGATTAAATTTTAGTGCAGCTCTCATCACAGGGACAGCTTTCTTGGTGTATTTGGTAGGTGCCAGTGGCAAGCCATGAATCTGTGTTTTGTGGCGTGGGTGATAACGTGGGGACGTGACGAGCCTTTGGACCCACTTGGTGTGCTCTGGTAGTGGGTCTCTGAGAAGAAAGACGTACCTTTGGAAAGCTGGTGACTTTTGCTGACCAGTTCCCTTGCTGTTGTTGAAACCCATCCAAATCTCCTGGTTTTGCAACCTTATACTCTGCTACTAATGACGGGCAAATGCTCCTTCAGTGTTTTAGCATGAATAACAGGTAAAAGCCAAACAAGGTGCTTCCAGCAGCAAGAACAAACCTGTTGTTTTTACCTCTGCCCCTCACCCTGGGAAAAATCTGCCCAGCTCCTCCATGGTCTTCTCCCTGGATGTTCCTCCCTTTGTAAGGCTCGAACAAGTGATCCATGCAGATAACAGGCAGGATCACCCCACTGCATGTGGACAGGAAGACAGTGAGCGGCTCAGGTACAGCATGAAACTTAAAAGCATTTTCTTGTCCTGCTCATCCAACCAGAGGGAGTTTCGATTTGAGCAAAGAAGCAGAGTTTAATACCACAGAGCTGACCTTGGGGTGTCCTTCAGCCACCCTGGCACACAAACACCTCTCCATGGAGCTGCTGTCCTGCCCAGCAGACGTACCCTCCTGGGGGCCAGGTACCCCCTAACGTAATGCCCATGGGAGCATTGCTCATGGATGAGTGCTCTTTTCGGTTGGCCGTGCTGTGTAGACATGAAAAGGTGTTCACCCATTTGCAAGTATTCCCCTGGATGCTGTTTGTCTGAACATCTTTATTCCATGTTAACCAGTAATATCCCAATTAAAACTCAAACAGGGATGCTTGCATGGATTGGAAGAACTGCAGCTCTTCTTGTCTAGGTCACAAAATGTTAAAATGAGTGTGGATTGCCACTACATGTCTGCCACCCGGTAGCTGTTAATTCATTGGGTGTAAAGGTGATGGGCTGACTTGTCAGGACCCATAATCAGCTTGGGATGGTATGAATAGGCACCAGCAGGACAAGTCCTACCCCGATGTCTGGTGGTTAAAGTGGTGGTTCATTGTCAAAGATGGTGCTGGGCAGGAATTTGAACTGCTAAGGGTGAGAGCTGTCACCACTGGGGTGCAGCAGGTCTGAGCGCTAGGCTTGCAGGGGGGTGAGGAGACCACTGCCTCTGAGCACAGGCAGAAAAGGTGTCCCCCCAGCCCTGGTGAGGCTGCTGGCTGCAATTGCTCTTCTGAAATTTGTCCTGCCTCTTCCTAACCCTTGATGGGCACTGCAGGGGGGGGACAGCTGGCTCTGTTAATAAAGGCCAAATGTTCTCCGAAGAAAGAGTTATCTCCATCTCTGCTTCTACTTTCATTGCTTGCGATGCAGGTGACCTACAACTACGTTGTTTAGCCAACACAACGCGGTGCTCTCCATGGGACTAATGCTGCCAGGCAAACGCGACGTTGCCTTTTCTTTTTTATGACCTGGATGACAGGCTGTCACAAAGTAGTCTGGAGTTAAGCGGCAGCTCTATCCCCATGTTGGTTCCTGCAAGGTGAGGTGGCCGAGCATGTGTCAATCTCAGCGTGGCTGCTTTCCAGTCCCACTGAGTAGGGTTGTCTCTGTGACCTTGGGGCTACCTTCTGAAGGACTGTACGTCCTGCAATGGTTTTCCCTACATTTTTCCAGATGCTGCTTTTTTTCTTGAGACAACGTCTGCCAGTCGTGGTGGCCAGCTTCACCAGCCATTCGTATTTGCTTAACTCTTGATAACAGAGTTTGCCACTCTTCATAATTAGCTCAGTATGTTCCTCCGCAGCCTTTTGGGGTCACGGCTTCCCACAGCCGCCCCTCCAGCCCCCAGCAGCTCACAGCAGCCGCCGCAGGAGATGTGAAGGAATATTTCCCTTGGTACAGCCTACCCGCAAACTGCAGCTCAGAGGTTTCCAGAGCCAGAGGTAATATCTGTGTACTTAATATCCCTAGGGACCTCTTTTTCACAATTTTCTCTTTGACATCCTGGCCTTTAATTTATTGATTTGTTGAAATTCAGTCTCTTCATGGCTTTACCTGGTACAGCTCCGAGGAACAGTGGAACCATCAGCCTGCTGCTTTCATGTCTCACCACAGGTGGACTGTGTGCCCTCCGCTGAAAAATGAAAATCTTACACTTTTCAATTTTTGTCAGAATCCCGGGAAGGGGCCCTGAGCCCTGGACAGGCTGCTGAAAACACAAGCTCACAGGTTCCCAAAATATTTTACTCTGTTAACATGCTTCTGCTGTCTCCACACCTGCATAAGTTCTTGTCTGGCAGGGACTTTGCTCTTTTTAATTAACCAGTTGAGACGACTCATTATCCGGTGCTGTGTGCCAGTGGCATACTGGGGGGGAGAGCTCGCAGGGCAGGGAGCACTGGCAGCTTCACCCAGAACAAGGCAACTCTTGCTTTCCTCGGCTGTGTTAAAGCCACTCTTATAGACCTGTGTAGGAGCCCTACAGAAATAGGGAGGGGAAATCTGAAGAAAACTTCAGCTCTTGCCATCTAGTTTGACTAGAACATCTCACTTAACTTTTGCCATCCAGAGATCAGATGATTAAAGGGTCACCTAAAAGGCAAAGGGGGGATTGCAAGCTTAAGGAATTGTCTCATTTAATGTGCAGCTTCCTACAGTCAAGAGGTCTTAAATTTGGAAATCTTTTAAGCATCTTGATTTTGCCCCCCACCCAGCCTGGTAAAAATGACACGTATTGTGTTAAAGCAACGTGGCTGGTTCAGACATGGTAACTATGGAGCCTGATTGTGTGAATTCAGGAGCTTCTCCCTCCTTCCCTTCCTTCCAAAGCTCCTCGGCATAAATTGTTAATTCGTGTAAAATTGGATGTTCTTGGTACAAGATGCTAAAACACATTATTGTCCCTGCCATGTTCAGGCACTTGTATGAAGGTGATTTGATTCAGTGCCTACGTGTACCAAGAGACTGCTAATGAAGCAGCTCTTGCTCATTAAAAGATGTCTTGGTCTCCTGCCCCAGAGAAGTGAGATTCTGTCTCTAGTGTGAGTTAAGTCCCCAACCTTTTCCCCATCAATAATATCAAGTAGCTGGATTTACAACTATCTATATGATAAACTCAGTAAACAGTCTGGCTAGCACACCTTGAAATGACGAGCACATTGGAGATATCTGGATAAACTGGCAAATGGTCTGAAAAAAGGGAGAAGGGCTGGGGTGTAACCTTCTGACAGTGAATAATTCAGCTAGCTCTAGTCATGCTTTGCAGGGGCATGGCTGTTAGTCATTCAAAATAATCTTTTTCTTCTGTGTAGGAGTGTTTTTTCCTTTCTCTGCTAATAAATTCACCTACTGTCTTGTAATCCTCCCAGTCCCAGTAAACAATACTTAATCGTTTAATTGGCATGTGGTAGGAAAACGGAGGCATCTTGTTTTAGGCTGGTGAAGCAGAGCTGTCAATCATCTGAATTATCTACTGTGTACTTTAATCCTCTCATTAGAAAGCTGTTAATCAATTATAAGTTAAATAGCCCAGGATTCTCTTTGAAAGATTAAGGCAGTTTTATTTTGACAGAACAGCCTGGTTGCTAACGATTCATTATGGAAATGTTGCTTCCTGAAAACTGGAGTTTTATTATCTCGAAATCTCCAGTCACTGCAACTACCCAACTCCCATGTCTTGAGTGTAACTAAACATGAAGCGCATCCAGCTTTAATCTTGTGGTTTAGTTCAGTGTTTTTTGCCATAATTATTAGATCTCGTTCATGGAAATGGCTGTCAGTCTGCCCCATCCATGGGGCTGGCTTGCCGGGCACTGGGGGTTAGGTGGTTTCCTCTGGACCTCTGCTGTGGAAGAGGAGAGATGCAAAAGAAAATGTGCTGAAAACTCAGCATATGGTTATAAAGCACCTACAAACAATGGCAGGAGGAGCTAGTGGTGGTGCAGTATTTCACCTGACAGTGACCAGGGATGAGTTAGCATCATGGTTTTGTCAACTTGGCACCTTCCTATTGCTGCTGTGTTTCTGACTTCTGCACCAAGAACTGGCCCAAACCGTTGTGGTTCTCCCTTGAATTTATCATATCTAGAGAAGGTGTTGATGGGAATGAAGCCATTCAACAGATGCTGTCTTGGATAGCTTCTGCTTTTATAAAAAATGAAATACAATGAAGCGTGAACATGGATTAAACTAATTTCATTTATAAATTTAACACAGAGATCTGGAGTGCAAATGCTGAGAGGAGGTTTCAGTTTTCAGTTGATCTGGATGATCAGCCTGTAGAGGACGTAGCAGAGCTAATAAAGGAAAAAAAAGAAACATGAATGCAGCAGGAATAGGTAGTTGGAAAGGGCTTCTTGGTTAGCCACCGAGGGCCGCGGAATTGTGCCCATTCCTATCTTAGTAGGGCTTGTCCTTTAAATAGCTGCACACAGATATCTGTTAGTCACTTAAGAGCTCATTAAAGGAGATTTATGCTGTTATTCTTTGTAAGTAAAGGTCTGCATATCCCAGCATTGCAAGCCTCATAGCAAATTGCACTACAGACGATGGGGGCACATATAGAAGCGCTGACAAGCGGGGAACATAAATGTCTTTGGACATCAGCATCATAACAAACTGGCTAAGGACCCTGGTTAGCTGGCAGCAGGATTGTGCCCTTGGGAGTAGAGCAAGCTCCTCCTCTTGCATATAAACCACTAGTGCTGCTCTGCCTGATGGCTTTGTGCCTGTAATGCCCCGTGTCACTGCTGTCCCCTTGGTCTGTAGAGCTCACAAGCTTCAAAAGCTGGAAAAAGGCAGAAAAAGAAAACCAAGTAAATGAAAAGCTTCGGGCACATCTCAGCCCCAGCTTATCGTAGAATCATTTAGTTTGGAAGACCTTTAAGATCATTGAGTCCAACCATTAACCTAACACTGCTTGATATGTTAAAGAACTGAGGCATGTAATAAGTGTTGCCTAAGTAGAAATTGGACTCGTTAATCACCAGTATGCAAATGAAGAGACTGAGGCTTGAGGTTCTTCTGTGGATTGGGTTTCTTGGTTAAGAGATGGTGGTAGGAGAGCAGGAAAAGCCCTGGGCCCTCAACAGAGGGAGAGGGCTGAACGAGTCCTGGTGTGGTGCGTCTCCAAAAGAGTGTGTGGGTGAAGCTCACAGCAATTTCCAGTCCTTCCCAAGCGCTGTGTGTCTGTCCTCTGTGTCTCGTTTGTAGGCAGAGACTGCTCCTCTGAGTAAGGACTTTGGGGATCTGGGAAATGTGCAGGATTGTTAATGGTAATAGGTCTCAAAGTCTCACCCACACTCTCCAGCCCCTACTTGGAGAAATGATTTTGATCACCTCTAGTGAGCCCAGAACAGGAAGAAAGGGGTGTTTGTGGATATGCTTAGGGCCCAAATTCACAGCAACCGGACCCAGATCACTGTGTAAATGTTTCCTTTTCCCCCTTTCACTCTGAGAGTGCCCCTTGCTGAGCTTGAGTCATTAATATGGAAACTGGGGCAAAAAGGGTTGTAAATACCTCTTCAGTTCTGGCAATGTGGGAGCACAGGGAAATGCAGGAGAGAGAGAAGGAGAAAACTGGCACTGGCGAGCAGGTGGTCTGAAGAGCCTGTTTTTACTGTACACTTTCAGTGCTTTATGTCCTGGTGGGCTCCTCAGCTGCAGGGCTGCAGGTTAGAGGAGTCACTTCTGGGTCAGGAAAATGGGATTACGGTCCGAGCACAACATTGGTATTGCAACGTGTGCCAAATGTCATGTATTGCTTGCTTGGCGTCCTGCCTGCGGTGGTGGTTGTGCCTTAGTCCTTTTCTTATTTCGGAAACCCAAGAAGCTGTCACCGTTCAGCTTGCTTGCCCTGCTTGGGCCTGTCTTTTTTTTTTCTTTTTTTTTTTTTTTTTTTTTTTAAATGGCATCTGATTGCTGGGCAAAAAACTTTAATTTTGGAGTTGTTCTGAGTTTAAAAATAGCAGGCATCTGTTATTAATTACCTTCTTAATTTATTGAAACATTTTTAGAAAACTACTTGATTGGCATTTAGCATGGTAATTGTCCACAAGGTGGTTTTAAGACTCAAAGTACTTATCTCCTCACCCTCCCCCATCAATTTGAGGCCCTTCTGGAAAATACGCTTGCACAGGACTTGAATGGTGGTAAGCAGCTGGGATGTCAATAATATGGCACCCAAGGCATCAAGGAATTAAAATGAAGACATTGTAGCTTTGGGTGCTTTTATCAGATCTTAAAAAGATGCTGGGTTAGGGCTGTGATACCTCCATATATATATGTATCAGAATAAAAAGACCCCAAACACTTAATAAGCCTCCTGTTGCACCTACAACTCTTCCTTCCAAAGCCACAACTCTGCACCTATTTTGAAATTATGCTTTTACTGTGAGCTCCCGGGAGCCTTGCAGTCCCTGCCGTTATGGGCTACCACTCATCAAAGCAACTTATCTTCCAGACCTAGGTAATTACCTTCTGCATGGCTACTGCTCCTCATGCACAGGGAAAACCTTGAGCTATTCATATCCCGCTGGTGCGTCCAAATTAAATCATTAGGTCTAAGTGAGAATATTTATAATTCTTGCATAACAAAAACAGTATTAGCAGCCACCCACATATAAGTGGAAAAATGCAGTGATGAATCAGGTTTTCTAAGTATGGATAAATCTGGTAGGTTCTTCCATGACCAGACGACCAGTCTAAATGTATTTATCCTTTTAAAATAAATAAATAAATAAAGATTTGCATTTAGATAGTCTAGATTTCATGTGACAATCAAAAAGCACCTTGTAAAACTGTGTAATGACCTTTATTTACAAGGAGAAAGTTTGAATCTGTTTTCAGTTATTTGGACTCCTGTATAATTTCCTAGCTCTCTCTATTGTATATTCAGTTATCCTTCCAAGTCCTTGCAAAGTTCACAGCACATGGTTTTGAAGAGATGACATCTGTTTAAATCGGGACATGCTGTTCCCAAAATAATAAACAAACCTATCAACCAGATGATGAATTTTGAGATAATGTAGAGATTGTGAAAGGTGGTTGCTGGCCATGCTCTACAGGCTGTCACTAGATGTGTCCAGTACTTCTGTCCACCCTTTAACCCTATGAACTTAGGATTTGATTTTCATCACTGGCTGGCTTGACAGGGCACTTCTCAGCTGCTTGTGCCCTTTCAGGGCTGCTTTTTTCTTTCAGCAGAGATATGAAGGTATCTGGTGCACATTGTGTGCAGCAGAAGTGAAGAGCTGAGAGTTTTTAGGACCTGTTTTTCTTCTCATGTCACTTCTCGTTAGCAAATGCATGTTAGAATCAAGGGGTGTCTTTGTACTTTTTTGGCTGGACCACCTTAATTCTGCAGAGTAGACCTTGAATTGGGTGCATAGGGTTAGGACCTCATTAACAGCTGCATCCTCATGTGCTACAGGCTGACAGTTATGCAGCAGTCCGGCTTTAATCTGGGCCCATGCGTGGTTTGCCTAGTGCAGGGCTTAAGCCAGAGAAGGTTTGAGCTGGGCAAGGTTTGGATCCAGCCCAGAAACTCCCCCACGAACTCAAGCCAATGATGTGGCCAGCACATGAGCTTTAATTTCCACAACAGAAATGTCCGTGTCCCACCTATTTCTGCACGGCATCAATTTATGGCCCATCGCTCTCTAAAATTGTTATTTCTGTCCTGTTCCTAAAGTTTTTCCCTGCTGAGAGAGCAGGGTACCAAAATAGAAGGTACTGTGAAAGCCTTCATGGACAGCAGGCAATGGAGGCACTATTGGTCTGAGTGTGAACTGCGCACGATGTTGTGCAGGGCATGGGATTGGGGGGTTATCCACAGCTGGGAAAGTTGCTCTATTTAAGCAGAGTCCTTGGCTTGCTGACACTTCAGTTGATATCTGATAGCTCAGTTGCCTGACTGGTATCATGCAGAACGCCCTTTCCTCATTATTCAAGGTACAAATCATTGCAGTGTTGGTGGCCATCACCTGTGTCCTCGCCCTTTTGCTGTAAAACCTGCAGCTAGAATATCAAGCCAGACTTAAAGGAAAAAAATAAAAAATCAGCATCACCTAATATTTGGCCTTCTTCAGGCATGCTTGCCAGCCCGCGGTACTTGCTACCTTGTGACTGTAAAGCATATTTGCACGTTGGTGCACCCCAGGGCTGTGCTGGCAGCTCCTGGCTGCCCTCTCTGCCCAGCACCTTCCCTTCTCGTTGCTGCTGAGCCTTCCTCTCCGCTCTCTCTCAAAAATTCAGCTGCTGAGCGAAACCCATGGTAAAAGTCAATAACTGCTGTAACCTTCAAGGCTTCCTGACATTTCTGAGTTGACGATACATGGATTTGAACGTCAAAGACAGTCAGACACCTAAACACACGGGCTTTCACACATTCATGCTTTCTTATTAGCCTATACCTCAGTCCATCAAAAACTCAGATGGTGATGCTGACCTGAATGGTTGTCATCCTACAAGCGCTGTCTGGGCAGAAGTATCAGCCCTCAGGCCATCACTGACCTCTGCTCT
Source organism: Gymnogyps californianus (assembly GCF_018139145.2). Lineage (NCBI taxonomy): Eukaryota > Metazoa > Chordata > Aves > Accipitriformes > Cathartidae > Gymnogyps > Gymnogyps californianus. The sequence goes on from NC_059482.1 coordinate 20,640,898, forward strand.
CTGCTGGACCTTGCTCAGAGGGGTCAGACGTGGAGGAGCAGGCTAGATCAAAGCTTTTGCATTGGAAACCGCCCCCGGTCTGCCCCGTGCCTGGATTTCCAGCCTGACCCATCAATCGAGCCTTCTTGCTGCCTGATTTTATCACTGTTAGAGGTTCAGGTTGGCCTGAGACCTGCCTGCCCACGAGCATCCTCCTGCGGTTCATCAAACCTCTTACCCTCAGGAAACATTGCTCCCCATGCTTAGCAAATGCTGAGCTGGCAGAGCAAAGAGGTGTCTGTGTTTGGGCTCTGACTAATTAATGCAATCGTGTTGCACTGGGAAGTGGGGCAGCGTAGCTCTGTGCAGCCTTTAAGGTGGGTTTGTGTGTGTGATGGAGCCTGGGCGTTTCTATAGGCAATGCTCTTTTCCTGCTGTTTCCGTTCTCTCGCTTGGATCCTCCTTTCAATTCCTTTAATATAGAGAGTTGGAGACAAACAGCAGCAGCCCTCGGGTGTCCCCGAGAGACGTGGGGAGGGGACATCGAGCAGGGGTTACTGCTTTAGCCTGGCAATTTGAGGCTGAACATGTGATCTGGAGGACAGCGTTTCCAAACACTCCTGCTTTGCTTTGAAGTGCCCCAATTAAGGTTTGACATATGATGTAACCCAAAGAAGACGAGGTTTATTTTCTTCTTCTCTCTGTAGGTTGGGACATGTGGGTTTTCTTCCACAAACCTCATTAGAGACTTCAGGCTGGACAGGAGCGAATGGCATATATTATTGTAACAACAGACTTAATGGCCTTATTGCAAGTTGTGGAGGGTGGGAATAAGGGATCGTGGTTTCCCAAGGAGACTTTGAAAAGCCGCTCAATCAGCCAAGAGGATTTTTAAAGACATTTCTTTCCGGAGCCAAAGTTGAGAGATTTAATTGGGGGCTGCACAGCAAATGTGTCTACATGGCATGATGACAGCCAGCAAAGGGCACTAGGAACCATTTACGGAGCTATTACTTACTTGTGATCCCTAGCCAAAAACCATGAGTTTTATTGGTAGTACCTTAAAAGTGGTGGTTCTTGCCCTGGCTTTTCTGAAGCATGGAAATTGCTGGATGCTGCCAGCTGGCCCGGAGAGCCGTGGCTGTAGCCGTCCTGAAGGCCATTTTAGTTGAAACTTTATATTCGTATATTTTCCTTGCCGATGGGTCAAGTCTTTGTGCGAAACCGCCCTGACGTCTCTCCTCTCTGAGTTCATGACACAAGCCTCAAACCGACTCCAGGCTCCTTGTCTGGGTCAGGTGTTGGGAATGTCCCTGTGGTCTGGCTCACCCGCAGCGCTCGCGATAGCGGGTAGCAACCATCAAAGGGCAGAGAAAGCCAAAATAGCAGGGCATCCTCGAGAGGTGATAGCCGTGAGCGCTTCGTGGGTCTGCTGGGATTTGGCTGCACCAGGCGCACCTGATACCTGCCAACGGGGACACAAATAGCGCAGGTTTGGCAGGGAGGGGGGAGCTTCCCCCGCCGCAGCGTAGCCGTGAGCTCGTGGAGATGTCGCTGTCTGCATTGGCCTAACCTTACTGTAATGCCGTGCTCTGCTTTCAGGAGAGGAGGGTATCTACAGGAAGGTCTTCTCTGCGTGGAAATGGCAGCACGAGGCAAAGGGAAGGCTTCGGCTATAATGGCAAGCCAGGGAACTTGCTGTTCAGGTGGACGTTGAGAGCTTAACACCTAGGGCGCTTTTTGAACTGTCTCATTAATATCTCATGTTGCTGTATCCGGGAAGCTTTTCAAAGTAGATCCAGCAAATCGATATTCCTCCTGCTAAATTCTTCATGTTGTTTTTTTGGCAGAGATGAAATTTTAAAGTGCTTGGAAAGGACTTTTGCAACTTGGCTGGCTGTAGTAGTCTGGCAGATTAAATGGGTGCAGCTGACTGCAGGCTTTGGGGACTCGGCTGATGTGTAGCAGTGACCACGGGACATGACTTGGGTGCAGGGACAAGCTCCCAGGGTGGACATTTGCATTTTGAGTGTTGGGAGTTGAACCTTACAAAGTGTGGGGCTCCGACCACCTTGTGTATCTCTCCTTTGGCAGGCAACACACTCGTCTCTCACGCAGGACAGACAAAGAGCTTGCTGCTGTCTTGTGCACCAAAGCTAGATGCAGCTCTGGTTTGAGGCTCTTAAATCCTTGTGATATCCACTAGGTATTAGTCTGAAGGATCTTAGCTGCTCCTCCCTGCTCTGTATTACCGTCCTTGCTGCCCGTATGTCCCTTAATAGGGGGACGTCATACAGGGCAGCGAGGACCTTGCCAGGCACTGGAGCCAACAGTGCACTCTACATCTGCCTGCCCTGAAATTTTCCTTGCAAAATCTGAGCCCCTTTGCTATAACTGAGCTTAAAAAAGGCTTGGTTTTGTCCTGCTCCCTTGGTGGGAGGGTGTCACTGCCACAAGTGTTTCCCAAACGGTGTTCAAAGGCAGAGGATGGCTGTGAGATGACTCTATGCAAAGTTTCTCATTAGTGTTCAATGAATTTCCCTTGGAAGCACTTATGCACGATGCTGCCTTTGGTAGAGAGATGTTCCAGCCTGGACATTTTAACTTGTTTTAAACTGAATCAGTGATGTGGCTTGTGTGTGCTCTCGGTGTATTACGAAATGAGTGACGAGGTGTAGTATGGCAGTGGCAATACACACCCGGGTGGAGGTGATCGGCACATAGGAACTCCTTAAAATGCCTTTGCTACCACCACAGGCATCTTGCGTGACTCCCAGCTTGCGTTATTTCTCTTGCCATCCCACCTAAATCTCACTTACAGCTTCCATCGCTACTTTGTTCTCATGTTTGCCTTTCAGTTTAATCCCTGGGAAGTTCCCTCAGGGCCAGTGGAGCAGATCCTGCATGAAGGAAAATCACTGCTTTTGCCTCCTGCCCCGGTGCTTGCATGCCATCCTCCACTTTCGGCGACATGGGAGCGAGGGGCAGCACCGGGCTCTGGCATCGCTTTTCATTAGGTATCTTCTGCAGATCAGCTGTATTTATTGAAGATGGTTTATTATAGCTGTTAAAATTAAATAAGGCAAAAATTGAATCCAGAACAAGTACACTGCTGCAAGTAATCCTTATAATTTGCTAGCAATTTTTGCCAGACAATTGTGAGGAAATATGTTCTGGCAGCCTGTGTTCAGGCAATTGGCCAGGAACAGCTATAAATCATGTGTATCTTTTTCTTCCTATTATCTTTCTCACTCTTTTAAAATCCACGGGTTACCAGATAATATACATTGGAGAGAGGGGAATAAGTATCTTACTGACTTGCAGTGGGGAAAGAAATGTCTGAACAATGAAGCATCCACATCTGTAACTCCCAGCAAGGACAATCTGGGGGACTGGAATAGCTAATTTTTTTCCCGGGAGGATGTGTGAAAACGGACGTTCATGGACATAAGACGCAGAAGCCCGAGCGTCTTTGGTTTTATACTTGGTTGTCTACACCGTGGGAAGGCAGTGTGTTGCTCTGGAAAAAGCCTGCAGTGCTTTCAGAAAGTTTTACAGGTGGAAATAATTTAAAATTATTTTTAGAGTGGAAATTTCTCTTCTGTGACCCTGCTGCAGCCTCGGTGCAGAGGGGGAAACCTGTCTGTGTGTCGGTCAGGTCCCAGCCGGAGCTCAGCTGCGAGGGAAGATGCTCTGGCCGCATTCCCGCTGCTGCTCAGCAGAACGTTAAAGGGCTGGTACATGCTGGGCTCGGGTTCAAGAAACGACTCAGCCCAGGCTTTGAGTTTGGATCTGAGATCAGTTCCTGCTGCCAAGTTTCTGCCTTAATTAGATACTGGTATTGAGGCACCCAGCCTGACACAGCGCAGACACAAGTGGTTTCAGCCTCTTGTTGCTCATCGCTTCCTAACCTCAGTCTGTGAAAGGGGCCAGATTTTGGGGCGCTGCTATCGGTAATGATCAGAGCGGGTGGCTTTCGGGTGCTTGTGATGCTTGGCATGTAAACGTGGCATTTCTTTTTCTTAAGTCAAAATAATTGACTCCAGGAGCCCACAGAGCCTGTGTATTCTTCAGGCACATGGTGGTTCAGTTATGTATTGCTCTGCTGTGCCGGCACCGAAACACAGGTTTGCACCTGGTCTGCTAATAAAAATAAGTATGCTGAGACTTATTTTCCTTTCCAAAGGATTTTCTGTTCATCAAGGAGATGTTACTTTTCCAGCTGGCTGATTTGCTGGCTTTCAAACATGCTACACTCTGTTAAGCAAGGCTGCTTTTCCTTCCTCGCCTATGTAGTACCATCAGTTGCTTGCTTTGTTTCCTTACACCTCTCTCCCCAGTTTCTAAAAAAGGTTGAATTAATATTAGTAAATAGTTCAAGATTAACCAAAATCAGTGTGTTTACATTAATAGGCTCCTCACAGTATAATATGCTTTTTGCTTTCTTAATCTGTCATAGACACACCTGTCAGGAATTAATATCTGATGCACTCACTGGTTTGTTATTCCTAATAGAGCGCGGAGGGATTACTTTTGGCTCTGCAGGAGATAAATGGGGCAATCCGCACTCCTGGCAGGCGGGAGCAGCCGCAGACCTGTCGTGGCAGCACGCTGCCGGCTTCCTTGGCACCAGCACCGGCTGCAGAGAGCAAACGTGCAACCCTCACCAACTCGCGTGACTTCCCTGTGGGGTGGGATAAGAGGAAAGGAAGGATGGAGGGGCAGGAATGGACCATGCATGGATTTGAAATGCTTTTGCCTGGGAAAACTGAGCGATGGGAAGGCCCAGCTTGCCTGGCTGGGTTTCAAACTGGAGACCAGGAGTAGGGGATGGGGGATTCGAGTCTGTTCCTGCGCTTTATGGAGTTCAGGCCTTGGTTATATGCAAACATAGCCACGTGAAAAATTGTCTTGTTATACTTTTGTAGCTGGAGTGACAGTGGTATCAATTAATATGCTTGGTAAGTGTTAAACAGTGGGGGAAAAAGTGTGTGCTATAATTGGAAGTACTTGCACAAGACTGTAAAAACAAGTTGAAATATTTATATTTTTCAAAGAAAGGAACCAGACTTGTTTCCTCTCCCCTGCATCCTGTAATCTAGTTGTTGGAAAACAGCAGAGTTTAGATCTTGCAAAAGGAATTCCTAACTTGGAAACCAGAGGAGAAAATGGTTTTGTAGTGTTTAACTGGAAGAAGGTTAACTGAAAAGAAGTTATAAAAGTGGGACTGTACGTAGTAAGGAATATTAAATCCTCGTATAATAAGAACACTGTGAGCGGACGAGGTGATAAATGCTGAGATCCTGGGGAGATGAGGGGGAAAGGAAAACTGAGCAGTGGGGGATGTTCTTGCAAAGCATCATCTGCAAATGTGGCTCAAGCAGGACACAGACACTTAAAACTTTTCAAAACCAGTTGTCGCTTTTTAAATGAGGAGCCTGACATTTTAAAGGTCAGCAGCCAGGGAGAGGGTGACCCCTGTTAAGCAAATGCAATCAGAGACTGTGCTTACTGGCTTGCCGTGTCCTTCATGTCAGGGTATGGTGCTGCCTAATTGCCTGGGGAAACAATTTCTGTAGATGTTTCCTAAAAAGACAGATTTGCAGTACCCAAATGAGGGAGGATACCTGATATTTTTCCCATTTCTCCTCCCTCTAGGACAGCTAATAAGGGGGAGGTGGGCGAAGAGAGAACTCATGGGAGTTTGAGGGTGGGTTTGGGTAGAGAAGATGAAAGCAGAAGGTGTCTGCTGGCAAGGGGGACCTCTCTGCAGACCAAGGCGGTAGTTAACAGCAGAGATACGCCCTGCCTTGCTAACAGCCGGGGGCCACGGGGCGATATGTCCTGCGGTGGCATCTCGGCATGTCCCTGCCCCATCCTGGCGGGGCGAGCCCTCCCCAGCCACAGCCTCCCGTGGCTGAAGGCTCGGGCTCTTCAGCACAAAACCCAGCTGGGGCTGGCTACAGCCAGAGGAAAGATTAGCTAGGTGAACAGATCTGCATTTTTTTAAATATCAAGAACCTTAAACTGTGGATTGCTGGAGCCACTCGCTTCCTTCCCGTGTGCTTTTTCCGAGACCCCCATGCTGAATTGAGCAAATGTATTCATACAGTGAGAGACTGAATAACCAAGGCAACGTAAAAGAAAGCAGTTTCCTTATATTCATAAATCACTACAGAACAGGACTGGGCCATTGCAGTGTAGCACAAGTTGGTTTTTTCCCTTTTACCTCCTGTCTTCTACAATTTTGGTATTCAAGTTTTAAGCCTGCAGTATGTATTTCTTTGCTCTGATACTTGGATGTTGGGACTGCTAAACCTTTGAATTATCAACATGCTGAGTGTTTTGATCCTTTTATAAAACAAGAAAGAAGATTAAATGTTTCTCACAGCACTGCTTTGCAGCACTTGGTGCAGATTCATAGAGCCTGACCTTGCGGTAGGAGCCAAGTTGTTCTGTGGCACAAACATCCCGCGGGACCTCGGCAGGTAGGGAACCACCGAGCTGATCATCTGCGGGTGCCTTTCTCTCTGCGAAAGCACATCAGTGTGGTCCATGAGGGAGACAGGTGAGGTTTGGAATTAGCTTCTCTTTAATTAGGGTGGAAATAGCAGGAAACAGCAAATGCTACATTATCTCCCATGCCAAATGTCATCTGAGCCCCCGGTCAGAAGTTTTCTATGAATGCATGGCACCAAACCCTGCAGCACCCTGGTCTTCCTTGGCCGGACCTCACTGTTCGCTGGGAGGTTTGCTAAGGTTTCCCTGAAGGGAAACTGCATCACAGATCAGCCTCAGATGTGCTCAGCGGGGTTTGCCGGGACAAAGCGGGCAGCGCAGCACCTGCGGTCTGCTTGGCCAGCGCTACCTCCTTCTGCTTGAGGTTTTGCAGTAGGTCTGAGCAGCACCATGACCCTCACCAACACCAAGGGTTTTGTAAAGACTGTTTTGTTTCCTATATCCTAGATTATTCTTATGTCCTTTTCTTTGTATGTGAATAAGACACAAACATTTCAAGCTTACGTGTGTACAAGGAGGCAAACAGGTCCCTAAGGACGGGGGGGGGGGCTCAGAAATCCTGTTAACTTCGCCCATAGCTTTGTGCATTGAACCAGTCTAGAAATCCAGCTTGCGCTAATAGTTTGGAAATGCAGGTAGATTTAGTGGATTTCCTGCAGGCAAAGGAGAGCCCGGAGAGAGCTGTGCTCCTCTGAGGCTGCGACGACATTTGTCTGCTTTCTGAAAAGCTTTTCCGTGACAGGTTTGGCAGTGACATGTGAGCTGTTAGCGCTGGGAGACAGAAAACATCTCTGTAAACTGCTCCTTTGATGAAGCTCTTAGATTAGCCTTCTCCTGCACCGGGATGCTTACGGCTTCAAATAGGTCCAATCTCTGCTAATAAATCACCTCCTCCACGCAAGGAGGGTTTGATCAAACATCACAGGAGATATCATTGAGGACTAAACCTAACATTTTCTATTCCATTAGCTAAAGCTCATAATGCTGAGTATTTCAAAGAAGTACAGTGTTCCCTCAAGTGTTTCTATCACCAAGCCAGGCAATGTGCAGTGAAATCTCTGCGTATAGAGTGACTTCTGATTTTTCTTCCTTGGTAGATTGGTTTTCTTTACTCCTGTTGCAAGTCCTGAGCTGAATGGAGCAGGGCTGTGCTCCCCGTCTCAGGGCTCTCCAGCTTTGGGAAAAAAATGTCAGCAATTTGGATTTCCTATGAGTAGCCTGTATAATGTTTCCTGGGATGGCACTTTTGTGAAATCTAGATGCTGTTGGGTTTTTGTGGGATTTTTGTTGTTTTGGGTTTTTTTTTTTTAAACTACAAAAGGATTCCAATGATTTTGTTACCACAGCTTGGGGGAGGAGAAGAAACCTTGAATAAATGTGTTTTATCTTGTAAACTCTTGAGCATCACTGTAAGTGCTGGAGGCCCTCAGTGCTGCCACACTCCTGTGTTAATTCAATTCTGCCGAAAGCAGAAGGCGGTTCGCACGTCACCCTTATGTCAAACAAGTTGTGTATCTTGACTTTCGTGGCCCACGTTCCCTTTTTCCTCCTCGTTCAGCACCATGCATTCATTTCCCGGCTGGTTGCTCATGCCAGCCTCCATCGCTTCCCCCTCTGCTCTCCAGCCATCACCTTCATGCTTCGTAAGACCTTAAAGAGAAAAGAAGGGAAAAGAGCAGAGGTTCCCTGTGCAGAGGCTGCAAACAGTGCTGTGCTGGTGGGTTTGGACATACCGATACGAGCAGCGTTACTGTGTGTTCCCGTGGGTGCACCACTTGAATCTGGGTTAAACCTGGACGGTGACTCGGGGAGTTTTGCATCACAAGAGTCTGCAGCAGGGTCTGGCAGCATCTCCCCACGTTGCCTGTGTGCCGTCCCCTTGGGATCCGGCTGAGCCCGGGTTAGCGGTCATGCCGTGAAAGGCTGCGCGCTGCTGCTGCTGCTGCAGGTCACGTAGCTGCAGTGGATGCTGCTGAGGTGGTGTGGAGAAAATGTGGATTCAGCAAAAGCTGAGTAGCACATGGCATTAAAAATTCACAAAGGCTTCTCTGAAACGTGGTCTCCCGGAGAAGCATTTCAATGAGCTGCAGCAGGGCTGGGTGAGAGAGTGGGGGGACCCTTCCCCAGCGCTGTGTTAGGAAACAGCCCCCCTGCACTCGTCACCCCCGTCGGTTGATGCATTTATGGTTCTCAGGTTTCAATGAAAAACTCCACCAGAGGGTTTTTCTCTTCTTTTCACACTTAGGAACTCAGTGAAAACTTAGTCAGGTTTGCTGTGGAAAAGTAAAGTAAAAATTGAGAGGCTGTTGTCAGTGTTCGGGGGAAAATATTAGGATTAAACTGAAACAAAACTTGAAATACTTTGGGTCTGGGATTTTCAGAAAGCTTTGAAAGTTTTCTTTAAGAAGAGAAGCCAGGTGATCCCATTTTCCCCTGCAAAAAAAACTTGTGGGCATTTTCCCAATGGCTTTGTCCTTCAAATACTTTTTTTTTTTTTTTCCCCCCCCTCATTTTAGAGTTAGCCAAATTTAAAGCGGGCTGGGCTGAACCGCAGAGCCCCGGGGTCGGTGTCTGGGATGCTGGGAACGGGGGCTGAAAGGAACTGACTGGGAGATGCCGAGATGGGGGGATCAGGGGGTGCTTCAAAACAGGAGTATTGTGTTGGTACACAACTTTCCCTCTGCCTTTTGTGGCGATGCTAACGGGCTTTGGCTGCTTTTGCAATTAAATCGTGAGTGGAGCACTTGGAACGGGCACTTCGGGGATGCTCTGCCTCAGCCTTTCGCAGTGCTGCGCCGTGACCTACTTGTTAAACCAGCACCCGTTTGGCGTGGGTCGGGCGGAGGTTTTCATTGTGCAGCTCGATGCTGCGGTGGAGGCTGTTCTTATTTTATTTGTCATTTGTGTCATTTGTTTCAATTTATATTTTGTCATTCGTCCTTTATTCTCTACAACATGAGGCATTGTGGAACACAGCAAAATATCTTTTCCCTCCCTTAAAACCAAAAAGCCTGATAAGAGTCCTGTTTTTTTTTTTAACCTACTTTTGAAATTAAGAACTACAAAAGAAACGCAGAAAAGATTAATGCTGCAGCTTTGTTAAAAGCTAGTTGCAGAAGTATGTGATTAAAGATGTGCTTGTTTAATTTGCTGTAGCAGAAAAACGTATTTAGGGTAATTTTCTTTGCAATCTTTTCAGAGCAGATGCGCCTTCCCTGCAGGACTGCGCTGCTTCTGTGCTGCTCAGCTGGTTTGCTGAAGCAAATGGATGAAAGAGTGTGGAAAAGATCTGCATTGTTTGCTTTAGAGATATTAAACATCTCTGACAGGGCTGAGACACCCATCCTGCCCTGGACAAATAGCTGGAGACACTGAGCATAGGGCTTACGTTTTTTCTGAGAAAATAAATGAGAAATGCAGAAGCTTATTAAGCAGGAGCATAAAATTAAGAGCAATTGTGCTGGATTGAGCGAGGTTTCGCTTGGCTGCTCTCCCCGTGGAACTGCGGGGAGCCAGGACGGGAGGTGCTGGAGACCCGCAGGAACATCCCGCACAGAGGGACCAATCTGGCTCTCGCTTATACTGGGTCCTGAAGCAAAGATTACCCCCCAAAAAGATGTTTCTGGAGGAGACTCGGCTGTTGGCAAAGGAGTTTCTCAGAGAGGGACTGTCAAACATAAGTAGTAGTTTGGTTTAGGGCCTGAAACTTTTTTCAATGGGAATTTTGAGACCATTGAGTTGCAAGAAATGAAACGTTCGTGTTGCAAGAGATCACTGTTGTAGGCTTATACCTGGACTTCACCGTTCAGGGGTTAAGACAAAGAAGCAAGTTATTAATTATGCAGGTTCTGATTTGCTATTCAAGTACCTATTCAGTCCTGGCACAAGGAGCTGGATGTCCTATATGCTGCAAATGATAATGCGGTAGGGTAAGTTTTTCTGCCTTCTGAGAATGCAAATGAGGTATCTGCTTTTGAGCTAGCTTAATTTGCTGTCTTCATCTCTGCACAGCTTGTTAGCTGAATGGAAAACTGTTGATGCTGCCAATGCAATCTGGATATTGTTTCATGGGACTGCAGAAAGCGATGAGTTTGTAGCTCTCTAATCCGCGGTAGTTTGCTGCTAATTTGTCAACAGTCAACAACTCCAGTGGCTACCGCATCAAAACAGCCATGATGCCACTGCCTTCCTCTTATCAGTGGTAGTAAAAGGTCATTTATAGCAGTGCTTTTCATCCACTGCGAGTGTTTTACTAAGCACAGAATAATGCTTATTTTACAAGGGGGAAACAAAATCACAGTGTAATTGTTGCCAGTGACAGAGACCGGGTGAGATTTCAGACTTCGCCGTGGCGGGTGGCTCGTTCCTGACACGAGGAGACCCCTCCGTCCCACCGGGACCCGGTGCAGCCGTTGCACTCTGGGGGCTGGTTCTGGCTCTTACACTAAATCCTTCAGTTAGGTTGAAATGCAACTTCTGCTATCATAGATCAGGAAATCAAACAAGGTGTTATAGTTGCTTTCACTGCAATTTTTTAACTGAGCACTCTGCGTCCCCGGGAAGGGCAGCAGCTGAAATGCCGCCCGTGGCTCCTGCCCAGGCTGTCCTTGGGAGAGGCCAGCGCCGTGGTACGGCAGCAGCCGTCCCCGCCGAGCAGCTCACGGAGGAGCTGGCAGCAGCCCCAACTCTGCTGTCGAAACCGTGCTGCGTCCAGATTGAGGGGGGTGCTGCAAGCCCCGCCGAGAACAGCCTAAACCCCAGGGAGGTCCTCTCTCTGCCTTGCCCTGGCCACACCAGGACCCCACTTTTGAGGGGCAACACCATGCCTTTTCATAGATTTTTGTCCTCTTTTGCTCAAACATTTGCCTCTTCCTCTTTCTGAAGCCGAGTGCTGGGTGTAATGAGCTGAAAACAGTGCAAACCCTACCCTGGCCCTCTGAAAAATTCATCTGCACCTTAGAGAAGAAAAAGCTAGTGATAATGGCTGGTTAATGAGGAGCAGAGGGGGACTCGGGCTGTTTGGTGCCTGTTTCCAAGCTTTCCAGGAAATCTGGATTTAATAGACTATTGCAGATCTGGGGTGTACTGGGGTTGGTAGTGTTGGCCTCTGCTTCAGCTTGATTGAAACTTCCCGATATATCATCCCAGGTTCAGTTTTTTTGATGTTTCTGCCAAAGTTTAATGATCAAGTTTTTGAAAACTTCTGTGCTGGCAGTTTGCCTGGAGCTGATAGTCCCCGAATGTTTCAGCTAATACGTTCCCAGCTGGGGCACGGTGCAGAATTACATACCTTGCCTTTCTACATCTGTTGTCTGAGTTGTCCTCAATCAGAAGCGGGGACATTAATTTGGCAGAGGAGGTCAGTATGATGCCAATGTCTTCCCTTCTTGCTCTTCCAGTGAAATAACACCCAAATTTGGACAATATTGTAGTCTTAAAGGAATGGCTACGTACACACTTGCTGGGCAAGCTTGCTGCAGGTCTGCAGCCCCATAGGCTGGGCTCTGTTATAGTTTGCTCTGCTGCAAGTATAGTATATATGGTCCTCTCCCCTCCCTCGTCAGAGGGCTGCCTGTTTTGCTGCTCTTTTAGGAGTGAGAGGGCTCTGTACAGACTGCGATGTGTTTTAGGAATGTGTGAGAAGTTACTGTCAGTAAGCGATGGTGTTTCCCCACATGATTTGACTTAAGATGAAGAACCTGCTATCTAAAATTTTCTTCCTTCTCTCTTTCCTGTTCACACTGGTCTTTGGCAAAGCATGCATCTGCTGCTGCTTTCCAAGGAGGCTGAATGTTGGGTGAGCTCCGTGGTCCAGATTTGCTGCTGGTCTCTGCACAGAGCTGTGGGGCTCCTCGTCTTTGAGCTGTTCCCTAAATCCGGTGGGATACACAGTACATCCGACAGCTGCCCCGGTGCTGGAGCTGCTGTGCCCACACTGTGGCTGCTCCAGCAATTTCCTGAGAGCATCAGTTGTACCTTCCTGTTCTGGCTGGGTGCAGGAGGGAGCTGTAACTCCAGGGTCTGCTTTTCAGCAAAGTGAAGCTTTTGGCTGCCCTCCCAGAGACGGACATGAAGTGACCTTCTGACAAGCTCCAGAAGTGATGTTTTGACTTGCCTGTACAGAGCAATCCAGGTTTCACTCTTTGGTGCTGAACATAGCAGGAGGTCAGGCACCGGTGTATGTATGTGGTCTGTCCTCAGCCACCCTGGAGAGAAGGGACTCTGCAATATGTTACCCATGGTAGCTTCTCAGAGGCTTTTTGTTCAGATAAGGTGAAGGTAACCTGGAGTTCAGGAATGCATGAGCTCCCTTAGGCCCCATCTCGTTGTTGTAGGAGACCTGAAGGAGAGCACGCAGAGTGCTGTCGTGGTTTTTTTGTCTCTGCCCGTTACCCGGAGCTTGCTGCCTTTCAGCGTATCCAGTGTGATGCATCTGGAGCAGGACCATGGCATGGCAGGAGTAAGAGCCTTGCAACAGCCTGAAACCATGCGTAGCTTTTGATGTGCATGGGGGGAATTGCAAAAAAGTCTCCCAAATAAGCCCACTCCTCTGCTTTGTTGGTGGCAGAGCTCAGTAGCAGGTTTAAATATTTCTCTGTGATTCCCAGGCCACCTCTATTGTGCATACAAAGAAATACTTAACCTTGCAGGGAATTATGTATAACACTGTGGTTTGCTGATGCATAGAAATGAACTATTTGTTGCATATGAAAATAGCAGTTATGCTATTTAATATTTTAGTATACGTATCCAAATACCAGTTTTTCTCCCACTATTTATTTTAGTGTATTTTTCATGGTTTGTAGTACTTCCCATGCAGAATAGTCGTTTTTAGGGCACTGTAGGAGGCAGGTTCTGTTCTCTTTTAGCAAAGTCTCCTTGGGAGAATTTTGCCTTAAATGGAAGGAGAAAGTTTTGAAGTCAGGATTTACAGCGTTGGGATCACTGGAGCACGGAGTGGTCTCGTATTAATGACAAGCTGTGCTGTCTTTGTGTTTTATTTCCCTTTTAGATCAAATGTTTAGAAAGGCTGTCAGTAGCTTGTGTGGTTTGACTGGAGGTTTGGTAGTGGAGAGCTTGCTGGTGTTTTTGAAATGCAGCGTTTCAGGAGGGTGACTAAAGAAGGGGTCTGCAATAAGGCTGCCTGGGCAATAAACAGAAATCTTGGGGATCAAGTAGTAGGGATCAAACGTTGATGATGTTGCAGCCACCTCTCTCCATACAATCCCCTCTAAAAAGAAATCTTAGTTTTGTACAACTGTATCTACAACATCATTGCATATTACATCCAAGAGTTCAAAAAGGAAAAGCAGGTGGGAAGTGTTGGGAGGGAAGATGCTGAAGGCACATTAATGGAGAAGAAAGACAACATTTGGGACGACAGAGAAGGATGGGGCTGAGTAACGATGGAGAGAGCAAGGCAGATGTTTGAATACGTAGAGAATCAAAGCCTTTGGGAGAGAGAATTGGGCTCTTTGGGTCAGGAGGCTGCAAGCTCTGCACAGGAATCTGCTGCTTTGCCATGGTGGCTTGTGCTTGTGTAACTCACAGGGGAAACAGTGTGAAATGGGCAAATAAATCAAAGGTGTTAACAAGCTACAGTTGTTCAAAGTCAGTCAGCCATTTAGTAGCACCCAATATAAAGGAGACAGGCTGAGGCCAACTAAGATGAAAAATAACTGGGAGGCAGTGGCTGTTGTGTGTCTGGAGCTAAGCTGGGTCTGCTGATGGCTGCAACAGCTTGGAAACAGAGATCTCCTGATGGGGAAGAGTGAAGAAAGGGGGGAAAAGGTATGTCCCCAATTTCTTTATATTTATTTATTTATTTATTTATTTATTGCAATATATTTATGGTATTTAGCCCAGAGGAGCCCTGAGGTCTCCTGCGTGCTACCACACTGACCAGTAAATACCCGGGCTGCCTCCCCTCCGGCCCCTCTCAGCTGCCCAGGCTGGAGCCCGAAGGCAGGCATTGAGAGTTCAGCTATTGCCTCTTAATGTGACCTATTTACCAGGAGGTCGCTTACCGCAAGCTACGGTTTCTTTTCCCAAATATTTTCCCACTAGTCTGCCCTGAGCTAGACCAACATGTTCATGTACGAAGTGTCCCGGGGGCCAGATCACCTGCAGTTTTCATAAATTATTACAGAGCAGCAGCACGTGGAGGGGCTGACTCAGTATTTCCCTTGTGCTGCTACAGATGTGAAGCCAATGTATTGAAATTGACTGTTGACATTCGTTTTCTTTTTAAATTGCAAGAAAAGAAATCTAATTAGCAAGAGGAAAACTGAAACAGGTTACCTCCTGTTTTCCATAGGGAAAAGGTGGATTAAGAAAGCTTTGTGAACTACTGGCATCTCTGTCTGAATCCTTTTCAAAATGTTCAGGTAGGGTTTGTTATAGCCTCTATCAAGCAGCAATTGCATTGAACCTGGCCAGGCTATTTGCACCCTGGGGAAGTCTGATCCCAGCATTTAATTTGTAAAGAACAAGGAATTTCTTTGGAACACATTCCTAAATAGCTGTGATAAAACATCCACAGTCAATATATTGGGTGAGTGCAGAAAAAAAACCCATTTAAATCAGCTCATTACAGCAGGGCGAGGATTATCTGGGAAACTGAAAAAAAGTAGAGTCTTCACAAAAGACAGTGGGAGAAAATGTGCGTTATCGCTCCTGCATGTCTCCCTGCCTACCGGCCTACATTTGATATCTATCTATAGCTGCTATTAAAAAGAATTTCAAAATTACTTCTAACTCTAGGATGACAAAAGGCTTGATTTGATGATAAAAGCTGAGCAGCTTGGGGAAAATTCTGGCATGTTAATGGACGTTGCTGGATGCCCAGGCTATTTCTGGTGCGAATGAGGTGCAGGTTTCTGACTACAGTGGAAATCCCCACTTTTCCCCAGGCCAGGTCCTAAAGGGAAGATTGCCAGCCATCATCATCTTGGTACATGCACATTCATCATCCTAGACAAGAACTGGTCTTTAAGTCATTCCTCAACATCTTACGCTGACTGATGTGGTCATTTTGAAATGAAAGTCACTTTTTCCCCTTTTTTTAATGGAAATGGAAAGGTTAACCCTGCCACAAAAAGGAGCCTTGGTCCTGCTATATCAGTGCCTGTGAATGATTTTGAATATGCACCAGTTCCAGTCGTACCACAAAACTGCATCATCTGCTGCAGAGCAGAAAGAAAAAGACGAAAATTGACTTAATATTTTGTTTAATGAACTCCGTGCTTTGATACAGAGAGAAGTACCTCCAAATTACTGAAGAAGAGCTGATCTCTATTACTGGGGTAAATGACTAGGGAGAGGTATTGGCTGACTTCTTAAGAGATGTTCTTTCATTTGCTGTGTGCAACTTATGTCTCCATAAGGCCTTGTCTGAGCATAGGAAGGAAAGATGTCCTGGGAAGATAAAAACATCCCAAAAGTTTGTATTAACACGCGGCCAAAAGAAAACGGTGATGCTGAAAGCAGAGCTGCATGAGGCATTTGCCCCTGGGCTGCGGTGCACGTGCACAGCTGCCCCGGTGCGAGGAGCACCGTGGGTTATGCTCGTGGGAGCTGTGGTGGGGTCACCGGCAGAAGAGAGGAGACACCAGCTCGAAACTGCGTTAATGGCAAGAAGATGGAGGAGGGGATCATGCCCAGTACACAGAAGAGTATTTATCAGGTGTTTTCCAATGAGTTGAGTAAGCAAAACCTCAGCTCCTGCAGTTCAGTCCCTGGCTTTGTCTATATGGGAAACTGTGGCTTCTTCTGTGCCAGCCTTTGTGTTCCAGTGCCAGCATCAACCAGTTGGTCCCATCAGCAATCCCAGCCAGCATTAGGAAATACACAGGAGTGTTTCATACAGAGATTATCAGCTGTGATGGAAACATCAATCTGTCGCTCAGGTTACCCGTGTGGATTGCTTGGTGTGGTACCAACCCTTGTGAAAACATCTGGGCTGGGCATTAGTTAACTTTACAAAAAAAAAGGTGATTTTGGAGTCATTACGTAAATTCCTTTCACTAGAAAATTACTATAATTGTAATAATTTCCTTTTAACGATGTATGTTACATCTCATTAGCAAAGACGTTCACAGGGGCTGCGTTCCAGTGGCAGTGGCACTGTCCTTGTAAAGAGCCACCGAAAAGTGGCTGTGCTTCTCATGCAGAGCTCCTGTGGCTTCGCAGCTTCAGCCAAAGCTGGAGGTGAATCACCGGGCCTGCTTCCAACTAAATTCAGTTGCCCCCGAAATAACACTGTGATATTGGAGTCAAAGTGGATGGATAATTTTCAGCTGGCTGCTACGTGCCTGAGCGAGTCGTAGAGGAGCTGCAGATGACTTTGGGAGCGGATTGGGTTCACTGCAGAACGCAGCCCTTCTTTGGCCAGTGGAAAGGTTCATCACAGATCAGATCTGTGGACGTGGAGGTAATTTTTCCTAACAGCCCGGGAATGAAAACTCAAGCCCGTGTCCAGCTTCATTTAAATGAATAAAGCTGCTCCTGCTGACTTCTGAGGGGGCTGGATGAAGGGTCCAGGGTAGAAGCCGGTCCATTTTCTCGCTGGCTTGTGTATCTGCGCTCACACCCCCAAGAAAGAAGAAAAAAAATACAGTTGTCGCTTTTATTCACAGGCCACAATAAAATCCAATTTGCTTACCCATAGCTCTGTTGGTGCCCGCATACTAAGTGGGGCTTAAAGCATGTTAGAACTCATAAAGTAATAAAAATAAGTAATGAAATATACTAATAATATAGTTAGAAAATATATGAGCAGTCTCAACCTGATGTAATTGAAAATGGATTTAGCAAACTCAGGCTCAGAACAGTGACCTTATTTTGTAGATGCTTTAAGCTATTTGTATCTCTGAGTGAATTTCCAAAAACTCAGCTGTCAGATTACGTATATTTTGGACGATTTATGATCTTAGTTTGATTTTTTTTTTTTTTTTTTTTTTTCCCCTGGCCATGTTAGCAGGTAAGAACAGCTTGATTGTGCGAGTTAGAAGGCATAAAAGCAGCCTCTAGACTCCTCAGATTTTCACGATGGCAAATGGAGCAATAATAAAATCCCAGTTGGGGCTTTCTGATGTTCTCTGTTATATCCTCCTCTCTTCAGTTAGTTTTAACTTTGATAACTCGATTTGGCTGGTAATTTGCTTTGGTCTTTGACTGTGATTGAATTATTTTGAAAAGCCAGAGTAAAATTAAGATTACTCTCTCAGGAAAAAATGATGGCAGAATAGCTGTGGCCTGATTATCTCTTTCCTCAGCTGATCAGCGCCAAGGTAGGTGATTTCTAGTTGGTGGCATTTGTCCTTGCTGCCAGCTTAGGTGTTGACTTCAAGTACTGGGTTTAAAGGGGAGGGGGGGTGAATAGGTGAAAGTAGGTTGCCTGCCTTTAATGTGGTCGTCCAGATGAAAAACTCACAAAGATTTCTCTAGATCTTAAAAGTGATGGAAGCTTTATTTTGTTTAGTGAGATTTGGTGTGGAATCTCAATTTTTCTGTTATCCTTCCTATCAAAAGTAGCTATCTACAGCTGGAATGTCCCCAGACAAGCTCCTACAGGGCAGGGCATGAGTGAGGTTGAACCGTACGATTGACGCTGCCACTCTGGTATGACGCCTACCAGTTCATTTGAAGAATTTGTATCTCTTGAGCCCAGGAGCTTTCAGCAAAAAGCAGGTTTCTGGAAGTCTTATCCATTCTTTGGTGAGTGCAGACACCTCCGCTTTCAGAAAAAGCTCGTTTTCCTGTGACTTTCCTGATAAGGCTGCTCCTGGAGCACAGCGTCTCCATCAGCTCTTATCACAGCACGCGCCGGCAGGTGGACCTGGGGTCAGTGACGTTGTGGTCAAGCCTCCTTGCCCAGGATTTTCTGCCAGTTTAATTTTAACTGCCAAATCCCAGCCCGGTCTGCTTCCTCTTATCGCCTGAATTCCCCGAAGGCTTCCTTGCCTGCTGGGCTCCAGCAACCCACGGCTTTCAGGCTGCTTCACAGTTATAGATATGCAGCTCAAGGATTATCTTGTTACTCTGGAAGGCGTTTGCTTTGTGTGTTTTCAGACAAGTATTCTATCTTGTATTAAATAATGATCAGCTTTAAGCTGACTGGTACTTCGTGGTGTTGTTTGTTGGGGGATGAAAATCTCGAGCACCATTTAAGAGTAAAATTTGTATTTTTATTCAAATTCCTGCCAGGGGCCAACCAGTTCTGTGGGGTCTCCAAACAAGAAAAATGAAATAATATTCACTGTCACCTCCTCCTTCCTCTAGATCCTTCGTTCATCCTGTATTACTCTGGGCTGTTAAATGCCAACAAAAATTTGGCACGTGTTGGTTTTCAGTGGTCCGACCTGTCACGGTAGTTGGTACCTGCCTCCCTGTTCTCACCTGCGACTCCAGAGGCTGCGAGATAGGAGTCAGAGCAGCACCTTGGCACAGATTTTAGACACCGACCTTTCAGAGGCTGCAGCAAAAATGCGGCCTGGGACGCATTACTCAAAAAAAAAAAAAAAAAAAAAAAAAAAAAAAAGATCAAGGAAGAGTAAAATGAAAGACAAATTATAAGATATAAACTAGGTAAAGGAAAAAGATTTTTTTTTTTTCCTTAAACTTAGAAATGTTTTTGTACCTTTCAGAGGTGAGCAAACTGTACACTCGGATTAAAGTACTCTCCTGAAAAAAAATCACTTCATTTTACTGTTTCTCTTTCCCAGTAAGTTGATTTATGTGACTTTCCTGGGAATTTAATTCTGCCTGCCCTCTGTGTGGAAGGACAATTTTGAGGAGAACAAGCACTGATTTAAGGTTTACAGGAAAAGTGTACCATATATAAAGAACTGTTTAGCCCTCATGGGATAGAAATGCCATTATCCTTTTGATCTCGGTGCTTGAAGACATATATTCATTGCCAGTCAGGCTCAGAGGAAACCAAACCTTGATCCTGGCTAGGATACTGCATAAATAGGAGCACTGTGGGAGAAGCTTCTCATCCAGTTGTGCACTGTGCAGAGGTGGAGACGGATGGTATGGACGGGGCTCTTGCTGTGGGCACAGTCTTTTTATCTCCTTCAGCAAAAGAGTGTCACCACTGGGTTAGCCTCCGGGTGACACTGGTGGGATGCTTTAAGCAGTAGGTACTTGTTGAAGTGCAGATGCTTTAGTTTTCTGTAATCAGAAACAGACAGCAAATCTGGGACCCAGCCTCTGAGCTGTGCATTGGTATTCTGCACCCTGCCTGCTGCAAAGAGGTCACGTTTTGGGGAAGGAACACAGAAAAACAATACAGGCAGCTGAGCACTCTCTATAGCCATTGTGGTGCTCTGAGAATGATACCCTTTTCACCCAGTGTTGCTGTAGATTTTGTTCTCCTGCTGTGTTCCTTTCGTAATTGCCAATTAAATAGGCATCTTAGACTCAATTTATCACTGGTCTAAATTTGTCTGTGTCAGGCAAGGGAAACTGGGTTAGCATTTGGCAATGCAGGTATGTTTTAGGAGCAGCAGACTTAGTTTGGGGAAGAAATATTGATGTGTATGATGTGGTAAGTTGGCTAATTTTGTCCTCTAGCATCATTTCCTGAAAGAGAAGCAACAGGGTTTATAATTGATTTGATTAAATAATAAATGATACATTCTCCTACTGCAAAGTAGGCAGCATTTCCAGTCTATGAATCTTCTGTGGATATGAATGGAGAGACTCTAAATAGTACGTGACCAGGGGTAGTTATTCCCCCCTAGGCACTGCTGCACACCAGAGCACAGTGTCAGCGACTTGAAGAAGAAACTTGAGGTAAATTAAAGTTTCTTTAAAGTTTCTTTTGTCTCTCTCCCATTGCTTTATTGCTGAATTTCTTCACAGGAGCTTTCTCCAGAGTTTCTCACTTCCAGCCGTGGCTTTAAAGATGTGCTGTACCTGTCCACAGCACACAGAAAAAGGCTCCAGGTTTAACAGTTAGGCATAAGCCTTTGTCACCTTATCAGCCAAAGTTGCAAAGGAGTCCTTCTTATATGCCCTTGTTATATGGATTTGATAATTTTTTTTCTTTCTTGGTCATTTCAGTAGGCTGTAGTAAGCCTAGTATTAAATTAACGCTGGGGCCAATATACAAAATAATATGCAAAGTGTATGGCCAGATTTTCAAATCTGGATGTTGTTTTTCGATCTCTGAGTTGAGACGAGGGACACTTTCCCCCAAGCACTGACTGTCTGCAGGGCCACTTCGTGCAGCTGGAGGTGAGGCTGCTAAAGTGCCTGTGCACTTCTGCCCAGAGCCGGTACCAAAACAAACGTTCAAGGATGAGCTTGGAGCTTGCCGCTGAAATTACTGCAAGTTCATCTTTAGGTGCCCAGGAGAACATTATTGAACCTCTGTCTTGTGACTCCTTGGCGTGCTGGTAGGTTTGCCAAAAGGCAGCCAGCAAGCTGTAGCCGTATGGCCGGGCAGATGGATTTTGTGCGTCATCAGGTCCCTTTAGAAGTAAAGGCACAACATTAAGGTGACACAGTCCTTGTGTGTTTAAACAGTTGACAACTGAAGCAAGATGTGTCTTGTTATTCTTGGTAGCTGCTATTTTGCATTTCTGTCCAGAGCTGGGAGATGTACTGTGTTGGAGAAGATGCAGCTGGGTGGAGATGGCAAAAGATACTGCTGGGTCTGTCGTTAATTCCAGCCCTGGGTCTTTGCCTATCTATTATATGTCCCTTAACGAGCATTCTGCATCATTTGAACATACGGTGGACAAAACACTCCATAACTTCTTAAATGTAATTCAGTTTTAGGATGAAGCTTGCAGGCTTTTCCTCTTCAGGCTTGAGTCATGCTTTAGGTTAATAGCCCAGTTAGTTGCTAATGGCCAGTGCATCCATACCCAGGAGCAATGAAGCTTCACCTGGCTCCAGGGCTGCCAGAGCTGCCAGCTCCCACCCTGTGGCCAGTGAGCTCTGCATTGGTTGAGGGCCAGTTCTGCAGAAGCACTTTGAGATAATTTTGGTCTGAATTTTTAAATCTGAACATAACTCTTGATTTTCAGTCATTGTGCCCCTCGCTTTGCCCGTTCCCTAATGATGGCTGTGTTGCTGTTTGCAGATGATGGGAAGCTGTCCCTGGAGGAGTTCCAGGCCTTTTTTTCTGATGGGACACTCAACGAAGAAGAACTTGAGAAGCTCTTTCATACCATTGACTCGGACAACACCAAGTAAGTTCCCTGTGCTGACACACCCCTGTTTCACAGAGCCTTTGGATCACGGCATTCGTGTGCAGGGGCAGTGCTGCTCTGGAGAGCTAAGCACTACAGAGGCTGCAGGCGCGCAACTTGCTTTGCAAAACTTTGCAAAACTTTGCAAAATCTCCATTTCTGCTTGGTTTGTGTCTCATCTTGATGGCCACTATGACTTCTTTTGTCTTGGTGTTTTTTTCAGGCCATTTTCTTTAGTGCAACGTGGTCTTTACAGCATCTGAAATGATGCTTAGTTTTACCCATGAGGGCATTTAAATGGCTCTTCAGCTTTTCCACTTTATCTAAAAGCTTCGCTGTGCTATAAAAGGCAGCTGTGTGAATCTCTGTAAGCGTAGTCCTATCCAGCTACTTTACACACAACAAACTGGAATGGTTTGTGGTTTTGTTTCTTTGTGATGTCTCTGTATCCCCTGCACTTGCACCATGCCTGCTTCGCCTCCCATCCAAAATATCCCCTGGAAAGCAGTGATCGCTCTGGCACTTAACAGAAACAAGCCCCCTTCTCTTCAAGGTGAAGTTCGGCCACGCAGAGGCCAGCCCAAGCCCTGCAGCCGCTGTTGTAGACGCTTTGCCTCTGCTCGGATCCCAGCAGCCTGATGTGGCTGTACTTCTGTCCAGACAAAGCCTGGGCAAGGCAGCAAGGGGACGGATCCACGAGTAGCACTGCGCTGTCTGCATCGCAGCTGCAATAGCAGCAGGGAAAAACAATGGCAGAGGAGGGATCTAGGCATGCTTTAGTTTGACGTTACATCAAAGTTGAAACTACATATGGCACCTAACCGCTCTCACTGAGAATCAAGCTTTTGCAGGCTGTGCCGAGCTATCAAATTAAGATGACAGACTTGTTAGCAGCTGATGTTTCCTTCCCCTCCGCCTGCCTTTGCCGTCTCTCCCTCAGCACCCCCTCTGACTGCCTTTGCCTTTGGCGAGGTCTGAGGTGTTTGTGAGCCCCCTGACAAGTGTCTGGCACCAGCAGCGTTGGGGATCAGCACAAAGCCATGGGGTCTGCGGGGCCCCGGTGGGAGCCCCCCCTGCCAGCAGGTAGCGACGGTGCTGGGCACCGGCACGAAGGACACAGCCCACTGGTGGGTTTTCTCTTTCCAAGAGGAACCCATCTTCAGAAGCCTGAGCAGTTTAGGCTATTTGGAAATACAAATGAAAGCCAGCTTTGAGTCATATTCCAGTGTGACTCTTATTCCTCTAGAGAGAAAAAATCTGTCCAAAAAGCAGCTGAAAAGAAAATCCAGTTTCAAATGAGAAGTCTTGCAGTAAGTGCTTAAACAAATAATAGTCTGGTTAATTATAAAGCTTTTTGGCAGCAGGTAGATCAAGTCTTGCCCATGTGAGTGGTGCATGCTTTGCCACCCATCCAAAATAGCCCCTGGAAAGCAGTGATTGTTCTAGAGTGCGCTGGCACCAAAGCAGCGGATGTAAAACTCATCAACCCGGTACAGGGGCTGCTGCTGAAGACGTTTCTGAAAGCAAAGTAAATGTGAGGTTTCTCAAAATCTCATCTTTCCAATGTGTCTAGTTCCCAAAGTTTATTCCAAGATCAGAAATGCCAAAGACCAGCTTGGTATGTACTATTCACTGAATAATTAATCAAAGGAACTTAAGTGATCTTGTTACTAAAATTAGCTAGGAATGATCCATCCCTTCTAATGGTTCCTCTTCAGTAGATGCTAGATGCTGCCTTATGCTTTGTGGGTCTATTTATCGAGCTCCAGGCGATGCTCCCGGGTGGGCTCTCTGGGACTCGGGTGCTCACCTGCCTCTGTTCTGAAATAATTTATAGCATTGCCTGAGCTTATCCACTTTCATCTGGCCTTTGAAAGGATGCAGACAGCTGATGTGTAAACCGGGGTGTATGGGGGTTGGTGTGCAGATGTTTCTTCTGGCCTTCTTGAAATGGGAAATTGGATTGCAGTCCATTTTTGCTTGGGGATTGTAGAGAACCTGCAGCTTGCTCCGAGCCTTAGTAAGGGATGTCTTCTAAACTGGCCAGAGAGAAAATGTGCCATTTCTAAATGTCATGCAACAGTGCTGCCGGCAAGCGGGGCCTCGCTGAGCAGCTCCTGAGTGTGGCAAGAGTTCCCACAATTCAGTAGTGTTTTTCTTTTGCCAAGCTGGCTTGATCCAGTCATCAATACCCGTTAGGGACCGATACTTGCACAGAGCAGTGTAGCATCTGCTGTTCTTGGCTGGAAGGAAAGGCAATGAGCTGGTCACCCTTCCAAGTTAAATCCTTGCACGAAATTGGCACTTGCTTATTGATTTGGAAAGCACAGACACCTACAGCAAATTTATCAAGTTGGGGGAAGAAAATATTCCTTGTTTTTTATCTGCAAGATCTCTCAGTCTCCAGAAAACCTATTTCAAAGCCGGGCTTCCTTCTGCAAAAGTGCTTTTCACTATGAAACAAGTAGTCTGCTTGACTGCAGTCTTGCATCTAGTACAGTCCTTCAAGTTGTGTGCGTGCTCTTCACCTTGCCTTGTCTTTTGTTCTCCGCACAGTAAATCGGCGGGTCTGGGGGAGCTCGGGCAGGAAGGACGCTGCCTCCAGCCTCCGGCATGCCCAAGCACTAGGGTTGCAATTTTGAGCACTGCTGCCACCAAGCAAGAGGAGTGGAGCTTTCATTTTTCCATTTTACAGGGGAACATAGGAAGAATATTAACTTTATCTTTCCAAAAGGCTGTTTGAATGACAATTATTTGCTATTTGATAGCACTTTATTTATTTTTAAGGCTGTTTTTTGATACTCTGTTTTATCTATGTGTTTTTTCTCATATTGCCCATCATGTTTGTTTAGTGTGCAAACCAAAGTTTGCTATTGAAATTACAGCTAGAGCAGAAAATGAAGAAAATTATGTTCCTGCTGATTATTAGTAATTGCTGTTACCAGCCAAATTACAAAATGTTGATTCAATTTCCTGGAATATTTTTAGGAGCAGGGAACTGCCTTACTGGAGTAGATAAAATGAATGTCTGTACCGGTTTCTGGACTTGCTTTCATTGGGAAGACGGTGGAAAGGAAAAAAGTTGGGCAGAGGAGTGGGAAGATGAGGCTGGTTACGGATGCAGGAGTAGCTGTGCTGCTGTGGGGAGTCAGTCGTGACATGCTGTGGCTGGAGGAGTGCATGCTTCTGTCTCGGGCATCACAGTCCCCCAGTGAAACACCTCGTTGCCAGCAAGGTGCGGTTAGGAGGATGCTGAACTGAAATGAGATACTACAAAATAGCCCAGGGACATTAATGAGGCTCCTTCTTTCTTCTTGACCACCTGGGAGGTGTCTCTAGGAGGTTAATGATGTGTCATGGTCAGCATGGGCGCCGAACGCCCGCCCCGGGGTTTTATTACCGGGTATCTCCACAAAAGAACCTGCTGTCCATGGCAGGGTGCGAGGACTGTGCTGTAAGTCCCATCATCACTGGTTATTTCATCTGGCAGCAGGAACATGCAAAATGTGTCACATATTTCACTCGTTTTTTGGCAAAATTATATTCATAAACCTGCAGTTGCTTAAAAACAATGATCAAGTGGCATTTTTCTCTCCATTGCTCACACTGGCTGCCCTCCTTCCCTCCTCCCAACTGAAGCAGGAGGCAAAAGCAAGATGTTGCTAGGTGGTTTTTCACTATTGGTTTTAGCTGCTATTTCAGGAGGTTTCAGCGGTGCTTTATGGGGAGCTGCCTGAAGATTAATGGGGAAGTAATGATATGTTACTATTATTATCAATGCTACTGGAATCACACAAATTATGTGCATGATATGTAGACACACATATTTAAATATATTTATATTTGGTTT
Source organism: Gymnogyps californianus (assembly GCF_018139145.2). NCBI lineage: Eukaryota > Metazoa > Chordata > Aves > Accipitriformes > Cathartidae > Gymnogyps > Gymnogyps californianus. The sequence goes on from NC_059482.1 coordinate 20,666,452, forward strand.
AGTGGCAGAACAGGGCTTTAGAAAACATTAGATTGATGTTCACCTGGGAAATCCTGTTATATTTGCAGAGTTATCTACACATTTTCTTACTTTTTCTAATGATATGTATTAATTTTTAAAGGAAAAAGTCATTGCAAATGGAAAGTCAAACAAGTTTTAGGGTCACAAATGACTGGATGAAACCCTTTAAAATGTTACTGCGATACTGGACGAAACTTGCTTTGTCTGACCCACAGTTTTCATCTTCTTCCAGCTCCCTCAGCCAGGACTCACACCCACTCTGCATCCCCTCGGAAGGAAGGAGCACCTCTCAGTCCTTGTGAAAGCAGGGGGAGGTCAGATGTGGCTGTTGACCAAACAAATTTAGTCCTGGCAAGGGATTTTAAAAATTCCTTTTCTGTTTTGTACATTTTTCATAGCTGCAGAGGACAATCCTTTGGGGAGAGATCTGCTCACTGGAGCAGGACTTCTCCGATGAGCTGTACAGGTCCATTCACAAGCAGCCAAGAACATGGCATTAGCATTCTGCTGCTCTGTCGTTTGTTATCTCTTTGCTAGGCTTATAGCTATTCTTTTTGTTGCTTTATATCCCCCCCCCCCCCCCCCCGCCCCACACCATGAGCTCTTCTTTCCAGTAGCAAACACTAAAAAACATTGGAGCGTGCATGTAGGATAATTAACAGAAGCGGTATCTCTTCTCAGAAGCCCTTCACAGCTTCCCCACACTGTCACTTTTGCCGGAGGATTGTGACAAAAGGAGAACTGCAGACGAGCGGGTTCTCCAGCCGTACCGCATTCGGCAGCCTGCTGCCTCCTGCCCTTCGTGGCAGTTACCTAGGGTGGTAGTCCAGAGGGGCAGTGAAGGGGGATGGATGGGAAAACTGATCGCGTACCGTCGGATGCTGAACAACGTCCTTCTTGGAAACATGGAGCCGCCTTCCTCCCCTGACCCCTCAGCTGCTCAGATACCACAGGGAGCTGTATTATAAATCAGAATAATTTGGGGTCGCTTTGGGGTGCAGGGATGTAGTGGGGTACAGTCAGGGCAGCTACCAATCTGAGTGCTGTGTTCAGCCCCAGAGTTAGGGGAGGCACGGCTGTGCAGGGCCACCCCGGAGCAGGTAACGATGCTGATGAACTTCTCTGCCTGCACTTATTAGTCCCGCTGTAAAGTGGAGCGTGTCAGCCTGGAGAGCGCTGTGCCGGCACAGCCATGCTGCTTCCAGCGGTGGATTCAGCTCCGGTGTTTTGAGAGACCTGCAATGCCAGTGCGGACAGGGTGGGAGCTTTGGGCTGCCCCTGCTTTTGCAGGGAGATGGGGCGTACCTGGCCCTGCGCGGGGTGTTTAAATGGCTGCAATCCCAAGCAGAGCTGTTGGTGGGGGCAACTTGCTGCCTGGCAAAGCAAAGCCGGCTGAGATGGGTCCAGCCCTGGGCTGGCACGGTGGGACAGCTGCTCCTCATGGCCTGGCTGCGAGCGCTGCTTACTTAAGGTTGATGGAAGCGGAGCAAACGAGGAGGGACAAGTCTATATTTCACTGGCTGTTAATTGTGCAGAGGAAGCAGTTAAGATCGTGTTAGTGCTAATGAGGGATACGAGCAGGAGCGAGCTGTCTCCTGCAGTTGTGACTTGCTGGTTACGGTGTGTGTTTTTGAGCTGGAAGCAGCTGTGCAGAGCATCGGTGCCAGTGCCGAGGCCTCTAAGGAGAGGGAGGGAGCACGGCAGTGTGTACTGCTCCTGCCTGGCCTCCCCAGTCCCCTTCCTCCTCTAACTCGGCTGGGAAAAATCCCCCCGGCTCTTGTCTGATTTCTACCCTCTGCAGACATCATCAGGGCATTTGCGGGGCCAGAAGGTCTCAAAATTGGGCTGATAGCTTGCAGGTATGAATTTTGTTTCTCTGTTACTTTGATTGCATCAATACCCAGAGAATAAAATTGGTTTACATTAGACCCTGTGCAAACACTCAGTGCCTGTGTCTATGGAGCTTAACGCTCTACAATGGTGAGCAGCATCCAAAGAGTGGGAGGAGATGCTGACAAGGTGCTGCTGGTGTAGTTGGGGGTCCGGACTGACGCTGTTCTCCATGAGAGGAGCCAAAGACAGACATCTCGGTACCAGTCCTGCAGCTCTCTGGCTTGGTGGTACACTGACTCTGAAAACTCCTGGTTTGGTGTTGTATAAGAGCAATGTGGCATTCTGGAGGGGTCAGAGACAAAGGCAAAGGAGCTCAAAATTTATTCTCAAGTGAACAGCAAGCAGTGAACAGCTTGCAAGGAAGCTTGGTGTGTGCAAGCTAAAGCTACACCTTGTGCTCCAGCTGATGACCTGGGCAGAAATGGAGCTTCACATCATCACAAGTGAACATGAGGTTCTCAACACCCTCCTTCCAGCACACAACCCTGCTCCAGACCTGGACACCTTCAGCACCTTCGATCATGCAGCAGCCTGCTGTCCTTCTGCTCCAGTAATTATTTTCCTCTGTTGTTACCACTTTGGATGCCACAGTCGCTGCAGGCATACCCTCTGAGGTGCTCTACCCTCCCACAACCTGTGTTGAGTCTGGTGTCCTTTGGTGTGGGGAGACTCCATCCATCTGATACAGTCCACTGTGGGCTTTAGCTCATGCTGCCCATGCTTTTCTCCAGGCTTCTGCAGTCCAGTCCTCTCAAAGTTGAACAGAAAGTACTTCCACTTCTTGAGCAAGGAACGACGATGATTATGATCGAGTATTTTTTTTCCTGTTTTTTGTCCCCCTCCCTAATCTTGGCTGTTCGCATTGCAAACCTGATTCAGTGGAGTGCTGGCTTCGTCTGGGAGCCGAAGCCCACGCTATGGAGCTGGATGTGCCCATTGAAACCAACTTAATTTTTGAATATCGAATGTTCTCAATTAGCTCTCTGGGAAACAAACTACGGATGGTATAATCAGCTGAGATTTTGATTAACTGATTCAAGAGACAGTTCTTGTCTCTTCTGAAAGGGACAAAATGATTGCACAAAAATTATATGTCTGGCTCTAATTTCTGGCTCTCGAAAGCATGGGCATTTGGTGGATTTTGTTCTTTCTGTTTATGTGGAAGATGTTTTTTGAGTCCTAGCTTATTCTTCTCTATGCCCACATGTCACTTATACTATACTCTGCTCTACTTTTCATTTAAGTGAAGAAATACTTGGTGCCAAAGCTGGTGCTCAGCAGCTGCGTGCTTATAGAGCTACAAAACATCTCAGGCTCAGCAAAGGAAAGGGGCTTTTTAAAAAAATCACTCACTGGGAAGGTCATCGGGAGAAACACAAAGCTGGAAAAACTGCACAGAAACTTGTTTGAAAAAACATTTGAAAACATTTTTCTCTTTCTAATCGTATTTCCCAGGTGTTTTCCCAGGCAGCCTCTCGGCGGGGTCTCCGGAGGGAGCCTGTTTAATGCTGGCAGCAAGGCCGATTGGAGCTGGGAGCAGCGGGCTGGTGTTTTCTGCAGAGGGCGAGGATCAGGGAGGGTTTATCTGCGCAAACAGAGCAGAGAAGTATCACACCAGAGGGTGTTCTGGCTGGGACTGGGGCTCGGCTTCTTATTTTTCAAATTGTGCAGGGCCGTTCTGCATCAGAGATTTTCTTTTCTAGGGAGTGGAAAGATACCAAGATCTTGCATTAAAACCATAAAAGTGACTAAGACATTTAATGCTAATCAGCTGCTTGTCTTCGAGTCATGTAGGCATTCAAAGAGATCATAGCGTTTTGGTTTAAGCTCCAGTCTTACAAATCTATCCGTGTGTTTTTTCTGAAGAAGTGTGCATAGGGCCCCACGATCAAGGAGCAGACGTGTCCAGCTGCTGCTTGGTAAGCAGAGCAAGCCATCTGCCTTGAGACTGAATTTGGAGAGAGGTTTTTTTAGATTGTTTTTCAGTGGCAGGAGAAGAGAATACATGAGAAACAAAGGTTTTGGGGAAAATACAGGCAACAGAGTACAGGGATTTCTTGCTTTACTATTCTTTTACTAGTTCCCTGCCAGTTGCGTGTCACATATCCAGACCTGCACGCTTGTTGCTCTAATTTCTTCCTCTCCTACATGCAACTTTGGTGGTAACCAAGATACCTGCAAAATCTGAAAGGAGGAAGAAGCTGGTTTAATTTTAACTCATGCTCTCAATGTCTTACCATTTGCTTCTGGCAATTAGCAAATCATTCAGCTGGGCTCCAAATAATTAGTTTTTCCCTGTCTCTTTTGCAGTTCAATATTACAGAGATTACAAATAGAAATCAGATTAGTCCAGGCTTCCGTATCAAGTAGAAATAGGCAAAAAGCTAAATGTTCATTCATCAAAAAAGGCCATTTCTGACTGATTCATGCTGTTGGCAGTTTGTGCAAAAAAAACCTGAGAGACTCTCCTCCCCCAAAAAAGGAAGGAGTATTTATTTGTTTTAGTGGTTTGCTTTGAAAATTGAGCTAAAAGAAATAACAAGAGGTTAAAAACATGCATAAGTGACTTCTTTTGAAGGAACGAGAGGGCCAAGAAGTGGAGGGAAGTTTGCCTCTGTGGAAAAAAATGCTGAAGTATAGCTTTGCTGCAAGCCACAGGGAGTTATCGGTGCCATTAACCTGCCCCTGTGAAGGTGAAAAATCACAGCATCCCTTGGCTTTCTTCCCAGGGAGGACCAGGATACCAGCACCCCAGCATGGCGAGGCAAGGGCGTCCAGTCAAACGGATGCAAATAGCTCTTCTCTGGGTAACTCAGGCTTGCAGGGTCCAGCACGGTACCGCTCCGAAATGCAGGCAGTGATTTCCAGTCCCTGTTGTGCATACATAAATCTTTTCCACCTTTATGACTGGTTTATCACCGCATTCACACACCTATCTTGTTCTCGTCCCTGTCGTGGTGGGCACTGAAGAGCAGTGTTGGCTTTGCAAGCACCCTCAGGTTCCCTGCAGTGGGATTTGGTGAGGCGATGACCTGAGCCCCTCCGGTTGCCGCTCAGCATCACGACTTGGAGAAGAAGAGGTTCCGCATAAATGCGAGCGAGCGGTACCTGATAGCTGCTCAGATTGCCACTGCTCTTGCTTTCGGTGTGTGGCACCATAGGATTGCTCCCCGTATGCAGGGCGTGCATGCAGCAGTCCTATCTGAATGCTGATTAGGCTTTAACACGCTTGTGGATGTTGTTGGCTTTTAACAAAGCAGCTGGGAAAATATTATTGGACTGGCCAGACCGGGAAAACACTCGTGGGTTCAAAGGCTGAGCGGTGGACGGGAGCCCATCTGCACAGCTTCCTCTTTCTTTGGCTTTTAAAGCACTTTATCGAGTACTCCACAGCAGGAGGGCTATGTCGTGATTTCATAAATGAGCATCATAGGTTGAAACTATTCTTTTCCTTCCTGTTTTTTTTCGTATTCTTCTGCAAACAGAGGATCCCTATTATGCAAAACAAAAATAGTTATAGTAACTATCCCAGTAATAGAGTTGACATAACAAAGCGGTCCAAATGCATCACAAACATTTAAAAGCTGGTATTTAAAAGTCTATCTTAAGGCTGATCAATTTGAACAAGCCTAACAGCAAAATTGATGTGTTATTAATTCAGACACAATCGCTGTACTTACTGTTGTGAAATGCATATGCGAGATGAAGAGCTCGATTTAAAGTGGGCTGTGATGCCGGATGCAGGCTGAAGATACTGGCTCTGCACGGGAGCAGGGTGCCAAAATTAAATAATCAATTATCTCAATGTAACATGATGGAAATATCTCAAAAATTCATGCTGTGTTTCCCAAGTGGAGCTGGTGGAAATACCCTGAGAGCAAAGGGGTCACCTGTGCCACCTCTGTGCTGGCCATGGCGTGTACGGCCCGTCCTCCCAAGGATTATAGTCCCAGTTTTGCCTGGCACTCTCTGGGGATAAATTAAACTAGAGCTGATATAACCCAGTGTATATAGACACTGGACCTGAGTGTGTATATAATAGTCGGCAACTTAATAAATTTGGAAGTGCCATCCCTCCTAGCAGCTAAGTTACTTGTAGGCTGTAATTAAACCTGCCTTCTCTTTTCTTTGATGTACTTGTGGGCAGAGTGATATTTTCAAGATCAAGTCATCCGTCCCCCCCCCAAAAAAAGTTGAGGTCTTAGGTGCAATTTAGTAAGGATTTGGCACACACAGAGACTTGAAAATGGTTTAGTACTGTACTAAATGTCTGTTTTATTTAAGGTGATGACTGTGCTTAGAAACCAACTGTTGGATTAAGCTTAGTCAATCAGTGTGCTGCACTGATATATTTTTCAGGCTATCAATTGCACTGTAAACAGGCATTTTATTGTGTTGTCATCTTGTTCAAGTTTTTATGAGCTTTTCAAGAGATTTTCTTTTGCAAGTGCGTGGTTAGAGGTTCTGTCCACCTCTGACAAAGCAGAGAGAGAAGATGATTATTTTCAATAGACTGTGAAATGGTCTTACAAGATACAAAGAGAGATGCCAGAGGAACATGCCTTAATCACCCAAAATTTTCTTCCATGAGCAGAAACAACCCCACCAATTTTTGCTCTTAACGTGCAGATCCTGGCTGCCCGATTGGACACAGAGGGGGAAAAAAAAATCCCCTTGCCCACAACTGGGCTGCAGAAGGCTGTGGTGTCCCCGACCCCGCAGTGCCTCTGCGGGAGGCCATGGGCAGCGAGGTGCCGTGCTTTGCAGAGGGCAGGCAGGGAGAGCGGCAGTGGGACATCTCTGCCTTGGGCTTCTCCTGCACTTCACGGAGTTTGAGGATTTGGATTCATGATCAGCACTTTGCGGAAAATTGCACCGTTACGCTGCATTTTTTATGTTAATCTATAGAAGCGATAGGGCAGGAAGGGCAGAGCCTCACCGATGCTCAGCCCGGCTCATCGGCAGTACCTGGACCCCAGCTCCCGAGCTGTGTGACAAAGCAAGACGCTCTAGCACCAGCTGACAGCCTGAAATGCCATATTGCAGTTGCTGATGAATGAACAAACAAATGTCTGGTGCTCCACAGGTACCAGTTTATTGCCCCTGCCTTTTTTTAAAGTGACGTTTATTTCTCTTTTTAACTAGCGAGAGATTAGAGCATGTTTTCCAACAACATCCAGACCATTTGTTTCATTTTTATCCATATTCAACCTCTTTTCTTGGTACCCTTGATGATTAGAGCTGGGTGTTTTGTTCTGTCAAATACTGCACTGCATAGAAAATGTTATTTTGGTTGCCTTGAAACTACTGATGACATAAAGCATCTGGTCTGCATCAGGGATGGTTTGCAGCTTGGGACTTTCTGAGAACATGGGAGAGGCAGCTGGGGTCTTCGCCGTGCTATTTCTGAGCCGTACCTCCAGCTGTAGGTAGGAAATCAGGTTGCACGGAGGCTTGCACAGGGCAGGCTGGCGTTAGGTAGGACCCGGCGCTTTGTAAGCGTCTGTGACTGCAGAATAAATCAGTGTGCCAAGGGAGAGGGGAGCTGAACGGGCCTTGAAATACAGCAGCGGGTGGGAGTCTTTAAAAAATGAGAAACTAAGCAAATAACATGTTATGTTGTAATGGTCTCTATCTTAGTGGTAGATACTGATTCCCTGAAAGGAAACGGAAACTCCGACAGTTGTGCTGCAGAAAGAGCGTATTACAAGCGAGGGGTGTTTAATCCTCCCCACCCTGAGAAAGTGCCCATGCTGATTTTATCAGCTGCACAAGCAAAAGCAGGAATATTGCTGTTAGCAGGCTTTATCGCCAAACCAAGCCCCAGCATGCGTATATGGGCCTTGTGCTCCTCGTACCTTACACCCTGTGCGCAGCCCTCGCCCACAGCCATGGGGATGGGGAACGGGGTACATGGTCCATGGGGGCTGGCGGGGTCACTCATGGGAGACTCCGAGAAAGCGTGAGCTATCACTGCAGAAGAGTTTTCCCTTTTCCAAACCAGGAAAATCCACACCAAAAGCCTTTCCTCGAGAACTGTGATGAGTGTGAAACCGTGGCAGAGGTAAGGGGCTCTGCCAGGAGAGGTAGGGATGGAACCTGTAGGAGAAGACCAACAGCCGAGATGGGGTCACGGGGGGCAGAGGTCCCTTTGGCTGCTGCATCCATACCTGAGCTTTGATGGTTTTGGACTTCAGAGATTCTCTTTAGCAAGTTCAATAGCCTCTTCGCATCGGTTTTGTGAGGTTTATTACTGCTACGAGGAAAATGCAATTGTATTGCAGGTCATTGGCCAGAGAAGAGACACCTTCCCATCACATCCCCAGTTACCGCTCATGTCGAGTGCTATGGCAACCGCCTTTCTGCACCACTCTGCAAGGCAGAACGCCTGCACTCAGGTGTCGCAGGCTTTTTGGAGCAGGTCCAGGCTTTTTTTGACCTGTTGCTCCCCAAAGTGTGCCACCCACCTGTGGGATTCAGCGTCATAACAAATCAACTAGGAATTAGTATTCAGTGCTAATCATCTGGGTTGGTTTTTTTTTTTTCCCCTTTTCCTTTGTAATCAGAGCTGGAATAGCCTTCATAACACAGATGCCTTACTGCAGAAGGGCGAAAGCTGCCGCAAGCTGAACTCCGCATCTTCTGGCATGGTGGGAAGGATGCCAGTCTTGTAAACCCTACACCCTGGGCTGTGCGGTGGCCGTAAGGCAATGTGGCACTTTGGTGAGGGTGTGACTGTCCCCAGGAGAGCCACCAGCCACGCTCATGGGTCTGCCCAGGGGCATCCACATGAAGGAGGAGGAGAAGGGAGTGAAGGTCTTCTGCTGGTCTTCCCCATCACGCTAGAAGGTCACCTAAAAGATCGTCTTTGGTGATGCTGAAACCACAGATGTGGATATCTGAGACGCTTTTTGTCTGGTTTGGGCACCGAGAGCCCTACCTGCCGGTGCTCAGCAGGGAACCAGGACCTCGTGGTTTCTCTGTGTTTCTGCAGGCAGAGCAGGTCTGTCCTGGCCTCCCGGTGCGACACTGCAGCAACTTCACAGGGACTTTTTGTGTAGGGAGGGAACAGCCTTGAAGCAGGATGAGGAAGGAGTGTGTTTTATCCTGAGCCTGCCAGATTTACCGTGCTCATTTGTACTGAAGGTCAGTTCAGTTTACCTTGAAAAATCAGTGTTTTCCAGATTACTGGCTTGTAATGAGGAGTCTGCTGCCCCAGTGCTCTGGAGCAAAGCGCACGGTGCAGAGCACACAGCTTTGGGTGCTAGCATTTCCGATTAATATAGGCTTATGGTTTGAAAACTGGATTTGGGCAGTGTCTGTATTAATGAGAATACAGATGACTTATCAAGGTGAGGAGCCACAGAGAAAGCCATATGAGAATATTAATATTTTAATATTAAAATATTCAGTGGGTCTGAATACAAGTTTGCTGTGCAGCCCCGCTGCTTCTCACCTTCTGTCTTGCTGAGCGGCATTAGCCGCAGTGGCCATGCGGTACAGAAAAGAAGTAAACCATCACTATCTTGGTCATCATCTGCCTAAATCCAGAGGAAGGCTGTGCAAGGAGCAGGAAGGAGCTGCATCCTGGGTTTAGGTGGGCAAAACGTCCTCGGCGACACTAGCCTTCAAATCATCCGGTGAACAAAAATCCTGCGGATAGCAAGGGTAAGTAGGAGGAGAGAAATTGTCTCCCAGAGTACCTAGAATCTGTTATAATCCCAAATCACGTACCATAGGTGATGAGGCTCTTTGTAATACAAAATCTACGTGTGAAAACTTCATACAAAATCCTCCTTTTGCTTTTCTTTGCTTCTGGGCAATTCTTTTTCCCTATCTTTTCTTCTCTGTGGTACCAGCTCTTCGGAGAAAAACATGATTCACTGCTGGGCTTTCAAGACTCCCTTACCGTGCTCCCCAAGTGCTCAAAGATGGAGCACGTGCTAAGGAAAGAATAAGAAATTTCTTTGAAAGAAATTGCTTTGGAGAAGGCAACATTTCTCTCCCTTTCAGGAGCCCCCCGTGGGAGCTGTTCCCTGTAGGTGTTCTAATGTAAGTCATCATGCTCCAGTGCTGGAAATGTCCCAGTTTCGTGGCGATCCATATGGGCTCTGCAAAACTGTGCCTGTTTCATATAACATGGATTTTGGAGGAAACCTCTGTCTGGAGTGAAAGGTGAACCCAGTATCGTGCAAATGGGCTCTCCTCCATCCACTCTGGGCATTTCAATAGGTGGTGCTCCCTGCCCTGCTGGAAAAAGCAGAGCTGAATGAAAAATACCTGCTGGGTTATTTAAGACTTGCTGCTCACTCTGTTTATTGGTTGGACTGAATCGTGTGCAGGGCAAGGGTGCCTGTGTCAGTACATGCGTCTTTGAATTATTCCTGCTGAAGCGCACCACAAAATACATTTTAAATTTATATCATGCAGGAAGCAGGGACGTTTGGCAGGAGATTAAGACCATCCTTTAAAGTAAGAGCCAGGTGGGCACCAGAGCCGCCCTGACTGCCAGCTTGCCACGGCTAAAGAAATTAAGACCAAAACTGACATATGTTGTGAATACTTGTCTGCCTGTGTCATTCAAAGCTGCAGCTGGCTGGATGCACTGCTGGTTGTGGACAGCCTTGGCATATGGTTTATGCTGTTTCTTTGCATGTGGCACCTCAGATTTTGGAAGTCCTTTTTTACGTCATACCATAAGAGTGGTGTTGTTTTTTTTTTTTTTAAAGGGTGGGCAGGTGAAGGAGGTACTTGGGTAGGTCTCGGGAAGGATTTAGCAGGGTTCTCCAGAAGAGTAAGATGATGGGCTTGAAAAGTTGCTTAGTTCTTTAGAATTAAAGTTATTCATCTCCTGGCTGGCATCCAGTATTTGATATTTCTCTTGCTCTGCCTGGAATAATTTCTCTCACTCTGGGGTTTGTGTGAAGATGTTTCTTTGAGTTCAGAAACTAATGATCAAGAGTGACCATCTGTGACCCCTTAGTAGGCATCTGGATGTACATTTTCCACTTCTGAGGTGTTGAGATAACACAGCGCTGTTGCTGCTGGGACTAGAAGGCGTATCATCAGATATAGTAATACTTTCCAGCTGCACATGTTGTTTTTTAGTCTTTCCTAAATGAAAATGAGTTTTGCAGGTGGCTAACGCTAGAGGATAATTTGTTTCCATGCTCGTTTGAAGCCTTGTAGCAAACCCAAAGCTGTGAATAGAAGATGGAAATAAAAGTAGAACGTGATTTCAGAAAAACCTCCATTTTCTGTGCTGGTGAAGCAACTAAGCCGTGTGGCTGCTGATGCAAACCTTTCATCTGCCCAAGTAAAAAGGTTATTATCTTCAGCTGAAGCCGATCAGGTGTTGAGTGGCATTTGAGCAGCACATCCAGGCAGCTATTTGCATGAGAAATACGCTGTAAAGATGAGACTTTGACATATTTGCAACTTCTGAATTCCCATTATGTTTTTGATTGTGCCGCCCGTTGGGAGAGCCTGGGACACCTTTCCCTTGGCTGAGCTGGAACCCAAGAAGGGAATTTCACGCTTTGCTCTGCCACGTTATCTTTTCCATTCTGAGATAACTTTTCCGCTCCCCTCTATAATTGAAGAGTAGCCTGGAGAAACATGTTGGCAACAGCAAGCCAGGGGCCATCAGCCTTGCTTTAGGGAGACAGAGAGATGCTGGGAAAGAGAGGGAGAGATGCTGGATGGTAGACGTGTGGCCGTTTTGGTTGGAAGGGACCTCTGCAGGGCTCTAGTCCCTAGTAGTGGGACCATCACCAGCACTGGACCAGGACAGCCCTGGCTTTGCCATGCTGAGTCCTGAAGACCTCCTGGGATGCTCTCTGGGTAACCCTTCCAGTGCTGTGCTGCACTGGGCTTGCTTATTAAGAGCTAAAGCAAATAATCATGGTGGGAAATTTCCAGAAATACCTTTTTTCCTGCTGGAAAATGCTGATTTGCTTGAACAAAGTGTTGGGCTGATCTGGACCAGTGTAGCTGGAGCTTTTGACCTGAGAGCTGGAGGTTACATGGGAGACTGTCACCCACCCAGAGATCTGGCTGCTGGGATGCTCGGCTTGAGCTCGTAATCCCTGGGCTGTTGGACACCCTGCTGCAACATGCCCTCTGCCTGATGTTGCCACCCCACCGTTCCCTGGGAGAAAGTCTCAAAGATGGCAATGTGCTTCAAGAAAGGCAGATGAAGGAAAAAAAAAAAAGCTTATAAGTGCTTTGAATCGATGGAAAAGCAGCAGTCAGTACAGGGACAACTCTGATAAAAGCCCGTCCACTGGAAAATCTGCAATCAGGGATGCGGCGAGGCAAAGAGGCGACTTCCCAGGGATCCTCGTTAGCTCAGGCGCTCATCAAACCACATTTTGACGTTAGGTGGGGTTTTGGGGGGAGGAATGTATTTCTCTCTGCAGTATGCAGGAGGCACAGCGATTACTCTGGGCAGCCTCCTCCTCTTGCTGGTCGTGCAGCAGTAATTACTCTCTGGGCAAATTCACTTAATTAAGCCCACTGAGGAGAAGCTCTCGCAGCACGGTTGTTGCTCTTTAAACTTCCATATACGAGAGGGGGAGTATCACGCTTTGAGGACTTTTCTTTTTCTTTGAAATAGTTGGATGTAAACCAGCAGGGAAAACTATTTCCCCATTGCCAATATGTTTATCATCTGGTCAAATTGTCACAGTGTCTTTAAATGGTGGTGGGTGGTAAGCAATAAACAGTCCTTTTTGTGGCCAAATTAGTTTATGGCTTGGACTCTGATGTTTCAGAAGATGCTCTAGGTTGAAAGGTGAGCAGTTGTGTTTGGCTCCTATTTCTGTCGGAGAAATTAGGTCCCAAGGGAAAAAATGGAGGATCTCCAAAGTATATCTTTGCCTTGGAAAGTAATCTCAAAGGATACACATCCCCAGCAATGTTGGGGATGCAAGGTTGTGCTGCTCCACATTACAGCTTCATTGGTTGGAAAACAGAGAAAAAGGCCTGAAACGAAAAAGACTTGGGTTTTATTGGTTTTTCTACTTTGAAAGAATGACTTTGTTTTGGAAAGAGATCAGATAGATGTGGCCTCTACTATGCAGAAAAAACTGTGTAACACGGAAGTCTTTAATGATTTCTTCATTTAAAGTTTCACTTGAACATTATTATATTCTGCTTAGTTAGTTGGGTTATGGCTTCAATAAGTTCTTTAATTAGTCATACTATTAATGTAAGAATGCTTAAAATTAAAGGCTAATTCACAGCCAAGTGTTCCGGTAGCTGAAAGATTTTTTTATTTTTTTTCTGAAAAAATGAGAACAACTTGTTGCGATTTTTCTTTTTAATTTATCGTAGCTTACGGGAATGTTGAATATTTGGCGGCTGAAAAAAAAAAAAATTGTAACTAATGCTCATCTAATTGTTTTCATTTCAAAGGCCTTCATGATATGTGACCGCTCCAAAAATCTCCGCTGAAGGGCAGTGCTGGGATGAAGGGTTAGGGACGGCGAGGGTATTCATGGGGAGCCACCACCTCCCTTTTCACGAGGCTTGAAACCCAGATCCCGAATATTTGCATCGTAAAAAGTCCTACTCGCATAACCCATGGGGTGGTTAGTTACTAAAGCATCAAACTACAGAGCAGCTTGTAAATTGTTTAGTATCTGGGTATTGCGCATCCCTTGCGTTGCGGGTTCAGCTGCGCAGCACCCACGTCGGGCAATAAAACCCCTATAACAACGATGGGGACGTGGCTGCGTCAGCGATGTTCCCGATGGGGATGCCCCTGCGGGATGGAAACATTCTAGGAAATGCTGTGGGTCGTGCTCAAGTACCCATTGATTTCTCCTTACTAATTTTCATCTGAACGTTATCACATTTTTTATTAAGTCAGCTTATGACTTCAGTGATTTCTTTAATTAGGCTTATTCTTAATGCAAGATGGCTTAAAATTAAAAACAGCTTCTCAGCCAAGTTAACATTCCAGCACAATTAAGTTAAATAATATGATGGCAGGATGTGAGGAAATAAAAGGCCATTTTTGGCAGCAGCAGATCAATTATAACAATGCAAAACCATGTGGAATACAATAATAGATTTTTTTCCCTAGTAACGTGCCCTAGCTGCAAATCCATAACCGCTTCAGTAGATGTTTATAAACATTAGCTGGCTTCTGAAAAATATTATTTAAGCACTTTGTGGGTGATGCTGATGTAAAAACTACTCCTGTGCATGTGCCTGAGAGTATCGGTTGACTTCCCAGGCTCTGTGCTGGCGAGAGCTTTGACGAAGGACAGACCGTGGTCCTCGGGCGGGCATGGGGCTGTGCCAGTGTAGGAAATGCATCTTCTGGGTTTCTTCCCCCACCTGAATTTTCTCTGTCTGTGAATTGCTGAGACTCCGTGTTAGCAATCACATGCTGCCAAAGTGCTGTGGACTATTCGGACAGGAGTCAGCTCTTTTGGCTAGCGTTTCAGATCTGCATATTCAGTGGATTTGGACACGAGAACATAGAGTCAGGGAAACTGAGCTCTCAGCATCCCTGGGGTTTTGTAGGATTCAGTGAAGTAATTCCAGGGTTTAAGAAAGATGATACATCTCCGAGGGAATTAAGATAAGTAGTGCGAAAGATCATTTTAGAGAGACGCGTGTGCTGCCTGCACCTCCAGCTGAAGCTTGTGCCAGCGTGTTTGCTGCCAGCAGCTGCCACACTATGCATCCCGCACCAGGAAGGTGTCTGAGATGAGGGATGACTTTTTTTATACCGTGACAGACATCAGTTACCCAAAAGGGTGTGTGATTCAGTAACATGTGCTTTTACAGCATGAGACATGTCGGGTGGCACCTTTCTGGCAGCCAACATCTCACGGGATTGAGATGTTTGCCTCCAGCGCCCGGCAGGTCCCACAGCCAGGAGTGGTGGTGAAGGAGTCTCCGGTACCATCACCTGAGGCTCTGCTTTTGCAGAGAACCCGGGCATGGGTGGCACTGTGAATTTGGGGAATTTCCTCCCCAGATATCACCAGTGCACACATGCGTTTCTGCTTAGCTGTTGTGCACCTGGCTAACATGCCTAGGGGATGAAATGCATATAGTGAGAGGCCAGCAGGGTCCCCGAACTTGCATCTTCTCAGGCAGAGCCAAAAGAGAAAGAAAAATCTCCTAAATTAGTCTCTCTGCTAAAGCAGAAAATGCTTTATAATGCTATTTGAGTCGGAAATGCAGCCTGTGCCCTGTCCCACTGCCACGCACAGCCCAGCGAGGCTGCTCTGCTCACACGGGGTCCGAGCCTGCTGCAGAAGATGGCAACAGATTTCAGCAGAGATGAGATTTTCCTGGGTACTTCAGCTTGCTGCAAAGGCACCGCTCTTTGTGTCCTGAATCCTCGATGATGAGGCTCAAGCGTGGCCTTGGTAGTGAGGAGCAATCCCAAATTAACGCTTTCCTACCATGCATCATCCCTTCAGAAGAGATCTCATCCCAAGAGAGGGCCAGCAGCGAGTGAAAGCTTCAGGTCACGGAGGGAGAGAAGAGCCCAGGTCCTGTGGGCTCGGAGCAGACCTGTCGGTCAGGGCACAGGCAAGTGGTTGGGAGGATTTCAGGATCCGAGGCAGGGCTGCGGGAGGATGCCACTAATGAAAGTGGTATTGAAAACATCTCTTTCCCTAATCCACTTATGTTGACAGGTCAGACAGAGCAGGGATGAGTTTAGTTAAAGAAATAGCTTTCCAGGGCATAAATGAATTGATAAAATATAATTCTATTAAGAGATCATTCCACTACTTGAACAGCACTAATAATTGTGTGGGAATCTGAGGCACAAAGAGATTAGCGGCAATCTTTATTTCCTGAGCAGGTTGTCTGTTGAGAAGTCGTTACGTAAACTAAATATTTGTATATTAAGAAGTAATTGTGCAATTTTGTCCGGAGGGAGCCCCGGGCGGGAACTGTGCACAGCCCCATGGATGCTTTGTGGGGGCAGAATCGGGAGAACTGATCCATCTAGGAAAGTAAATTTTGCAAATTTTTATTCCAAGCAAATGGGAACAGAGATTCCTGTGCCACACTGGGTGCCTCACCGGAGCAGATATTTGGGAGGAAGGCAGAGGAGTTGCTGTGCCGAGTGGGTACAGAGTCCCCCACAGGCACAGGTCCACCCCTGAGGGGGATGCACAAGTCCCCTTTTCCCCCTCAGGGAAAACCCAAAATAATGCGTGAACCCATCCCAACCGCGCGGATGCTGAAGATGCAGAGGTGTGTGGATGCCCTGAGTGGCTCCAGCCATTGCCTTCTCCTTAGGTTGTCCGCACCAGTGGCTGGGGGATGTTAAGGGGGCGGGTGACGTTGCAGGTGGGTGTTTGGGTTTAAGCCTAAAGAAATCCTAACTGTATCCTTTGTCTGTCCTTTATGTTAAAATCTTCTTTCTCTCTCTCTTTTTTTCCCCTGCTTCCTCCCCTGCCTCATCCTCCCCCTCTTCCAGCAACGTGGACACCAAGGAGCTGTGCGGTGAGTGTGGTCCTCTCTCGGGGCAAAAACAATTGCTATGTGCACGTGTGCTTTCGAAGGGTGCACGAAACCTGTTACAAAGCTGGCGGTGCTGTGGCGGCTGCCGAGCTGGGGGGGTCTCAGCACTTCTGCTGCTTTGCCCCTTATTCCGCAGGAAAATTGGCAAAACTTTTCTTCATTTTTGTGCAGCACAAACGGGGTCAGAGCTGAGCGGAGCACTTGGCTGCTGTTCAACAACAAGCCAGAGTTTAATTTCTGGCAATGTCACGGCTTCCAGCTCTGCTCTGAAGTTCAATAAACCAGTATCCCGCTGCAATACCCATAACGTGTTTCTCCTGAGGCAAACCTTCGTGTTTCCCAGCAGGCTGCCTAAGGTGTATACCACCTCTGCTGCACCTCCCACGGCTTGCGGAAATTAAAGGCCGAAAAGAAAATCTCTGATAACCTTGACCAGAAAGGGAATATTTCCTGCCGGCATTTCTGAAGGGCTTTGCCTCGATGGGAGGTGACTCGTGCACGGGGCTCCTGCTGCTCACTCGGGTGTATTTTGGCGTGGACACTTGGTATTGGGAAACGTTTCCTGCGCCCCAGCGTTTTGGGATGAGATGGGGAGACAGAGGTGTGTGGCCTTGCAGAGGGCTCATCCGTCTCTTCGCATCCCCTCCTGTGCCAGGATGCAGAAGAACATATGAAGCCAACTTGGCAGGTCTTAACCATTTACCTTCATCACTTTGCTACTAATTGCAGCCTTCAGAGGTCTGGCTGAGAGCGGGTTACACAGCCAGAAAGGCGCTTGCTGGGGCTCCTCTGCCAGCACCAGGCGGTTACTCGTTATTCCCAACACTTTTAAGACCTCTGTCCATCGCAGCCTGCGGGTCTGCCTGCACCAGGACGTTGCCTGGGGTTTCTCTCCTCCTGGTGTACTCAACCCCTGCCAACACCCTGCCTTTCTCACCACAGCACCCCGCAGGATTTTGAGCATTCAAGCCTGTACAAACTTTCAGCTGGTTATGCCCGCTTCTTGTTGTTTTGGTACGCAGGAAACTAAGCCTTCCATAAAATCCTTTCGGTTTGCCGATGATACGATGGGCTTGTTCCCATCACTGCTTTTTCATTGCATTTGGTCTCCTTGCCAGCTGACCCAAGAAACCAAAACCCCCCAGCTTGTACTATCAACTTTGCCAGGAACTACAGCTTGACCCCACCCGGTTTCCTCCATCAGTCTGATAGAATCAGAAAATCACAGGGCTGTCACCCAGCGTGATCCCACCTCACTGCCTCTCTCAGGGGTGAAGCTGCCAGGAGAGGAGGGAGATAAACCCATCACCTCCCTCGGGAAGCTGGAGCAAGGATCGATCAGCACAAGATCCTGCCTAGATCCGTTATCTGCTGAATACCTGCCCTTGCCTGCAATTTCTTATTCGCTTGCTACTCTTCTAAGTATTAGTTTAAACATAAAACCTCATTTTGGCTGAAGGGAAGCTGTGGTCTCTCTCTTGAAATGGGTTGTGTGTTGTAAGATGTTGAGAGCATCTTAAAAGGGATTTCTCGAGCCCTGCAGCTTATATGAGAAATTTGATATGGCTTAGTCCGTATCGGGCAGCATCTTCTAAAGTTCTGGGTTTTTTTCCTGCTAACAAATGCAACAATCGCCAGCACCTAGACTGACTTAAACACGGTTGTGTAGCTCCTTGCCCCCAGAGGAGCTCCCAGTCATAGCTGGGAGCACTTAATACGCGCAGAAAATGTGAGTATAGCTACCAAATTGTACCTGCCACATTTCAGTTTAAATGAAACACAGACATTGCGTGCTGTCCAGCGAACTGAGGTGTACTCTATGAACAGGAGATGCACATTAACCCGTTGCAGACTACCAGGGTGGTGGGTGATGGCTTTGCTGGAGAAAGGTGGGTGGGGAGCACCCACCTCCTCCCACACCAGCCCCAGGTTGCAGAGATGCTCATCTCCTGAGCATTGATCCCATTGCTCTCTGCAGACGTGTAGGAGCCATGAGCAAGACCCATGTAGGATAGGAAGAGCTGATCTCTGATGTTCACGTGAGTAAATAAGGTTAAAACAGTAGAACTGAATACTTTGGTTAAGTCAACACCATTCTCCTCCCAGGTACTCCTTAGTCTTGAGGACTGTGCTCTGCCCACAGCAGCTCATTTCTCCTGAAACGTATGGGTCCAGCTTTTTATTTCAGGACTTACAAAAAGTCTTTACCTTTAAGATCTGCTCAGTTTTTCTTTCCCAAGTAATAAGAATAACACAAATAAACATGCTGGAGTGAGAATAAGCTGTTTGGCTTATTGTGGAACAGCAAACAGCTGCTGTCAATCATGCTGTGACATTCCAGTTTCTGCCAAAATCTTCTTCCCCTTGGATACGTTCTCAGGCCGTAAATAGCTATAGGCACTTCTGATTAAGCCAAGAGAACCTAATTAGCGGGATTGTTTCCTGGAGTTTATGTCTTGTTGCATTCTGCAGAGATGTCACCTCAGTGTGAAGCTTCGTGTCTTAGCGCTAAGGAACGGCGCTGGTGGCTTTTAAGGGACAGCTTTTAGCTGTAGTCTGTGTCAATCGCCCAGAAACTGGGTAACTTCGCATCTACGCTGCAAACTCACTCCACGCCTCGCCGCCGTGCTTTGCTTTTCGCTGTTTCTGTTGTGAACAGTGAATTTCAGGACTCTGTACCTCATGCACGAAACCACACCGGGGCTCGTATGTGTCATGGAGCCATTGGCCGTGTGGGGACACACCGATTTTGGCTGTATTTTGCATCAGTGAAGACCGGCTGGGATTGCATCTGGCTGCTGCTGGAGCTGTGGTGCAGCCTGACGTGGATCACCCCTCCTGCAGGAGGGATGAGGATGGCACGGAGGAAGCGTGGACTCCCTCTCCGTGGAGAACATGTGCTTTTGGGTCCAGCTTGTAGCTCCGTTCTCTTCCTTTTGAGGCATATTTTGCTCTCAGAAGCCTGTACAACCTGTGATTGTGAGCTGAGGTGCAAATGTGGTGGGAATGTAGGGAAAGACGTAAGGCCAGTCTCAGCTTGTATGAACTGGGGGGAACCTGGCAGGTATTTGGATGCTTTGAGTGGTAAAGACTGTCAAGGGAATGGAAAGGGGATTTCTTTTGAGACTTCTCCCTCCATGTTGGCAATAGGAGGGAGAGAGCCAAAATATGGTCAAATGCAGAAGCGGGCATGGAAATAAAGCACCTGCTAAGTTATTTTCAATGGGAGCTACTGTGCCTTACGTCTCTTTTTTACAATGGTCCCAGACTTCATGGGAATTGCACCACTTCCAATCCCTGCAGGACAAGTTGTGACTTTGGCTCGGGATATAGAAAATAAAAATATACCTGAAACCACCCTCTCAGGTTTTTCTTTCCACCAATAAATAGACCTAGCTGTGTCAAGTAGCCTTGAAGCTTTAAGTTACATCAACAGTTCTCATCCTGTCCCTCTTGGTTTTCCCAGACTATTTTGCTGACCATATGGGAGACTACGAAGACGTCTTGGCCTCACTGGAGACGCTGAACCTCTCCATCCTGAAGGCGATGGACTACACCAAACGGGTGAGTCGTCCTTACTGCGCCTTGTGCTCCATGGGCTCTGAGCGAGCTGTGCAAATGTTACGTTAACAGAGCATCTAAATCTGAAGGTCTTCATCCTATTCAGCAGTGTTGTCTTCTCGTGCTGTTGCGTTTGTGCGGTAAAAGTGGATCATTGCAGCAACATGACGACACTGGGGTTTTTTTGTGTTAACAGCAGATGAATCTTGAAAATCTTGGCCAGATTGTGAACCAAGGTGCCAAAGTCATGTGCAGTAGATGGTGGCATGGAGGGTTTGTGACAGAGCACCGTACCTTCTCAGCACCCTTCCTAAGTCTCACAGGCGGTCTTGGCTGTGCCATGGCTTACGCTCTGCGTTGCCTGAAGCACGGAGGTGCTCCAGTTGTCTTCAGACAACATGGGTCTCTTGGGTGGGATTTTGAATGCGTGAGTTCTCGTTAGCATCATTGGGAGTGCTTTTGGAAACTTCATATTATAGAGCTGCTATTAAATACAGCTGCCATGTTGGAAGGCATCCTGAGTTCCAGAAATACGGTCACTCGTGTGCAGCTGCTGTGTTAGAAACTCGAGGGCTGTGTGTTTGAAGGACTACAGGGGAACCACGCAAGCACCGAAACTGAGACATAATTTCCTATTTTGTATGTGCAGAGTACCCTAGCTTCTTAAAAAATCCACCATGTACCTTAATGATACTTTTAATAATGGACTACTAGACAGTGGCACTGATCCAGAAGCATATTGAAGTTTATTTACAAATACCTAGAAAATCTGAGCTGATGTACCAGGAAAACATCCCTGCTGAGACGTGCGCCATTCATTTGGTGTCTTACCAGGAGGAGAGAAGTGTTTATAGAGCTCTTGTTCCTTTGAAACCATTTTCCTGCCCTTTCCATACCACTTAAGAAAATAACTGGGCTGTATCCGTGATATTTATTACCTCAGGATAATCAATCCTTCTCCCACTTCTACCTCCAACCATATTTGCATCGTTCTTTTTTGCCACGATGAGAGAAAAGTAGTCTTCCTCTTCACTGGTGAGCAGTAATGTGGTGCACTGAGGACCAAGCCAAGGAGGGAGGTTTTGCTTTTTCCAATCACCTGTAAGGACTTCCCAATTCAACTCCAGCCCGCCTCTGAGTAATCCAAATTGAAATCTCCCTTCCATTTATCTTTGAAGCTAAAGGAGAAACTCAAATTACTCCACATGAAAGATGTGGTAATGATAAGAAGTTTTAGGAGTTAGAATGGGAAACAGCAAATTTCTCTCCCCCCTCGTTGCTGAGTAAAGAGCCCGATTTCCCTGCTTGATCGAAATCCATCCTTTTTAATGTTTGTGAGGAGGGCAGCATGGAAAGTGAAGCCACGTCTTTCACATATTGATGTCTTGCCATAATAAATTAAAGGCAAAGGTCTTTGGCCAAGTACTGATCTGTCTGAAGTGTTTGTGAATTTTTTACCAACACTATGAGAGGGTAAAAAAAATCAGGACAACAGTAATAGTTCATTTTTTCTAATTAAGTTGCTGAGTCTGTTCATGCCTTATTTATATTCATCATTAGCAAATTTTCTGGCAGTCAGATTTGCCAACTATGTATTTTAAATACATGTTAACATGCTAATAGATATCAGTAATTTACTCCAGCTTGCTATTTGTGATGCCTTCCACCATTGCTTTTCGAATGTGAGGTTAATATATATGACTAATTCCTCCCAGTATTTTGCAAGAGGAAGATGGCTTATTCCCTGTTTATAAATTAGGCATCTGCATACGTGGGTATTACCTTGCATAAGAAATCTGCAGCAGAAGCAGGATGCTTATTCATAATCCCAATCCGCTGCCTTCATAAGAAGAGCATCTTTCTCCCTCCTTGATTCAGCAACTTGTGGCAGGCTTCACCTGCCTTAATTGCAACAGGTAAAGGTTATTTACCTAAACCTGAGCTGGTCACCTCCATCATGATCTTGTGGAGGGAACCGGGGAGATCCAGAGTGCTGGAGGCATCTTCCTCCTGTGACGCTGAAGGACCACAACATTCTTCATCTCCAATGCAGACATTTCCCTTCTAGATGGCTAAAGCCAGACGAGGGAGTGCCACCCCAGCATCCCCTCATCACCCCCGTTTTATCAGCCCATGGGGTGTGTTGCTCTTCGCCGCCTGGCAGACTTTTGGCAAGAGAGCAAGCGGAGCAAGACTCCTTCACAGAGAGGAGCTGGCAAAGAAGTATTTCATGAAAAACATCGCTCCCTGCTGTGATTCTGTGAACAAAGTGGTAGAAACCTCATCAATGAATTATTCAAACGCAGGCGCTTTGTTCAAGTAAAGAACTGAAGGGAAAAAAAGAACAAAACCAGAAAATAAGGTGTTGTAGGTGGTAGAGAAACTCATCTCCAGTGTTCAGATAGGACAGACTTCCAGGCAGCATCAGAAGCTTTTCCCGAGTGCAAACCATTAGTGCTTTTTTTTTTGAGATGTGAGATTTTTTGACTATATGTTTTCCCTAAAAAAAAAAAAAAAAAAGTATTTGTTTGCTAGACTTTCTGGTTTTAGTGTCAGGATTGTCAAAATAGAGCATCAGAAGAAGGCTTCTTGTGATCCGAACCGATAAAATAATCTGGCTGGGGTCTTCTCACCGGTTTCCAGCTGATGTGTGTTCCCATACCCCACCCCAGCCGGGGGGACGTCGCAGGGGTGTTCTGTTCCCTCCAGGGCTGGGACCACACCTACAGGGTAAGGCTTCAGCCCCAGGGAGAAGATCCATCCCAGGATTGCAAAAGCTGGTGTGAACTCCCGCTTGCCTGATGGGTCCCCCCATAAAGGTCTCCTTCTGCTCCATCTCCTCCACGTGTTATGCTGTAACCAAGGGTCCCGTGCTGAGGTCAGGATGTTTAGGAGATACGTACATATGAATATATTTTGAGAAACACTGGATCAGGGAAAAGACTGCCAAAGCAGCAGGTTTTGGTAGGAGCCAGGTGTGGTTTTGTGCCCCCCGATGCTCGAGTCTGTTGCTGTCTCTGCAGCTTTTCCCCCAGGCCAGATCCTGCAAAGGGCTTGGCGCTGATGCTGAGCACTGTGACTTGCAAGCAAACTGCTTTGCTTGTGAGATGCTCCTGCTTCTCTGTATTAAAATAAGCATTTCATCAGCTGGAGAAAACTGTTGATCAGTTGAGAGTGTTCCTTATTCCCTTCCTCTCCCCTCCGTTAAAAAAAGTATTTGGTGCAAACGATAAATGAAGCCTAACCTTCTTCTCTGTCAGCTTTCTGACGAGAGGTGCCTGCTAACGAGATGGGCTGGATAGCCGTGTTATTTAATTGCTGTTTATATTTCTCACCTTAAAAGACAACTGATTATTTCTTGCTCATAAAAAGAGAAAGCAGCAATTATCTCATACTGGAGGAGCTCATAAAGTATCAGCAGTAATTAGATTCAATAGTGGAAGGTCTCATACAGCAAAACAAAATCTGTCATTGTAATTATTTTCCAATACAGCGATGTCCGTGCCGCATTGAAATGGCTGCCAATGACAATGGGAAATGCAAAGTTAAATCGTAGGGAAAGGAAATGAACTTTCAGGATCTAAAAAAAGCTGACGGTAGGACATGTTCTTATATAATTCACATTTACTGTTTTATAGTGCAGTCGGCAAATATCAAAACCAACATGACCGGGAAGGACATGGTTTGTGTGTCTGGTGTCGAAGGGTGTGTAGGGCACGGTGGGAGCCGGAGGACCAGAGCCAGGCGGATGCTGTCCCCCCCGTTCGGTTAGTGACCCCCCTGCCTTAGGCTGCCTGCTGTGGGACAGTGCCCACCTGATGCCCCCACCATCCCTGCCAGCCTTGAGGGGTGCCAGGGACGGAGGAGTGGGGGACAGTGCCTGGGGAGCCAGAGGGACGGTGCTGGGGTGGTGGTTACCACTGAACAACACCCTTACCCAGACACCCCGGGAAACGTGCTTTAGCTTGGTAAAAAAAGTACATTTTGTGTTTTTTTGAACCCGAGAGGCTCAATTAGCCCTGTTCTTGCCAGGTATGGCTTCCACCGCCTGCCGCACTGGGGTTGCTCCTGCTCCCCGCTTTTGCCAAATAAGCATTTTGCAGCACTGAGCATGGAAATGTTAGCAAAGCTGGCCTTTAGTGGTGAGGCAAACTTTAAAAGCAAGCTGCAAAGAAGTCCCAAAAATGCTGAGGAGTGAGGAACGCCCTCAAGGACGAAGCAGCTCAGATTGAAGGTCAAATCATTCCTTCCTGGAGATGCTCCTGTTGGGCACCAGACGGGTCCAAGAAGCGCTGGTGACCGTCCTTGGCGTATGCCCAGTCCCAGCTGGAAGGGGAGTGCTTGGAAAGCACAATTGCCCAAAATCAGAGCTGAAATTGCAACAACCCCCCATGCACATGCTGGAATGAAGTGGAGCTGATCTCTCTGGTGCTCACGGACACGGTGCGGGGAAAGGCTGCGCCGCTCTGCTTCGGCGAGGGCCAGGAATGGGGTGAGCAGAGCAGGGCAGGCGGGCGCTGACAAATTGGGGGGGATTTGGAGACTGGCTTCAGGGAGGAGTGAGGGGCAGCAGGAGGGACTTATGGAGGAGGCCTGAGGACCTGCGGGTGGCCCTGGACCACCCTCTGCTTGATGTTCAGCATCACCTTTGGTCCTAGAGGGGAGCAAAAGGAGATGTGAAAGATGGTGTTTTACTTCTTGCTTGCTTGCTGCCAGCTCCGCTGCCAGTCTATGACTTGCCAAAATCCTTTTTCTCTCATTTAATGCACCTGGAATGGACATATGACGAAGTGGTGACACATCACACCCCCCCGAGAGCCTTCTCGTGTCAGGGTGCCACATACCACACGTGTGTCTTATGGACAGGCACTGTACCCAAACCAGCTGCAAACACATTTTCCCCCGAGAATCATTATTTAGATGAGAGAATATGTAAATCATAAAGGGAAAACTGAGTGTACTGTCCTTCAATACCGGCTGCTGATGCTCCAGCAGCGCTAGGGAGCTCAGAGGTGTATACATACGGGGTGAATAGGTTTGCATATGTTATTTGTTAGTTAAATTGTTCCTGCTGCAACTCACCATTCTTGTCTCTGCCTTATGACATGTCGTCGCAGTGAACAGGAGATGCCGGGCTCCTGGGACTCAGTGGGAGCTGCTGCAGCACACCTCCTCTCCCCGCTGCGGGTGCCGGCGTGGCCGTGGGTCTCCCCCAGCTTTCAGCCACCAGCAGCACACTGCAAAGGAGTGCTTGTTTGAGCAGCTCAGTTACAGCCCCAGAGCAAGCACCATCTGCCACCAGTCTTGGATGCTAAAAATGATGGATGGGGTTTTTTTGTTTTATAGCACAGTCCAGAACAGCAATATAGAGCGCTCTCATTTGCATTCTTACCTGCCAAAATTAAGCTTGCCAAATACGATATTGCTCTTTTTTGAATGATGACACCTCAAGATAAAATAGTCAGTAGAAATAATCCTTAAAAATAATCTTTTCCTCCCACCCTCCAGCTAATCCTTATCTCGTCCTTTCATTTTACTTGAGCAGGTTTTCTCCTGCTCTGCTGAACAAACTTGGTGTTCATACCAAGGTCGTCTGAGGCTCCTGGAGCCGTGCTTTGCTGCGGCAGGAGGCTGGCCCGTGGCAGGGTGTGACAGCAACACGGTGGCAGCAGCTCTGGGTAGTGCCCAGCCCAAACAGCGTGAGCTCCTTGGGGCTTCCCATAGACGTCGTGATCTGGCCCTGACTCGGCTCGCACCAAGCCATGTTGGTTACATGAGCATCAGCTGAGGGCTCCTGGTCTGGGCTTGAAGCCCATGGGGTACCACTGCAGCGCAGTCCATCTGTTGCTTCATCTTTCCTCCTGGGCGAATTCGTACCCTACCACACATCAGGCTCTCCTTCGGAGAAGCGCTTCTCTGGCTTCCTTGCTGCCGAACACGGGAACAGCTTATCTCCTGGTACTTTGTACCTGGCTGAACCCCGGGAGATCCTGCATGCCTTGTCATTGTCTTCCCCCTCGGAAGCATTTGGCTCTTCTTTAGGGGTCAGGATGTTTGCTCCAATGGCCAGTTTGCCTTTTCTGGGGGGCTCAGATCATCACCCATCCTCACCTTTGCAGCACGGAGATCTGCCCTGATGGGGAGCGAGTTGTTTTCAGGATTATTAGCTGCTTTTTTGCCCCTTTCTTGGAAGGGTGATTTTATGATGAAACACCAGCTTTGAAACACTCCTATAATGCAGTTAAAGATGTATTCATGGCGAATGGTTTTGGCTGAAAAAAGGAGTGGCGATGGGGCAGTGAATTGGTAAAGGCTGAGTCATCTTTCCATACATTTTGAATGGTACATTTCTGAACAATTTCAGTATCAATTTCTATAGCAAAAAAATGATGTGGATTTCTGGAAAAGTCATGGAACTTTATAGTTCAAGAATAATCTAAAAGGAAACAAGGCATATTTGTTTAGCTTCTCAGAAAGTATTTCTGCAACTCTTCTCCGAAATTAATTTAAGAAACGATTGCACCACAAATTAAAGCAAAAAGTGCTACTCCAGTTCTGCAAGAACTGAATTTTCCCCAACTTTTCTGTTCGGACTCAGACCAGAAAGCCATTTCTCCGTGCGATGCTATCTGGAGCAATTTCCTTGCCAGCCCCACAGGGCTGTGCATGAGATCCAGCTGGGCTGCCAGACTGCCGGGGAGCACAGCGGGGCTGGCAGGGAGATGAATCTTAAGAAGGTCTCTCTTGCAGCTTATTTTTAGACAAAGATGTTTATTCACTGCTCTTCTGCTTGTCTGTCGCTGCAAAATTCATGTCCCTCCTCTCGCTCTGAGGAGGAAGAGCATCTTCTCTGGAGGTCCTGCTTGAGCTGCCCTGGTTCCAGCTTTCGTGGACCTCCTGTAGGACACGGTTTTCCTCCTTCTCCCTCCTGTTTTAAGGCTATTGCTCCTGGGATTAGATAAATTGTATAGTGAAGGGAATAAATCCACCAGACGTCAGTGCTGTGGTCTTGCCAAATAGCCCGAGAGCAGCTTTGAAGGAGCCACCAAAAGGAAAGGCAGGGACCAAGTCAACAGATAACCAGCTGGCACTACCAGGCTGAGCCTTCAAGCAGCTTGACCATCCCACGTCGTTACATCTGCAGGGTCTTTTGAGTCGGTCCTGTTTGGAAAACAAAATCTGTACTTTCCTTGGAAAACTGAGATAAAATATGTATTAATTTACTGTCTTGTGGGTACTAAATACAGCTAATTAGAAACTTGTGTGAAGGGAAAGGCTAATTATAGCCAGGGTGTTCAGAAGTAGGAGGCCATGCTTACTTTCCAAGTCTGTTCTTTGCCTGCTAAGTGGACAGGGTGCAAAAGTGCCATATGCTTCTTGATCCATAGGCGACCTCAGGGGGTGTGCTGTATAGCGCATGCACGGGCCAACACTTACCTGCCCTTCCCATCCACGTGGCTGCAACGAGAAATGATGGGATTCTATTGCAGCAAGGAGATTTTCTAATAATGAGAAGAGGGAAGTCCTGCCATAAATGGCTTGGGAAGGGTCCGTGGCAGGAGACCTTCAGGACCAGACAGGGCAAACCTGAGCTGAGAAGGATCCAACACCAAGATTAATAAAAGGAAGATTTTATAGCAAAAGACTTTTAAAACCCATGTGATGCTGCCGTCATTTTTTTTATCTGAACAGGTGTCTCATTTGGTTTTTTAGAGCGGTTTCAGGAAGGCTGAGGGTCTTTCATATGTTAATGCTTTCATTTATCAACTATTTAAGTGTCTGTTCTGTTCAGGTTTCTTCTAGTGATTATGTGCCAGGCAATCAGTTTTGGGTCTCCGCTTTTGAAGGGATTTAAGAGTCGGGGGGAGGGAAAGGAGCGAGAGGCAGGTCTGAGTGTTATTCTAATTATAAGAAAATATCTCTTGGAAGAAAATAGGCAATTATGAGCAACGAATTTAAATCAGCCACTCAGAGGTTACAGCGCAACACATGCCTGGTTTTTAAAGGGGTGAGTGGGTGGAAGATAACCTCTCCGTCATACCAGGATGAGGTTTGACAGGGGTGTTTCATGGCAGGGCAATGGGTTTGCTGTTGGGTTGTTTTTTTTTTAACTGGAGGGAAAGTGTGAGCGAAACAGAATTGGCTTTGGTTTCCGTTTGAAAAAGCTCCTCAGTTCGGTGCCATCGCTCCGTGGGCGTGCTTCGGCAGTGGTTGGAGTTAATAAAAATTGGAGAAGCCGTCAATGTCCTCAGGCTTGGTAAATGTCAGCCAATTTGGCCAGTCTCACTGAAAACCAGCGCTGGAAAGCCTCGTTGGTCAGGCTGTAATGCTGCAAGGCAAAGGGAAGGTGCGGGGTTGTCACGGGGGGGTCTCCAAGTCCGTGGGTGGTGCAGAATCATTTATATTTTACATCCTGTAGTCTTAACAAGCTAAATAGTGACCTTTAAAAATGCCAGCAAAGAAGCTTTGAGATGCTCAACAACATCGAAAATCTCCTTTTTCAGTCATTTGATACCCACAGGAAAACAGCCATGAGAGCCCAGTTTTAGGCACCGGTTTGCAATGGCCGGTGAGGGATGCTCAACGCCGGTGTTGGCAAGTCCGAGCACTCGACGGCACCAAAATCCCAGCTGTGATTTGCACAGGTAACACATCTCAAGGGTGTTTTCATTAATCTGTGCCAGCATTTGGGCAGATTTGGGGCAGGTGCATATAGAAATGGAAAGCTGGAAGAGGCGTGGCGGGGCTTTGAGCAGCCTGGGGCCCCGTGTGTGCACCCGCTGTGCGTGGGAAGGTGCATTACAGGCACATACAGGCCTGGGATGTGAAGGGAGGGGTGGGATTTGGGGCTTGGACCTCAGCCGACTGACCAGAGGACCCAGCACTGGACAATATTTCCCCGATTACCTGTGGCTAAAGCAAGTTGTTCTTTTCCCACTCCTTCCTTCTCTCATTTTTCAGTGTCTCTGGTTCATGCCCCAGTTTGTCAAACGGTGACGCTTTCCGAGGCTCTCCTGAGAGCCATCCCCTGCAGAAATCTCGAGGCCATCCTTTCAACGAGGCTTTTACGTTTGCTCCTCACTGCAGATGCACGCAGCCGCCCGTTTGCAGCAGCAGACGTCAAGGTCAGGCGGCTGGGGATGTAGCAAAGGGAGAGATGCCTTTTTTCACCCTCGTCTGCCTCTTTGGTGGCCACCACGCTCCTTCCTCAACCAAGGCTTGCCAGCAAAACACTCTGCAGCAGGGTAGTATCTGTAATGCCAAAGTCTTTCTAGCCTTGAACTAATGGACTAGCTGGACAGAAAAGAGCAGACTTGGAGATGTGCCCCTCCAAGAGCTTCTGGCACAAAGCAGCTTCATTGAGCAGCAATTATTATATTATCTCCATAAATATTTTAACTTCTCAAGCAAAGCAAGGAGGAAATAACTCTTCAGGGTGGAATTAATAAGACCAAACCTCATTAAATCTCCCTAGGATAGACTGACAAATGTTTTAATAAGACAATGGGAAGGATTCCTTTGGAGCTGGTCTTCGTAATGACTTGTTTTTGCAACGCCAAATAAGACATTTGCTAGAGGAGAGCCCGAGGGATTGCTGAAAAGCCTCTGAGCACACGCATTTCAGACCCAGCTCCTGAAAGCAAATGTCACAGCTGGGTTGGCAAATGGCCAGAGTTAGTTAAGCGGGGGAAAAAAACCCCACCGTTGTTTTAATTTCAGAGCTATTGGACTTACTGGCCTGCCAAAAAGCATCAGATCTTCACGGACACCCTAATATTCCTCTGCACCGGCTGGCATAGCTTTGTACCCAACATCCATCCATCCAATGAATCTCGATGTAGGGAGTTAAGCTGATTTAAATGAACGTGGGAATCACCTGTACGATTTTTCGTAAAGCTGAACCAAGATTATAGGCTGTAGTTAGGTAATAAAATCCCCAAATTTAACTACACGTACTCTCACAGCCTTATATTCTAACACCTGGAGCCAGTCCGTGTGATCAGACAGCACTCAGCATAGCCTGCGCCTTCATAAATATGATTTTCCAAAAGGAGCAGGCTCCTGTGCTCGGGAGAGCGATCTGTTCACACGAGGCATGGGAAGCGTTGATCAGGAATTGTTTGGTGGCATTTGCAGGAGACAGGCTATGGAGTCTTGGAGAGCAGCAGAAAAATGGAGGTAAATAGTAGCACGTTACCCCATTTATTTGACGTATGGATTGAAATGGAAAAGCAGTGGTGCACTCTTCGCACCTCTGGAAGGGAAACTGAGTGTGGGATAAACAGCACGGAGCGGATGTAAAATCAGTCGATGGGCTTGGAGCACCAGTGGGGGATGTGGTACATGGTTCGGACAACTATCAGAGGAGAAGAGGACAAGGCAGTGGTGTTGCAGATCTCACTGGAAGGGACGTTAATGGGGAATTACTGTGTCTTTGCAGTGCAATAGGGCTTGGAGCAGCAGTGGGGGTCTCGGGGCACAGGGACCTGGGTGCAGCCCCCAGCTCCGGCCAGCCCCGTGCTCGCATCCAGCCCCCGTGCCTGACAGGGCAAATCATGTCCCAGAAAACTTGCGCTCTTAATTAAAAGAATAATCTAGTCAGCCACTCGAAGGAGCACAGCTCCGTGTTTAGCGGCGGCAGCTCCCAGAGGCCTGCAGGTCTGTATTAAATCCACGAGGAGGGACATAGCCCCCAGCCCGCAGGAAGAGCCGCCCTCCGCCGAGGCAGCAATCAGATCCCCAGCGCCAGCAATCAGAGCAGGGCTGGGTGCGAGAGTTAATCAAAACCTATCTGTAATTATAGCAGAGCCTGTTTGAGTGCCTGATTAATATATTTACGCCTTCGTTACGGGCAGGCTGCTGGTTGCAGGCAGGGGTGTGTGCGGGGGGAGCAGCCGTGGAGGGGGGGAACCGCAAAAGAAATTGTTTCAGGTCCCACATGCAATGATATGTCTTTGCCAAGGAGATTTATCGGTTTAATACACCCTCCTTAGCCAGCGTGTGGATAGTGGAAGATACATTAAATGATAAAATAATTGCCTGGGCGAAGGGGCGGATTTGGCCCGGTGTGGAGCTCTTTCCAAAGCGTGCTGGCAGAGGAAGACGAAGGGTGAGGTACCTTGACAGTGAATTTAATACACAGTCTATACAGAGTTGTTCAGACGTGACATGTATGTCTGGGTGTATATGTATAATATGGTGCTTGGAAAGAATACACATATGTATATATATAGTGTATATTGCACATTCTGAGCAAGTTGTGAGTATTTTTCTAGGGAGAACAGAGCTTGTCCAGCTATCCAGGAATATTTGGGACTGCATTCAAATTTTTTTTTCCCAATCCAAACGCTCAACAGATGTTTTCACATCACTCCCTTGGCTCTATTGCTGTTGATTTGTCTCACGGGGGTGCCTGTGCTTCCCACGGGGGGGGCCCAGTGCGGTGCTCCACCAGCTGCCACATCCGTGGTCCCAGGCTGCCTGTTCATCACTCTCCCTGCCTGCATGGGGCAAGGGAAAACTGAGCAGGACTTGTCAGGAGAGGTCCAACTTCGGCATGGTGGCACCGGTGTCCCAGTCCAAAAAGCCCAGCAGCAACCCCCTTTGTAGCAGGCAGGGAAGCGCAGCCAGCCCGGGAGGCTGCGTGGTCTCATGGCATGGCATCCGCTGCTCCACTCTTTGGTAAAGTAAGGCAAAATCCCAAAGGGGAGAGTGAAGGAGACATCGATCTTTGGTTCCCCCCGGCGAGGCAGAGGAGGTCTCGAGGCAGCCCAGATGGGGACACAGCTCCATCACGCTCATTTGTATGGGCGAGTGGTGCCGCACCGGCTGCACTTAGTTTCAGGGCATTATAAATCTCACTCGTAACAACCAGCAGGTGAGTGGGTTTTTCTAAGCTGGCTGACCTTGTTTTCAAATATCACCAGGCCGTGGAGGAAGGAGATAACTTGGAGGCGATCACTCAGGGTTAAGGGTTGTGTTTCTGAGGCTTTGATGGTCCCTGGCCAGGGAGATCCCCTCTCTCCTGTCTGGTCTTCTGACGCATCTCCCCATCTCCTGCACTGCTGCTGCTTTACTCCCACTGACCTGACTGTTGATAATGGTGGTGTTGGTGGAGCGCACTGGGCTGTGCTGGGGAGCGCTGGGGCTGCAGCGGGGAGCATGGTCCTGCTTAGAGAAAGGCTCAGAAGGTGGCAGGCTCCCATGTGTGCTGCCAAGTGCATCCCCCAAACCCGAGGAGCATCCCGGTGCTTGGTCCTCATGCAGATCTGCTGCAGCCCAAGGAGCACCCTGAGCCAGTCCCATCTCTGTTTGACCAGTGTCCTGGGACGGGCTGTGCTGGTGAAAGAGCAACGCAGCGCATCGATCCCTGCCCTCCTCATGTCTCCCTCCCTGCCACCCAATGGTGCTACAGCGAGCAGCTGCAGGAGATCATGAGCACGGCTCGCTGCGTGGCAGTTTGCTTCAGCATCGCTGTCCAGCGATGATCACCATGTCGTGCGCATCCCCCAGAAACACCGTGGCTGTGACGGGGAGCGGAGCAAGTTTTTTGTGTTAGAGAGAAGTTATTAACTGCTGCACTAGGTGGATGCTCAAGAAGCCATCAAGAAACTCTTGCTGCCCTACGAAATCAGGGGTGAGAAATCAGCTCTGCGACCAGTTTCCCCAGAAGTGTTTTTCTTCAGCTAATTCTTCTTTTATGATTTAAAATAAGAGATAAAGGCCCTCTGGGTTCTTGCAGAGCCGCTCTGGTTGCCATGGAAATAACCCTCGTTAATCGCTTCACCATAAAACAAGAATAATTTGCTTTGGGGAGCTTGGGGTACTCATGTTGTGCCGCTGCGTGCTCAGATAACTGGTGGTGCTGTGACCGCTCCGGTCTCACCTCTGAGTTTGGTCATTGCCAGCGGCATGCAGGGAGCTGGGAGCGTCTGTCCTCATCTCATGGCACCAAGAAGTTGTGAGTCCCGGAGGAGTCCCGTGCCAGGAGGTGCCGGCACGCAGGGACGGGCTGCCCGGCAGGGGTTTGTCTGGGCCATGTGCTGTCCCAGCAGGCACTGATGGGTTGGAAAGAGTCTGGGGAAAAAGTGATGCTAGTGAGTTTGGGTTTAGAGGAGCCTTTTTTTTCACTGCAAGTTTTTTTTAGCTCTGATGCTGAGTGGTTAGCTTCAGCCAGACCTGGTGTGGCCAGTGGCCTGGCTAGGCTGGTCTTGGTCTGGTTGGCTGGGGTCAGACCAGTTGGACTGGTGTTGGACTGGCTGGAGTGGTGTCAGGCTAATGTTGGACTGGTTTTACCAGTGTTGGACTGGTTGTGCTGGTGTCGGTCCGGTTGTGCCAGTGTCCTGCCTCTGCTGGTGGCTGGCAGGAGGTGGAGGAGCAGGACCGTGCCATGAGCAGGGCGCAGCAAGGCTATGCTGGGGAAGGGACCCGGCGCGCTTTAATCAGATCAGTTGTGCTGTTAAAACATTTTATTAAGTGTTTTCTGTCTTGGGAAGGTTTGGATTACCCTGGGAGCTTCTGTCGCTCGAACAGCTCGTCCTCCTCCACCAAAGCTCCCTGGGAGCAGCCTGCCTGCTGCTGAAGGCATTCCTGCTCCGCAGGCTGTCTCCATCCTGCCTCTGGCCCCAAACGGCCAGAGCTTTCCTTTTCTCCTTCTGAAAAAAAACCCTCACGCCGAAATATGCTGAGGCTCTTGTCTCGCAGCGCGGGACGGGAGGGAGGCTGGGTGGGGACTGCCACAGCTTTCTGCTGCTGGCTTGGAGGCATCTTCAGCTTGCGGGTCCCCAGTGAGAGCCATGTTAATCATCCCAAACCCCTTTTACTTTAGCGCTGGGTTGGCCGTACTGTTGTGGACTAAGGCACTAAATAACATGCTGAAGCTCTCGGAGTAGGGATCTTCAAAGCACAGGAGGGGCCACTTTTCATACCTGCACCCGCTGGCTCTCGCCCTGCAAGGCAATAATAAAGTAATTTAAGATCACGGTAAAGAGAGCAACTATGGGCTTTGGGTAATCGCCTCTTTACGTTGCTTTATTTATCTATAAGTAAAGCAATGCTGATGTGCCTCGCTGCCCACACTCCCTCCTGTCACAGCCTCTGTAAGTCTGTCCCAGGGGTGACGGATGCTGGAGGGGCTATATGCTGGGTGACCCACGGATGCTGGTGGGCTATATGCTTCCCGTGGGGTGGAACAGCGCGTGCTCATTCCTCCTCTGGCCCTTATGGTTGGGGACACAGAGGGGACCAGCTTGCACGTGGGATGTTGGAGGGATGCTGCAGCAGCCGGGGTGCCCGCCAGCACTGGCCGGTCGGCGCTGGGTCTCACCGTGCTCGCTGTCTGCCTTGGCAGGTGTACGAGAGCGGCAGCAACGTGGACCAGTTCGTGACCCGCTTCCTGCTGAAGGAGACGGCGAACCAGACCCAGTCGCTGCTGAGCTCCGTGGAGAGTGCCGTGGATGCCATTGATGAGCAAACCAACCCTGCCAGGTCCGTGGCACCTCCCGCCCTCCTTTCTGCTTCCCGGTTGATTTTGGTGCAGGGGGATGGAGGGAGAGGTGGAGGATGCTTTTGTGGGGTGAGGGAAAATGCAGCAGCCGGTGTGCGGGAGCACAGGGGAGCCAGGCGAGCGGCTGCCTTTCTCTCTGCCTCCCTTCCCAGCTTCCTGAGAGGTCTCGGAGCTTTCCTTCACCACTCTGTCCTGCCCTGTCCCTTACTCACCTGCAGCACTAAGGGTCCTTCTTGACCCCTTCACCCACGAGCCGTGCAGGGGGGGATGCAAACAAGGGGGCAGCACCCTGGGGCTGGGCTGGACAGCGCTGGGTGCACGGGGCTGCTTCTCTGAGCAAAGTCACTGGTCCCATCCAGGGCAAAACACAGGCACCAGCAGCAGGGTGGCTGTGTCTGGGATGTGCTGGGGATAGCCTGCAGTGGGCAGCTTCCCGTGCTGGGGATGCTGTCCCTCCTGCCGGGGTACCCAGCGGGTGAAATCATCCACAGATACGAAAGGTGCTTGTGCCCTGGGGACAGGTACCGCCGTCCTCGGGTCCCGTGTGAGGGGACCGTCCCCATCCCAGCAGCCCGGCACATGCTACTGAGCTTGGAGAAGACAGAGGAGATGATAGTTTCAAGATTTCTCAAGTGCTGCCAGGGCTAAAATATAAGAGGTACCCGGCAGCATAGCCCAGACCTCAGTGTCACTCGCCTCCCCGGAGTACCGCCATCACCGGCTGTAACCAGGACAGGTTGCCACGGAAACCGTTCATCAGATGCTCGTGAAGCGAATCCCTCTCCTGCCATACCTGCAAACCAGGAGGCCACGGGATGCTCCAGGGATGCCTTGGCTTCCCCCAGCCATGGGCGGGCAGAGAGGGGCCAAGGCACATGGACCACAGAGAGTGAAAATCCCAGCTCCCCGCTGGCACACCGCAGGGGCCGACGTGCCCGAATGCTTCACCGCAGCCAGGTCTTGGCATTTTGGATTTTAACAACATCAGCAGCAGTTGCATCCCGGACAGGCGGCAGTGGGCTGGTCTCACAGGAGCTGTTGCTGCCTGGGACACAGTGAGATCCTGGGCAGCTCTGGTGACATCTCACCAGCTTTCCTAGGAAGAATTCTCTGGGTTTCATCACCCCACATCGCTTTCTTCTCCTCATTTTGGAAGGAAACCGCTGGCCTGTGGCAAACCTTGTACAAAACACGTGGAAAAAGTAAGAGCTCCTGGGAAACAATGAGGAGGAAACAAGCCCAACATCAGATGGAGCAATTAGAGCCCATGAAAGACTTTGCTGGCTTTTATTTGCCAATGTGTGGGCCCAGTTCATAATGAGGAGTATTGTAGTTGTTTTCTCATGGTGATAATAGCCAAAAAAAAAAAAAAACCAAAAACCCACAAAAAATGATCTCATGCATCCGCGTGAAGACAAAGAGGTGGCCTAAAAAGCACCAAAATAAAGGGCTGTAAAACGAAGTGTGAGAGCAGAGCATCCAAGCCTGAGACACCTCATTAAATTGTGAATAAAAAGGAATGTCTGTCTGTGCTCGCCTAATTTCCTGCCTATTGACTGGGGATTATTCAGCGCGGCAGTGGGATTACTGCACAGCCTGTAGCGACGGGGATTTTCCTGCCACTTTTATCGCTGTTCTTGCTTCTTTATCTTGGGGATGTTCTTCGGGACCAGAGCCGCTCATCACGTTCCCGTATGCATGGTCAAGTCCACACTGTCTGAATTTGGGGGACAACAGCAGCCCGGACATTGCTCCCTTGGCATCAAAGGAGCCAGCCAAAATTGCCTGGGGTAGCCGGGGAGGGTAGAGAGCGCACCCGGCTGCTGAGCTTCGGAGGGAGCCGGGTGCCTGGGGAGGGACAGGAGGGCAGGGACGATGCTGGCCGGTGTTGTGCCCATCGGCTCCCCGGCGCTCAGCGTCTTGTCTCCAGCTGGGAGATGCACGGCTGGCAAGAGATGCCAAGAGGAACCGGGGTTCCTGGGCACCTCCATCAGCGGGCAGCCGGCACGGAGCTGCTCTCACTGGAAGGAAACACTGGAAACTCTTTGAGCACCTCGGACTTTCCCTCTGAGGCTCAGGCTTCCCATCGGTGGAGGAGGAAGGAAAGAGAGGGTCATCCTTCCCAAAACCCATTCCCATCTCGCAGCACACGGATGGCAGTTGCAAACCCTTGTGGGGATGGCAGGTCTTACATCCTCTCTGGCTTGCAAATGAACAAGGGCCGGGGGGACCACCGAGGACCTGGGGCTGGATGGTCATTGATGTCTCAGGGGTATGTGCACGCACACACGCACACACACACACACGTTCCTTTTCTTCAAACGGTGTTGCAGGATGAGCCAGGCCAAATGGGCTTTGTAGCCCCAGAGGAAGAAGCAAGGTGGAGGAGATGCTACGGTGGATGTGTCTCCATTCCCCAGGAGAACCGCGGCTGCAGCCTGTTGGTGGGATGCACGGCCAGGCTGCCAGGCGGGCAGGCTTTCCCTGCTCACAGGCAGCAATTTGGGCATGGGCAGCCTGTGTGCTGCCTGCGTGACAGCAACTTTTCCCATGTGTTAGTCACCAAAGCCATCCAACTGCAAACCCAGCCCCGCTAAGGTGCAGCCAGCTGGCTGGGCACAGCTACCGGCACCTGAATGCCCAACGTTGCAGGTATCTCTCTAGGGGAGAAAAAATCCCCGAGGGCTGCAGGAGATGCCGGGAGGGCTGCTGCGGGGTTTCATAGGCAGGAAAGAAAAGTGACAGGTTCTGGGAGCAGCCCACTGATGTTGCTCTAATTCCGACCCGCTCCTCACGCCGGGTGATGCTGAAGGATGGTATGGGAGGGAAGCCTGCGCTGCTTGGGCACGGGGTGGGCGCGTGGTGGGTCTGGCGTCAACAGCAGAGCTGCCAAAAAGGATGCTCCAATGTCGGCTCCCCAGGGCCGGCTCATGCCGTGCTGTACGTGCCCGGCTCTGCCCTCCCTGACGGCCTTATGCTCTCTGGTTGCAGGCACTACGCCAGCAAGGCTGGCCATGGTCTGATGGACACCTGGTACGACAGCCCCGTGCCCAGCTACTCTCCTACCAGCTGGATGGTCCCCAGGGAGCACGGGAAGAGCTTCCAGACTGGTAAGTGATGGGCGCTTCCCGGCCTCACTGGCAGCCTGGGGTGGCTCTAGGCGCTCGGGGAAGGGAGCTGCAGTCCTGGCAGCAGCACGGAGGCGATGCTCGACTTCCCCGGAGGGCAGCGGGGCTCTCGGGGGGTGCCCGTGGGTGCCTCTCACTCCATCACTGCCTCCTGGCTCCGCACAGGTTCCCCCGACACCAAGGCGGAGGGGCTGGAGGGGCAGATCAACAGGCTGGCCGACCTGATCGGCAGGCTGGAGGACAAGGTAAGGGCCAGCGTTTCCATGCACGGGGCTGTCCCTTGGGTGTCCCCGCAGCCCCACCACCTCCCTGCCCTGGTTGGGACGGAGGTGACCAAGAGGTGGCCATGCCCGTCCCTGTGCCGTGGCGTGCACGGGCCACAGGTGGGAGCTGGGTTGCTGGTGGTAGTGGTGGAGGATATTACATCTGATGAGCTGACGGCAGCTATTGAATGTGGAACAATTAACTGTAAGTTCATTTAAACAAGAAAAAAACATAAGGAAGAAGGCAACGTCTCTTGCAGAGGCAGTCTTACTCCATCTAGGGACTGAAGGAGAAAATGTTGCAGTGCAGGAGATGTTTCTGAAATCCTCCTGGTTTGCACTCTCAGGGCAGGGGAAAGGTGGTGCTGTACGTGGGGGCAGAGAGCTGCCACGAAGGTTGATGGCAGAAAAATGTCGATCACGGATGCCAGAGGAAATAAGAGCGTGCCCAGGGCTGGGAAGGCGCAAGTGGGCACTGAGGAGGAATGGGTACCCCTGCTCCTGCCACCCCAGGGATGATTCAGGGACCGTGAAAAGGTGACAGCTGTTTTGGGGCTGATGTGAGGACATGGAGTCGGGGATGTCGGCTGCAGTGGAAGCATGGGGAGCTTTTGCAGAGGGTCCTGATGGGAGGGCGCGAAGGTGCAAATGGCTCTGGGAGCCATCCCCTGCAGAGAAGGAGGCACAGCCCATCATGCCAAGCACTGGGGACAAAAACCCGCCGGCCTGGGAGGGATACGCAGCCTCAGCCCACCCCCCCGCTGCTTTTTCCCCTTTTCCCAGACTCTCTGGTTTGACCTGCACCAGCGGCTGTCGGACAGCGAGAGCACAGCTTGCACGGTGAGAGTGCCCGGCCACCACCCACGTGGTGCCGGGGTGTCCCTGCAGCGTGGCATTCGACTTGGGGGGGGGTTGGCGGGGTGTGGGTCACTGTGTTTTTCGGGTCTCACATGACACTGTGTTTTTGGGGGGGCCTGGCAGTACCTCCTCCTGGTGCGGGACGAGATGACAGTGTCGCACAAGCACCTGGGCGAGTTTTGCAGCTCCCTGAAGCAGTACCTGAAGAGCGTGGCCGGGGAGCGGGACTGCTTCCAGTGGGTACCACCGGCAGCCGCGCATCGGGGGGCTGGGGGGGCTCGAGGGGGACAGGGGATGTCCAGCTGCCCTGGCAGCAAGGGGCACCCCACCAAGTGAAGTGCTGAGGCAAAACAGCCAGGATT
Source organism: Gymnogyps californianus (assembly GCF_018139145.2). Taxonomy (NCBI): domain Eukaryota; kingdom Metazoa; phylum Chordata; class Aves; order Accipitriformes; family Cathartidae; genus Gymnogyps; species Gymnogyps californianus. The sequence goes on from NC_059482.1 coordinate 20,705,549, forward strand.
TGGGGGTGTAGTGATGCTCGGCCACCAAAACCCTTTTGCATGGGCTGGGGAGTGCCGAGGGGGGGCTCCCCTCATCTAGGCTGCTGGGGCTGGGGTCACCCCTCAGTGGCCCACCCTACAGCATGCCTGTGGCTGCAGAGGCCGAGGAGGGAGGGATGCCCCGTGGTTTGGGGCTGACCCCTCTCCCTGCTCCCGCCAGCGTCACCGCAGTGAAGCTGCCCGACGGGGTCACCTTCATCGTCTACGAGTTCTGGGAGACTGAGGAGGACTGGAAGAGGTAGGGGAGGGGGTGCAAAAAGCTCATTTTTGGGTGGGGTGCTTGGGCGTGGAGGGGTGTTGGAGCTGCTGAGCCCCGAGCTCTGTCCCCTGTCTGATGACAGGGGTGAGGATCTGTCTGTCTGTCCTGGGGCTGTCACTGTAAAGGGGACAGGGGGCTTTGGACGTCTCTGTGCATCTCCCACCTGGGGACATGGCTTTGGGCATGGGGCATGGGAGGTCTCGCTGTCCTGAACCATGGCAGGGTGCTTTGCCCAAGGGGACAGTGAGCGGGATTGCTGGCACCCAGCCCCTGCAAGAGCCGATGGGGTTGCGGAGGGCTGGGGTGGTGATTTAGGGGGAGGCTGTCACCCACTCTCTCCCGCCCGGGCGCAGGCATCTGCAGAGTGCCACCTGCAAGGGCTTCCAGCACGTCAAGGTGGACACGCTGAGCCAGCCCGAGGCCGTCTCCAGCGTGGCCGTGCCAGGTAGGAGGGCGGCCACCCCACAGGGTGGGGGACAGGGACCCCCGGGTGGCCAGCACCACTCCCACTGTCAGGGAGCAGGGTGGGCAGGGGGCACGGCATGGGGGGCAGCGCGGGCTGGGCTGGGTGGGACAGGAGGATGTGAGGTGATGCGGGTCTGGGCAGGGGTGACCCTCTGGTGCCGTTCCCCTGCAGCCGCCTGGTGCACCCTGAGCCGAGAGTGACCATCAGTGCCGGGGGCCCACCAGCACCCATCCCTGCTGCAGGGTGGCCGTGACCCCCTGCGTGGCTGGGGGGTGGGAGGTGTCGGTGTGACCTGTCTGCAGTGAAGGAAACCCCCGTGTGTGTCCCCAGCACCCCGTAGGGTCCCCCCCTCCAGCTACCCCATCACCTGGATCTCCTCTCTGTGGTGTGATGTGGTCTTGGGGTGGGGGTGGGGGGCCCTGGGGTCTGCCAGGGAGGGGCTGGCAGGGTTTGGGGGGGCATTCCCCAGGCATGGGCAGGCAGGGAGTGGGGGAGGCAGGGTACAGGCAGCCAGGTGATGGGGAGGGGGCAAGGCAAGGGGAGGGAGCCACTGATGAGGAGCAGGGATGGGAGTGGGAGGCTGGAGCCCACCTGGGGGGGGTAAGTTGGGGGGAGTCCCTACTAGTCCCCAGGGCCACCTGAGGAGGGGGCTGGGTGGGGTGTGAGGCTGTGCCCAGTGCAGTGTGTGTGTGCCTGCAGGGACGGGGACCTGTGTCCCCGGGGGGGGGGTCAGGGCGGTGGCGAAGTGGGATATCCCTGCCCCGGGGGTGCCCTTTAGTCCTGTGGGGTGCGGGTGGTCCTGAGGGGTTTCCTTCGCGTGTGCGTGGTGGCAGCGGGTACCTTGCAGGCGTGGGGGTGGCTGCCTCCCGCCCCCTTCCTGGGGTCTGTACGTCTGTCTGTCTGTCTGTCTGTCTGTGTGCAGCGCTTGCTGCCCGTCCTGCCCCCACCCCGCCGTGCCCGGGGGTCCCTCAGGGCGCGTGGCGCAAGGCCCTCGCCAATACCCTGTCCCGTCTTTATTAGCCGCTGTACAACGGGAACAGTGATGCCAAATAAAACCATGATGGGATCCAGCAGTTTAGCTGTGTCCAGGGCGGCTGTCCAGGGCGATGGGGCTGGGGGGGTCATGGTGGGGGGCACGATGGGGGGATCCACAGCCCCTCAGTGCAGCAGCCCCAGCACGGCCAGGGCAGCACTCTGCCCGCAGACGAAGGCACCGCAGAGCACGGAGAGGACACCCCAGGCGATGAGAGCAGCCCTGCGGGGACATGAGCAGGGGGCCAGTGGGACAGAGTCGACCCCCAGTAACGTGCCACCCCTTGGCCCCCGGCTCCCCCGGGTGTGGGGCACTCTGCGGGGTCTCAGCCTCCTCTGCTCTGCATCGCTCCCGGCAGATAGCCGAAGACCCCGGCAGCCCCTCCAGCTCATCCCCTGTGTCCACTGCAATGACACACAAAACCTGGTCAAAAGCCTGGCAGCCGCCACCACGAGCCCATCCCCAGTTCTGCCTGCGCCTGGTGGCCCTGCCGAGAGGGCACAGACCCACATCTGCCCCTCGTGCTCGGGCACGGCTTCTCCCACACACCCCCAGCCCCCACCCTACTGCCACATGCCCCCACCCCTGTCCCCTCCCCAGCTCCATCCCCCGCCCTGGGACCTGTGGGTCTGCACCTCCCTGTGCCCCTCTCCCCAGGCACGCAGCCCCCCCGCCTCGGCTGGACACCGAGCCCCCGGGACGCGGCACTCACCCCCAGACCCTGCTGCTGCTCCGTCGCGGGATCGTCGGCACCATGCACCTTCCCGAACTGCCCTGGGCAGGCTGGGACTGTCCCCTCGCTGTACCCATTGCCCTGGCTCGTGTTGTCCCCTCTCCTCGTGACGGCACTCCCGGGCTCACGACCTGGCAGGTCTCCCCGAGGGACCTCTCCAAGTCCTTGTCGCTGACCTGGGTGCCCCTGCTCGCCTCCTGCCTTGGCCCCCCCAGCACTTTGGCACCCCTGGGGGCATCCTTGCCCCTGCCCAGACAGCCATAGTCCCCCCCAGGGCACCCTCTTGGCTGAGACCCCAAGGTCCTGGGGTGCTCCCTCCAGCTGCTATGGGGGACAGGACACCCCCCACATCACCTCCATCCTCACTCAGACTCTGCTGCTCCCCCACGGGCACTGCAGACACGCTTTGGCACACGTTTATCCCAAAACTCACCAGCACCGTGCCAAGTCCCCCTGACATGCACTGCTGCTGTGCCCCAGCCTCTCTGGCTGGGAGTGGTGATGGGCACGCACCGCCGCGGCACAACAGACACTGAACACCTGATGGCTGCCCGCCTTGGGGCACCATGCCCCTCTGAACACCCCCCGACACCCCCACCCCCACACCCCCAGCCCCCACCGGGTGCCCCAGTGCCTCCAAACCCCTCAGCTCTCCTTCCCCTACAGCTGCTCTGCCTTGCAAGGGATCTGGTACCTGGGCACACCCCTGGTACTCAGGGACACCCCTGGTACCCAGGCACATCCCCAATGCCTGGGCACCTCCCCAATGCCTGGGCTCATCCCTGGTACCCTGGCACAGCCCCAGTACCTGGGCACATCCCTGATACCCAGGCACATCCCCAATGTCGGAGCACATTCCTCCATACCCACCCTTCAGCCCCACCGCAGACCCCACGTCCTGCAGCAAGTGCTCCTGCTTTCAGTGCCTACAGGCGCCCCAAATCCCCCCCAAATCGTGGGTCACGGAATGCCACACCCTGCCCCTGCCCCTGTCCCTGCCCTTGCCCGCCGCCACCGAGCCCGCAGACACTCACTTTTTGCGTGGCCCGAGGGTGCGGGTCCCGGTCATGCACACCAGGCACAGCCCTGCCGCCAGCGCACAGGCTCAGCCCCGCCGCCACGACCCCCCTCACCCAGGCCTCACTGCAGTGTCCCCCCACAAGCACACCCCTGTGCCCCCAAAACGGGGCCAGGGTGGGCCACCCACCACTGCAGCCCCAACCCCCACCCCACGATGCTCTTGGCATCAGCGACCCCTCCCCTCCCTCCCACTGCTCACTCTTGCCTGGGAAGATGAAGATGAAGAAGGCGCTGATGCCCCCGATGAGCTCGATGACCTTGCCGATGTCCGGGACGAACAGGGCGATGGCGAGCGTGGCGGCCATCCAGGCGACCGTCAGTGCCACCCGGCTCCGCCGCTCGTGCGCCTCGGGCACCGCCGTGGCACTGCGCTTGGGGGTCGCCCACACGTCCCGCACCACCGACCTGGGGGGTGGGGGGGAGGTCAGGGGGCTGATGGCACCCAGCGGAGCCACACCAGCCAGGGGGGACACCCGGCTCGCCACCATCCCCTCACCTGCTCAGCAGCACCACGATGGGGTAGATGGTGACAATGGAGACGCCGAAGAGCAGGCGGGCGATGATGACGACCGGGTCGTTCCCTGGGTAGGACATCAGGACGTCGGATGCCACGGCCTCGCCGAAGGTCAGGTAGCCGTAGAGCCCTGCCGACGGGGAGGCAGAGGTGGGTGGCCGTGCCGGTGAGAAGGACAGAGGAGCGCTGAGGAGGATGGATGAGCCCTGGGGACAGGGGACTCCCGGGGCAAGGAGAGGGTGAAGGGCTCCGGTGCTGGGGTTACCGGTGAGGGAGTAGATGAGCAGGCAGATGAGCATGGAGAGCACGGAGACAGCGACCCAGTGGGAGAAGCTCTGGTTGTGCATGCTGCTGTAGATGGCCACGCAGGCCTCGTGGCACTGCAAGGCATGGGGGGATGGCACTAGGACCCCGTGCAGGGACAACCCCCACCCCCAGCGCCTTCCCTCCCACCCATGGGTGCCCTGCCCCGCTCTCCCCTGTCCCCAGGGGCTTGTGTCCTGCCCACAGCCACCTCTGGTGACAGCCACGAGTCCTCTTCCCTGCAACTCCACCTGCAAGGGATGGTGTCCCCATGGTCTGGGATGCCGTGGGGGGCTGCCAGCACCGCCCTGGCAACCGGGGACAGTGGAGCCAGGGTGACCTACCTGGAAGCCGAAGCAGATGGTGGGGATGACGCTGAAGACGGAGGCCCAGGAGGAGGCCCTGTGGCATGGCGGGGAGGAAGCGCAGAGCGAAGGGCATGAGGCCCCCAGAGGCAGAGGGGACCTTCGTGGCATAAGCTGTGAAGCCTGGATCCCACTGCGGGAACCTCCCACCCGGTGATTTTCGGAGAAGGCGGGGATTGCTGGGGTGAAAGCTGGGGCTGGGGGCTGCCACCCACCCACCACCCTGCCAGTGCTGTCCCCATCTCACCCTCCCCACCCAGGGCTACCCCCTGCACTGCCTCCAGCCCTGCCCCATGCCACTGCTGATGCCCCGGAGGATGGGGTGGGAGGGATGCAGCGCTGACCCCCCCTACCTGGAGGGCTGGGGGGGCTCGGGCGAGCCCAGGCTCTCTGCCTGCAGGTGGTATTTCAGGATGATGACCAGGGTGAGGTAGCAGGCAGCCAGCGTGCCCAGGATGCTGCCAGGGCATGGGAGAGCATCAGCACACAGACCCCCAGCAGCCGGGAGGGAGGAGGGGTCCTGTGGCCCCGCAGGGACCCGGGAGGAGGTGGCCTGGGGTACAGGGTGCCTGGGGTGCCACAGGGGTAGCCCAGGTGGTACCTGGAGTACTTCTGGAAGCTGATCTCTCTGGGGACGGAGAGCGGGAAGATGACGAGGATACAGAGAGTGGAGAGGGTGAAGCGCTGGTCCACGTACCAGGGGGGCAGCGGGGGGGCTCCACTCAGTGTCCCGTTGGGGTACAGGGAGTCGCACACTGCAGAGGGCAGCGAGGGGTCAGCTGCGCCCCGAAATGTGGCCCAAGGGGGTCGGGAGCATCACACCATAGCAGGGCCAGGGAGCCCCACGTCTTCAGGGGTCCCAAGAAAACCCCGGGGTTGCCCCCAGCCCACATGGGACCACCTTCCCCTCACTCCCAGGAGCTGCTGGCCCTGAGCAAGTCCCAAACGTGGTGGGGGAAAACAACTCACGTTTCTCCAGCTGGTCGCCCACCACCCTGAGGAGGGCCACGGAGATCATGAAGAGGTTGAGGAGGAAGCAGACCTCGCAGAGCTTCCCCGCCGCCGCCCCACACACCGCCCGGACGACCCCCTGGTAGGTGGGCTGGGCGCTGAGGGCCGCTGCGTAGCCCAGCACCGCCAGCCCGCTCACCAGGAAGACCAGCGAGCCCTGCGGGGACAGGACCCGGCAAGAAGCACGTCGACCCTTCGTCACCCCCTGGACCCGGGGGGACCCAGCAGGGCCATGGCCAGGGACCAGGTCACTGGCCGGGTCACCTTGTGGCCCTGGGTAACACAGGTCAGCAAAAGGATGGAGAAACAGCCCTAGGTGATGCTTAGATTTGGGGTTTTGGGGCATGTAGGGGACCAGCCACCGATTTTATTTTAGGTTGAGCTAAAAGCCAGCTAAAAGCGTAGCTTCAGATGTAAAGAGCATCTCTAAGGCGGCAGCGGCTTTTGCACCCCTGCCCTGGCTGTTCTCCCTTTCAGCCTGGGTCGGGACGCAGGCGCTGCACGCCGTGCGAAGGGAAGGGTCCCCGCCAGCCCCCCAAACACAGGGCAGGTGAACCCCACCCTCCCTTCACCCCTTTTCCCCAGGCCAGCAGGTGCCTCGGCTCCCTTTGGGGATGCCGCTACCCCCAGCCCCTCGCCCCCGTCCCCCACCCCGGATCGGGCCCCCCTCCCGGCCCCCCCCCCCTTACCAGCTCCACCAGGAGGGCGGGGGCGGCCCCGCCGGCCCTGCCGAAGGCCCAGGGGAAGCTCAGCAGCCCCGCGCCCAGCGCCGACTTCAGCATGATGAAGACGGCGCCGGCGGAGGAGAGCCGGGCGCTGCCCGCGGCCGCCGCCGGCAGCAGGGGCCGGCCCTCGCCCGCCGCCCGCTCCATCCCGGCGCCTCCCCGGCAGGGCTCTGGGCCGGGGCGGGCAGGGGGAGCGCAGCCCCCCCCGCCCCCCTCCGCCGGGCCCCGCGGAGGCGGGCGCGGATGAACTCGGGGGCTCCGCGGACCCCCCCCTCCCTCCCCGCCCCCGCGGGGAGTGGGGAGGGGGGCACCGGGGGACGGGGCAGGAGGCGGCCGTGGGAACGTCCCCCCCCTCCCCGAGCTCACCCAAGGAAAGCCACGTCCTGATCCCACCCCGGCTCGGGTGCAGGGGAGTGGGCATTGCCCCAAAGCCCCCGTAGACAGCCGGGGGACCACGGTTCGTGCACTCCCCCTGGCTCGGGACCAGTGGTCCACATCCTGCTGTCTCTAGGCATCTCCAAGTCTCAAAGAGCTAGTACAGACCATAGGAAAACCAGCAGCCCCAGCAGCAACCAGCATGGGGCTCGGGCTGGGCAGGCTAGGGGCTCCCTGTTCTGGCTGCGTTCGCCCCGTCCATGAAATTCCCACCATGGGGCATTTTGGAGCATCCTGGGGTGTGGGGAGGGTGAGGGAAGGCGGCTGCAGCAAGCACCCTTCAGACCGTTTGGCTGGTGGATGCTTCACCACTTGTTGGGTGCAGGATGAGGCCAGCACCCCTCAGTGTCTCTGCAGCACCTAAAAGCCCACCGGGGTGCTCCTGCACTTGGGAGACCTTAGCGAGGAGCCACTCCATCCCATCCCCTGCTCCACACACCAGCTTTCCGGGGGTGCTGGGATAACAGGATGGGGTGACTGATGCTGCAGGGGACCCACACGGAGGAGGCCGCACCCCACGGGGACGAGGGGCCCATCCTGTACGTGGGGGAACACACGGCAGCTCTGTGCCACTCCCAGCACACGCCACTGCCCCAGGGCCCAGCGCACAGGCCCCCCTGACGCTGGCCGACAGCCCCTAATGCGTTTTTGATTTCCCAAATATGTGCCCTTCTGATCTCAGTAAGACGGATAAAGAGACTTTAATCAGCTGCTAGGAGGAATTATGGACGGCTAATTGTGCCTGCCACCTCCATTACATCTCTGCCACCTGCGGGGCTTATCACCATTTAGAAGGCCCCTTCCAGGCCTTCATTAGCTGCACACCAAAGGCTTCAGAAATAATTGGCCTCTACGATTTAGAAATTGGCCACTGGGCTGTAAAATACCAGCCACTGGGAAAGGCTCTTAATTCGGACTGGCGCTTTGATACAGCTTGACTCTGGTTTCAAGGCTGTGGTGGAGCTGTAATCTCTCATTAGTGCTGCGATGAGAGGAGCGAGCCGCCTCATTAGCACCGACCGGAGCAGCGGCACCAAAGCTTTCCAGGCTCCCTCTGACGGGAGTGCCTCAAATCAAAGGGACACAGCCCACCTCCCATGCCGGCACAGCAGCCTCGGGCGGTTTCTCTGCTCAGGGGCTCTGCGCTCCCTCACTCATATTTTTTCCCCTTTTCTCCCATTTACCAGGGTGCTCCAGCCCCTGGGCTGCGAGCCGTAACCCGAGGGTCCCCGTGGGTTGGCAGCTTTACCCGCTGCTGTGTCCCCTGGGCCGGTGCCCTCCGCCCTCCTCTTTGATGGAAAAAGGGCTGCCAATATATTTTCCACGTTACTATCTTTGAAGACAAAAGTACAAAAGTGCAAATGGACAGTCCTCGATTTGGACAAATGAAAACAGCGACGACAATTACGCTTTGCTACCTGCAATCCCTTCTGAGGTCTGGCCCTTGAGATTTCACGCTTTTACTGACAGCTCTTTCGCAACCAGTACGACTTGCAGAGCTGCTGCTGGTTGGTCCTACAGGAGACCCCGATGCCACGGGTGAGATGGAGAAAATCCCCTCCCTGTCGGCATGGGCCCGTGGTTGGAGAGGGAGGAGCAATGGGCTCCAGCCCCATTGGGATGGCACAAGCAGCCCAACCTCGGGACCCCAATCTCAGCCCCAACGAGCTTCCGCTAATGGCTCCAAAGTGAAAGCTCGGTGCCTTTTCTCTGGCACGGCAACAGGATGTCGCCTCTTCCAGTGCATCCTCATCTTTGGAAGGGAAGAGGCAGGCTGGGGAAAGCCAACCGCTCTCCAGGATTGGGTTTTCCCAATCTTTTTTGCAGGACACTCGCGCACTGCGAAACCCTGTCCACAGCCACCTCTTGGGAGGGTGTGCCCCAGGCTACATGGAGAAATGTTCTCTCCTGCAGTGCCCTTCCCAAGGCCCACCACCACCATCTGTGGTCGTAAGCCCCGAACAGGGTGGGTGCAGTCAGACCACCCAGCGGGGCTGTCCCTGGCACCTTCTCCCTCTCCAGCCGTGCCTAGAGCTGTGCAGGAGCCGAAGAGCTGCCCAAGAGCTCACCCGGGACCGTTCACCAGTACAGACCGCTTCCTTGCCCGGGCACCGCTTCTGTTCACCGACAAGAGGCAGCCACCACCTCCCTGCTCCTCCTGGGAAAAGGTACTCTTATTTGGAGCGGTGATAAAAGCGGCTGTCAGGAAACCTCGCAGCTTCGCTACAAAAGAGAGAAGTTATTTCAATGATGGCAACGTTAACCGACACCGCACGGTCAGGGGCTACTTGTGCCTGCGTCCTTATCTAAGTCGGTAACAAGTTGCAGGCTTTCAAGCAGGACAACCCAAAGGAGACAGGGTTTTTCGCTTTGTGACACACCGCGCTATGCTGTTAGGTGCCATCCACACGACAGGTTCTTACACAGCTCATCGCTGAGCTGCCCTTCGGGAGCTCTCTCCTCATGAGCTGCTTCTGCAGTTCTGAAGGCGTTCAAAACTCTGCGCTCACTCAGGGCAAGCACCATTTGTACGACCGCCCCGTTAATGCTCCAAAAAGGAAAGTCTGCAGCTTGGGATGCTGCTGTTAAGGATAAAGATACGGGGGGAAGAGGGGGAGACATGAAAATTTTCTCTACTCAACAACTTGCTCTCTATGACTGGCAGTGGAAAGAAGAGCCATCTAGCACATTGTCTTATCTTCATATAGATAACATATTTATTGAAAATCTGCTTCACCAACAACGGTGAAATCATGACCAAAAATTACAAAACATCATGGTAGTTAGCTTTATAAAAATAAACTGCAGGAGTATGTCTCACTGATTCGTACTGGTCTCTCTCGCCCCCTCCCTCCTTGAATGGCATATGTTATACTCTTCAGCGTAATACCGTTCTAGAAAATTGCATTCTGTCCAAAAAAATGCACTTGTTTTTCCTTAGCAGAGGTCCTTAAAGTGACTTTTCCCCCCGCCCTCCCCAACAATAAATATAGAAAATAGCCTCTAAACAAATAAATTTTAGTTTGGTCAGCTTAAAAAAAGGTCCATTTTCCCCCTCTTGGGATATGTAGTGACTAAGCAGCCATTTAAACGGTATTCAAGTCTTTGGTGGCTTCGGCTGCTTAAAGCTGCAGTTTTATGTACAGACGATCAACTGAGGTCCTTTTTTTTTCTCTCCAGAAACCAAAGACTATGAGATGATGTCAGGTGCGAATTACTAGTATGATCAGTGCCGCATTCGCTGCACCTTCACTTGAGCGATCGATCACCCAGAAAAGCAACCAGTAAAAGGAAGTCATCTTTGGCAAGCGAGAGCTTTCACACAGAAGGCGTCTTTGGTGGATGAACCTGTTGCATAAGCTGTGGTCGTTTCACTCGTGGTTTCCGTCTCTTTGGCCTGCTCTTCGCTTTGTTGATCTGCACCACAAAGAACGCCAGAACCACCATGGCACCAAGAAAAGCAAAGACCGGAATAGTCTGTCCTACGTCCTGGTTGTACCGGCCAGGCATTATACCTAGAAAGGCAAAGAGGTTTGGAAGCGACTAGCGACCACATGAGCTACAATGTCTTTGCAGTGTTAACGCTGGCTACCAAAACGATCCAACAGTAACTCTTGTTCGAAGATGAAACAGCTATTAATCAGATTACATTTCAGACAGGAAGATCAACAACTGCAGACCGATCAGCAAAAATACGACAGGATGCTAGCGTTACAGAAAAGCACCAGCATTTCCAGCTGGACCTACTTGGGTACATGAAAGTATAACCCAGATTTCTCCTGCAACAACAATCTTCTGTTCTGCATTAGAAGAGAGATGCAAATGCTTGACCGTAATTTTACCACTAAGTAATTTCTATAAATCACACCAAATCCTGATGCCACAAGGAAAGTGATTTTGCGCTTGCTCCAGAGACCATGCACGCACATGGTGAGGACGAGCTCTAGAACCAAACCCTTCGTTTTTACAGGCATCTTTTGCTCTAGCAGCTCAGACTGGGAAAAGAGCACACATGAGGCTGTCAAACTACTTCCAGCTGGGCCTGGAGTGCCCAGCTTGTACAGGAGAGCAGCCCACCATTAGACTGAAAGCTGTGCCAAGTGCTTTACATCATTTGTAACACCTTGCCCTAGGCACCATTCAGACAAACTCCTCTGGACTCACACAAGGAATTTTAATTAGCAGGAGGTATCTAGCCACAGCTCCCAAAGACAGGGACTGCTGCCGACACCCGTCAGTCTGAACAGCACCAAAACAAACCTCAACTACCCAAAAAGCACCCACCAACATCTTCCTCCCAGTATGGCATGCATGCTTTCTTCTGAATAAACTATTCATATGCAAAAATATTTCTCTCAGGCTTCATCAGTCAGCCTTTTACAACACAGCCATACTATTATTTGCTTGTTTTTCACAACTGAAAATAAACACGTGGCCTCTCTTCTGGCTGCACCGTGTTTATTTTTTTTCCAAAGCTTATACAAAAAGCAAAGCAAAACAGCAACTTTCAAACTTTTCAATATTTACCTCCAGGAATGTCCCATGCTCCACTTTCTCCAGGGGACAATGGCCTCACTTGGGGTCGGTTCTGTCGAAAACTGGGCAGAGCCACTTTATCAAGGTCAATTGACAGTAACTTTTGATGTTTCCAAAGGTTGCTAGAAGAAATTTAAAGACAGAGGTGTCTGCTCACTTACTTCCATAATGCAAGGAATTTTGTAGAGACATATAGAGAAAGTGACAGCTGGAACCTACAAGTAACTCACTAGTTTGGACCCAAACGATAATCCGATCCTTTCTTTAGGTTCTGCAGTTTGAAGGCCTCCAAAGTTAAATTCAGACACCACAGGGACACACTTAGTTGGCAACTATTTACTAACAACTCTTTCTTGCACACAGACTACCAGAAGTAACCGTTAGCAGCTCAGCAGACAAGTATGGGCTGTATGCTGATGCATCTTCCTTCGAGTGACTGACAAATGATACTACAGAAGGCAGAGTTAGGCAAGCTGTCCAAGAAGCTGCTTCAGAAAACTATTTCAAAGGCATGCAGTGACGATGGATTTAAGCAAGACCGTTCACTCTAAGTTGGGATCACTCAATCACAACAGTGAATTGACTGGTGAAACTATTTTTAAAATCCCCCAGTTTCATAGTGTAGCTATAAGGTGAGTCAGAGTTATTCACTGAAGAGGCATTAATCATTATTTCCTCTTTGCAATCTGGTATTTCTCCAGGAAAGGCATTCCAGCTGTCCTTTTCAAAAGCAGATGGAACAAATAATTTTTCAGCTGAACTCAAAAGCGAAACTTCTTGTATAACTATAAGAAAGCCATATACTAACCTGGGGGCAGTTTCATTCAAAGGCTGTGGTTTGGCCCAGGACAGGTGAGGACAAGCAGGAAGGGACCGGGGTTTAGGGTCTCCCAAGTGAGCCTCGAGCACCTTTGAGTATCGATGCAAATGGTTACCTGCAACTCACAGCAGAGACAGACTGGGTTACCAAAAGACTAGTAGGATAAGCGTTACCGACATTCGCCTCCAGCTAAACAGAGCCACTGTAAAACGAGGAGCTCTGTACAGTAATGACGACTCAGTAGCTAAATCTTGGTTAGAATTAACCAAAGGGTACCTTACAAAACAGTAAGACTGTGCACCTACAATAGTAGGTAATCCAAGTTTTGCTGGCAGCACGTGAGACAAGACTACTTTATACACACTCTGTAGCTAGCAACTAAAATGCTCCCTAGCAGAAGCAGGCATCCGAAAATTCCTACTCTACGAACAGAACATTTTCTTTAGTCGAATCACAACTATATCATGACAAATCCCTACAGTAAGTGCTCTCTTCTAGTAAAACAACAGAACATTGTAGAGCTCACACCAAACTAACCTTACTGGCATACAACTCAAGGGGTCTGCCTGCGTCTTCCTAAATTCCACCCTGACACTCCCTCAATTGCGGGCTCTGCCTGGTAATTAAGGCTCTCACCTTCCATCCGCTCGGGGAGAGAGTAGCCAGCTCCCGACGGCGGTCGCTGTCTGTTTTCGGAATGGCTGAGACTTGGCGGCGTCACCCCGTAAGAAGTGTACTGCAGGAGGGAATCCAGGAGCCAAAAGCAATCTGCGGATTTCACAGCCCCAAGCCCCAAAACAAGATATGCATTATGCCACATTTAAAATGGCTTATCTTTCTGTTAAGAAGGATGTAACGACATTTAAAAGTACAATCAGTTTTTCTAGCTCTTGTTCATCTCCTTCTGAAGTTCTAGGCCCAATTTCAGAAAGATGCAACTTCCAACACCCCCCCCACATCCCCCTCCCAATACACAAACACAAAAATAATCTCTTCAGTCTTAAAATATCTTTTCTTGTGTACCAAATCAGGCTCTGTTGGGGAGTAGGACATTAAACAACAGGTCTCAAATAGGGGAATTCCAGGTTGTGCAAGGCCATCCAAGTCCCTGCAAAAATTACTAGGTTTTTTGGTGTGGAAACACAGGAAGCTCAGAGCTTCTGATATCATTTTTAAGAGGGAAACAGAGAAACAACTATTTTTTTGAAAGGACAAAATAAATACCTTGCAAAGAAAAGTAAGAACAAGGTAGTGTTTTCAGTGGAAAGTTATGACTCATTTGCTTTCCAAAGCTTAAAAAAAATAAACAAACAAACGAAGGGGAAAGGTTCTGGTTACATCCCAGTTAAAGCAAAAGCAGTACCTACAGCAGCTGTGGTACAGACCAGGCTGGGAATCAATGCCACAATATACTTGATCATGGTTTTCCTTTGCACTTCAAAAGCACATGAACCCTCATTTTGATTCTCTCCTGAATTTCTACCACCTTAATCCAGAGCTACCCCTAACAAACAAGCAGTCCAGCTAGTTAATATCACAGTTCTCTAAAACTTCCATTTGCAGGAGTAGGACAATGCCTTATCAGCTATTTCCACCACACAGCAAACTATTTTTCTCAGAACTTCTCCCCCCAGGAACAGTTGGCTGGGAATGGGAATTAATCTTCATAATCCTGGTGTCCCTTAAACCCTTACCTTTGATTTTTAAAGAGGTCAATCAGATTTTAAGGATTTATATTCACAAATGTTAGGAATTTACCTCAGTTAAAGCCACCGATGTCTCTGCAGGAGACATAGCTCCTGGTTCACAACTTAAAAGCTAATTGTAAAGGATTTCTTTAGAGCCTTCCACTTTTTCTGGCTTCACAGGTCACACTGAATCTAACAGCATTAGGGAGGTCACAAAGCATTGTATTAATTTAAAGCTATGTATCTTCTCCTATGCTACATGCTTCCAATAACCTACAGCAAGCACATAAGGCACCGATATGTTGGTGTTACGGCAACTCACTGGAAGCCACCCAGAGACAGATAAGGAGAAACTGGAGAACTTTCAAAGAAAAAGAAAATGTTTGGGAGACAAAGAAATGAGCTACAGACAGAGAGCTCCCTTAGGCAGTAAGTTCCTTTAAACTTAAAGAAATTGGGCAAGGGATGGATTACATAACCCAATGTTTTAAAATGTCGTGACAAAGGCTTAAAAAATTATAAATGTACTTTTCATCACAAAAGGAAAATTCAGGTTGAACATCACATTCAGTGGAAATGCAGAAAAAGACAATGTGCTTGAAAAAAGGTTTTATAAGGACCAACCACAGTGTGTAGGCAGAGAGAATGGCTTCTCTGGGAGTCACAGAAACCACACGCACACACCACTCACACACTTGCTACCCCGAGTTGCAAACAAACACTTTGAAAACCCAAACAGAAATTCCTACTTTCTGACATATTTACACCAGCTGGTTTGTATCAAAGTAGAATAACCTGAAAATAGTAACGTGCAACTGAAATGTTGAACATTACCATAAATCCTCACAGGAAACATTGCAAAGGGAACAGGGCAAACATTGCAAAGGGAACAGGGCAAACATTGCAAAGGGAACAGGGCAAACATTGCAAAGGGAACAGGGCACGCTGATGAGCAAACTCAAAAGATAAAATCCATTGTACTACATAAACATTCTGAAAATGCAACTGGAGAAAAAGTGAAGGGATCCCCTAATGGCCCCTTCACAACTTCAAATCAAGCATGTATAACTGTTAGTGCTTGCTGGAAACAAAAACACCCCAAAGAAGCAAAAAAACCCCAACCAACACCACCCCCCCACCCCCAAAACCCACCCCAAAATCAGCCCCCAAAGCTTGTGGAATGGAAAAATAGGCAAAGGACCCATGCAGGGCGGGGGGAAATGCTCCCATCTATCAGAGGGCTATTTAATGTGGGGTGCTCTTTTGCTGTAACTGCAGCTTACAGCATTTTCAGTAGAGCTCTGCAGAATTGAGATTAATCCCCAATTAGGAATATTCAGAGTCCCTAGAAAACAGCTACTTCTGATAGGAGCTGTAAAAACCCCACAGGACAGTTGTCAGCTTAAGACAATAACTCTTCCTGCGTGTCAAAGCTTACACACCTTTCTGTCGATGGCTGTCATCCAAGCAATTAGAGTCGCCGTACAAAACAATTCTGCCACCGCCTTCAGAAGGAACTTGGTAAAGTCCCAAAATAGGGACATTTTCAATTACAGCAGTCTCCTGTTTTAAAACTTCAAGACCTAAAGCAAAGCACAAATAAATTTCATAGCCTGCAAAGCATCAACATCAATTTACCTGTAAGTCAACACAGCCTGCATTGCAAACTTACAAATGCAGCTATGCCACTCTTCATGTCACACATTTATGCAAAATGTTTTCAAAAACTCCATGATGTTATGATAAAAATGAAACTGCTCCAAGACCCTGATTGTGAAGTTTCCTACTGATATTACCGGCTTTTTTTCTTTGGTGGAGAAGCAGAAAAAGACCTCACAACCTGGATTATCTTCAACATGCACAAATGAGAAACCCTAATATTTTCAGCAACAGGTTTAAAAATCAAAATGTTCTGCCTTACAAATTGCTTTATGTTGTTTTAGTCCTTCTGCAGAATTCTACAGGAGACAGTAACTTAATCAGCCATTACAATGCACACCGCTCTTCATCAACTTACTTTGCTGCCATGCCTACCTATTCCTACAAGAAAATCTAATATGGAATTGACAAAAGAGAATAGAGACATTCCATAAAATATAACATCTGTCTCTGCAAGCAGCAGCTGCAAGACAAAGGCTTTGACTGAACTCCTTTAAAGCAGCCGTTCAGGGGAAGCCCATTTTAAAGACTGCTGGGCTTGCACCTCTCTGCAACTCTGCAGTTACTAGTTACCCTTTCACTTTGTCTGTTCAGCTTCCAATTCAGGAACAAAGACAAGCATTGTTTAGTAAGGATACTTAAGCCACCAAAAAAAAAAAAAAAAAAAAAAAAAAAAAGAAACTCATGTGAGTTTTCCCACCTTCCCCCCCCAGCTTTAGCCTTTGGCAAATTTTACTCCCTCCTCACCCCAGCTGTTCTTTGAACCGCAGGCAGAGCCAGTTGTCAGTACATCCAGCCCTGCCATGTTCACAGGTCTGCTTCTCAGCCTTTTCTGAAACACTTGTAAAGAGTAATTTTTGAAGGAGTATCATTTAAAGGCCTGCCTCCAAAAGCCCTGCAAGTATCTGAATAATAAACTGGCAACCTAAAAAGATATGTTTGCGAGACATTTACAATTATAACTGAGATAATGGATAAACAGGAAAGATGAAAAAAGCACAGGAACCTTCCCAGTATGAATAGGTATGTACAGTAAAACCCAGAGGACACCTGGCTATAAACCTGCCATTTGTATCTTACAAATCCATCCAATCATTTTATCTCCTGTGAACTGAAAGCTCTAATAAACAGCAGGAGGGAAAACACAATTCATGAAGGAACTAAAATGAAGCATAGAAAGCTGCTTTTAGGCTAAAGGTTTCCCGCCTCTAACATTCAGTTCAAAAACCAAAACAAGACAAATTTCAAATGCTAAGTATTTAGTCTCCTTTACTTGAGACACTGCCTTTAGATAGCAGAAGCAAAACACAGAGCTCTTGCTTCATGAATTGCAATGAAAAGGAGTCAACAGAAAAAGCAGGCCTAGCAGGCTACTTGTCAAATTGACACTGTCTCTCTCTCTCACATAAAGAAATACCTAAGTCATCAGCACACAGCATTCCAGGGTTATCATCTTTCCTCCAAAAGGCTCACATGGATGAGCTCCTTACTGTTCCAGAAAATTTCTCCACTAGGTAATCAAGTCTACTGCACATCGTAAGTGAAAAATACAATGAACTTGCTGATCTTCTCTGGCAGCTGCTGAGTTATATCAGAAGCTATGCATGTGCTTCTGCTCACACACTCAAACCCTCTACACCCATATACACAAACCTGACCCGCAACATGCTAACAGTTCCGGTCATTTGGTCCTACACAGCACTTCCTAAAGGATCAAAAAAACCATGGTTTTTGTTTTTTTTTTTTTTTTAAATGGCCTGCTGCCATTACAGTTCTGCATTACCACCTCACAAATGAAACGATATTATGATAAAACTAAAGAGAATGGATATGCACAGAGAATAGATCACTCAAGTATGAGAGTATAGGCTTCCTGCACACCTAAAATTTTCTCTTACAAGAGTCTAGCAGGTGACATTTTGTCTACCAAAATTTTCCTTACCTATATCCTTAGATCACCACAGCTACCACAACACTCACACCAAAGCTGGCAATGATTACGGGGTATATTCCAGTAGCACTTGAAATTTGTGAGAGAGATGGGCAAGTAACACAATAACGACACAATCCTCTCCCCTCCAAAGATGCATTGCACATGTACATACAGATGTGTTTACATACAGCAAACACAATAAAGACTGCATATATACACTTGGATATTGCTGTACTATATAAAAACTGTATAGACTCATATTGCAGCTGCCTGTTAGGTATCCAACTACATGTTTTAGGCAAAATGAAAAAACACCTACCCTGTCAATGTGTTAAATTAATTGTTTTTACACCTTTAGACTTTGTAACTTTGCTTGTGCACCGACTCCAAAGTTCTACTTAAAACACAGAAAAAAGACAAGGAAGCGCATACCTTGATCCTTAAAAGTCTGTGCAATGACAATGCCATCTTCTGGAAACTTTGCAATACTGCATCCTGATGCATAATTCACTGAAAGACATCACAAAATTGCAGTTTAGACTAAAAATGACACTTCCTCCCTTCCCACCATATTTCAGTGAGCTGTTAAAACAAGCACAGAAGAAAACATTCCCAGGAACATTGCTCTGAATTTGCATATTTTGACCAATATGTGTATTCACAGAGAAGGCATTTCTAAGCACAGCTTTCACAGGTTCACCTTTACATACGGCTTTCAAATCTTTCCATTTAGGAGACTGACATTATCTTTTTTAAACCGAAAAGCTTAATCAAATGCCATGAGAAACATAGTATTTCACACTAACAGTCATTATTTATACCACAGAGAACCTGTCTCCTTTGATCAACACTGGTAAGCATATAGAGCCCTCAACACTGGTGCCTTCTCTTTGCACATACGTTTTCTGAATGAACCAGTCAGAAGACAGAGATTTGGAAACAAAGCATGAAAACATCAAGTGACTTGGTCAGATAAAAAGAAAGACTGGCTAGACCTAGAAAACCAGAAAACAGTAAGGTCACAGACCTGTGGCCTAACCACAAAGTTTGAACTTGAAACCAATCAAACATATTCACTTCAGGGGGAACAATTCAAAAGATTACAAGAACAGGAATTTACAAAACATCTCAGGATGTTGTGATGCATGTCTAAATTGGCGTATTCCAAGGAAAAACTACTTACCAATTTTCTTCCTCCAAAATTTCAAATTTCCACATAATTGCAAAATCAAAACCAAAGGCTTCATCTTAGCAACTAATATTTATAGTCCAGACAAATACAGACACACCCCAACAATACTCTTCAAAGTATCAGCACCTAGAATGCAAGCCTAAACTGAGGACATTCATTATCTGGTCTGAAAATTTTTCACATACAGTCTATGAAGAAAGTAATCGTTTAAGCATGCTTATGAGACTCCTTTCACTGAATTCAAGTGGTTCCCTTGACTCTTGCTCAATCTCATTCTCACAGAAAACCATTTTCCAACCAACACACTGTAGCCTGCATAGGCAATGGACTCCAGTACTCACTTTCATGGTTTGCCATGGTAAAATCGCCTTCATATAGCCCATCGCTAAAGGCCATATTCCAGACAGAAAGCAGATCATTGAGAGCTGGTATATTAGCACCTCCAGTATCAGGCATCCACCACTGTCTGTAAAAATTACAGCATAATACAGTTTATTAGTATACAGAATATAATCCTAGAGTTTGTATAATGAAAAGTCAGGTGTCTTCCCACATGCAGACTTTTTCAAAGTCATTTAAATAGTGAACTACATCTCAAAGCCTTATTTAACTCCAGGGGCATATGAGCAGCTGTCTCTCTTTGACACCGACGCTTTTGGGCAAAAGTTAAGTAATACTAATGTAAAGTTCTCAGTGCATTTCAGTTCCATGGAAAACTTCAATTTGCCAGAAAGAAATTCAGCCGTACGCTCTTTGTTTGGCTAAGATGAGGTAAAAACAAGTCATGTAATCTACTTCTCATTTTTCTAATGAAGCAAAACGTTACTTGCTCACAAACTGCAGAATAGATCTTTCTAGCTTAACAGTAGCACAAAACAGGCTGACAACTACAGTAATTATGAGAGTCTTTATCACCATTGGTGATATTAGCATATTTTCTCTTTATACAATACACTGGAATGATTTCAATAATGGGTGCACAACCTGGCGATTCTGTTTGCAACCCACATTTTTTTTTTCTATTCTGCTCCCCAAAAGTGAAAACTTATCTGTTTTTCTTTGTTTGTCAGTCTCCAGTTTCTTACTTCTTTTCATTGTAAATGTTTTTCTGGGCTTTAAAAGAAGATTACATTACCAAGGGGGCCTCTGCAATCATGATAAAATAGGTAGCTATTCTCCTTAAGCTGCAGCTTAATGTCAATTTTGCTCTTCAAGTAGTCCCTTCTTACGGGTAGCATGCAAGCACTAAAGTACAGCGCATCACATTTGGGACTTTTAGGGTAATACGTGCATAAAATGTCAATTCTATGGCATTTTATTTCCCAAACAACTGACACAAATCAGTACCTTGTGTTTTCATCATAAAACTTGACTTTTCTCATCACAGATGTGTTGTACCAGTCACTAAACACTATAAGTGAAAGTCCGTTATCAACATCCCTCCTCAGCTTGGTGATCTCTTCAGGAAAATACTCTTCCTCACTGTCCACCATCAGTAAAGTCCCTGTGTGTAAAAGCAAAAACAAGAGTTCACCAGGCTGTTCACTGTAATGTTATTGCTATTGACGCAACCCACGCAAAAGTCAACACAAGCGCACATTTTGCACAATATCTGGTCTGTGTGCCCCACTCCGGCAGCTCACCTAAAGAAGTCACATTTAAGGATGGGAAATATAAGACAATTCCGTTTACAACTGTATCCAAAAATCAGTCTGGCAGCATAGTATGCTTTTTAAGGGTGTTACTTATGACTCGTGCTTGTGTGGTCTCATGAAGTGAATGCCTGCATGTGTCAGGTGTGTATGTTGCAGTTTGGTCACACCCAAACGCTCCATAAGCCGAGCCAAACTGTGGCAGAAGAGGACAATCAGGAGATTCACCGCTGATCCAAACTAAAGTGCTAATGTAGATGCACTCTAGTCAGAAGGTTTTTCACTGCTCCAATTCTAAAAGATACTCTGCTCACTACTGCAGATTTGCAGCCAGGTAGACAACAATTATTCTGAAACTTGGTTTGATTCAGACATTGAAAACTACAGCTGCATTTTAGTAGACCTGACTAAAGTGCCATTGCCACTTTCATGTAACCCTCTCCCACTCCTGTGAACAAGCAAGCACAACCTGCTCTGCATCAGTGAAAAACACAACCAGAAAAATATACTCCTTGAAAACATGTTTATGATTTTAGATTGCTTCTAAATATCAAGCCATTTTGCTTCTTCACTTTCTGATTGCCCAGAGAGGTGGTGGAATTTCCTTCCTCAGAGACAATGCAAATCTTGACAGGATGACACCCTGACCAATCTGATAAACCACTGATGCTGGCCCCGTGTCTCACGGTCCCTTGCAACCAGGCCAATTCTGCAAGTCCAGGCAGTCTGCATTTGGAAAGCCTTCTGATAATGATCCTGTAGAAACCATGTTAATGACATGGACGACAGGACAGAGTGCACCCTCACCAAGTTTGCAGGCAACACAAGCTACGGAGAAGTGGCAGATGGACCACGGATCACTGCATTTTTCACCCCTCACTTCTTCCCATTGAGGAAATTCTGGAAGCCCAACAAACTACTAATCAAATGAGGTACAATGTAATGGTGAATCAGAGGAGAGAGAAGTCCTGTAATGCCGCTATCAACTATAAAACTAGTGGTCTCAGAAGAGAAACTATTTTGCTACTTTTTTAAGGGTGATCATTTCTGTATCCAGTTGCACATCCACTGAACTCAAAAAGCAATGGTGAGATATTTATTGAAGAATCAAGATAAACAAAAGATTACTACTGACAACATTTCCAGAACTAGAAAATTGTCAGAAGAATGCATCCTCACTTTACAGTCCACTGAAGAACATCGCAGCCCAAAAGACAAGAGGGTCTTGTTGGAGCATGTCATGGTTAAATAGAGGGACATACTGGAGCAGAAAAGAGCGTGGACTGCTTGGTTTGTCCCCTGCCTGGCAAATCTATCAACTCTCCTTCCTGATGAACACAGAAATAACAAGCCACATACTGCTCTGCTATCGCATATGGTTGGATGGAATACTTTCCCCACTCTTTTATCTATCCACAAATATCAATGTTTTAAAATGCCACTGCTGAGGGAAAAAAAAAAGCCAGAATGGACACTTTTGATTTTAGTCTGCTATTCATGTCATGCTTCATTTTGACTGTGCCAAAATCTTTTGGCAAATACAGTTCTGCCTTTGTGGGACTGAATACAGAGGGGCTTTTAACCCACTTAGAGGTGGGCTTTCCCTCTCATTTTTTCATGATAAGGATAGAAAACTGCACTAATTCTACTAGACCCCCAAGCAAGCTTCTGCAGCAACACTTTACACAACCAAATATCAGCATATAAATAATAAAAACACCCACTCTTATAATATTTTTCTATCACCATGAGAATTTTTCTCTGTGTCCCCCCCAACATTTTTGGTCTTCCAAAAACCAGGCCATTTTAGGAAGAAGTTAACAGTATGGAGAACAAGGCAATTAACTCGTGCTTACCATACTGACTTGCATCAAAACATGTAAACGGGGAACCAAGAACCTCAACAAAGTACCCCATGCTCCTTAGGTGCTGGTACATGTCCCTGAAGTTTGTGTGGATATGGTCACCATTCCTTAGGAAAAGAGAAAAAGTGTTGAAGACATTTAAATCTGGCATGCAGAAATCTGACTTTAATCCTCTAATTATAGATTACTTCCTAGTTTCCTTTCTAAAAGGTCCATTTTTTTCAAATGATAACCTGTAGTTTTCTAAGCACCATCTCCTCTTTGCAAAATTCTTCACCAACTACACTGGTTCCGAGTGCTACAGACAAGAGTCAGTTGTACAGTCAAAGCTAGAGATTGAGCATGTTCCTTACAAAGCACAATTCTACATGTTTGCATCACACCACAGAAAAACACTGCTGGATTAAAACCAGATGCTCTTCACAGGACTTTCTGCTCGCAAAAGAGCCAGTAAGAGCAGTTTTAACTACTAGCTGGAAGAAGCACACAGGACCACCTGTAAATAATTGCTGAAACTCAGCTGAGAGTTCCTGTCCATTTGCCACATCTGCATGCTCCGAGTAGCTTTCCAAAAGCCTATGTCTTGGTCACTGACCCAATTAATCCTCACTTATACATTGTTGCACGATTCTTCCTATGGACGGTTTTCCTCTCCATCTAGGAAAGACAACAGGTCAGCTGAGCCTCGCCCTGCTTTGAAGACAGTCTCCCTCAACAGACAGGGTTTCTTCTTTACAATTCAGTCTTCCAAATTTCTCATGATTTTTTGATAAGCAAATGCTGAAGTGCCTAATAAAGTGCCCCCCTTAACTTCCTGGGAGAAATTAGGGCAGAAAAGAAAAATGCTACACTTTGAAAGCCAAACAAAAATCTCGGTGTCTTAAATGTGCATTTTAAAAGCTTTCCATTTCATGTGCATAAAACCATAGAGCACAAAAAAAAATCCCGCACCAAAAGCATGCAGAGTCCAAGTGCTTTTCATGGATTTCTTAGAAAAGATAATCCCATGCCACACTGAAGAAGGCCAGAGCTCTCTGGCATTCAGTAAAGTTATCCTGTATCATTAATACACAATCAAGAAATACTGATTTAATAGAACCTGAGATAAATACCAATCTAACGGATCATTCTTCATCCTCAAATTATCCCTGGGGAAGTATCCTGGTGGATAACGGAGGTTATGATATTGATCCCAAAGGACTCGCTTGCTACGAGGTGGAGTAGGAATAATCTTCACTTTTATTGGAAGCTTCACCGTTGAGGTCTGCTCTGCACCATTCTTAGACTGAAGGACAGAACAAACTACAGTGAAATCCTTTTTCCCCACAGGAACATTCACCAGTTAACTGTGGATTGTAAAAGACCAAAAAAAATGGAGGTATCAAATCTACTTTTAGTCACCAGTACCAGCTCTGAAGACGAAGAGATGACTTTTGCCTTAAATCACCGTAGTATTTTTTCTGCACTCAACAGTTTATATTTATGCTCAGAACGTAAAATACTTAAAATATGTTACAACTGTGATTTGGTTCAATCGTTCAAAACCTTAAAAACTTCTCAGGAACAATTAAGCATGGTTCTAGGAGAAATATATTTAAGTAATCTCTTTTTCAAAACACATCACTTAGAATTCACAATAAACAAACGAAATTATGAAGTCGGTCTCAAAAAGAGGTTTTCTGATTCTAAAGCATATCCAATTCGCAGGTTAATCCTGCTCTCAACTACAAAGATCATTATTTGTACTCTTCAATTTCCTGACTCCAATCTAACTTATACATCAAATGACGGGACCAGAGCAACCCCTTAAAAAGAACGTATTTGTATATCGGGAAGCAGTTTTAGTAATTATGAACGCAGAAAAACCAAAATGCACAGAACTTACTTCATTTTCGGCAGGGGATGATACTGTGATCATAACATGACCTTGAGCAATGCCTTCCCAAGATGCTGCTTTCTTTGCTACAGAGATGGAAATTGCTAAGTATCCAGACCAAGGCCACAACACAGGAGAATAGGAGAAAGCCACTTCGATATTATCCCCATTTTGGGGGAGATAGGGTTGCCAGTCTGGCTGTGAAATGAAGAATACAGAACACTGGTAAAACAATATTTGCAGTCACTAATTTTTGCACATATAGCCCTCTTCCTCTGCACAAAGAAATAACCTTCAGAAAAGCTAAGATTTGTTATGTCAAATTTAAAAATGTCCACAAAGCCCAAAAGGTTGGTGGTGTGTCAGTGAATCAACCTAAGCGTGACAGCCTTAATGATCCGGACGATAGGCTTTTCAGAGGCAGGACTCTCTAAGCAGCTATCTGAACAGCATGCTGCTTAAGTGCACCTGTTCTAACGTTTTGGGGTCCTGTGCAAAAATTTATTGGTAAGAGCACAAAATTTCCTTTCGGTAACAAAGAGAGCTAACACTGTAACAGACGCAGGCAAATTACACCAGCTGCGTCTGAGTATTACCATAAGCTAATGATGTTGGATAAGAGCTTCAATGCCCTTTAGTGTAAGCTTAAATCTAAAACAGACCTCAGGATTCACACTGAAATGTTGAAATTAAGCTCATTTACATTGGCTAGAGTTTTGGGATAGGTGCCTTATTTAACTTGTATCAATTCCCAAATCTGTTCTATGTTTAAACTTACTTAAAGCTTAATAAAAAAAAGAAATTAAAAACCTCCCTAGTCAACCAACAGGCTCAACATCACTGGTGTAAAAGAACAGGTTTTGCAGCAGACCTTGGTAAGTCAATACATTCAGGTCATTTTGACCCATGGAAGAGGCATGATTTATAATGTGAGGGTTCTTTACTGAGATTGCTTATGTTCCAGACCAAAAAAAAAAAAAAAAGAGGAAAGTCTATCCAGAAGATTTTAAATGCTATCAGAGAATACAAACAAATCTCTAAGTACCTGTCAATCCAAACTGGTTTTACAAAGATAAAACGCCACACGCCCCTGAAACCAATGCATTGCTTGAAAACTTGTAGACAGCTCATGTTGACAAATCTTACTAATCTGGGTGCATCCTTTAAAATCAAACATTTTGCATCTCTTGCTCTCAGCAGTAAGAAATCTGATTTGTTCTATGAAATTCATAGCTAAAATAGTATTTTCTGGGAAGCTTTTAACCATATTAATAGTCAGGACTTAGAACAATGTTAAGTCTTACCTTGTCTACAATTCTCCCAGTGACTCCCATACCATTAAGGATAGTAACATTAACAATGGTTGGCATCCCTCCATAATATATTGGCTGAGAACAATAGGGCCACATGTAGGGACATTCCGTCAAGTCAATATAGCTTGGACTCAAACTACACCAGGATGGAGGAGGTAAAGTTAAAAAAAGAATAAAATCAATAAACAGAAGAACAACATGCCACTATACATAACTATGAAAAAATTACAGATAAAGCATGCCAGTCATAGTTACTCTATCAAGCTCTCACCTCGCTTTCCAAATCTGCCTCAAAATCTTCTTCCTTCCCCCTCTAATTTTTTTAAATTTTAAGTTTTGTGAAAAGATTTTCACACACACAAAAAAGAAACTTTTCAGCACAGTGCGAATGTTCTTATTCTCCAAAGTTAAATTTTAAGTACTTTTCCATTGTGTTCTAGGTTACATTATTCATAACATCTGAGGCTAGAAGAGAAAGTAAATTTAGCTCTCATAGACACTTCATCCCCTACACTGCTATAGCTTAGGCAGAAAATACTTTGTGCAAGTTCCCTTTGTTACATAAGCATAGATTGCTCAACTGAGTTACACAGGCATCACCTGCTCTCTTAAAAGAAATACAGCAGATTATAGAGTATCATTGATTAATTAAGGATTAAAATTAACCTGGCCTGTGGTTTATAGCTGTTGAGGATCTGATAAGCTCTCAGAAGATCCAACTTGCCATGTCCTTGTTCAAACATGTTGACTCCAGGAAGTCTACGTGCTGACGCAATAAGTGCCTGCTTCATACTTGCTGGATTCACCATTTCACGCTTCTGAACTGTGCTGAAATAGGAAACAACAGATCCCATTAGGTGGCCCTTATTCTAGTTTCTAGCTAGTCTTGTTTACCATTCTGCCTTAACAGTCATTTGATTTAAAGAAAATGCAATCAAAAACCAGTTTGCTGTGAGTAACACCTTCTGTTCATATTTGTCTATTCTTACTTGATTTCTCACTGGAACAGCTGAAGAAGAGTGACAAGTTTCTGACACATTTCTCTTAAAAACTAGTATTACATGAATTTTTCTCCTTACAGTGTGCTCCATGACCAGCAGTCATTACAATCAGGGCAGTATCTTTACGTGCTAAATAAAATATTCTGAAAATCAAAGCCTCTGTAACTGGAAACTTGCTGGTATCTTTCGCAACATGACTCTTCCAGGGGGGAAAAATAGCTTTGTTGTTCAAAGAAAAACACACCATTTTATGGAGGAAATACAATGATGACTTTGAATTTCTGGCTTCAGTGTTTCTCAAATAAAGGTTCGTCTCATCCTTATGTAGTAGCAATGACAAACACAAAATACAGACTTGCAACTCCCCACCTTCCTTTCAAGTTCTTCAGTGTGCAACAGATGACTTATGCAACCGGATAATAGCCATAAAACCCTAAATCCTGTAAAATTTACAAGTACTTAGATAATTATCGGCTACAGGTGCCTACTTTGAGCAGCTGCTCTTCTACAACACAACTGACAGAAGCTCAGCAATTCAAAATGATTAAAAAATGTGACAAAATTACTTCATAGTACTGTTCTCCCTAGTTATATTTTCAAAGACGTAACTATTATTCAAAATAGTTCTCAAGTTTTTCCCAGGAAACTTAGAGCTAGTCAGACAAGGTAATGTCTCAGGCAGAAGAACCGTGATTTTATCCTCCAAGTTTGTCTTTCTACATCTAAATACAGTGTAGTTTTATTTGGTGGGTTCCTTTACAGGGCCTTTTATGACTCTCCTGCATCAGTATCTTTTTAGACATTCTTATTTAAGACTTACCTCACTAACAAAGTAACAGCACCTGCCACCACAGGAGATGCTACGCTTGTCCCAGAGAGAGAGCGGCATCCACCTTTCATACCAGAACCTCTCACTCCAGAGCCATAAGTAACAATGTCAGGCTTCACTCTACCGTAACCTCCAGGCAGCTCCTGTGAAACAAAATGGATGGATTATTGCCCTACTACATAATGAACACTGGTTGCTTCATTTGGGCATTTAAACTAACTGCAGGGCATTCAGAAGTAAAATTGTCAACTAAATTAGCCGAGGTTCAGCATCATGGAATAGCAAGTAACGCCTAAAGAAGGACTCAAGCTGTTTATGACAAGTTCTCAATGTTTCAACGTTAACATTACTGCCGATTACTCTAGTATTTATGCTAAGCATGAAGCCACCGACAAAACGATAACCACACTGCTACCTGGCTAATGAATGAGATGCAGCACGAACAGAAACATGTAATAGTCCCCTTAATCAAGATCACAATGCAATCTCATCTGAAATCATGTGTGCAGTACCCGTGACCTCAGTTCAACAGGCAAATAAATGCAATGTTACATGTAGCATCTGGAAATCCTAGGATTTTTAAACTAAAGGAAGGACAAGTGCAGGCCTTCATTTTTGCAGATTTAACCACACAGGCAAGTCCTCACCGTAAATCAAAAGGTCGTGGACATTTTACAAATACATCAAGAATGTCAACAGTGGTCAAGATTAATGATGAGAAACCCTGCAAAGAACATTAAGCTTCTTGCTTAAAGACTTACAATCTCTAACTATTCTGATCATTGCTGAAATCTTTTATCCCTGGTTACTGCAACACATGACATCTGCACAGGACTACCCCTTCAAAAAAGGCTCCCTTTCCAAGGCCCTTATTTTGGCTGCAGATGTGGCTGGCCATAGTCAAAGTATCTTACCCAAGTGGTCATTCCCCTAGATGAAAAGCGAGCTATATTATCTTCAAAGTCAATGCCACCTACTCCAATCACATCCATCTGGTCAGCAGGGTTATTGAGAGTCCTAGAACAAGTTGGGAGATAGGAAGACCAAAAAAACAAAAAACAAGACACAGTCATAAGTTTATCTTGACAATGGACACGCTGCCATCAGATTTTTGTCAGACACTCTTTTTAACCTCCACAGAAACAAACTTTGGTCCTACCCGATACAGTTATACTTACCAGTGAGCGCAACTTTTCAGGCAGTTAGTAACTCGGTAACTAACTCAGTAACTACCAAACCATGTATCTTGAAGACAAAACAAAATCTATTTTTAGGCATCTATTTTAAAAATATACCACAAATCATTCTGGCTGGATCCCTTGTATATTCCTTAAGCCCAAGATCAGTACCCAAAGATGTCTGCTCACACTAACAGGGAAACGTCAGCTGGAAGTACTGCCATTCTTCTTTTACTGGCTTTCCACTGTTTCAATGAAAAATATTTAGCTAAGTACTTCACAAATTGCTGTACTACTACAGCAAGTGATAAAGACAGTGGAAAGAGGTAGTTTAACTTGAGTCACTTTCTATAAACAGATTACAGCAAAAAGGAGGAGGGAAAACTTCCTGACCAAGCACAACTACTTCCAAAGACATATAATAACAACATATTTGCTTTTCTTTGAAGTGGTCATTGAAACTTACCCATACAAAGGGCCATCATTACCAATAGCAGAGACCATGATGACGTTGTTAGCTGTCAGTTCCCATACCTACAAAAAATAAAGTTTACAATAAGGCTCTGCCACAAAAAAGACTTTTCTAACAAACATACACTCCATGGGGCCTGACATAAGTGAACAATTAGTCCAACCCCTCTTTCTTACTGAGACGTATATAAAATACATCTCACTGGTATATTCAGTATTAAGCTCCAAACTTTCTTAAGATTATGTGACCAATAACCCAGCCTCGACAGCAACACTGCTGATAGTACATATTTAGGTTGCACCAAAGGAAAAACTCCTGCCCGTAACAAAGCACTCCAGATGCCAAAGTCAAGTTATTCTGAATTCCCTCCAGTAATACTCTGGGGAGGGTAGTGAAGTCACTGTCAAACTAAATTTCAGTGCAGGTTATCATAAAAAAAAAAAAAGGAAGAATTTCTATGCCTCAAATCCCTTAATTATCCTTTACAAAGAAAGATTTTATCCTTTTTTAAAATGTAAATTAATTCACTTAGTGCTTTTGAAAGACAGATCAACAATTCAGGGAACCATTACATTTACAAAGACAAAAACCTAATTCTGTCTTATCCTGAAACAAATCTCTTATCACATAGCTGAATCAACTACCTGTACTTTTAACCTATTTGTTCTTAAACAATTTGCTGCTAAATTCACGCTATACATATTTTTACCATGAAATAAATTAACCATGCAGAGCTTTAAAAAAAAGCAAGGGTGGGTTTCAGTTAAGCTTCTTCTATTAAGGGCCCACTTAATTGCCTGCTTGGGAGTCACACTTTCTAGCAGTACATAGAGCATTTTGTAAAAGGGCATGCTTCCATAGCTCTGTGAATATTTGGGTTGTGTTTAGTTTTTTAAAATCCATTCCTTAAATATATTCCTAAAAGCCTGTACACTGTACAAGATTTCTCTCATGCAAATGAAACTCCACAGAAACTGTCAGCAGCACCAGAACCTGTCAGCAGCTGTGGCAAACAAGTAGCTCTGCAAGTCCAGCATTTGTGTGAGGGATATAAACACCATGACCGCTTTATTTCCTCGTACTAACCTTGTCAACAAATGGATGATCCATGAAGTCTGGCCCACCAATACTTAGATTCAATACATCTATCTTCTTTAAAATTGCATAATTAAAGGCATCCAGAAACCAAGATGTATATGAGACCTATGTAAGAAAGAGAGGAAAAAAGCTATCACTGGAAAATCCAGTGATTCCATGACCATACAGACTTCAGACAGAGAGGAGAAACACCACCAAAATAAAGCACAAAAGTGACAATGGTCGCCTAGTATTTCTAGTGCTCAGTACATTTGTGTGATTGCTCCAACACTATACAGATCAGACTTCCACACATTATTTCTGAAAAATATACCAGATTTGGAAACTATAAGAAATCTTGTAGTAAGTCTCTTTTAAATAGAAAGATGTATCCTCCTCACTTATCGAAGAAAATACGCCAACATTTACAGTACTTGTAATATTCCCAAAGGAAAGGATTAATACAGCATTAATCTGGAAAGGCAGAAATTGAAACTCATGTAAAATAGCTACCTGGTTATTGGTGAACACTCTAAAAATGTGCAGTTCTGCATTTGGAGCAAATCCCTGGCATTCTCTCATGCTGGCTATCACACCTGCTACAAAAGTCCCATGGCCTAAACCTATCACAGGGAAAAGGAAACAAAATAAGATGTTAGAAGACAAACCATTTCATTGTCAAGGATTTGTACTGTTAAACACCGCCTATACCAAAAATCACATCAATCTAACAGACTTTACAACAACCCACAAACACCGGGTTCAGTCCTAGTCTTCTTGAATCATATTTTGCTACTGGGTTCAGCGGGGCCAGAATTTCCAGCACTATCTAGCCAGCCAGCCAGCCAGCCGATGAAACTCTGAGTGATACACTCTCCAGACTATCCACTCCTGATTGCTAACAATGAAATCAAGAGCCACACAAAGCAATCGTGAGAGAAAAAGGTTGTTTTGGAAAATGCAAGTCACAAGGCCAACGTATTTTTACATAAACTTCTTAAAAGATGTTTATCCTGACTCTGCAATAACCGTATTTTGTTAAGGATGAAAAATAAGACAAGAAAACACGTTTTTTCCTCCCCTCAAAAAAATAATTTAACTTTTGCTTTATGGGACTGCACGCATTATATTTTTGTGCTCCAAATCTGCCTGTTCAGCAGCCATCTGGGCACAGAACTAATAGAAAGTGCTACAAAAAGCAGGTGCTGCAATGCAAGGAGATACTACACGGCATAAAACTATGGAGGTGCACACAAGACTGAGCAAGATATGCATATACCTTGAACTCTAAAAGGATTAAAATGCCAACTGACGCACTGACCCAGACTGTATGAAATTAATAATCTGTGAAAGCATACAGTCAGGGCAAGTTAGGGTCGACATATGAAAAAGGAACACAAACATACTGCAGAAAACAAAAAGTTCTTTGGAACGTTGATGGGCATGAGCCAGCACAGTGTTTGTTGATGCAAACTATATAGATTAGAAAAACTTTACAGGAAGGTGCCAAAACTCTGATTAGTTTGGGACTGCACAGCAAAGAAGGAAAACGCTCTGCCTTGTAAGTATGGAAATACGTATGCACTGTGAAACAGCAGAATACATAAAAAAGGAATAGGAAAGAAACAGCTTTGTGTGGTTTGCTCTCACCTCCACCTACTATTCATGCCTGCATAATGTCTTCTTGCCCTGACATCGTTCAAATGCTGTGATGAAACATCGCATATGATTCAAAGGAGACTTATGCAACACCCTCCCGGAATCTTAATACACTTTGTTGAATTTGGTATGAGTACAAAGTGCTCAGAACACTGCAAAATTAAGCTTAAAATCTCAGGATACACAGTTTCAAAGGATGAAACTGCACCACAGCAGCAACAGCAGTTTCACAACAGAAAACAGAACATGCCAGTGTCAGGAATAGCTGGGCAATTGTGCACAGTAACTCACCGTCATCCAAGGTTCTCTCATTAGTCCAGTTTGTTCTCTCCTTTACATTTTTGAAATGTGGATGTTTCTCACTCAGACCAGTGTCAAACACGGCTACTCTTACACCAGCACCTATAATAGAAAAGCATCGCTTTTTCTGATTCAGCTTCATAGCAGATCTAGTCTATCAAGTCAAAGAAAACTTTTATGTTTAATGTAGCATGCAATTTACAAGCTCAGTAAGTTATACATCTTAAAGAAAACATATTCCAATTCAGAAATTCAACCACAGATCATAAATATGACCAATTTCTCTTAAGTACAGTACACACATACACAGAAGAGCGCTCCGTAAGTATACAATGCATCTCAAAACAAAGTATTTCTCAGTCTTTCCAGAACTGGCATCCAATGAGAGATTAACATGTAGGAGCCAATTAGCCTTTCCTTACACTTCACTTGTTTTTCCAAAGAAGGTCATTGCTCTAAGCCAACAGACAAAAGCATACCTGTGTAACCCATCTGCCAGAGGACATCTGCCTGCAAGGTCTGAGCAACTTGACGTGGGATAGCTCTCAGCAAACGCCTGCTTGAGTGTCGACCTGTTGCATGCCAGAAGCCAGAACCTAAAGAAAGACTTGCTCTTCTCAAGGGACGAGACGACTGCCATTTTTGAGTCCATCTGGTTTCATTGCAGTGCAACATCGGATCAGCTAT
This sequence comes from Gymnogyps californianus, assembly GCF_018139145.2. NCBI lineage: Eukaryota > Metazoa > Chordata > Aves > Accipitriformes > Cathartidae > Gymnogyps > Gymnogyps californianus. The sequence goes on from NC_059482.1 coordinate 20,738,249, forward strand.
GCAGAATGAGGATGAAGAAAATACAGTATGAGGAAAACCACAAAATATTAGCTTTTTATGCAAATATACACATCATATTATTACAACAAAAATTTTAGACTGGTGAGTATCCACTTTCTCTGATCAAAATCAGTAAAAGCTTCCATTTTATCTACTAGGGATATAGTGGTCCATAGTCTCTGCTAACTGACTGCTGCAAAAAAAATGTTTCTACGTCGTGGTTGGAATCGCTGCCACGCTTTAGCAAAGCTATGACAAGACCCTGATAATTTTATCGGCAAAAGAATAGATTTCTGTAAACGAAATAAAAACTGTAGGGCACTTCTCATTCATGTAATGCTAAGCTGATGGTCTGAAATAAGGCTGAGAAGACTTTTCCAAAGCAGATCACATGCAACCACACAGAAAATTACTTACACTCCGAATATTTGAGTGATCGGAAGACCTTCCGCTGAGGTGTTACACGCTTGATGTTTGGATGATCTTCCAGTGTCAGTACTCCATCTTTCTGTTTCTCATTGATCTGAATAACTTCAAAATCACTGGGATAGTCACTGGCTGGGTTGTTGCGAGGTACAATCCTCCAGTTCTCAATATCACTACTTTTTAGTGCACTTGAAATAAATTTACTTCTAGCTTTAGCTGTGAAGTATCCATTAAAAGCCACAATATACTCTGGAACAAGAGCATAACTTATCAGAACTGATGTTTAAGCAACTTACTCATGCATTCACATCACAAAAGCCCAAATATTTCTTTTTTTCTTTATCCAGAACAAATAATCACAATTTGAGGCACTTTTTTGCTGCTTTTAGAAATCTGCGATTTATTTCTGCACTACATAATGCCTTTTTTTTTTTTCCTTACCCATCAGGAAACCTGCAAAATATGATAAAAACCTTTGAAAGGAAGGTAGAATTGTAAGTATCATGGAAAGGTGAAACAATGCGGGGGAGCATGGGAGAGGTAACAGACTTACCGTTACATCCAGCAGTACAAACAACTGCTTGATATGCCAATTCAATATGCTTCTTGACACGTATGATTTAAAGACATCTAGCCTCTATATGGTATTGAGTTTTAGTGCAAATTACTGACACCAAGTACGACACGCACAGAGAATGAAGCCAGTCCCAACAGTCCAGTCCTTGATCTGGATTAGTGATTTGTGAGTGGACCTCAGCCCCAGTGCACACCACCACATTCACCACAGTAAGTCTTCGACTAACTATGCACAGAAATGTCGCCACAGAGATCCTGCCTGTAAGCACCCAGGTACACACACAGCTTCGCTGCGGAAACATTACAGGTACCTGAGGCAGAAAGCGGACACAGGGTCAAGGCATCCTACTGCTATCCTTTGCCATCTCAGCAGTGATATCTGCCTTACTTTGCCTTTCATCTGCTCCCTTCACAATTACCTTTGCAATTTTTCCATGCATGTATTATCGCTTCCAAACTTTTTATTGCACAAACACACAGAGATTTCTTGCCTTTCTCACCCCTTCAAGGCCCACTTGTGGTTACATTTCATACAAGAGCCTCAACCATGCTACCAACCGGGTCGAAACAAACAGCTACTAAACACACCAAAGTGACCAGACTTGCCCACCTGAGCCTTCACTTTTAACATTTTCACTTTTAACATCCTCTTTATTTCCCCCCCTCTTCCTTCTCTTGTTCTTTGAATCTCGTTCTCCAGTTAAACCAAGAACCTTTGAAAAAACCTGTTTCTCTTTTTGAATATAGAGTTTAGCAGACGATATGCTTCTACAGAAACTCTCTGAATATTACAATTGCACAAACACCACAAATCAGTAGCATATAGTTGAACTTCACAGGGATATTTTTTTTTACTGCTTAACTCTTTATTACCATGCTCCACGACTGTCGAAGTGAATTCCACTTTCAAAGCAAGGCGGGAACATCCAGGACATATGTGAGCCTCATGAGAGGAATTCCCTAGTCTGGTACTGAAGTGTTTTTTGCCGCAGAGTAAAATAACAACCAGAACAAACCAGATGTTTGCAAACTTCATGGTCATAGAAGAAAATGGTTTCATTCCAAAAATTCCATATATTCAAATCACAATTTTCTTCTTTATAAACTAGTTCATTTTTGTTTCAGTAAACGTTGCTTTCACTGTGCCGACCAACTGGATATTCTTAAAGCTGTGTCCAAAATAAGTAGAGATTTCATGGTCTTTTGAGGTAAAGCCTCATAAACAGGCTCATTTCTTTCTACGCTTCTTCTCCATTTTGTATTAAAGGATTCGGTCACTCAGGATGTGGTAGCTGAGTCCTGTACTCCATTTCTGATGGCAAAGTTAACTCCCTAGAAGAATTAGCAAAGCTGATTGCAAGCCAACCTGTAAGGCAGGTCAATACAGAAAATAATTAGATTCACATTTGTGCAAATGTATAGCCTGAAAATCACAAGAGAAAATCAGCATGAAAAAAGTCTTTCAAATTTTCTTGAGGTGGAATGTGAGTTACTACAACATGGGCACCTGAGAAAATAAGGGCTAGGATTACAGAGGTAATAATGTGAAGTTAAAGGAAAGTGTTGAAAGTGTTTTTCACGTGGAGGGGAAGCTTCTTCCCTTTACATTCCAAGGTGCAGGAAGCATTTGAGAAAAATTGTAATGCTAGTATTTTTTTAAATTCCAAACATTTAACCAGCAATTGATAGATTAAAAGCCATTAAGAGATGAGCGAAGAGAAACATTTTTGCCTGGTCTGTCACACCATGCGGAGAAGCAGAGCAGAACTATACATTGCTGCAATGACCAGGATTGAGAAGTAGGAGCCTTATCAGGAGATTCACGCTATTTAGGAGAACGATGGGCTGACGTCACAGCACAACAACAGAATGAATCAAGTCTGCATGCGACAGCTGTTACTACACTTTTATTTAACTTTACTTAGCATTCTCAAGTATTTCCTTGTAACAGGGATAGAACTCCCCTCTATTTCTAGCTGACTGACAACACCATGACAGACTGCGAACTGCTTGTGACTACAAAGTTTCCTCTTCATCCCTAAACTAGACACAGTTACAATACATTGACTGCTGATCTTGGCTGAGCTCTGCCTACCTTATCGCTTTGTTGGCTTATAACCCCTATAGCAATAAACTACACAAATGAGCAAAATAAACATTCTTTTGGCTGATAACAGAGTGCATGTAAGCACGATGCTGAAATGTGATGGAAACTAAGAGCAAAGGAGCAGCACGCTCACAACTTTATTCTGTTCCAATACCCTCACCATGTGGAGCTGGATAGGAACCTAAACTTGCCAACTTGTCCATCCCCTAGAACAGCTACGCTTAGAGTTACTCCCCAGTTTTTCTGAAGTGAGGGTACCCCAGACGGAGCCATGGGAACTCCGCAGAGACCGCCGGCTGAGAGAGGCTCAGAGAGCATCGGCGTGGAGGCTGCGGGCAGCCTCGCCCCGCGGCTTCGGGCCACCGGGCAGCCGAGGAGCCATCCCGTTCAGGGAAGCTCTGCCCGTACCGCGGAAGGGGACGCCGGCCGCTGCTCCTGCCCAGCGCGCCACAGCCAGCGAACAAGTGAACTCATCGATTCTGTGCCCGTTACCGCGGGTCGTTAGCGCCGCCCCGGCGAGAGCAGCCGGGCGCCGTGCGGGGCAGCGCCGCCGCTCCCAACCTGCCCCCCGGCCGGGAGAGGCTGAGGCGGAGCGACAGCCGGCCGGAGAGTGGGGAGAGCCCCGCGCAGCAGCCGCCCGGAGCGCGGCGGCAGACGAGGCAGCCCCAGAGACGAGGGGGAGCGAGCGAGCACCGGGAACGGCGACCGGGTGCTGCAGGCCCAGGTGCTGCCCGCCCCGCTCCGCGCCCCCCGAAGCTTGACAGCACCGCGCTCCCCCCAGCCCGCGCACAGAAACGGCGCAGCAGCAGCAGCAGCGCCGCCGTCCCACTCTCCTCCCCCCGCCCGCCGCGCTCACCGTGCCGCCGCCACCGCCGCCGCCGCCGGGCCTGCCGCCGCCATTTTGTGCACTGTTTACCACAGCGCTCTCGCGAGAGCCCCATAGCGGCCTGGGGGGCGGGCGCATGCGCACGGCGCGGAGGGGATGTGCGGCAGTGCGCATGTGCGGCGGCGGGCCCGAGCCTGAGTCCGGCGGGAACGGACAGCGGCGTGGAGACGCTTCCCGCTGGAGTCGGTAAGGACGGCGCGCAGCAGCCGCCTTCTGCAGAAGGTTGTTTGAGAAGCTGATTATTCAGATGTGGCTGAGTGGGGGTCTAACTCCTGCAAAGAAAACTTGAGACGTGGATGTTACCGACAGGGACGGGCAGGCAGCGCCGGACGAGCGTGAGGGAGAGGTGGGAGTAGAAACGTTCTACAGCTTCACATTGCTCAACCTTCATTTAAGCTTTTGCTAAAAATAAATGTATTTGTTTAAATCCCGTTTGCAAACGGGCATAAGTCATTACGGGCAACACCTAATACCTATTTTTATACTGCACAATTGAAGCAAACAGCTTTCGGGGCCAGCTGAGGCTGGGGTCAGCTAACAGGAGGTCAGCGGCAGACAAAACCACTTAATGGTCCCTGCCCCTGATAGCCCCCCGACTGCTCCCCATCTTCTCCCCCTTCCTTCCCCCCCAAAAAACCCTGAGAATATGGGGTTCCAGCAACAGAACAGTAACAAAGTGTCAAGGGAGGGAGCTCCTTCATTATAAAAATCACAGCCTGTATTTCCCTCTAGACAATAAATTCAAGCATCAGTATCTTCCTACGTGGCCCAGCAATATACTGGGTACCTCAACAGAGCATTCAGCCATGAAGGCTGGGGGCAGTTTCACTATATTAAACATCTGAAATTACTGGTTTGGGTTTTGGGGTTGGTTTGTTTTGTTTTTTTTTTTTTTAAAGAGCTCTAATCAGCATTTCACATGATACAACTTAGAATTAAGTTATTTACAAACAGATTTGTACCCAGTCTCTGACTGGATGGAGATGAGTACTAAATTATTCTCTACAAAACCTACTCATAAAAGCTTTGTGGGGGACATCGCTATTAGAAGTCCAGGTTCTAACATCACCAGTCCAGAGGTACTGTGGAGAAGCAACAGATAACCACTTTGTAATCATGACTGCATTATTCAGCAACACAATGCAACTGTTGTACGTCCTCCAGTAGGGATTTCAGGGAGCAAGCTAGTGTAGTATACTCACCTCCCATTGTCACCATCAGGAAATACAGCACCGTGACATTCAAGCAACAAATACTACCACAAATGAGGGGAGGACTGCTGCTATGTATAAGATACTGCATAGGTATTTCATGGGTTTGATATTTCAGTATAACATTACAGAAGCAGTACTAACGAGCCCATGATAATACAAAATACAAAAAGATTGAGAACATTCTTCCTAAGTCATGTCCCTCTTTCAGGTAGCAATTATACGTACACAGAAAGGACAGCTTTCCTGACTCTGAGATGTAGAGCCTGCAACACATATCAGCAGTGTATGATACCAGATGACTTCTAGTAAGTACATATGCATAAACGTATTTATCTAAACAGAAGCATCAAAATCATACAGCATCAAAACTTCAGTAAGTTTTTTTTATTATCTTAGGAAACCAATCAGTATTTTTAAATCAAAACATTATTCCTTCATTATTTTTCTTTAGCTAATGTGTTTTTACATTTTTTGTTCAATTCTCCAGCCGTATTTCAGATTGCTGAAGGAATATTTAAAGTATTATCAAGATCATTCACAGTTGGAATAAGCAAGTATATAAGCTTATCTCCAAATTCCTTTACAGCTCTGTAAGACCTTTTCAGTCATTTAAACAACCTCCAAGTCACTAGTACCTTGCCATATACCTTAATTTTGAGAAGTTCCTTAAATAACATCATTCAAAAGCAACAACATTTGCACTTAAAACATACAAACATCTGCCATGAGAAGACAGAAAAGCTACGCAAAACTACATAGTAAACTTAATACAGTTGACTGGGATTGTCTTTTTGAACAGCATGATTTTTTGGGGGCCCATTTCTGACAGATTTGGAGAATTCTCAAATTCTGTCAACTTTGCAAGTTGACATCATGTAGCGCTATGCAAGAGACAGTCATTTACTGTCAGAACTAAAACTATACCTGCTCCTGCCCAATTACCTTGGAGAGAAAGTGAACAGAGATTAACCTCAACGGGATCAGCTCTGTTGTGGAGGAAAGCAGTGGAGGAGCTATTTAATACAAGGATACAGAGAGGATCCAGACTTCTGATGTCTAGGTTACACGAAGCTTGTTTAGCCAGGTATGGATAGGTTACAGTAAGTCCACCAAGGTTCACTAAACATTTTTGCAGCACTTTAATCAGAATATAGTACTCGTTACACAGGACATCTGGATACTCCTATTTCACTTTGCTTGTTAAAGCTTCCTTGCGTACAATTCTGCAAAAATACATTGCAAACCATGCCCAGATCCATTCAGGTAGGCACTCACCCAACGTGAACTGTGGAGAGGCACAGCAAGACAAGAGAAGAGAAAAAGAAGAAAGGAAGAGACAGATTAAGATATATTCCATTAAATAAACAAACAGTTTCTCAAATTACCACTAAAGCAAGGCAAAACCTGCTTGAACATCAGCAACTAAGCCTTAAATTCAACTCCTTGGAAGTAAATATATTTAGCCATTTTGGAAGTAGTACCCACAGCTGAACAGTGAAGTTCTGCAAATAAATCCTGAACTACTTTGTTCAAGTTCGCAACAGCAATACTGTCCACTTCCTTTAATTACCACATCTGGCCAGAATCCTTCCCGTCTCTTTTATTCCTTTTGGACTAATCCCCTCTTCTTCAATTCCTTCTACTCGACCCAATGCTATAGAAAGCCACTAGGTAGGACACATGAAATGTGACCAATGTTCATAAAATTACTTTGGAGCCCACAGTCTGCCCCCAAAAATGAAAACCTAACGTATGGAGGACCTGCTTCCAGGTAGCTTAGGATAAAAATGTGGACTTTTTTTCTTTTTCTGCTATTATTCCGTCCTCCCTGCCCACTCTTCCCCAAAGCAGAAATACGCTCAATAAATTAAGATTGAAAAAAGCTACTTCTGTTCATAGAAGACAGTGAAATGCTTGCCCAGTCAGCAACACCCCAAGTGAAATGAGATACTCTGCGCTTTTGAATAAAAAGTTGTCTCCTTCCCATTTTTGCTGCGCATTTCAAGTGGGAATTGGATTCAATCTCTCATTCTAAAAATAAGCATGCCCTAGCAGAATTTTCTAAAGCAGAATTAGTGAGAAAATATGGCACAATGCCTTTAAGTCCTACAATATATATTGCACTTTTTCCAAATACGAGCATAGTTTCCATTCAGACTCCTAAGAAAGTGAACAGCTTATTTACTTCTATTGACAAACATGAAATAGTTTAATGAATTCTGTTACCTTTATTGCGTGCTTCCAGTAACCAGTAGTCCTTGTGGATAACCCAAGAGTAGAAACAGCATGACTTGCATATTCTTCAGCAGAAGGAAAAAAGAAGGATCTCTTTGATGCAGTGCTGCTGCATGCTACTTTTCTTGTAGTAATTATGAATGGGGTTAAACTCTGAACAAAAATTCCTTTTGAGGCATACTCATAATGTAGTGCTCTACTGAAATAGTCCAAGTAGGTCTAGAAAGACAAAAGCTTTTTTTTAAAAACAATCAAGTCTTAGGGCAGAGTTTTATTAGAATTACAGAAAAGTTGTAGCATATTTTATACATCAGCTAAAAAAATAAAACCTTGAATAAATAGTATAAAAATATAAATTTCTAAAGCATTACCAACGTTTCTATTTGTTGTTACTTGTTTGCTAAAAACCTGCAACAGTACAGTAACTTGCAGGACAGAGCGACTGCTTAACTCTGATGTGAATTTAACAAACAATCTGACAATTTCTGCTTAAAAACAATACAGAAACATTTATTTCATGTAAAACAAACACCTTGTTTAGTTTGGGGGCATTTCAGGGGACACTCCAATGCTAACTATACATACTACTGTCAAAAGGACAAAATAAAGTCCCATTTTTTAATACATTTACAGGTTAATTTCATACTCAACTGATCTTCCCCAGAAGCTAGGTTAATTACTTCCTGCAACTCCCTTGTGCAAAATTAAACATGCATTTGTTATGTATATCTGTATTATCTCCTTTAGTTCACTTTACTTTTACAGAATAACATAAAAAAGCATAAGCCTGAGATTGCTGGAATCAAACAGACAGGAAAATGAGCATGGCTCAGTCTTATCAAGGCAGCAAGACTGATGCCATGCTGAAACTACTGCTGGTCCGCACAGCCAGTTACCCCCGAGAAAGAACATTTTAGACTCAGCTTGTGAGTGAACGGTTTCTGCTCCCAAATGGCCTCGCAAAAGCTCCATTCCCAGCCAACTGTTGAGAGAGCATCTTCTACAAATGCTCTTAAACTGCTTAAGGAGAACAAACAAACCAAACCAACCACTTCAAACACCATACACTGTTAACGCACAAAGAGGCTTAGGAGGCTAGAGCAGCTTGTTCCCACTTCTGTGCAAATGTAACTGTACAGAGGCCAGGCTTTAAACTGGATTGCTGATCCAGGATTTGGATTAATGACGGCAGCTAAAGGAAGAAACTTTGGTGCACTGGGTTTTGTTCTGTTCTTTTTCATTCAGGCCTTTTAATTGTTTTAGTTCCAAGTGCAGTTCTATATACACTTAGCATAACCAAGGGGGGAGATACTCTGCAACAGGAACAGGAACCTTAAGCCAGTTTCCACACTGAAGAAAATCTGTAAGGAGTTTTATACCTTGGGGTAATAAGAGCTGGTTTTGCTCCAGGCAAAAGGAAGTACTCGCAAGAGCTATCCCAGGAGCAAGGCTGCACAGGGGTTAGGCTACAGCAGAGGGCAGCCACTGACCACTGAGAGCAATAACCACTTGTGTTTAGACACCAGATCTAAGCAAGATCCTTCTACAATCTCGGTTGCTTTTGTGGATTCCTCAGCAAGTCATCCAGTGTAAATCCGCATCCCCACGTGCATTCATACTTCCAGCATCACCCAGCTGCCCCATCCTATTCATTATTGACTGGATCTCCTCAGGAAGAATAATTATGGGGGGGAAAGTTCTTTTCACTTCTCCCCAAATATGGCACAGACAATGGTGTAAGAAGCCTTCTGCCCCTTGGTGTTAGGTGAAGCAGTGGCTTGATTTGGCCACAGCCCTTGTCACAGTGGCGGCTTGAGCATGAGTATAGCCCCTCTTGCTACCAAATACTAGTGTGTAAGTGGCTTGAGGTATGTCTGCACAGTTCAGCTGAAGAAGAGAGAAATTAAATTCTTGACCCTTTCAATGGGTCATAGAACTGCCACTTTGCTTTGCATATCATTCCTCCGAGGAAGGTAACATTTTTCCTAGAACTACTGTTATGCCACAGTTCACACATAATCCAAGTAGCACTGACTTTGGTTCAAAGCCCAGTATTGGTGAGAATAAAGAGTTTACTGCCTATTACATGTAACATTCACCTCTGATATTTGAACAAATCCCTAGAAAACTTTCAAGTATCTTTTGACATCCTTGTTGAATGTGTTTACAACCAACCAACCTATAACGCATCTACTTTTCAGTGCATACCATTAAACATTACAGCCCAACTTACTTTAGAGGCTCCATAGATTGTCAACATTGGTGTCGGCTGACAACAGGATGCAGAAGAAACATTCACAATTGCCCCTTTCTTCTTCTGTACCATGCCTGGCAGCACGATATGCATCATCATGTTAGCAGAAGCAATATTTATGTTGATCATGTCCCACAGCATATCCTCAGACAGGTTGGTAAAATAGTCCGGGTAGGGATAAAACATTCCTACATTATTCACCAAAATGCCAATTTCTCTGTCTTTCAGAGCCTTCTTAATGGCTGGGTAAGGCTCACGCCCCTTGCTGAAGTCAGCTACTATGAAATCTGTTTCCACTTTATAAGTTTCAGATATGCTTCTAGATACAGCCTCCAGCTTTTCTTTGTTTCGGCTGATTAAGATGATGTTGACACCACGCTTTGCCAGTTCTTCAGCATACGCCTTCCCGATACCATCTGTGCTACCTGTAATAGAAAATAAAAAAACAAGGTGAAAATCAGAGCAGCCCCAGCCTTCTCTTTTGCCAGTTCTTTGAATTATAGCTTTATTCCCTTCTCTGAAGGTCACGTGGCACTGAATATGGTGATCTCAAAACCACGACAATAAAGACAACGTTGTCATAGAATCATAGAATCATTTAGGTTGGAAAAGACCTTTAAGATCATCAAGTCCAACCGTTAACCTAGCACTGCCAACTCCACCACTAAACCATGTCCCTAAGCACCACATCTACACATCTTTTAAATACCTCCAGGGATGGTGACTCAACCACTTCCCTGGGCAGCCTGTTCCAATGCTTGACAACCCTTCCGGTGAAGAAATTTTTCCTAATATCCAATCTACACCTCCCGTGGCACAACTTGAGGCCATTTCCTCCTGCCCTATTGCTTGTTACTTGGGAGAAGAGACCAACACCCACCTCGCTCCAACCTCCTTTGAGGTAGTTGCAGAGAGCGATAAGGTCTCCCCTCAGCCTCCTTTTCTCCACGCTAAACAACCCCAGTTTCCTCAGCCACTCCTCATAAGGCTTGTTCTCCAGACCCTTCACCAGCTTCGTTGCTCTTTGGACACACTCCAGCACCTCAGTGTCTTTCTTGTAGTGAAGGGCCCAAACCTGAACACAGTATTTGAGGTGTGCCCTCACCAGTGCCGAGTACAGGGGGACGATCACTGCCCTAGTCTTGCTGGCCACACTATTTCTGATACAAGCCAGGATGCTATTGGCCTTCTTGGCCACCTGGGCACACTGCTGTCTCATATTCAGCTGGCTGTCAACCAACACCCCCAGGTCGTTTTCCGCCGGGCAGCTTTCCAGCCACTCTTCCCCAAGCCTGTAGTGTTCCATGGGGTTGTTGTGACCCAAGTGCAGGACCCGGCACTGAGCCTTGTTGAACCTCATACAATTGGCCTCGGCCCATCGATCCAGCCTGTCCACACCCCTCTGCAGAGCCTTCCTACCCTCAAGCAGATCAACACTCCTGCCCAACTTGGTGTTGTCTGCAGACTTACTGAGGGTGCACTCAATTCCCTCACCCAGATCATTGATAAAGATATTAAACAGAACTGACCCCAATACTGAGCCCCAGGGAACACCACTTGTGACTGGCTGCCAACTGGATTTAACTCCATTCACCACAACTCTTTGTGCCCGGCCATCCAGCCAGTTTTTTACCCAGCGAAGAGTATGCCCATCCAAGCCATGAGCAGCCAGTTTCTCCAGGAGAATGCTGTGGGAAATAGTGTCAAAGGCTTTACTAAAGTCTAGGTAGACAACATTCACAGCCTTTCCCTCATCCACTAAGTGGGTCACCTTGTCATAGAAGGAGATCAGGTTAGTCAGGCAGGACCTGCCTTTCATAAACACATCTGACTGGGCCTGATCACCTGGTTGTCCTGTACATGCCATGTGATGGCCCTCAAGATGATCTGTTCCATAACCTTCCCCGGCACCGAGGTTAGACTGACAGGCCTGTAGTTCCCTGAATCCTCCTTCTGGCCCTTCTTGTAGGTGGGTGTCACATTTGCTAACCTTCAGTCAACTGGGACCTCCCTGGTTAGCCAGGACTGCTGATAAATGATGGAAAGTGGCTTGGTGAGCACTACTGCCAGCTCCCTCAGTACCCCTGGGTGATTTCCATCCGGCCCCATAGACTTGTGTGTGTGTCTAAGTGGTGTAGCAGGTCGCTAACCATTTCCCCTTGGATTATGGGGGCTTCATTCTGCTCCCTGTCCCTGTCTTCCAGTTCAGGGGGCTGGGTACCTGGAGAACATCTGGTCTTACTACTAAAGACTAAGGCAAAGAAGGCATTAAGTACCCCAGCCTTTTCCTTATCCTTTGTCACTATGTTTCCCCCCACATCCAATAAAGGATGGAGATTCTCCTTAGCCCTCCTTTTGTTGCTGATGTATTTATAGAAACATTTTTTATTGTCTTACGTCAGTAGCCAGATTACGTTCTAGTTGGGCTTTGGCCCTTCTAATTTTCTCCCTGCATAACTTCACGACATCCTTGTAGTCCTCCTGAGTTGCCTGCCCCTTCTTCCAAAGGTCATAAACTCTCCTTTTTTTCCTGAGTTCCAGCCAAAGCTCTCTGTTCAGCCAGGCCAGTCTTCTTCCCCGTCAACTTGTCTTTCAGCACATGGGGACGGCCTGCTCTTGCACCTTTAAGATTTCCTTCCTGAAGAATGTCCAGCCTTCCTGGACTCCTTTGCCCTTCAGGACTGCCTCCCACAGGACTCTGTCAACCAGTCTCCTAAACAGGCCAAAGTCTGCCCTCTGGAAGCCCAAGGGAGCAGTTCTGCTGACCCCGCTCCTTACTTCTCCAAGAATCAAAAACTCTATCATTTCATGATTGCTATGCCCAAGACAGCCTCCAGCCGTCACATCACCCCCAAGTCCTTCTCTGTTCGCAAACAACAGGTCCAGTGGGGTGCCCTCCCTAGTTGGCTCACTCACCAGCTGTGTCAGGAAATTATCTTCCACACACTCCAGGAACCTCCTAGACCGTTTCCTCTCTGCTGTATTGTATTTCCAGCAGACATCTGGTAAGTTGAAGTCCCCACGAGAACAAGGGCTAGCGATTGTGGGACTTCTCCCAGCTGCTTATAGAATATTTCATCTGCCTCTTCATCTTGGTTGGGTGGTCTATAACAGACTCCCACCATGATATGTGCCTTGGCCTTCCCCCTGATTCTCACCCATGAACACTCAACCCTATCGTCCCCATCGTTAAGCTCTAGACAATCAAAACACTCCCTAACATACAGGGCTACCCCACCGCCTCTCCCTCCTTGCCTATCCCTTCTGGAAAGCTTATAGCTATCCATTGCAGCACTCCAGTTGTGCGAGTCATCCCACCATGTTTCCGTGATTGTCAGTAGCAACATTCTGCAATCTCGCCTCATACAAGTTTTATATTTTCTATGACAACAACAGAGAGCTTAGAGTAGAACCTTAATGAAAGGTGAGTATGTCAGAGGTACATGACCTAAACCTTGTTGAAGAACTTGAGCACATGTGAAAAGCCCATAGCAAAAAAAGGATCTTGTCTGCATCTCTCTCTACGCTTGTATGCGTTCGGGGTGTACCTTGCAATTTTTGGGAAAAATTGCTCTGTGATTCTTTCCTAGCAGTCAGTCAACACACTGAGCTTGCCTGTCGCCTGAGGAATTGAATTTAGTAAGGCACTGAACAACTGTCACTGTTCAAGCAGGTTAACTTGCAACCTGAGATAATGCAGGCCCCAGCTTGTAACATAAAGCTCACCCAGCAATATAAGCTAGCAAGTTTTACAGTACTGGCACAGTATGTTATAGAAACATAAGCAAGTATACTGCTTCAATCTCTTACCAGTGACCACGGCCCATTTTCCATACTGCTTGACAAGATCAATCTCGCCACCCAGCTTTGGAATTATATGCAACCTAAGCATGCTGTAAGCATCAAACGCAAGAGAGACACACTTTCTGACTGTGTACCAAGCTCCAACTATAGCCAGGGCCTCTATGTAAAAATTGCAGGAACGACTGATCTCTCTGTACAAGAGGTAGAAGCGATCCACTGCAGCCATGGTGATCACAAGCCTGGAAAAAAAGAAAAGAGACAAGAGACAATTACAATCGCCTCTTGGGCCACGTAAACTTTTCAGACTGAATGGATAACCTTTGAGATTCAGCACGTTACAGTGTGAGCACCATTTTGATGCAGAAAAGTCACAAGTCAGCCTGCTAACATTTGGGTATCACCTACCATCATCCTCACTGGTTTAGCTACTGTTTAGCCCTTGTTCAAGGCTTTAGCTACTAATCAGTTATACTGCAATGACATCGATCAATGATACGGTAAATAAAACAATTCAAGTCCAAGCAGATAAGGGAAGCTCAACATGTAAAAACTAATTTTGGAAGATTAAGATCCACCTACAAAAGAGGCAAGCATAACCAGCAGGAAAGAGCTGAGCACACAAGAAACAACACGCTCTTCCAAGCACAGAAAGCTACACGAGAGACAAAGCAAACTCGGAGACAGAAGCGTAACTTTAGTCCCTGGCACTACCACAGAGCACTAGCCCTTCCCCAGCAAGTGCACTGCATCTGCCGTGTCCTTCGGGTGCCATCCATTAATGCCACATCGCACACTGGCTTTCAGTAGAAAGCTTGCTGTGCCTCACGAGGTTTTTACTAGTGAATATTTTTTTAAGACAAGCACAAAACCCAGCCGCCGCCTCCTCGGCAGCACTCGATCCACAACCGGAGCCGGCAGTTTGCCGCCGCTTGCTTCAGCGCCGTTACACACCCCCCTCCCCTCGCCCAGCCAGGCGAAGCGCACTCCGGGCCGCAGGCCTCACCGCTCCCGGGAGCGATAGCAGGCTCCGGGCGCGCCCTTGCTGACAAGCCCCGGCGACCGGCGGGCCCGGCCCGCCGCCTCGGCCCCTCGCTCTGCCCCGGCCCCGCCGGCCCCTGCCCGCGGCCCTCCGCGGCCCCAAGCCGGGCTGTAACGGAGGAAAACCAAGCCCCCAGCCGCGGCCTACGGGGAGGAACCGCGCGCGGAGCCGCCCTCCGCCGCCCCAGGGGCTGTTACCCGCCCGCAGCGTCCCGCCCGCGGCCGCGGGGCCGGGCCCTCCCGGCGGCACCTCGCTCTTCTCGCCCGCCGCCACCTGCGCCGCTGCGCGGGGCCGCCGGGAGCGGCCGCGGGGCCTTCTGGGCCTGCGCGCGGCGTCGCCATGGCGACGGCGGCGGTTGGGGCCGCTGAGGCGGGGAGCGCGGCTGTCCGCGCCTCAGGGGCCTCCGGCGGGAGCCGGGTCGGGGTCGCTGCGCTCCGTCCCTCGCGGTTTATGCCTCCTGCTGCCTAGGAGGTACTGCGGCGAGCGGTGAGCCGGGGCCCGGGTCTCGGGTCCGGTAAAGGGAGCTGGAGGTTTAACGGGAGGTGTAGCAGTGTGCTCTAGGACACGAGTCTTGTCTAGAGAGCTCCCGGGCTACAGCAGCGAAAAGTGCTGAAACGTGACAGCATCCGCAGTCCTTGTGAGGAGACTAAAACTCCCCTCGGGAATCCACCTGGCTCGCAGTGGGGCAGGAGGCAGACGTTACACAAGAGCAGGCTGTGCCTCGAAGGAGTTCCATCGCTGCATCCTCGGCGCGCCGGCTTCGAAAGGAAAAACGTGTCTTGCTCTGGTTTTGGGAGGCTTCTCGGCCGCGGTCGTCTCTGCTCTGAGCGAGATCTGCGGTGGGCATGATTTAAGATAAACTCTCCCTGCCTTTCAGTATCTCCACAGTGACTAGCCCCAGGTTGCTAGCTCCTGCAGGCTTGATAATTTACTCATATGGTCTTTTTATTTGTTACAGCTTCTCCTGCTAAAATCATTAGACATTTAATCTGAAAGTTGGATTGTAAGTCAAATACTGACTTGGCTGATGTTTGTCTAAATCGCGTATCTTAAAATGCAATCACAAAATGGAGACTCAGACAGAGGCCTTGGAGGGGAGGTTACTGCAGAAGAGGTGTCAGGAGGATCTGTAAATGACACCAGTAACAAAGCTACCCAAACAGAAAATGAAGGCAATTCTGTCAACACAGGTGAGCCCTTCCAGCTGGCTCGCTAGGAGGAATTTAGGGAACTTTAGTGAACATAAAGCCTAGAAATCAGGTCTGTCATTACTCATCTGGATGCTATATGAGTTTATTCTTTCTCCCACTGAAGTCACTGAAAATCTTGCCATAACTGAGGTTTACCCAATTGCTATCTTCTTGTGCTTTTTTTTTCTGTTTAATTTTCTTCTTGCTGGAGAGAGACCTTTTCCTGTGTTGCAATCATACAGCTAGCCTGCCCTCTAAATGTTTTAATTACAATCATATTTAAATGAGCTGGTACAATCATCTTGTTTGCACTGTCTCTTCTTAAGTGTACGGACTACAAATGCAACTAGAAGGTGCAGAGCAAGAATCTGAAGAGAAGAGTATTGAAAATGCAATTAATCAAGGGCAGTCTAAAGACAGCTTGAATGAGTGTAGCACCGGAGATACCTTCCGAATTCTGCAAAAGGGTAAATTTGTAGATGAGCTAGACTAACAAATGGTGCTTGAGATGACTCGGATGCACCATTACTGTAGTCTCTTTGCATGCAAAGTTAGCAGTCTTGTTAAACTCAAATTATTGTTAATTAAATGTAATATACAGTAGATGTCTAAGACTGTAAGAACGTTGGTGCCAGTACTTTGTTGTCACGGTATGTTATAATAATCTTAAGACTAGTGGGTACTACCTGACTTCCAGATCTAAAAAAAATAATATGCAAATTCCAACAATTTATTTTGCTACTACTTATTTTACTGCTTTGCCTTCTAAAAAAGTTAAGTTTCCTTTCATTAAAAATGTCAGCAAAAATCTTGGTTAGAACACCTCTTTTCTTGAAATTCATATTCAAGTGCTCTTCAATATTTCTCTAAAGTAATTGACAACATGCCAATTTTCCCCACCCATGCTGTTAAACTGCACATTTTCTTACTTACAAAGATGTGAAAACTCAAGAGAAAGCCATCAACTGTATGTCCAGAGCAGATCAACAGAATGAACAAAAATCAGATGGTGATCACAAATCAGTAACCAGCTCGTTCAGTCAAAGGACAGAAGAAAAGAGAGGCTGTGTAAGGTAATACATTGTTTGTGGATGTTTTTTATTTAACTCTTGGCATTACTGAAGTCAATGGGAGTTTTGCTATTCTACATGTTAATCTTGATTCAGGAGAACAATTTTGAAGATGAACTTGAGAATAATCGATAAATCAGGAATTGGTGATATTTCCAGCATCTGTACAGCTTTTTTTAATGACTGCAGAAGCAAATTACGTTCTAACTACATGATGTAGTCTATTTAATGGATCTGGAGAAAATTGTGCGAACTCTTGTGGGAGTCATTTGTCAGTAGATTTGACCATTTCTCACCATCAGTTCAGACAATGCATTGTATTGATTCATCACAATGTAAATATTACAGTTGTCAAGATAATTTTTAGCAGAGGAAATCCAGAGGTACCTCAGATGGTTACCAATAAGGTACAACTCCTTTGTAAGCTCTGGCTCTAATTTTGGTCCAGCCTAAACCAGCATATGCTGCAATGGCTGTGCATTAATAGTTGTGAAATGGGATTATTCTCGTGTTTTCTCTGATTAAGCATAATGCAAGCAAATAATAAAATTAAAAACCATATTAGGTACTATTTAATAACATTGTTGAAATTCTAGTCACGTGGGCTAGTTATGGAGTGATGTATAAGGAACAATGAAGATTTACCCTCCATTCCTGTACCTGCTTACATGTTGGTGAAACTTCCCAAAGTTTATGTTGCTGCTAACTTTAACATAGCTGTTCTATTAGAGACAGTTACAGTCCTTTGAAGTCAAGGGAAAGACTGTCACTGAGTTATCAGGAGGTAGATTGGACTGTACGTACATAGAAAACTTCATTATCCCAAGCTAATCAGCCTGGCACACTTCAGAATTAAGTTCTTATGAAGAATGATGGCAGAGAGAAATAACTGCACATAAGATAATTATTGTTTTGAAGGAACACGTTTTATGATCCTATAAAGTGCCGGAGGATGCTAATAATTTAATTAAATGCTACTACAAATAGCACAATGAAAAACAGTGGGATATATTGCAAGTAGCTAGCATACAGTAATGTACCTGGGCTGACAACACAAGAAAACAGTATATATTTAAAGATTTTGCTGAAAGTTTATAAATCTTTCGTTCTTTCAGAGATTTATGTCAAGCACATTTGGCTTACAGGGCAGTTACAGGCTGACAATCATTTTATATTGCCTCAGGAACTCAATTGACTAGTTGACTGTATTACAGTTTTGTTCTTCAGCAATACTGAGATTTTTTATGTAGTAAGTAAATATATCTAAAAGCAAATTCATTATGAAAGATTTAACTTCACTGCCTTTACTCGAGTTTTTTTGTTATTTTGAAAATATCTTCACGCCAAGAAAATCTTACTGTTACAGACCTTAGGCCTACAAATACTTATGACCACAAATACAAAGTTCAATTTGTTAATATGGAATTTAGAAGTAGAAAATAATTTTGGATCATTTAACATTGTACTTTTGCAATATTTCTTTAAGTGAGGGATATCTACTAGAATTTTTATTCTGGAATTTTGTGTTACAGAATCTAAGCTTTCTAAGCAGGAAGAGATAGATATTTTCTGCTTTGGAATGTTTTTGCTAGGTGTTTTCCTGATGGGTTCCCAAGTTGCTTGTCTATAAAGCTACTAAATTTGATGTAGCCCCGGACACCTTGCCTCCAAAACCAGTGTCCTGTCATTCTTTGCAAAGTTCCTGCTAGGAGACTACCAACTCTATGATACTGTTGATCCAGTGCTGTCTAGCACAGGGTCCCGGATAATGGCGTAATTCATCCCATCAGCTGCTCTTCACTGCGATCCATTTCTGTTTAACAGTTTTCAGGCCACCCGTGTACTTACTCACCACTTCAGGGTTTTGCTGTCCCGCTGACTGCCGTGTGCGGCTTTGGCCTCGTTTGGCCGCTGTTGGCTGCCAGCCCACGTGCTTTGCCCCTGCAGCCTCTGCTGTTTCACACTGTAGCTTTCTGCCCAATCCCTCTTGCCGAGTCCTCTGCCCCTGCACTGTTCAGCTGTAGCCCACAGCTTCCCTGAGTAGCCTTTTCTTGCTTCTCACTTGCATAAATCCCAAAAGGAGCGGAACTGAACATTAAGCAATTACAATTGAACAGGTATTATTCATTTTCTTACTGTGGCATTCCTAGCCAATCACAGTTGTATAGTAAAACTATATCTTGAGTGCTATTTCAGAGTTGACATTTCATGACAATGTTAGGTTGATAACTATTGATTTGTCTAGTCTGAGAAAAATGTTGCGTATTGGCTATGCCACCAAAGGTCCTGCACCAAAGCAGCAAGGAATGGAGGAAAGAATTGGAGGGGAAGGAACCAGAATCTAACATAGAATCATGCTGCTCTTTTCCAAGAAGATGGACTCTCTAATTCCCCACCCACTTTCCTACATACTCTCTGTTTTTTCGCAGAAGAGCCTGGTAACTCACTTCAAACAGGTAGAAATGGAAAGCCACTCTAAAAAACCTACTGCTTTTTTATTTGCAGTATAGTCTTGAAAGCTGTAGCCATTTCTCTTGCATAAAAGAACTATTAATTGTGTTACATTGAAATCTGTTAAAAACCCAAAGATTTCAGAATGTGCACTGAAATACATTTTTTGTTTTGCTTCTGCTTCCCATTATTATTTTAGAATGACAAAAAAGATTCTGCAAGACATCTGTAAACAGCAGAAATTATATGTGACCCCATACTTAAATGATACACTTTACTTGCATTATAAAGGTAAGGTGTGGACATGACTGTTTAGTTTTATCATTCTAAGTAGCATTTTAGCAGAGAATCTATTTTATGGCTCACTGAAGTAAGGTATCTAATAATTATTTTAAATTAGAAACATAATTTAGTTTTATATAATAATGAAATTGTGCAACAAAATGAGTCAGTGTGAAGGTAGAAAAGTGAACTGATCATAGACCTAATTCACTTCGTGGAGTCATTCAAAGGATCAATAGGAATCAAGGGACACTTCTTCTTTTTTTCCCCCCAAAACAGTGGCCTCTGAGAAATGTCTTAAAATACTGGTCTGGGTTGCATTCAGAGGAAAATATATGTATTTCTTCTTAAATGTGTTTGTATAAAGCAGCTGTTTTCCAGCTTTGGGGACTTTTTTACTGCCAAATAAAAACGGTCAGGAAGAAAACAAGCAGTAAAGACTTGCTGCATGTTCTCAAATACGACTGAAAGAAAACACAGTTGCTAGAATGAACACGGGTCATCCTCTTGTGATCTTTGAGCAGGTTTTTGCATGGTATGGTTAGCTGGTTCAGGTTAGCATAAGAATTGTTTTAAATAAATAGGACTTGCTAAATCTAAACTTCTACATTTGGCCTTGTTTTTGCTATTTTTTCAATATGTATTATTTGAGCATCTAGAGGGCTGCACAAGATAGAGACTAGAACAGGTACCTATATGTTTTTGCCCTTATGGGCCAGGTACTGTACCATTAATTCAGTGGAAATATTGGCAGCAACTTGAGTACAAGCGTTCTCACAGGCTGTTTCAGCAGCACTGGTTTAATGAAATTTACTCTTTCAAAGACTTGTTTTCAGCCAATGCAATTTCATTTTAAAACATCTTTTTCTGCAGGATTTGACTGCCTGGAGAATCTTGAAGAGTATACTGGATTGAAGTGCTTATGGCTGGAATGCAATTGCTTAACAAAAATCGAGAATTTGGAGGCACTGACAGAGTTGCGTTGCCTCTACTTGCAACTCAATTTAATTAACAAAATTGAAAACCTTGAACCCTTACAAAAGCTGGATTCCCTCAATATCAGTAACAACTACATTAAGACCATTGAGAATCTCTGTAAGAACTGTTGGTGCAACACGTTTTAACCTATAATGAGCCCATATTCCCAAGCTTTGACTAAGCTAAGCTATTATTAGCGGCACTAGTTTCAAGGGGTTTTTTATTCGTGTTAAAATTTTGCACAATATCCCATACCAAAGTCCACAAGGCTTCTATTGAAGAGTCAAACCTATGTATTTTGCAATTTAAATAGATAAGAAAACAGAAAAGACATAGTAATTACTTTCACGTGGATACCTAGGACAATTAAGTAGTTTTTCCTCACTTCTTCATACCATCTCAGTACTTATCTGTGTTGCAGACAGGCTGACAATCCAGTTTTCACCATTTACTTTACAGTTAAGATGTGCTTTGGCAGTTGCAGACATGATTACCAAATCTTTTATGTCTGTTAAAGGATTTATTCCGTCTTCACCAGAAAATAAAAAAGAATTCCTCTACATTATCATTTGTGTACATTGGGAGTAATTTGAAACACAAGCTTTTGCTTTTGTGTAACTGACTAGTTTGAAATGTGAATTAAAAACAAGCACCATCCTAAAACCAAAAAACTATTTTTCCCCGGGGTGAAGAAAGCGGCTTTGGAGGCCTAGCCAAAAAGTGCATATAACAGAACAACAAATTTAGAAAAAAGCTCCCCACAACTCAATATAAACACTTATTTTGACAATGCAGTTTTCTACTTGCTCCAGAAAACCCTCTGTGAAGCAATGACTCTTACCTTTCCTTTCATTGTACTGTTCTTGTCTGACAGCATGTCTGAAAGTCCTGCAGACTCTGCAGATTGCCCACAATAAGTTACAAACAGTGGAAGACATACAGCACTTGCAAGAATGCCCAAGTATTTCTGTTCTCGATCTTTCCCACAACAATCTAAGTGATCCAAATATTATAACTATTCTGGAGACCATGCCTAATTTGGTAAGCTGAATATAGCGGAGGGTTTGTATCATGTATATGGGTGAATCCCATTAAATGGTTTTGTCGGGTAGTCCAGTGCACAATAGGTTATGGTCTAAAAGAAATGTTATTAAACATTATTCATTTTTTGTAGATTACCTGTAACACCAAGGATGTTTTATTCACTTCTTGTTTTTGAAATGATAGAGAAAGTGCATATCCAGATTGGGATTTTTTTGCTGCTCAACTTTAAAAATTGTTTCTCTTGTTTCTCTAGCATGTGCTGAATTTGATGGGAAACCAAGTGATAAAGAAAATTGCTAATTATAGAAAAACACTTATTGTTCGACTCAAACTACTAACATATCTGGATGACAGACCAGTTTTCCCAAAGGATAGGTAAGAAACAGAGCCATCTTCTTTACACAGCAATAAAGCTCAAATGCTAATGATCACTCATCCGTTTTTTGTCAATATTGTCATGGAAGGAAAGGAAGACTGACCAGTATAATTTATTGACAGTGGGTGACTTCGAGTACAAGAGCATTACACTATGGAGTTCTACATCTAACATACCTAGAAAAAAACATGTATTTTTTCACAAGAGGATGAATTCTTGAACAGAATTGTTTTACGCCAAGTCTGTAGACCAGAGGCAAATCCTGATTTCAACAGAAACTGAACAGGTGTCTGGAAAAGCAGAGCCAAGATCAGCACTGGCAGATCTCTGGTGGT
Organism: Gymnogyps californianus; assembly: GCF_018139145.2. Classification (NCBI taxonomy): domain Eukaryota; kingdom Metazoa; phylum Chordata; class Aves; order Accipitriformes; family Cathartidae; genus Gymnogyps; species Gymnogyps californianus. Next base: position 20,760,516 of record NC_059482.1, read on the forward strand.
GTAGTCACCAGCATTTGGATATCTTTGTTTCTTTTGTTGCAGTTCCACACGCAAGATAAGATATACATGCATCCCTGTTGCATAAGGGATTGTCACTGCTATATGCTTTTTTTCTCTTGCAGCTATTTTATGCTGTTGCAAGCTATTTGAAATGTCTCATTATAAAGATGAGCTTTTATAGCTATATTGCAGTGAGCTTTTGTGTTTTCATTAGAGCCTGTGCAGAAGCCTGGGCTGTTGGAGGGCTTGAAGCTGAGAAAGCAGAAAGGGAAAAATGGGAAACCAGAGAGAGAAAAAAAATCCAAGATAGCATCGATGCTTTAGCGTCAATCAGGCAAAAAGCAGAGGAAAAGAAGAGAAGAAAGTATATGGAAGAAAGAGATACAAGTGCAAAATGTGGAAATGGAGATGCAACAAACATCCTAGAAGGTTTGTGGTTACTATTTTGGAAGATGTCTGTGTCTGCTTCAATTTGAATGTTTAAAATAAATGAATAGTTCCTAAATATTCAGAAGCAGGCTGATGCAATTTTTTGAATATATTTATGAATCTTCTTTTCCCGTACTAAATACTTTATTAATCTTGGTGCTTCTTAGATTAACCACAACAATTTTAAGCAATCATCAGCTTTCTCACTGCTGATGAAACAAAAAACCAACAAACCACTTTCTGTCCAGCAGCATTTCAAGCTCTTGTGCCCTTCAGCAGAGCAACCAGGTGCTAGTCAGGGCAATAATCGTTCCAGCAGGCACTCATGGGTGGAGGTAGGCAGTTACACCCTAAGAGCAATATTTCCCCAAGATGCAGAACAGGGCTGGCTTCGATAGGCATGTGCGCTCCAGTAAGACCCAGTGAGAACCGCCTCACCAGTCCCCATCCGGGCACCTCTCCACTGCTGCGTTCACTAACAGTAAGAGCTTCAGCCTAGAGCCTATAGCAGAGGAAAGGAAGAGGAAGGTCTTTAACAATTTGCTTCACTTACTGCCCTTTTTAATGCCACAAATTCTCCTGTCACGTTATTTGAGGAGGCATATGTTTACGACCAGTAATAGGTCCCAACCTAACCTTTCTAGAGAAGTATGCATGTTTCAGGATAAACAGGACTGAAGCCAAATAAGAAGGCAGTACTACAGTGCAGAGGAGTGTTAATTGATCTGATAGGTTTTGGGGTTTCACAGGCTCTGAAATCAAACATGGTTGACTAACAAGTAAAACTTTTTCTGCAGGCAGGTAGATTGCATAAAGGAGAGGAAAACTGCAGCATTTGTCACTGATCCGTCAAAATGCTCAAGCGTGTATTGAAATATGTAGTCACTTGTGAGTCTTTTTGAAGTTAACTATAGATACCAGACAATTATTTACTACAGTGTTTTCTCTAGATGAGTTTTTTGCTGGGGAAGTGTATTTGCTGGGGAGTTGAGCTGGGAAAACCCACAACATTGCTGCAATCTTGGGAGGACTACTGATCCATGAATAGCTGCTCAAACAAAGTAGGAGCTTTTGATGCATATTTTAGGCCAAACTATTAAGACCATGTAGCAAAGTCTGGATATTTAGAATGAGTAATGGTAGATTAACTCAGCAGTTTTAATGAACTTGTTTCTTCTGTAGGAGCACCTGCAAACTCAGATGACAGTGATGGAAATTCTAATATATCAGAGACTTCAAATATATCAGAAGAAACCCAAGAGAAGACTGAGAAATTTAGAAATGAAAGTTTTGATGCTCGTGATGAAGTGATAACACTTCTACCAAATAGGGGAGATGATAACACAGATTTCACATCTGGAAATATTCCTGCTAGAATTCAAGAGGATGCACAAGAATCAAACTCTTACAAACGCTCAAACTTCAACAAGAAGAGAGACGGTAAAGTACACAGTGAAGAATCAAACGAAACTGAGGATGCAGAGACGATGAGCCAAACTCTGTCTTACTGTAGCACCACCTCTGCCGTGATTCAAACCAACTGATTCATAGATAAGAACATCCCATTAGATTTCCACAGTGACTAGTTGAAAATCAAGTAATACTGGATAAAATATTCTTTAAATACAACAAACAAAAAAAATTCTGAGGGCTCAACCTGCAACTTCTGCTACATAAAGGTGGAATTCCACTTCTTATACATGCCAGGTTTAGTGACAGGACAGGAGAGCTTACAGGCTTCCCTTGCTCGCACATAAACTGTGCGGTCTGTCTGCCAGCAGAAGCTGAACATCACTCTAGAGGTGGTTTTGTGCCTTCACACGTGGAAGAATGCTTTTGTGGATTTGTGGAATACCTTATTGCAAAATCCAAATATTAATTTATACAATATAAGGGCAACCAAGAATATGATGGAAAGACAAAGCGCTGGATTCGGCTGTGAATTCTGCAATGGTAGTCAGGTCCCCAGCAGTTTGGTTTTGCAGTGCTTGCTGTTCCAATATAGGAAGTCTTTTATTCAGTTAGTTCTCTGCAACTGACTATTGTTTATTCTTTAGATCTACCAAGAGAGAAGGCAGCTACTAAAAAGGCCATGCTTCCTGAACTGGATGAATATGCTGAAATTGAACAGATCAAACTGGAGACACCAGAGAAACTTTATCTTGACGTATGTATTGGATTCAGATTTTGAGAAGTTCAGATTTGGGTATTGTCTGCTCCCAAATTAATTCTGGTAACATTCTGGCTAATAAAACTATACAGCCAGGTTTCTAAGAAAGATCCACTATTAGAAGAGTAAAAGGAAAGAAAGAAAAAAACCCCAAAAAGTAAAGTTGTAGGAGTATTCATTCTCTCCAGTGTAGCACGTGTAAAGAATTTACCACCGCTTCCAAAGTTTATTTTGTCCTTTGGCCATAAATCACCTGAAGTTGACCTTCTATCTCTGTGATTTCTCTGGAGGAGTTAACGAGGGCTCTCTTCAAAAACAGAAATCACAGCAAAAAGAATCTCGTGGATACATGCGTCCTCTTAGGCAAAACTCAAATGAAATATGCAGTTGAAAATGCGAACTATTGCAGAAAAAGCATAAGGAAGAAATAGCCACCCGCTCATTGTAAATGTTAGCTAGCAATATTAGCTATTATAAATTAATTCTTATAATATAACTTTCAGGTATATTTCCAAGAAAAGCAGAATGTGCATTATTCAGGTATATAGTAAGCTATTGACGTTTGTAATATGGTCTTCTATTATCTAAGACTTCTATCTATCTGATGTTGCAAACATTTAAACATGTTTAACCACATTTAACCACGAGGAGGACACGGGTACCACTGAAAAATACAGTCTCACTTCAAAGGAGAACTGTTCAGTATGTCCTAATTACGACACTGCTGCTAAACTGACAGCGTCATTATCACATAACGAGCAGTAACAAACTTCTGAGCTTATGATTTCCCAGAGCACTTAATATACTCTTTGATCTCTTATACTGCCACTGTTAACTAAATTCTTACTGGAATGTTTTAGAAAAGTCTCATATCTTTTCTGTACTCTTAATTTCCCTGGAAAAAAATCCATCCTGTTATCGAAGGGCTCAACTCACTGCTTCAGCAGAGGGCTTAATGCTGCATCCTCCTCTTCGGCTGTTTTTAATAATAGGTGTCACAAGGATAGTGGAGAGAACTGGCAGCAATTCCAGGTGTATACAATATTATTTTTATAAGCAGATCTTGCAGGGTCTGAAATAAAAGCTTTAAATAAACAGTGATACTGTAGGTACCCACAATGTGGAGATCTCATAGATTCAGTGCTTGTTTTTCTCCTTGGTGCTATATGGCACCATAGCGAGTGCCTTTGCACAAACTTTAACATAGCATAAAAGGAACTCTTCAGCATACATGCATCGGGTTTCTTTTGACACGTAAGAAGTGTGACTATTCTAATTCCACAGAAGAAAGAACAAACCCAAATCACACACTACTACACATTTCAGTGTTCTGCGCTACTTCGTTCTCCAACTGACGTTTAGTAATGGAAAGAGCTTCTCACAACAACCTCCAATACTTACGCTATGGCAGATTTTCCAAAGAGACTTAGCACTGACATAGCAGGGAATGGCTGTGAAGATGGCAGTGGTGAGAAGGTCTGGAGCAGCACTGTCGTCTTTGTTCATATCCTGGAGTCAGTAGGTAGTCTCAGTAGTGATATAAGAGAGAAGAGGGGAGGAGGATTTGTAATGCGGTGGTTATGACGTCCCTCCGTCAAGCAGAAACAAGCTCATGGTGCTGCACATGCAACTTGGCGGTGTTTGAACTACATTCTGTGTACCTAAACCAGGATAACTTTTAGTAAGCGATTTTGGTTTGATCTGCAAATGCACCCTGCTGATTGGAACAAGACTAACAGCTATTTCACTTCCCTATTGACATCAAATTCCACCCACTAACATTAGTCTCAAATCTTAATTTGTACATTTTTAATGCTATTCTTGTAAAACTGTGTGACTGCAGGACATGCTGCACTAGCTACAACCATATCAGGAAACAGAAATTTCCTTTGTTGCTTTTAATTCTGTAATAATCTTCACCACGCAAGACAGTACAGATTAGATGTTCCTGATGCTACCATGCCAAGCAGCTTGCTACAAAATCATTAAGCTCTAAAAACATCTCAAAACAAAAGGAGATGCTTTTACTGGTATTGACCTACACTAAAAAAATGACAAAAAGGTATTACTTTCTACCTGTGATTTTGTGTTCCCACCCTCTACTTTTGGTTTCATGTCAGCAAGCGATAGTCATCTTAGATGATATTTTCTAGTGGAAAGCTGAAATGATGGGACCTCTCTGAGGAAAAACAGTTCTCAGCAACTTTGCAGTTCTATATCCTTAATTATGAGGCATTCACAGTAAAACATTGTTTTATTAGATGTATTTAGGTTAACAGAGTTTACTGATAAACGGTTCCAGGTAGACTGCAGGTCTTGATTTGGCTCTTACCCTAAAGATGGGTTGCAGTTGAGATTAAGCATAGTAGAAAATAGCATTCAGTCTGACATTAAGGTTATTGCCTTCCCATCTGTGTTTCTGGAGAGAGATGAATTTTCCTTTTCCCACATGTGCTTAACAGAGAAAACTGTCATCTCGGAGAGGATGACAGTGCGGTATTGCTGGCTGTGGCCTTGTACCCTGAAAAGCATTGCTTTGAAGAAGATTCCCATTGAGCTAGAGATGTTGTATTTTATTGGTTAGAGTAGCTTTTCCCACTGATTAATGATCTTGTGATTGTCTTCAGGAACTGCCTGATTTAGAAGATATAGATGTAAATGAATTTCCCGCTGAAGAGGAAATCTTGGTTCAAAAGGTAAGATTCTTATTAATTCCAGTGATGAAGCTTCCCTAAACACATTTACAAATGTTTTGCAAAATGAGGATAATCCAAGTTGTGAAATGCTGTTTTGGGAGATGCAATCAGTTATGCATTTATAAACTAAAATGGATGTTTCAGCAGATCTTCTCTATCCACTTGTAAATCCTTTTTTAATTTGATTTTTTATATTATTGCGTTGCAAAAATAGGAGAATGAAAACCTAAGATCAGGTAATGCAATGGTTAAATAAGATTAATTTCTTAGTAGCATGTAGTGTTTTAATGAAGAGTACTCTTAAAATATACTTGACCAGTACTAGTATGCTGCAAAGGACTGACCAGATAGAACAACTTGCCTGCTACTGAATAAAATCAGACTTTTCAACTGAAAACACAGAGAGATTGAAACTCCTCTGCTCCACTGCGGACTAGTCAGATGCAAGGAAGTTCATGCCCACATTAGCGTTGTGCTGTGCTCAAACTCAGCTGCTAGGCAAAAGCCTATAAACAGAAACAGAAGAGAAAAAGGAAAAAGAAAACAATAAAGCTTAAAAGCCCAGCTTTGATTCTCGTGCTGATGTTGACTCATACTTGCCTTGCTGGAGACAGAGGCCGATACAGTACATGTTTTCACAAGTCCCTCCAAGATAATGCAAACTTTTACTACAGTCAGTGTAAGGCGTGGAATTTATTGGCTTTTTTGGTCACAGACTCATAACAGTGTTGCAAAATGTCTTGGCCAACAAAGCCTCCAATTAAAAGAGGCCTCCAATTAAAAGAAGATAAGGGAAGGGAACAAAGAGGATTATTGAAGGAGGACGTGTTAGCAGCTCTCACGCTTCGAAGGGTGTTCAGTTCTTAACTGAAGTCAGATGAAGATGTTAGTCACGTCCCTCTGTTTGGAGGTAAAGTAATAGAACTGAGCCCACACATTGCTGAATTGCTGAAATAGGCCTTCTTTTTATGAACTCTTAATAGTTTATGGTCAGTTCATCGCTAATGCCTGAGAAATAGTTAACCCGAGATTCATCCACAAAGAAGCAGAGCTATGGGTGAAGCACATCTTCCATACGTTTTGGGAGAACAGCACATCAAAGCTGACAGCTGTTATGTGGATCCAAGAGATATTTACCCATCTTTTAGCTTTTACATCTAGAATAATATATTTTCAATTACATTTTCTACCTTTACAGCAGGAATATCACCCAAAGATTGAAATAATTTCTGAAATGACAAATGACAGCGATTCCGCACTAGAGGAAAACAATAAAAGCACGTTTGAGAATTCAGTAGAAGAAGTTCCAACAGCAATTTTTTCAAATGTGCGTAAGATACATAAGGAGCATGAAAAGGAGCACTTAAGACCCCTTGTTGAAAGCTTCTTCACAGAGCCTGCTAATTCAGAAAGATACCTGGAGACCAAAGAGAAACAAGCAACCCCCTCAAAAGCCTTGATACAAGAGGTTATCACTGAGCCCAAGGATAATCTGCTATTGTCACCAGTCTGCAATCGACCAGATGACCCAGGCCCCTGGGAAGAGGACGGTAAGATTACAGTTACTTGCCCTGGTAAGATTACAGCGACATCATTAATCTCAGAGAAAAAGGTGGGTGGCACATACACACTAAAAGTAAGGATTTGTTCAGCTCTTGTTGAAAAAATTTTCAATCCGCTGTTAGTTATCACCTCTTCCTTTTATTTATGTGGGAATCCTAATAAATTCGGAATTAAAATGTTATTTTCTCTTTTTCTACACAGGATTTCTTGCTGAGTTTTCTTTAAATAGTTTTAAAAAGTTGGACTCTACATTTCTTTTTCCAGTATTAAAGACCACCAGTGAGTTTCATTGGCCTTTTGCCTTCATGCTTTTAACAGGGAACGGCAGGGATGGAGAAGTAGAGTGCCTGGCTGAGGGTGAAGGATGTCCTCACGAAGCACAAGATGACGAGGACAGCGGGAGTGTTAGATTAGATTAGATTAATCACTTTGAAAAAACCAGACCCAGTGTGGAGCGCAGTGCCTGGCTGACTGCCTGGGGTTATTCTCAAAATGCAGAGCTCAGCAATGGGACCGGTAGTGACAACTGACGGAGCACTGACCGTGATATAAAAGACCGCCGCCTTCAACAGGAGGACTTGGTGTTCCAGGCGGTCGGAGGCTGCTGCCGCCTCCAGCATCTGACCTTCAGGGCACAACTGTTGGCGGTGTCAGCGCGAAAAAAGCCCGTAGTCCTCTGTAACCCGCAGGCAGCGAGGGCCTTGTGTTCCCACCGCCAAAGCTGCTGGAGACCCCTCGGCTCCAAGCTCTTCAGGGCAGCCGGCAGCGTTCGCAACTTTGAAAGCGAGGGCACTACTGTTTTAAGGTTAAATTCCACTCTCATGTCATTTTTTCCCTTGCAGCCTTCTAGAAATTACTTAGTTAAATCTTTATATCTTAGAGTTTCTTTACATACGTGGTTTCAATGCATAATGTAACGTTTCTGTCATTTGAACTAAATAAAGACTCGACTTGTAACCACATATATTTTAACTTGTATCATCTCCTTACCAGCATATGTCATACCAGATGGACTTCAATGACAAATGGAGATTGCTTCTTAACGTGATATTTTATGGATCTAATATTCATAGACATTATGATTGTTCATGCAAAAACAGATGCCGAAATAGCGTCCATGCATGGAAAATCTGGTTTTACCTTTTAGGGCAATCTGTGACGAAGCATATACTTATATCTGCCATTTTCATTGTTTTTCATTGTGAGATGTGTCTCAGGATCTGGATTTTGAATATAGCAGAAAAATAACCAGCCAGTCAGCAGCGGCAGAAAGACAGCTTCGCTGTAAAAAGCCGATCAATGGAATTCTTCTTTCATTAGCTTCTCTCTTACACGACAGTGGTAGTCTTGTGCCAAAGTGAAATGGAAGGTAACAGCAGTGAAGCCTCAGCCAGGTTCTCTCTTCTTCCCTTCCCTTTTTTTTTTTCCTTCTCCCCCTTCTGAGCTAGAGAATAAAATTCAAGGAAGTGGAGACTGCTTGAGAGCAGTGCTTCCTCTGCGACACCACACACACACAAAAAAAAAAAGAGTTGGGGGAAGTGGACAACTTTTGGCCAATTCTGCTGAGGCATTAACGGCTCTCATTTTCCTAACACAGCAGTGGCTGTGCTAGTCAGTTAAAAAAAATAATTGTACGCTGTTTAAACACAACATAAAAGAATTGGCCTCATCTTCAAGGGCTGACGTTGTTTTTATGATATAGCGAACAATCACACTACCAGGAATAAGCTAGGCCTTAAGTGACCTCACTTCATTAAGCCATACCCAAGTTTAGGTGGATGTCTTTTTTCATATTTCTATAAATCTCTAATAATTTGTAATAAATAGAATTGAACAGGTCTTGTAGAAGGGCACGTTTAAAAGAAGAAAATATTGCTATGGGCTTGTTGAAAAGATCTCTTTCCAATTAGCTGGGCTTAGGTGCCATCTGGCGGTAAGAGAACTGGTCCTAACCATAACGCAAAACAATCGTGAGAGCCCTCAGGGAAGACAACACAATTGCTTCAGGCTGCAGCCATTTTCCACCTTCCATGAGTAAAAACGTGCTGGCGAAATCCCTGGCCTCCAGCACAGGGCAGGAGGATGAGCAAGGGCCTGTGGAGAACAGGCTTGCCCGAAAGCATCTTCACAGCAGCCTTCTCTTTAGAAAGCTGCAAATGCTGCCAACAACATTTGTGAGCTCAGGCCTAAACAATATCTGCTTCCCTTTTCTGACAGAGAGCTGGGTAAGGGCTGCTTGGAGGGCTTTGGGTGGTGCATTTTGTGTGCTGTGTTTCAGTGCCTGTCCTGGTACCCCCTTATTGCACTGAGAACAAATAAGGAGGAAGGATCGTATTATCACATCGCACTTAAAGAAAAAAATGTTCATAAACAAAAGATTTTAAAAAGTAACTCCAAGAGTGAAGTTTGAGCTTTATGATCACTGAAAGCAAGAAAAAAAGGATAAAAAATGCAAGTAATTTCAAGAACTATAGATTCTTTTACTCTGACCCAGAGTTTACCAGACACACCCACCCTGACCGGCATTTTAGTTTGAAGGATTCAGCTGCTTTCTGAGCTGGGTTTGCTTTGCCACGTTTTACACGGTAGTTCTCTCCAGCTCCTGTTTTTTCACACAGATGATGACAACCCATCGGCAGGCCCTACGTTATCTCACAGGTGAATCTCCTGAATTCCTGGAAGCTGTTCTCACTTACGGGTGAGGACTTGGGAAGGAGGAAAGGGGTAAGGGGTAGGCGAAAGCAGGGAGAGAAAAGCCAGAGCAGGACTAAATGAGAAAAAGGAAACACATTTAATTAGTGTTTTCTGTAAAACTTTACAAATGTACAGCATAGTGCAAAAACGCAGTCTCAGCACGTCACCTTCAAGTAAAATTAACAATGTAAAAAGCCAAGGAACACAAGCTTGCTTCTTCACGGGAGTGGCTCTCGAAATCTGTTCCTGGAGGTTCCTCTCTCACCATCAAGCTCCCATCTCATGTTTATAGTAGAGCAAAAAGCCTAAAGAAAAACCCCAGAACCACCCCGAGCGGCCGCTCACAGCGAGTGCGGTCTGCTGCTTGGCACTACAAAAAATGCCGCAGCCTGAGACGGGGTCAGGCACCCTTGTGGGTTGAGCTGCACCTTTGTCCGCTCGCAAGCAGCTCTCCTAAGATGGTTCATTTCTCAACCCCAACTAGACAATCCAGTAAGACACTGAAGCGTACATCTAACCTCAAGCATGTTATAGGCTTCATAAAAACAAGGGAAAACTACTCAGGAGCTTGAAGTTAAGCACGTGCTTAAACACCTTATCGAATCAATACATTCAGCATTAACATTAAGGCAATCTAGCGTGTGAAGGTTCAGAGAAGGATGTAAATCTTGAGCAGGGATAACATACGCTGTCGGGTGATGTGAGACACCAGACAGTTTTCTATTACCTGTGAGAAAAGAAGTAAACAGAGTGCAACTCAACGACTTTCCGTCGCCGGAAATGACAAAATACAGTGGCAAATGGGCCGATCTAGGTGAACTTTCTAAGCACAAATCTGTCAAAAAGGAAAACCTCGTCCAGGATACACTCAAGCACATCACCTAAATACCAGGCCAATGGGGGCTGCCAGAATTTTCCCTTAGTCCTGAACACGAAAAGAGTGGCTGGAATTAATCCAGAAGCTCTCACAACCTCGCTCCTGCAAAGACCGCACCACCACGGTGGTGACAGAGCTCCCAGCACACAGTAATTAGCTGGGGAAAAAATGTGCTCAAAAGTGAATGTTTCTGAACTAACACGTCTGTTCACATACCGATAAATGGATGGAGGAGAGGGCTGTGACAGGAAGGTCCATTTAAAACATGCGCATCTTAGTAAGGAGAATTTGAGCCTGCATTCGTCTGACTGATTGACTACGCTTTGGGGTGGATGCTGCTTGACCGTTCAAGATGCTCAGAAATACGGTTTAGAACCAAGAATCGTCATGGCAATCAAAGTGGGCAGAGCATTTCTTCCAGTGATACTGGCACGGCTTGTACCTCCCTGTCTAAGCCCTTAGGAGGCCTGAGTTAGCTGAATTTCCTGGGTCTGCCTTACTGCATTTGGGTAGCTTTCCTAAGGAAAAGCAACTCAATTCGAGGATACTGAGATAAATAATACGTTCTCATTAGAACTACAGCATAAAAAAACAAAGCTCCGCTTTGTTGAGAAACTCACTTGTCAGAAACCACATGGAAGAGGAAGATTAATTCAACCTTTGGAGGCTGGTCTCAGATGCACAAAGGACAGAAGAAAAGTTAGCGGGACACGGTGGACTAACCCTTCTGCCTCTCTCCTACACTGAGCAGCTGAGAGTCCTTCTAAAAAGGGGATCCAATCAATTAAACTGGTTCATCAGATTTTATACATCAATAAACCAACAGGCACATCTTCAGGGGAAACAGAATAGGTCAAGGCCAAGGAAAAAAATCATTGCACTGGACACGGAATACTTAGCCAGCACCGAAACCCAGAGTGTGCTCCCTCAGTCCTCTTTGCACATGGAGAATTGTGTGGGCAGAAGAGTCTATCCCCTTTTTTTTTTTTTTTTTTTTTTAAAGTATGGGGTGCCCTCCCTTTTTGTTAGTGAAAATAAATTTGGGGCAAAAAAAATCCCAAACAACAAACCCTCTCAACTCAACACGGGATGTTTTGGGGTCTGTGATGGTCTGTAGCTCCCCTAGGAGCCAGAGACACATTCTTGGAGTGGTCACTCAGAAAATGATCTTCTGCACACCCCAAGAGATCTTCATTTTCCTACTCACCCTGCGAGGATAAGGGAGAGGCACAAGTACATCCCATCAAAGCCAGAAAATGGATAAAAGAAAATTTTATAGCACTGGACTGGCAGATAGAACTATTTTCCTATTTAAAAACAGCATCCAGAAGGGTCAGGCATCTTAGCTAATCTGTGCTGCCCCAATAAAATCCAACAGTTTGCCGTTGCAGACACTAGTCAGGATCGCTTTATTTTATTACGTCCCTGATGTAATTTCAAGCTACTCTTCACTTAAATTTTATTCGAAGAATTGAAATTTCTAAAAGCTTTTTCAAGAAAAGAAAATCCTGCCAAGTTCTCACTCCCCACAGGAGCAAGCACCAGAAGCAGTATTTTGTTTTAAAATCGTTATCCTGGGCAAACACTGAAATCCAGGTGCAGGGAGGGTAATGCAACAGCTACTGACCATTTCCATCTCCTTAAAAAGAAAGGGCACAAAAAGAAACTCTCTTGTGGGTTTCTGAGTCACTTTTGTTGCTTTACATTCAAACCTGTGGATGCTTGGATGGGTGGGAGGGAGATGATGTTTCTTGGAAGCTAAATCACTGGCTGTTGTCAGTTGAAGAGCTCAGGTTTAATGGGATATCCCCTTGGACACCCACAGAGGACAGGTAGGAAGCCATATTTTCAGATGGAACATAAAGCGATGAACTTTCAGGCAAGCTGATGAGGTCGTTTCCAAAGATTGACTGACGATCAATGAGGAACTGCTGGGCGCTTTCAAGAATGACATCTTTCCCTGGGAATGCAAACGGACAACAGAAAACTCAGTTTATGGACGGCAAGTTACCAGACTTCACGTATGTAGAACTGAAAAGTGGCAAATCCCCACTGCATCAGGAGGTGAGGGGCCTCACTCCAGGCAAAAAAGGCTTGGAAACACTTGAGTCAAACTTGGACTCACTCAAAAGCCCCTTAAAATCGATGGGAAGCTCTGCAGGTTGCCACACTGGGTTCTGCCTGAATGCTGAGATGCCTCACAAGAAGTGAAAAAGGGATGACCAAATGGTTGGAGACACCGAGACATGGATAAGAGCAGCTTCTCTTCTCCTTCACTCAAGAACTGTCTGTTTTTCCTCATCTTTGCAGGAGACATCTGTCAACTGCCCCATTATTCCAGCATCATGCCACTGCATGGACCAGAAAGGCTTTGCAAACAGGGGATGCTCCTCTTGTGCACTTCAGCTCCAGCCTGCTTCAGAATTCTCTCCAGCGTAGCTGGGCTTTTAACGCCTTTGATGCTCATGCAAGATGCTGAGCTTAAGGTGGAGACTTAGAAGTCCTTGAATGACACAGAATACATCAAAACTCTGGGGTGGGGTCAGGTGGCTACAGCACCAAACTAAGGCTCAAAAAAGCTTCTCTTTCAGGTCTATCCCAGCTGAATACATATGAAAATAATAATATATCACTATTCCAAGACCAGGAAAACACTTCTGGATTCATATCTAAGGTCAATGACACACTTTATCAGAGTCAGCGAGTGGGAGAAGATCAGCTGGACAGTTCCCCTGAGGTCTGGTAAAGAGTCTGGAGAAACTGAGACATAAACCTTTGCCTCTGGCTGCTAGCAGCTACCGGCTCACCTCCTCTGCAGCAGGAGCCAGAGGAAACACAGGACCTGTACAGCTCCTACCACCCCTACCCACTTAGATCACCACATTGCTCTTAGGTGGCGATGAACAGGCAGAGAAACCAGTAGAGACACTGATAGATATGATGTGGTCCCAAGCAGAAGCAGAGGTAGTTCGATTATGTTTAAACCTTAGTTTATCCCCCATACTTTTCCCACTGCTCAGTAACTAGCTTAGCAGTTGTTGTGGAAACATTGCTGACTGACAATCACGGAAGTAAAATAACAAACGCGTTCTGTTCCCTCAAAGTGGCAAGTGGTCAGTGCTGGACGTTGCATCTAGCTGCTGACATGTTTAACACCTTAATTACATCCCCATTCCCGAGTCTGCAAGAGCTGCTAGTGCTCCTACCTGGGCAGGCGCTGTTAAACGGTGGGTTGAACACTTTTGAGGACAGCTCAGTTGCATTCTTCTCCAGATCCACTGTGAGTCGCTGCATCTTGATGCAAAAATATAAACTACAATGTACAATTATACAAAGACAGGGGAGCTTGTTAGAACTAGGCCATTTCTGAAAATCAGTGCTTCATCAATGCTGCACAACATCCACCAGTAATGCAAGCTATCCTCCCTGCCCTGCCTCTCCTCCCAGCCTCACCTGCACTTTGTTGAAATAGCCAAAAGCGTGTGCTCAAGGGCAGATACGCCTGAAGGAGAGGGCTAAGGGAGATGTACTCCCCTGTCAGCACTGGCTAATACGGTGCGAAGCTCATGTCATATGAGGAGGCCAGGCTAGCGTCACTGTGGCTGCCCCTGCCCGGCTGCCGTACAAAGCAAACCCACAGTTCTCTGCAGCCAGCAACAAATATGACAGGAATTTTCTTTCCATTTGCCTATGACTGTCTTTAAAGTAAAACTAGCTTTTGCTTGCACAGTGCTTCTAGGTGTGGAGTTGCTGCAGGTATTACTTCCAGGCTTCTCTATGCTCGTGACTTTCTGCAGGACAAGCAAGCCTAAGGGTAGGCTGCACCAGATGCTGGGAAATTCAGTGGACTCGAGGGCCAAACTATTGAACATTGCAGCCTCCCTCTTGGCCTTTTCCCTCATGCAATCCTTTCTGAAAGAGACCACCCCTTGCTTCTAAGACTTGCTAATATTATCTCTCTCTTCAGAGACTCTCCTTCCTAACACTCAGGAAATGGAATTACCTAGTAAATTCAAATTGTTAAATCAAAACCTAAAAAGGATAGTGATATGATGAGGAAGGCTTAGAGACCTTTTGCACTTCATTAGAATAGATTACACTTTGCTTGCACGTCTGTAGAGACGGCAGAACCATCCAAATCTTATCCAACCTGGCTGGCAGTGAGGGCTCTGAAAATTCACCCTCCAACAAGCAGGAAAAAGAACGCAGCCATGAAACACACATTTCCTTCACTGTTTATTAAATCACCATATGCACTTCAGAAACATCTGTGTCAGTGTCAATTCCAAACAAATACTGCCAAACAATTTCTCCTAGTTTCTTCTGTACGGGTATGTATGAACCTCTATTCTAACTGCACGTGGTTCTACTAATTGCGTGTGGTTCTACTGCTCCTGAAATGTACAGGGATGGCTGCACTTCATAAAGGCATATTTTATAAAGAGCTTTGGCACAAAGACACTTTATGAATCTATGGTATGAGTAGGACGTGACATTCACGCTGAGAGAAAGTTTAGAGCAGCCAGTTTCAATTAAAGACTCCAGGACAACAACACATCTCTACACAAGCTCTGGCTGAGTGGGAAAGACAGGTCAAGGTACAAGGTAACACTCTCAGCCTGCCCTCAGGAGATGCGTGCCTGCTGTGCTTTACCACACTCTCCCCTCTGGCTATAAAATAACTAAGCATTCTTCAGTTATGCACAAGCTCTGCTTCATAACTACATTATTATTATTATCATCTCTCAGAAATACACGTCTCTTACCGGGGACAGACTGGCTTCCATTTCAG
The DNA here is from genome assembly GCF_018139145.2 of Gymnogyps californianus. Classification (NCBI taxonomy): domain Eukaryota; kingdom Metazoa; phylum Chordata; class Aves; order Accipitriformes; family Cathartidae; genus Gymnogyps; species Gymnogyps californianus. The sequence continues at coordinate 20,775,737 of NC_059482.1, forward strand.
TCAAATTCCACTCACTCAAAGATAAATTGGGATTAAAGACCTGTTGGGAGGAAAATACAGTTAGGGCTCTGCAAGGTGTAATGGTTCGAGACGCTCACATCCTCAGCTGTCTGCCTTGGCTCTCTGCTGGAGGTTGTAGCCCTGCTGGCAGAGATGCCAGAAAGCAACTTCTGCCTGTGCCTCAGCTGCTCTGACATAGGAACTGAAGCTACAGGCAAAGGCTCATGTGTGTTGATTTGTAGCACAGCCAGAACAGCAAGGGCTGAGTCGTGGCCGCTTGTGCTGATCCGCAAGCCTTGCTGCCTGCCAGTGGAGCGACAGTGCAGCCACCCGGTGCCACAGTCATGTCGTAAACCAGGGCAGCTGTTTGTGTCACTGCACATGCAAGTCGAAGCCCTTTTTTGCTGCTCTTGGATCCTAGGACACTTCCAGATTCATATGGTTTTTTAAAAGCGTCCCAAAACACAGTAGCAGAGGGCAGATTACTGCTGCATTGATGCCTTGATGGCAATTTCTTGAGACGTCTGAGCAAACTGGGAAAAGGAGCTGTTGATCTGGGGTACAGTTTTATGATTCATTCTCACTCTTGTGACATTCAGTTGCACAGAGAGAGAAAAGTGTGTCAGTAACGGGAAACTCCTCCTAATGAGAAACAAGAAACAGAAACCAACGGAGTCAGTGATAGAGCAGGCCATTAGAAAAGCTTTCCGTAAAGTCAAAATCAATCACAGACACTTGGGAACTGGCTTTAAGAGAATAAGATTGATTTTTAAAATGATTTTTCATTCCTATTTATCCATGCAAGCTTACCACGTGCCTGTATCTGAAGCACCTCCTCAAGGGAGCATATCTTTGACATACAGATTCTTTTGCTATGTACAGAGTTACTTGATTATTGGCAAAAACCTTTCATATACTAACTATATGTACAAGGAGAGAGAGAGTGAAAGAGAGAAATAAACAAACCTTCATATTTCTGCATATATACTTAAGAAAAAAGCCACCATCCATTTCTAAAGAAAAGTGACCTGAGAACTGCAGACAGATAAATATCTCAGCTGAGAGAGAATTTGACATCAACTACCCTTCCCAGAATGTGAGGAAAAGGGGAATGTAGTAGAGCTAAACACAACCTAGGAGTATCTAAGATGCAGAACATGCAGAAAATAAACTAACCTACCCAAAGCAATTAAACTAGCTAGAGAGTCATATTAAACCTATTTTACGTGAATGTGTCAGGTCTCATGATGATGTCTTTACCAAATGCACTGTATTTTGCGCTCCTAGAAGTTCAAATCCGTATATTTTCAGAAGAAATGTAAAAAAGCATCAATTTAAAGTCTGAAATCCTGCCAGTTCTTATGAGCAGGTCAAAAGAGAGCTGTGACTCTACTGGCAGCATGTGACAGATAAAGTGCCACACAAGAACGAGCAGCGTGGTCTATCAGATTCACAGCCCAAAGGTACCGCTGTGACCTTCGCAACTGTTGCCCGCAGCCGCCGCGGCGGAGGGCCCGACACTCACATCCAGGAGGCTGGCGGGCTCCAGGCCGTACTGCTGGCTCCTCAGCAGCAGCTGCAGCCCTTCCAAGCTCCAGTCGGTGCCCTCCAACGGGTCTGAAATATCTGTTCTGAGAAAAGACAAGGGGAAATATTGCCAGGAATGAGACTTGCAGAGATACATACAGAAAGCAGGACTGAGCAGCCTTCCAACATGAGGTTTATGCTTAAAATCTCATTTTGAAAACCAAGAGCCCATTGTCACCCTGGGTTTATGCCACATAACTTGGTTTAATCCCAGAAGTACAACCCAGCAGAGCACACAGGGGACTGGGCTGATGGTAAAACAAGTGAGACTACTCCTCTCCTGGGTGACGCACGTGGTTTGGGGACGGAGGGTCTGTGCACTTCTCCTCAAGACTGAGAAAATTAAAGCTTTCCTTAGAAGAAATCCTTCTAGAGAGGCACTTGGGATCCAGAACAGGCTGCATTCCCATCCTCCTGGGTCCAAGATGGCTGAATAACTATTAACTAATGGCTTTTTAAGGAGTGACTTTTACCTGCAGGCATTCAGTCTCCAGGCTGCATTTACCTGAGACATTCAGCTAAAGGAGCAACTGTGAGGCCCTGCTGCGTTTAATCCCCCCCAAAAGCTATAAAAGTTTATCTTAAAATCCAGAGTCTTTAAAAAAGGATGATTTTTCTTCTAATAAAATGTTTTTAAGTAGCCAGTGGGTTCAGAAGGAGGAATTTGTTCTCTGTAAGGACCCAAAGGAAAATAGAAGCCTTTCTGATAACCCTCTTGAGTGTTCTGGTTCCCTGTCCCCCCCAGTCCTCTTTACATTGCTGCAGTTGCCACCAGGAATGAATTCTGCAGTTACCTTCCACGTCATCCACCAAGCTGCAACCACGCTTTCCTCCTGCTGTCGCAGTCTGCTGTACACTGACCCACGACATCGGTGCTGTTGGGATTTCAGTCTCAGACCACGGCAGACCACAGCTCCAAAAGTGGCTCACCCAGCTCAGCCTGTGCCTGAGCCTAATGACACTGTGCTAATCCCCTTACAAGAGGACATCATTCTCTGGGTGACTGTCACATGCAGGATACTGGCGTGCCCTGGCTTCAAAATAATGAAACCTCCATCCCTTTGTATCAGACTTCTGCACTCGGTGAACACAAACTCCCAACTCCGCATCCCTGTGAGTGACCTCACTTGCTATTTCATGATTTTAAGGCATAATTTCATACCCTTTTATAAAGCCTTGCTTTGGACTGCCTAGCATTTTACTGAGCCCCTCCAGTTCAAGGAGACAAGCACAGCAATGCAGCTAAGTTTCATGGGTTTTCACTTTTAGTCAGAGACGGGGAAGGCGAGATCTCTTGCAGTGTCAGCTCCCTGGTACCTCCCCAGAAGCATGTGGCCCACGTGACGGTGCCAAAGTGAGTGGCTGCCCCTGAAGACAGATCTGCCACTGACTCAGGAAAGTCGCCTTGGAAAGGTGATAGGAGGAGATGCAAAGGGAGAACAGGCTAAAGAGAAAAGTCTATTTGACTTCACAGCACAGGAGAGGAGAAGAAAGGGGGCAAATTATTTCCTTCTCAAGCCCAAGCCTGACCCTGATAAATGCTTTGATGCCTTATCAAATATATGCCCTACTTAGTGCAGAGGTTATGACGATGATTGACTGTCATCTTCCATCACTGTCTGTGGATTGGCACACAAGTGACGCCTTATTCACTCCACAGAAACACCAGTGACAGATATCTCCTTATGACTTTATGTAACTGAAGACTCAACAAATGACAGAGGGCACACAAGCCACTGGAGATGTAGTGCAGTGCAGTGGCCTGCAAGTCTGCAGACACGGATGCTGGTCTGGGCACCAGCTTTCACTTGGACCTTGGGCAAATCCCCTTCACTGCAAAAAGCCTCCTCCTGCCCCCATGGCTCTGATGCACACGCTCTGACAGCTCTTCCTCTGTTGGCTCCTTCAAGCAAGTCATCCACAGACCCCCTACCCCTGTGAAGTGTCCCCCAGGCTTCAAGGGTCCTCTAAGCAGGTGCCACAGGTACAGGATGGAGCTCACCAGGCTGCATTAGGCGACTTAAAATCAGCCTCCCTTTCCCCCCGGCTAACGGGAAGAGAGGGCCATGAAACACGCAGGGCCACAGCTCTCCCTCCCGCCCTCCCCTCACCTGTCCAGCAATGCCCTTCGGCCTCTTCTCTCGGATGGTTGCGAGGTCCCCGGTGGGGCTGCACCACAGCTCCCTTTGCCTTCCAAAACAGACTGAACCATGGCGACGGGGAGCACAGGGGGCTCAGAGCAAGCCCGGCAGCCTGGCAGGGGGACATCAGGCTCAGCGGTGGCTTTCACTCCGGGGCTGACTGGCTCTTCCTTGATCAGCATGAGGCACTTCTCTCTGTATCAGAGACAAGACTTAGCACCACACACACATCTGCTCCACAAAGGCCTCGCGCTACTGGGAAGGGCAATAGCGCAAGGGCTTGCCTCCACTTCCCATCAAACTGCCCCACAGGGTCTTTCCATTCCCCTACATGGGCAAAAGAAACCAGCAACCTTGTTTTCTTTTCAGCAAGCTCCAGAGACATGCTCAGCTGGAATATCTTCAGTCACTTCATCAGTCATAGCTATAATGAATTTGCCCCATTCAATTGTTTTGCAAATATGGAAAATATGCTTCCGTGTGTCGATCATTCCTCAGATGAGTGTTAGGCTTGGGACAGGTTAAAGGGTCACTAGGCTAGAGAGGTTCCCCTGAAAAAGAAAAGTCTCCACCCTAGAGATAGGAATGGGATCAGTAAGACCTTCCCATGCAGGACTTAGGATTGGACCAGCAAGTACTCTAGAGATCCCAATGACACAGGTCAGGATCTTGTGGCCCTGCAGGATTTGGAACAGAAGCTATCAAGATCTGACAGTCCCAGTCAGATGTTTTACTTGTTTGGAAGCAGAGGTTTGCCTTTTCCAGTGGGAGAGGCACTCCACACTATTCCTAGACGGACATAAGACACTGAAGTTCTGAATAGTAGCATTTTGTATGTAAAAAACTACTCTGTACTACTTACAGGAGATTTTACAGCTCCCTGTGAACCTGCACAACTGCAGCCAAAGTGACAAAGGCATGTAGATGAACAGGCACAGGGCATGGAAAGCCATACTGAAAAAATACTATCTTACAACACTTACAGACTAGCTTTGCTGCAAGACAACACATGAGTGTGTCACACATATGGGATGGGATGTGACACTACAAAGCCTTCCTCAGCATTCCTTTCAGATCATCTTCTCATCCTGTGAATCCTAAACTCCCACGAGAAGCTCATGTTGATTTAGGAAGTACCACACTCCTGAACTCCTTAGGGCCGTGGCTGGCTCAGATTCTCAAGTCATGCAGACACAGCATAGATCAGAGGCCACCAGATGGCACTCAGTAATTAGTAGAAATAAGCAAATTAACTCAAAGGTTATATTAAAATTTTCTGCTTTAGAAACGGCTTCCAGGGGTTTTTTTAATCTGGAGGTCTTTACATGCTTTAAGCTAATTTTATGGCTATGGTTTCAATTACGAGGCAGATTTATAGGCAATTTCTAGAGTATAACTGCCTTGCCTCTATGCCTGAGAAACTGTTTCCATGATTCATCTGTCTACTTACTTTCCACTGACATACTTGTAGCTATTCTGCTACTAGCCCTAAATACACTGCATGTCTGTGGCAGGAAGAGATAAGCATTAAAATACCTCTGCATTCAGTTCTTAAGTTACTGGGACCTTTTCACAGAAAAGTTGTCAAACATCGGAAGTTGTTGTGATGCAACCTTTCTGTTCTCATTAGCAGAAAGATGTACAGTTTGATTCTGTTTCTTCTTTGTCAAAGCCAAAAGGAAACTGCCGTTCTCTCTCTCTCTCTCCCCAAACCCAACAAGTGTTAGTATCTCATTATTTGATGAAGTCTGAGACAGCCCCTGTCTTGACAACAAAATATGAAGAAACACGGAATACTTCTCAAAGAGGTGAGTGGAAGTTCTCAGCATGAAACTCATGACTCTCTGTTTCGAAAGTTACGCTGTTATTATCCCTCCCTAATTCTGAAAATCTGACCCACATTGCAAACTGGAAAAAAATATTCCAGCCCACCATCTCTATAGAGAGTTGCAAATCAGACAGAAACTTTGGTAGAATTACAGCCAGGAAAAGCTCTTTTGAAGTCATGCATGTCCATACCTGACTCTCCTTGGTTTTAGTCACAAACATATTTACCTGTCATTTTCAGGGGGGGATTGCATATTTATGATGTTGGATGGTGATGCTTCAGTAACATCAGATATGATGGGTCCTCCAGCAATTGCAGGGCTGTTTAAGCAAGAGGCAGGTTCTGTCGATGGCTAAGAGAAAGCAAAAAATCATATCGATTTATCCTTCTGAGGCCCAGAACAAGTCCAAGGCCCTATCTGAGATAGTTAGGGTTTACTCACTGTGCCCTTGAGTCCTCCTTGTACGGAAACGAAGAAAGCTTTTACCTACTATGCAACATTATAATTTCCTCTGGTCTTTCCTCCAACCACACAGAGGTGCAGGTGTAAAATAAGCACTGTGACTGAAGTGTCATCTACTGAGAGGTTTTACCATGTCTGACATTTTGCCTAGAGTGCTTAGCTTCCTCTGGAGGCAAAGATCCAACACAGCCCAACAGGGGAGCATGGGTCTCTCGTGCCAGCTCAAGTATTTTAGCTGCATGACATAAGTATCATGTGTCTGGTGTCTGCTTCGGTGGGTTAGGGCGGTGGGGATCCCTCAGCGACTGCAAAGATCTGGCTCTGGTCAGAAAGATCACAGTACCCACCTTCTAGAACGTACTTCTTCCTTTCTGCCCTTGAGGTGAGCCAGGCTGGGGTAACACCAGGGAGAGTTCGGTGTGCGGGGTCTGCCTTTCCCTCCCACAACCCACGGCCTCCCACATGAACATGGCAGCACAAGTGCACGCAAGCATGCGCCCCTCCCTGAAACAGGGGAGCTGGAGAAATAATAAATGTCACTCAGCTTTGCAAACCTCTTCTCTTCTTCACTGCCAAGCTCTTGCCAAACTACTTACTCTGTAATCTGTATTATTGCTTCAAACATTTTTCCACCCTGGCCAAAGAAAACCCACAAATCTCAGAGGCTGGTGTACACCTACCGACTGTATGAAATAGGGGTCATGGAGGGGGTCCGTAGACAAATGCCGGCTGAACTTGGACACTTGCGGAGCTGAGATCCCATTGTCAAGCATCAGAGGTCTGTGAAGAGAAACAGGTTTGTTCTCCCAGCACATACTGACTGGTTCCTGGTTGCTCATACAAGAAATGTCTCTCAGCCAAGGGTTGTTTTCCCCTGGGTACTCTGTTTTTCCTCAGCTGTAAGGTACTTTCTTGTCCAGTGTTTTGGACAGGGAAGGGAAACAACAGTTTTGGAGGAGGTCACCATTAGAAAAGGGCATTAGCCATATAGAGAAGGGATGATCTAGGTTTTCTAGATCTTATTTGAAAGATGCAAGTAAAATAACAAACTCAATTCATACTTTCTTCTAATTGCTAGTCGTTTCAAGCTCCAGGCTGGATCCTCAGCTTGTTTAACTGGAGGTAGCTACGCTGAAATTATTAGTGCAATACTGGGAATCTGGCCTTGTTACCAGCTCCCTCACGCTCAGGGCCTCTTTGGCAAAACTACATCTCCGTACATAACACTGCATAAAAGGAACCTGTGCAACCCACTGACTAAGTAATAAAACAGAGGGAGACACAAAGCAGAGCAGAGCCTAAACTCATCGCATACAGGCTTTTAAAAAAAGACTGACAGGCTTTTACAGATGGTCACTGACAACAAGAAGCAGGTCTGCATGCTAGGTCCTGTAGCAGGAGTGCTTTATGTTTAGTAAATGATTGAAACCAAGAGCAAATGAGAAGGAGCCTCAAAATGGCACTGCCTTTCCGTCATGAAACTTACTGGGTGGCAGTCCTTCGTTTTGTGATACAGTCCCAGAGAAGCTGGGAACTGGTATATTTTGCTACACACCCACTATTGTTACTGCTGTGATGATCCTATAAAACTGCCTAGCAAATCCCTCTTCTCCTCCTACCGCCTGTCCCACAGTCAGGAAAAGCACCTTCAGTGCTCATCTGGAAGACAGTGATTTGGCGGAGGGCACCAGGGAAAGCCAACAGTTTTTTCCACAGTAATGTCTAACAGGCTTGACAGAAGATAATTCCTAGCTCCCTTCATCCCACAGACACTGGAGCTGGATATGTTGGGAGAAATTATGGGTTTGCTCAGACTGCAGTTAGATCCCACAGTGAAGGGCATTCATCCTGGTTTCGGCCGGGACAGAGTTAATTTTCTTCTTAGTAGCTGGTACAGTGCTGTGTTTTGGATTTAGTGTGAGAATACTGTTGATAACACGCTGATGTTTCAGTTGTTGCTAAGTAGCGCTTATCCTAAGTCAAGGATTCTTCAGTTTCCCATGCTCTGCCAGCAAGCAAGTACACAAGAAGCTGGGAGAGAGCATGGCCAGCACAGCTGACCTGAACTAGCCAAAGGGGTATTCCATACCATAGAACGTCATGCCCAGTATATAAACAGGGGGGAGTTGGCCCGGAGAGGCGGATCGTGGCTCTGGCATCGGTCAGCGGGTGGTGAGCAATTACATTGTGCATCACTTGTCTTTTCTTGGGTTTTATTTCTTTTTTTTTTAATATTCCTTTGCATTATAATTATTATTATATTATTATTATTATTCTTAATTAGTAGTGTATTTTATTTTACTTCAGTTATTAAACTATTCTTATCTCAGCCCACGAGTTTCACTTTTTTTTCTCTCCTCCTCCTCACCCCACTAGGAGGGGGAAGGGGGAAGCAGCTGCGCGGTGCTTAGCTGCTGGCTGGGATTAAACCACGACAGCATTATACAGCAGGACACAGTGACCACAGTGCTTGAGATCTGTGTTGTCTAACAGCTCGTTTAACAGCCTTTTTCTTTTCTATGATGTTAACTAAAGACACGGAATAAAAAAGAACATTTGAATCACCCTGACATGGACCTTGTTACAGCATAATCTACCCTTCAGTATACACCGAGATATCATAGCCAGCCCTGCAACAATTACAAATTTGTAGGTGTCCAGCTCTCTGCTCCAGGAGCCACAAATGAACCTCCCCATCCAACATTTCTTATGAAAGTAACTTTGGCATCTAATCCATCTAACAGCCTCCCAGGTCAGACGTGCCTGTGGGACCTACAGACGTGCCCATCCTGCCCAAACCTACCCAGAGCCCCCAGCCAGCACTCTGGTCTGCGCCAACAGTTGCTCCAGGCTGTACGCTATGCTTTCCTGCAGTCATTTAAAAGAGAGGCAGGAAAACAAAACCGTGAAAGGTAAAACATTAGAGGTGCAGATATAGACATAAGAGCTGAGGTTCTGTGAAGACAGACCTTTGTGTTTCCAGGGAAGCAGAAACTCAAATTAACATGCACAACACCGTGCAAATTGCAGCTGGGTTGTATCAGTGTGACCCCTCTTCAATACAGTTGCTGTGCAGATAGTTCTGTGCTCTTCTGCCCCTTTCAGCAGTTTCTCACTAATGATTTGCTTTTTTCAAGAAGCAGTGGTCTAAGACAACATTTCTTTGGCTGCAAAGCTTTTCCAGGGAGGGCATGGCCCTGACCGTGGAAATTAGAGACCAGATCTGGCATCTCATTTCTCTGCTTCCCCACTCCACTGGAGGGAAATTTCCCCACTCATGAACCTCAGTGACTCAGAGCAGCCGATATCCTCCCCTTGAGCCCTCTTCTTTGCTACCATTCTCCTTGCAGTGTTTATCCCTTCCAAGAGGCTCAGTAGAGGGCGTAGACAGAGGTAAAGGTACCCAGCTTGCTTGTACAGGTTATGGGCTCCTTCATTCAATCCTGTGTTTCCTTTACAATCCTCACAAGAGAAGTCAAGCCAAGAACAAGGACACTGACTTAAAGAAAACCAACTCCCTTGAGCAGCCATTCTTGGGAAGTCTGGCTCCTTTCTCTGAGGCATGTAGAAGTTTCTGAGTTGCCAAAGGCCACAAGGTGGGAACTGGAGGCAGGTCCCTGCCCTCAGCCTGAGCCACAAAGGCAAATTCCTCTTAGGAGCCCCTCTCCCCTCTTTAGATCACAAGCACCACAGAGCAAGAAATGCATGGCTGCTCTCCTGGAAGGCACCAAGCTTCCTAATTCAAGCTCCTCTATTCACTTGCCTTGAAGAGCTTATTTACGACTCTAAAGATACCCCTTAGCTAAAATCTTTCTCCACCTTCCAACTCTGTAAGGCCTGCAGGTCACATGCCACCAAACCTGTGTCGGATATGCACCCCATTCAGTGACTGTGGGTCAAACTAAAGGTGACTGTGGGCTGGCTGGGCCCAGCCCGGCTCCTACTGATGACAAGTGGCAAAACTGGAACCTGTAGGACCAGCGGTGGGGTCCTGCCCTTTACCCTCCCACTCATTAGTGTTCCCATCTCCCATCGCGCTCTGTGTTCCCCAAATAAAGGTCACGAGCTGACACGGTGCTTCTCTAAAGACCACTGAATGGGGCATGTCAGCAGGTCTGACTCGGCAGTTCAGCCCATTCATTTCCCATCACCATGGTGTCCTGGTCCGGTGACCGCCTGCCTGGGCGAGCTGAGCTTGTGCTTTTAGTGAGGGGGCAGCATTATGCACCCGTGAGTGTGTGCGCACCACACAAGGGTACTTACAGCTTCCTCTTTATCCCAGCGCTGCTAGGGCTTGATTGGAGCTGGCCAAACAGAAACTGAATCAGCTGTCAGGAGAGATCAAAATCCAGTGTTAATCAGCAGAGTGATTCAGCACTCCCTGCTCTCGCAGCCGTTCTTATCTCACACATTCCTCCCTCCCAACATCACCCCAAAGCTGGGAGCAGCCATGAAATATGGGAGCCAAATTGCATGAGACATTGGAGCCCGAAACAGGACTAAGCTTTCCAAGAAGTCGAACAACTTGCCTGGCTTTCAAGCGACACAGCCAGGTGCCTGCTTTGTGCAAAGGCTGGTAGATGCATGTGTGCTCAGCGCTTTCTCTCGCCACTACTGTGCATGCAGAACTCCGGCTAGCCCTATTAGACTTGGGAATCTGCCTGTGAAGTACACATGCAAACATTCCTAGGCCTGGAGTTAGACTTGGCCTCCGTGAAAGTCTTTAGAGACCTTTATAAGAGGCTCTATGAAGTCTGACAAAGACTTTGCAAGTGAAAGAGGGAACCCCCTAGGGGAGACCCTGGATGGAGGTCTTAGCTCTTTTAGATGAGTTTTTCAGCCCTGTAAAATTCAGTGTTGATATAACAGGACACTAAAAAGGACGCAGAACGGCTTTGGAGAGGAATCACTTAGCAACATATTCCCAGGTCAGCTTGAGCCTAATGCTCTTCTTTGACCTCCAAACAAAGAGAGCATTAATATTATATATCACAGCTGTCTCTTACTCATTGCTCAATATAACAAAATAGAGTTGCATAAATGCCCCTACAACGAGTGGTGTGGCTGGTCCAGCCTCAGAGCTGGAGGAAGGTTTGATAGCCTCGTGCATTTCTATCCAGTCCTGTGACTCTGTGATGCCACGTGAGGGTCAGAATGCACCTCTCAGGGGGACTGGGAAATGTGACGTGCTCGATCACATCAGCACCATCTGGGAATCACTGGAGAGGCCTTTTTTAGTACTGGTCATGCTAGATTTTAAGGGAGATGGCTCCGCAGTGCTCCTTCAGTCTAAAAGGTTGTACAGTAACTATACCAGTAACACCAGAAAATGTCACAGTTGCTGGAGGTCCCCACTGGGGGAATGGCTAGCCAATTCTGCTGCCTGCAGCTTCAGTGCTGGCAGGAGGGGGAGGCTCCTCTCTTGTACAAAGGAAAGAGGAAAGATTTGGGAAGCCCAGAGGCGTCGGTACAACCAGAACACAGCCAATACAGGGCAATTAGCGACAGTTGTGCTCTCTTGCTCAGGACTGTGACAGAAAAGTGGTTTCTAACATCACAGCACGGACTGACAGGGAAATTAAAATCTTTTGCTTGAGGGCATAATCTATGCTTCGTTAATGACCACTTTCCATAGGACATGCATCACACAATTTGAAAGAGTGCGGTATCCGAGTGTGGAGAAGATTATGGGACAAGAAAAAAAATGAGAGGACATAGACCATGCAGTACAAGTGAGTTTGGAGTTTATATGACCACTACCTTGTTGATCACTTTCTGTTGCTGTGAGTGGTTCTGCCGGAGAGAAACAACTTCCCGCCAAAGAACTTCATTTTGCCTGAAAGTGAAACAGAAACCTTCCGTGAGCACAGAAACACCCCAACAGCCCACGGTGCTGCCATGATGCAACAGTAGACCCAATTGTGCAAAGTCTGTCTCACTCTGGGGCTCTTGTGGTGCTTGGCTCTTTTCAGGTGTCCCAAATGGGGTCACACAATTACTTTCCTTGTTTTTCCTTGACCTCAAAAGAACTACAGACCAAAGCATGGAGGAAAAACAAATAAAGAGAAGCCAACATTTATAGGGGAGGGTAACAAGAGGACACGTGTGTGTTGTTTTTGTGGAACATTTGGGCCAAACTCAGAATTTCAGCAAGGCCTGATTTGTGACTTTGAATGATTTGGATCACCAAGACTGTTCTTCCTGTGGGAGCCAAGAAAGCCCAACCTCTCCACAACTGTCCCCAGTGCCCCCAAAGACCAAGAGATCCTATGGATAGAGATCCTATGTATTCTGCCTGCTGAAACCTCATACGCGTGGTGGTACGAAGGCATGTTTGGGAGTGACTGGAGCAGCTAAGGGGATGCTTCTGCATCCCAGAGCCTTGAACTAGGAGGACTGTAATGATTTTATTAGTGGGAGTCACTGATTTCATGCATCACAGACTTGTGTCTGGCTTGCAATTGCATAGAGCGTATTTTCTGCCTGCAAATGCAACACACAGGGGAGTTTACAGGCTTCCTTGAACAGTCAGCCCCAGAAAGCGGGATGGGGAGATGCAGAGTTTATTTACTGTGCTGCCTCCAAATCTGGATGCCAGCCAAGTCCATGCTGCAAAAGGTTTTGCCAGCCAATTTATCTCAAGAGTATATGGATGTACCAAAACTGACAGGCCAGCAAAACCTACCATACAGGTGAAATTTAGAAATCCTTTTGCTCTTTAGTCTTTCTAGTATTGATTGATGCTAGAGCTGGGAAGATAAGGTCCAGGGCTCGAAAGAGCACAGTAGCTGCCCTAGGATAGCAGCTTCTACAGCAAGAATTTCTGCAGTGAACTTTCTGTACTGGTACTGACAGGATTTTCAGCAAAGCAGCTTTCCTTAGTCTGACAGCTTGTACTGGAGTTATGTCCTAATGGTTCTTCATCAGTGTAAATTTCTTAACATGGTTTCAGCCTGGGATTTCTGGCCTGTCTTAGTTTATAAAAATTGTATTATTTTCATCAGTTGAATGCAAATTTGCCTTTTGCCAGATGGAGGAAGGGAGAAAGCAAATCAAAAGGGAGAATAAACTAAAAGCGAGGCCAAATCATCGATACTGGCATTCCTTAAAAATTAAATAAGATACAAGCCTAGAAACTCATTCATTGCCACTGTACCTGGATTTCATGGTGTGATTTAATGCTTGTGCTAAGTGTGGGAGTCACTAAAAATTAAGATACGCTAAAAATATTTATCCGTGGCACGTAAGGTGCTGGGCTGGAATGAAGTTTCACAGTATATGGTGTTCTCTCAAGGCCCGGGATGCCAGTGTCATCTGGTGATGTCTGAATATCAGCTTGCATTATAAAATAAGGTTTTGGGGTCTTTTTGATTATTCAAGTGCTTTTTAAACAAAGTTCTCTGTAAGGATTAAAATTCTGGAGGCAAATAAAAACCTCTCCAAGTACATGATTTATAAAACCATATCCATTTACTAAATTCCTAGTGACCATGTCTGACTCAGAAAATCCCAGAATCTCAGACAGCTGGAGGTCAGGCAGCCACACGCAAGCAGCGTTGCATTTGCTTGTTTTGCTCTTAGACAACAATTTTTGGCCATGTCAGAAGACAGAGCCTTCAGAGAGATGGGTCCATGGACTAAACACTATGGCAGTTCTTGTGTTCTTATATATTTTAGGCCAGTCATATATTTGGGAGGTAGAGGATGACAGAGATATTTTTTTTTTTAATTTTTTTAATAGCTGGAGTGGACACCACTACATTTCTGCCAAGGACTCTTCTACGCGTGAGAAAGAGTTACATCTTTACCATCATTTCTATCTGGAGGAAATACAGTTATCCGAGTTAAGCGCCCAGGTTATACACATATATCCTACATGGCCACCTCTGTGCTTTCCTCATCTGTAAAGGGAAAACACAGATGAAGAGAATATGTCTACCTTTCACAGAAGACAGAGAGGCTGTGCATTAATTCTTATTTTGTAGATCATTGGGTCTGCACAGAAATCCTACATGTTTCTGTCTCAACAGATCTAGTCCCTATGATTAGTCCCGGGCTCAGCACGTGCTCCCTGGGAGCGAGGTGTGTAAGGCTCCTCCTGTCAAACATTCCCCAAGATCAACAACTCTAGAGAAGCAAATGCCCGTAAGAAGCAGCCTGAGTAGGATTCAACTCACTGCTTCATGTCCTGCACTTGACACTCCATGTTCTCCTGCTGACTTCTCAGTATCTGTACCTCGTATAGCAACCTGCTGAGGTCCTCCTGGCGCATCTTGGTCTCCTCACTTTTCACTACCGACACCTGAGGAGAAAAAAATCAAAGGTGGATTTTACCAACACAAGAGGGGCCATGGACAGACTCACTCATTGCTGTGGGTCGGGTGCAGGACTTCCACCAGCTGGGCTCTGATGTGCTGAAATACTAGGACAGGCGACATAAGAGTCTGAACTATACTTAAGAGTATTATTGCAAAGGCCAAAGGGATAAAATAGAGCAAAGAGCAGGACAAATCCTTTTGTACAGAGGGTCTGTTGGCAGCAGAACATTCCCCACCAGAGTGGGGACTTATTTCAAATCAGCTTGGGGCGGGGGGTGTGGGGGTATTTTGGGGACCAAGGAGGAATTGAACTAGGTTGTTTGATTAAATCTTTTTACTTTAACTACAGAGAGACTAAATCCAGCCTCATGTTTTACAGGGATGAGCCTGAGCTAATGCTTCAAATTGACATATTACACTTGGATTTCCAGAAGGATTTTGCTGAAGTCTGTTTTCTGAAGTTGCTACGCTAATTCAGTAAGAGAACAGCCCTTTTGGGGCATCAATAACAGGTTAAAAGACAGCAAACAGAGGGCAGGAGTAGGTTATCTCTTCTATAATAACAGGAGATGGCTGTTGGGAGACCCTGCAGGAGTTATGCTGCACTTATCTAGAAAAGCGGGTAACGATTCGAAAGCAGAGCGGTGCGAAGCAAGCCTGGCCGTGCAGCACTACAGGAACGTCTTGTGATACTGAGCGACAGAGCAAAAAAACACAGACAAAACTCTGATGAAAGCCAAGCCCTGCACACCGAGGACCCCTGCCCCAACTGTACATGTATATGGAGAGGACAGAAACCAGACCACAGGGTGATCTTGGAGTTATGCTGAGCAGTCTATAGCACAGGGGCCCGCAGTCTGAAAGCAAACAAGCATTTGGGGAGTTCTCAAGAGAGGAATGCAGTTGTGGTAGAAACCCTCACAATGACCATGGAGTGCTGTTCTGGTCAATCCGCCCCAAAAAAGGGACGTGGGAGGGTTAGAAAGGCACTGGGCAGAGAGCCATGGCGGCAGGCACAGAGGGCTCCTGCTTGGGGCGAAATGAGGTGTTTCCCGCTCGAGACGTCTGAGGGACAGGAAACTGGTATTCACTACTTCTCTCCTAGCGGAAGGCCCAGGGGAAACAAATTAAATAAAGAGACAGCAGGCTTAAAGCAAACCAAGGGAGCTACGCCTCCACACAGACCATTAGTTAAGTTGTGGGGCATATTGTTGAGGGACGTTTTGAAAAAAAAAGCACCACGCAGCCTCTCCACGCCGGTGGTGTGGAACCTTCTGGAACAGGGGTCTGCCCCGCCTCAGCCTTCCCGCCTCAGCCTTCCCGCCTCAGCCTTCCCGCCCCAGGGGCTCACCGGGGGGCTCGCCGAGGCCTGGCTGGTGTGTGTCCCCCCCGGCCCGGCGCCCACTCACCTTCCTCTTGATGTGCTCCAGGAGGTGCTCGTGGCCCTGCAGGAAGCAGAGGTGCTGGAACTCGGTGTCGTCCCGCTCGGGCTTGACGAGACCCCCCTGCTCGATGTTCACCACCTTCCTGAAGCCGTCTGCGTGGAGAGGGCACGGGTGAAGGGCCGACAGACCCAGGCCCTCCTCCTCGCCTCCCACTCCATCACTTTTGAGGACACTTCTGTTCACTCCCCCCACTTTTTGAGCTGCTCCGGTGCTCAAGGCACAGCCGTGCCCCCTCCCTGTGGCTGGGCACGCTTTTGGGCCATATCTACAAGAAATCCAGTGCAAGGGAGAGCCCCATGCATCC
Source organism: Gymnogyps californianus (assembly GCF_018139145.2). NCBI lineage: Eukaryota > Metazoa > Chordata > Aves > Accipitriformes > Cathartidae > Gymnogyps > Gymnogyps californianus. The sequence goes on from NC_059482.1 coordinate 20,791,823, forward strand.
CGCTGGACGCCCCGCAGCTCTGGGGACACGTTGCCGCTGGCCCATGCCATGAAAGCCTCACTGGCGATCCCTTGGGCATGTCGGTCTGTCTGCCAGGAGCTGAAATGCCCATCCTTATGAAATCTCTAGTTTGATTTGCAAGCCAAAGGGATTCAGGGGAAGGTTTTTCAAAGGCACAGACCAGCTTCAGGTGCCACTTTTGGAAAAAAGGATCACATGCACCTTTGGAAATCTACTTTGGGTACTTCTCTGAAGTCCTAGAAAGGTTTCTAAACCGTATCTAAAGACTGGCCTAAAAATTACTATAGGGCTACTATATAGTTAAATAGCGAAGTTAAAACTGTACTGAGGAACTTTGTGAATTACTCATTGAAAAACTTCCAAAAACTATCAGAAAAGAACCATATTTAATATAGTTGCGGTCTAGATGTGGCTGAAAACTACACCTAAACCTCCATTAAGGGGTGAAAATGTCCGATCAGCAAGGCAAGGTTTGCAGGGAGAAGTACTGTCTGTAATAACTTTAGCGATACGGCTAGGAAAATGGATAAGCTCTGGGCATGCTGCCCTCAAAAGAAGCAGTTTCTGGGGGAGGTGCCACAGTATCAGGCTGCTGGAAAAAGCCCCATATAGAATAAAATGGAAAAGCAATAATAATAAGTCATCAAATTGATGCAAGAGAAGCAGAAACCCTGGTAGCTGAAATTTCTTAGCTCACATCTTATGATTTAATCTAACAGAAATTTCATGCTGGAATCTAAGGTCAATACAAGGAAATCATTCCCCCGGCATCTCAGAGGCAGGTCCTCTTTGGCAAAACCAATAATGCCACAATAACGTGTATAGGTGAGAGCTCAGCTTTTCTATCCACAGTTCTCCTTCATGCCTCCTCTCCCACCCCCACTTTCTGTCGCTCCCCCCGTGTCTGTAGGACCCCACATGGCCTGGGCTCTGGAGGTCGAACTTACACATGTTCAGCTGCCGGACAAAACTGGCCATGTTGTTGTGTTTGAAATACTTGGGCAGCACCTCTTTGGCAAAGCGTCCTTGGTCGAACACATGGAAGCTGGTGCCATTCTGCAAAGGAGACAAGGACAAAGGCGAAGTGAGAGGAGCGTCCCCGACCATGAGAGGTGCCCAGGAGGAGGTGATTCCCTTGAGTCCTACAGCAGGGGAGATTGCACCCTCTGAATTGTCACCTTGAAGCTGAGAAGAGTGACAACAGCCTTCAGTGATGGATGTGCTCCTCAGTTCTGGTACAGTCAGTGCTCTATGACTGCAGTTTTGATCTTTTTCTACTAAGCTTTGCCACTGCTTAGTTCAGAGCCTTGGATGTGAGAAAGAAACTACAGACTTTTACACACAAATAGCTGGTAGCTTGTGATCGTCTACCCTTGCGTGGACCTCACAGAAAGACTGGTGTCTGAAGAAGGTCCTGGAAAGTGGGAATTGCCATTATAACCCCTTGATCTGCTTGTATAGGTCTAACTCTGACCCATCTGCTCCAGAGCACAGCAGTCCTGGAGGGAGCGCTGCCTGGAGACACGGTACAAGAAATACAGCAAGGCAAGAAAGCAAATCATCCCTGGAGACACCACACCGATCCAGAAGCACTACGCATCTTCTCTTGACTATTTTTGAAAGTACACAGCCACAAGGGCAACCGCAAAATGTTAACAGTCATGCTTTACAGTCCAAGCTAGCAACACGCACGTTAACCAGACATCATATCCGTTTCTGAGGTTGCATTGCCAGGACCCGTGATTGCAAAACAAGGCAAACTGCCTGGGATCTCTGGCAGAAACAGACACACTGCAGGCCATCTGCTTCCCCTGCCTGGCCTTCTACCTGCTGACGGTTAAGCTGGTGCAGAGAGGGCCTGTGAGACGCAATGCACTGAAGCGGCCTTGAAACTTTTTGCAAATGGCAATCCACATGACCTTTTTAAGGGACAGAAGAATTAGTGATTAATTTCCATCCGTAACCAACACTTAGAAACATCATTTTCTAAATCTCTGCCCTCAACAGGTCAGTGTCTCCAGGACGTGGTGACAGGGGGACCACCTTAAATCCTATCTCTGCTCTGGATTGGGGGGGGCGGGGGGAGGCGGGCACCGGGAATTTGGAGGAATGAAGAATCATGATTTCAGACACGGAGTTTGGGGCACACGTGCCGGTTTTGTTACCTTTCAGAGAACGGTATCTTCCAGGGGCTCACATTGGCTTTGCTCGTGGAGAGAGAAAGAGCTGCAAAGAGCTACCTGGGGAACCACCCAACTGTGCAGCCTAAGCTCTCCACAGCTTTATGGAGGGACAGGCAAGATGCAGAGACCTATGCCAGGGCAAAGACGTCAGCAGATATTTGGGACTTACCAGCTCAGCTGCAGCCAAGTTTCAAGGGACAGCTAGCTAAAGACACCAGGGTCTGTGCGGCGTTGGCAGGGAGGAGTCTGCACAGCCACAGTCATCCTCCTGCTGTGTTCAGCGTTATTACCGGCAGTCAAGTGGTGTGTCAGCTTGGGGCGTTATTTAACAGCAGACTGGTTTTTGACAGAGGAGGACAGTGTTTCGTAAGAGTGAGCACTCCGGCTCTGCGTGCAGTAGGAGCGTACCAGCGGCGCATGGGTCCCGCCACGCACCCATCACAGGGTCTGTAGCTGCATGGGTGCTCTCAGGGCTGCCTGGAAGTTTCTAAAACAGGGAGTGTAATCAGGACCATGAGAAAGTTCAACGACTAAAGAGGTGCTTGTGCGTGCCTGTAGTCTGCCCACAGCCGCCAGAAAACAGCCAGCTGGCAAACCCTGCTGCCCTACTCATTGCCACTGCATTTCCATCACCAACCGGTGCCAATTCCCTCTGTGCTCTGGCTCGTTTATCAGCTCTAACAATTAACCCTGCACGCCCACAAACATATGACGCTGGGTCAGCTGTACTTCTCGCTCCTTGTTCACTGGTGCAAACACTGAACGTGACTGCTTGCCTTGACAGGGCCCTTTGAGCATCACCAGGGTCTTTCCTATCATCTTCACCCCATGCAGCAGAAGCAAAGGCTGGTCAAGTGCTTAAGAGATTCACTAATAATCTGTACGGCTGAAACTATCCTCACAGACCGAGCTTGCAGACATGACAGCAGGGACCAGGGTTTCCCAACACTGCAAAGGCTGTTCCGGGGACAGAGCGGGTTCATCCTGCTTCCCTTGTGCTTCTGCCCACTCGCTCTCTCTGGGATACAGCTGTGTGTCCCAGGCTGGGCAGGCTGATGTAAAATGAGAAACACGAGGGTTTTGTGTACCTGAACTTCTCCTTATGGCCTCTCTTGAGAGGTCATTCCTTTGAATTCAGGGCTGCAATGTTCTCGGAAGCTGGCACATCCAAAAGGGTTCCTACAGGCACAAGAGACTTTGAAGTTACTGTGTCTTCACGAGTGGACTGTGCATGTGCCAGCTTGTTCCCACGCAGCAGCTCTGCCTTGCTTATCTTACATCATGGGAGCACAAGCTGGGAGACACTTCTCTGCCCAAGGCAAAAATCACTCTGCAGCATGTCAGTCTTGGCAGATGCTTATCTTAACTGTTTTTGACAGACCCACGATGACAGATGCCCGGTGCCCTGCCCAGGCAAGCTACTCCAGGAATGTGCTAGGAGTTCTTCCTAACTGCATCTTGCATTTCAAAAATTCATTTAATTACTTCTTGTCCAATCTACCATGGACACAGCAGACTTCTTTCCACCTTACAACAGCCTTTACTGTATATAGAAACCATTACCACATTTCCTCTCCATCTCTTCTCCTTCATGCTAAGAAACAGTTCATAGGTCCTTATAGGTCCTATTTTCTAAGAGTTCTGATTATGTCCAGAAATCTTAGGCATGCACACAATTTCTCAGCGCCAACACCACTGATGGATAGAAGAGGAAGAACATGGGAAACGTAGGAACATGCAACATGGGAAACTTAGACATCTAAAAGCCTTACCAAACCCTCCCAAGAATGTAGCTGTAGCCTATGTTGGGTTGCAGGAAAGCACAGCAGGGTGGTGGTGGTGGTGGGCAGTCAAAAATAACAATGTTGTAAGTGTAACAGAGAGGGGACTGTTTATACTTTAGAAAATCCTTTCTAGTTTGAAAGTCCTTATTTAAAACACACGATACCAAAACTCGGTGGTTCTCAGAGGCATGGCCATGTAATACCAACACCAGAAACCAACCATTACCTTGGATAACAATGCAGCTCAAATCCTATCTCAAGTTTTGAATGAAAACTCTACTGGACACAAACACATGACAGAAAGGCTGCTTTAAACTTTTTTTTTCCCCTTTAAATCTGCTTTTGTCATAGATTCTTGATTTTGGAAAACAAGTTTATGCACACAACTTATCTGGTAACTCCCTGCTGAAGACAAATCACATTATTTGCAGCAAGTCTTTGTCAGGTCAAAAGCACAATGTGGTATCAAAATGCTGTACGAGGGGGACAAATAAATCATTTTAATTCTCTGATTGCACTTAGTATATTAATGTCTCAGTGCCAAATAAGAAGCCAAAGCAAAGCAGTCTATCCCTGTGAAGCTGTACAGACAATACATACACACATCACCACGATCATCACACAGACTCATTGAAAAATCAAGTAAAGCTCTACCAAAATGTGAGTGATTCAGGGTGCCAGTCTGAGATCTGTTTAAACTATAGGTTTTAGCCTGAGGTCTGAATGCTGTTTGTCTGCTACCTTCTCCCAAGGCATTTGTGAAAGGCTGCTAAGAAACACATGTGAAATAATACAAACAGCAGTGGAATTTTTTAAGGGCCTAGCACCTTTTCTAGAAAATTTTAGGGGACCACAGATTGAAGCAAGGTGAAAAACCTCTCTTAAAGAGTCTGGATTTTTAGAAGATTCAATATTAGATACCCTGTAAGATGCTTCAAGTGAAATGTGTAAATACTGTAATTAAACACTCCCAAACCACTTGTCCCTTTGAAACAAAAAAGCCACAATATTGCAGATAATTAATATCAAGTCTACCCAAAAGGCCCCCTAACGAACTCTCAGTCCTTTCACTCTCCCGCTTAGCTGGCCAGCACTTGGAAAGCAAAGGGAAGTTGCCGGGCGATGCAGTACTTAGGCCTCGAACCTGGGTTTTTCCTGGTGTTGCAGGCACTCAGTGACCCCTGATATTCGCTGTACTTACAGTACTCCAGCAGATGAGATGGTTCGTTTCAGGATCTTCCACCAGCGTCCAGAGTTTGGTTAGGAAGGCTGGCACATTGCTGGAGTATCCATCCATCACCAGAGAGCTGGGTGAATCCTGCATAGTTTTTCAGTGTCCCAGCTACACTAACCCCATTGCTCTCGGCGTGCCTGCCTCCCTGCACGCGCGTGCGTCCGACAGAGAATGAACCATCGAATTTTATCCCAGGCCAGTGGAAAGTAGGCTCCCAGGGAGTCACATCAGCAGTGCTGCTTGCACTCTTAAAAACTCAGCACAATGCGATGGCATCACCAGCCCCAGAGAACAATACACAGAATGAAAATGCACTGCAGCCGATCTCACAGAGCTGTGAATAAATACGCAGCGTCATGCAAAGGGAACACGTGCTGCGCACCTTATGCTGGGAGGTTAGCAAGTCATCGGAGCGAACCCACCTGCGGAGAGCCTGTGGGACGCCCAGGCACAGCAATGCCAGGTTTGTGAAGGCACAGGAATTGTTATTTTGGAATTTTCTTGTCCTAAACGTTGGCCGGCACAGATGAACAAGGGCTGGCCAGATCTCAGGGCTGCACGTCTTTGGCAAGGTTTTGAAAAGTCCAAATCGTAAGCTGGTTTGGCTACAGATCCTATGTTATTTGTCAAGAGAAATGATTCGGCTCTTGGGTGAGAAGAGAAGGTGATAAAACCAGCTACACATAGAATCTAGATGACAATATGCTTTTTATTATTATTATTATTATTATAAATGCTTTAGATAGCTCTAAATAGGTGCTCACAGTGTAGCTTTATGCCAGCATCATTTAAACTGAGAAACTGCTCTTCAAATAACATTCACCGAAATCTTTAGTACAACAGACCAACACACACATACCCTAATTCAGATGCAAGATAACTTGCATGTGAATGCAGATATCAGATGCAAAAACTGTCACCACTCTCGATTCTCCTAAGAAACACTAACAATGGAATAAAAGCAAAGGTCTTTGCAAAAGGCATTCAAATTATAACTTGGAAATCTGCATTCCTGAGCGAAAGACAGACAAGATGGACAAGGGAATTTGCAGGCCATGTGCCTTTTATTACTACCTTGTGAATGTTTTTCCTTAAGTGCTTTTTCTCCTGCTTGTATTTTCTAACATAATTCAGCTCCTGTTATATCCCTCCAAGGTGGAAGTTACCTGACAAACGGATAACGGGTGAGCTCACCATCACTGAAATGCCAAAAGAGGAATTATCAAGGTTAAATTGGATTTTCCATCAGATGACCACAGTTTGTTGCTATAGCTCACTGAATCTGCACGGCTAAGTACCCCACTGGGCAGAAAATGGCTGCATTGAAGCTGCCACTTCCTTAACTGTCTATTTAAGTAGTTGCTGGGCACCTGACACAATGTGCTTGACTTTGAGATTCTTTTAAAATGTAAAATCAAAAATTAAATTTCCCTGGGGTCCTCAGTAAAAATCTGCAAAGGGTAAACTCGGCATTCCTGCTAAATGAAGAAGCAGAGAAGAAAAAAAGACTTGCCCTACATACCCCCATAAAAAAAGCAAAGAAAAAAAAAGGGGGGGGGCAATTCTGTTTCTCTGTATAACCCTTTCTCTATCACATTTGAGTGTAAATGCTTGGTCTGCAGAACAGGTGCACATCATATGTAACAGCCAGTGCTGGGGAAACAGCACGTTCTCAGTGAGTGCAGAGGGCATTTTGCAGCATTTTCCTTATAGCCCTAAATCTTCTTTCCCTGTCCTCTTACAGATCCCCACGATTTCCCCAGGAAGTCAGTAGGAGCTGGTCACTGAACTGTTACTGCTTTCCAGGGGTGCCGTTCCTTGGTGACCTTCAGAGTGTATTGTTTCAGACCGGGGCAGTGCGTGAGGAACGCTTCTACCACCTCCTGGCTGACCACACAGTAGCAGTGGATCTCCAACAGGTTTCTGCACTGCCTAGCCAGATCTACTAGCGAGGAATTTAAGTCCTCCGAGGACGTGGTCTGCAGTGTCAGCTTCTTTAAAGTACTGCTGTAGCTCTGGGTGACAAACCTAATCTGATTTACCATGTAATTGTAGGTATTAAGTTGCAGCGTGCTCACAGGTATATTCAGCTTTAGGATCCGTGGTATTTTGCAGGCAGGGACCGTATGATCAAACTCTAGGTCTACACAGAGTTGAGGATGCTTTTGACTTACAGCAGCCCAGAGCTCTTCTGAGATGACTGGTATATATTTGTCCAGACGCTCACAGAAAATGTCTAAATGGGTGAAAGCCGCTCTTTCGGGCTTGAGCAGTTCCTGAAATACACCGTCAGATAAACTGGCATAGTAAACCCCCAAGGCTGAGAGTCTGGGACATGCTCTGAGAACTTTCCTAATGGTGTCTGGTGCCACGTTGCATACCAGGGTGCGGTTGTTGATGAACAAACTGTGCAAGTTTGGGTTGGTGGTAGCTAAGAGTTCAACAAGCTCACCATCGAGAGTGAAGGGCATTTTTCGAAAATCAATATGCTGAAGATCTATCTGGTTTTTAGTGTAACATATATTCCGTATGCTCTGTAGAATGTCCTGGCCAGAGTAGAAATAGGGGTTCTCTCCGTGGCACACAATGCACAGCTGCTGCAGTTTGTGGTTCTCTTTTGCCAACGCATCCAAGATGCGTGTCACATTCTTCCGGTTGACCTCCTTGGACTGGTCAAACACAATCTTCAGGTGTTTGATTTGGCTGAGGAACTGGAGCAGGCTCTGCAGCATGCCTTCCTCATCCTCTGAATCACAGCTGGAAGGGTAAAACAAACTCTTAGTCACTGTGAACGCTGAGCTGAGCAAGCACAAATCAGATACTCTCCTTTACTAGTGTTTCTGCAAACATCAACAGATTCCCCAGACGTTTCTTCTCACTTGATGCCTGGAGAGTCACTGTAAGGCCAAACACTGAAGGAGTCAGGAGGCGAGGAGAGTCAGTCCCCGTAAAACCCAAATCAGCAGCAGCAATTAAAAAACACCAGCATATAACACAATTTTCTGTATTATATATAAAGGTGATAGTCATGTGAGATAATATCATCACACACCGAAATCACGATTAAGGTCAATAATGTCACAGTAGAGCGGTGTCAGTGTTTGACAGGCACTGAAAACATAATGATCTAGTTATGCCTGCAGAGATGATCGGACGATAGAAAGCTGCCACTCTTACCTGATCTCTGTGAAATGCCAAACAGAGCTAGAAGAAACAGCTGTCGCCCACTGTCTGCACACCTGGAAGACCGTGTATCTATCTCGAAGAGAAAGATAATAGAAAATTTGGATGAGGATTTCTTCTGGGATGTAGTTCCACGGTTCTGGAACTGGAGCAGGCATTTTGCCGATTCAGTCAAGTTTAAAAATGGGAAGAACTTCCAAAATTGCAATTAATTCTCAAAAGTCCCTGTTCAGAAAAACAAACAAACAAACAAACAAACAAACAGAGACACACACACATTAGGAGTTTTTTAACAAATCAAACCAATGCAACTGGATCACAGAGGAGGTCAAAATTTTTTTCAAACTTGAAATTTCACCAAATTTTGAAATTGAACACAAAAATGAGGAAAATCTGTTGGTCAATTATTTTGCACATTTGTTTCATTCAATCCTAAGAAGCTGGGTGATACTTTTCAACAGTTAAAGATGTCAGATCAAAGCATTGGGGGCAAAAAAGAAGCCTTTTTTCCTGCAGTGAGGTTTTGCTACTCTGAGTAATAAAAATGCAAGGGAATTTTCTAGTACTGCTGCACCGGTATTCAAAAAGCTGAGACATTTCTCAAACTGTGGGGGGGAAAAAACCTCTTTGCAAGCAGAAGCTCTGCACAGAAAACAGCCCTACATATCCATATTTTACTGACAGTGAAACAGAAGGCCTATAGTAGAAACCGGTAGCTTAATTACAGTGGTCCTTGCCTGTGATGAGACGTGACAGTTTGAAAAAAAATGTTTTATTACTGTGACTCCAGTTCGCAGAAACTGCATTTATAGGTCTGACTTAGAAATGGAAAAGTATATTTTGATTAACCTTTCATGTGAACTATAATGCAAGAGAATAAATGCCTGGGAAGAAGGCTGAAGTTCATAGCATCAGACCATTACCTAACTTTTTCATTCATCATGTTCCAAAATGTGTTTTATCCATCTTCTAGCTTTCTGCACAAATAAAACTACCAACATGACATATTTTTTTCAACCCTCTCATAAAGAAGCGAGGGATTTTTAAATGCAAACGTTCCCCTTCCTGGGCTAGCACTGGAGCACGGGCCAAGTCTCACAATCCCTCTCTGAATTTCATGGCATGCTCTCTTGCTTTTGAAGCCCCAGGTCCTGGAGTCACAGCGTTACCTCAGCATCGCAGGTTTCATTTAAATGAAAACCTGAGCTTCTAGATATCCTCAAAGTAGGGAAAGAGTTGAAAAACATGAAGCAAGTATGGAGTAGCGATGCAAAAAGCATAATGCAGAGAGGAACACAATTGCACTTTTTTCTAGAATACGCTGCTTTGAAGCGTGACTCATTATTTTGAGTGCGAGGTGGCAGTAGCATAGCAGCTATACTATCTTATCTACCATCATATCAGTGACAACCCCCTTTCCACCCAGCCCCGAGCTAGAACAGCCAAGTGATACAGTCCTGCTTCCTTCCTGGGAACTCACTATCTTTTGTCATTTTCTCTGACAAGCACCTTGACAGCTAGGACCCTGCTTTTCTACTTCTAGCTGCTTTTAATACTGTCTCTAATACACGTTTGCCAAAATGTTAAATTGCTCTTTGCCCTACATGAAATCTCACACGTTCAGCTCCTTTCATTTTCATTATGATATTTTTCCTTAAAGTCCAAGCCCTTGGAGCCACGTAAAAAAGATCTTGAATCTCTTAGAAAGTAAAAGTGCATTTCTAGCCATGGTGATTGCTTGGAAAAGCTTAAAAATACGGCCTGAGAGCAGGACGGCAGGCAGAAAGGCAAAATTATTAGTGTTACTTTAAGTAACTGAATGGCTTTGAGTCAGCGAGGAGCACGGTTCATGGTCTGTGAACGCTGCGGGTTGGCTTGGGTCCACCTTGGGTGCCTGCCCCAGCGAAGACAGTCGGGTTCGGACCGGCTCTCGTGAGCCATCAAGGATCTCCGCACTTTATTAACCACATGATGGAAGGGTGCTGCCGGCTGCTACGCCAAGCTTCGTCAGCTCTCAGCGCAGCAGGCCCCAAGGAAGCCAGGCAGACGCTGGCTGGGAGCGAGCAGCCGGCAGCCCAAACAGGAACAGGCGGTGCTGCGCTGGGGCGAGACGCCCAACGCGCCCGGGCCTGGCCGCCTCTCTCCCTGCCAGCCGAGCAGCACGGGGAAGCCCCTCGCCACGGCAGCCCCTCCAGCCCCGCGTAGGCCCCGCCAGGCAGTCCGGGAAAGGGGTGCAGCGTACCTCTTGGAGCAGAGCCCATCTGCCTCTGCGCTCCCCGCCTGCGGCTCCCAGCACCGGCTGCGCCCCAGAGGGAGGAGCGGAGGAGGAGATGCCGAAAATAACAGCAGAGAGAGAGGCGCCTTCCCTGCCCACGGGGTGGGAGCCGGGATGCTGCGCTATCCTTTATGGGAATGCACAGATTAATAGCCCTGTCTTCCTCCTCCTTCAGCACCCGTCCCCCCTCCCAGCTACCTAACACCCCGCTTCCCTGAAGGGCCCCCAGCACTGACCCTTCCGTGCTGCAGCCGGCCAGCAGCTGCCAGGCTCAGGGGGAGCCTGTCCTCCCCTGGCCACGCGTTCTCCAAGCAGGCACGCCATTGAATCCTGACACCCAAATCTTGTGCCGGCTGAGCCCCGCTGAGCCGCAGCCTCTCCCCTCACTGGCATCTTTAATACCCAAGTGGGAAACAACAGGGTGAAACTCCAAGTGCTTATCAAGCACTTTGATTTCGCCACACGGGATGCTCCCTGAAAGCACGCACTCAGCAAGGGTTAGCGGAAGAGAAACTCGGGTCTCAGCTACCCTTTCCTTTTTTACCCCCTCAATATACAGCAAACAAATTAGCTTCCAGGAGAAAATGTTTACGGGACATGGGTGGGTGACGGTCCCCACAGCAACTCACCCAGTGGTTCCCACCTGGCTCTGGGAGCCAGCACTTGTAGGGGAAGGTTGGGCCGTCTGGGCTCATTTAACCCCATTAACCCTTAAATGCATGAACTCACAAGTTGCTTCTTAAACTGTCAGCAAGTAAATGCCTGGCTTCCAGAAGCGCTGGCACCACCAGGGCTGCTGACCCTGAAGGGGACTGTGGGTGCTGCCTGCCCCCCAGGGCCTGACCCTGTAAACCAGAGCACCCAGGAAAGCCAGCCCAGATTAACCCCTTCAGGGATCTATTTCAATTACGTTTTTCCTTCGGCAAACAAATTAGTTTATATTGTTAAAATACTGTTGTTGTAAAATAGCATTAAATATATATGTATTTTTAATATATATATAAAAAAATCTTTTATAATGCTTTCCACTTTTGTTTGAAGTTCAGTTCCCTGGAGAGTTTGCACAAACCAATGGCCAAGCCAGAGTGACAGCAGCTAGCGTGCGGGCACAAAATCTGGCCCCAGGCCCACGCCAGCTTCTCGCCAGCTGGGGACAAACAAGGGAGCTGCTGTTACCCCTCTGCTCGCGGGAGGACATCTATGCAAGACAAACGCAGCCTGGGCAGGAGGCTCCTACCTGAGGTTGAGCGATGGAGACCCAAATCCAGCTCCTCCCTTCACTTGCCACAGAACCTCTCACGGACTCGGGAAAAGCTACTTTACTCTCTCTACCTGTCCGTTCAGTTCGTCAGAGGAGCACAGCGGAGTTAACAGCCTCACCTGGCTCAGAAAGAGGTGGGAGATCATGCAGGTATCACTGCAGGACGGACTAAACCAGAACACCCAGCAGAATTCAGCAGCTATATTGACACCACCATCTTACCCCTCCTGCAGGAGATGCGAGGACCAGCTCAGGTGTCCCTACCTGCTCGCCATGCTCAGTATCATGCTGCTCTGCCTTTGCTAAGCAGAGTCCCAGAGGTCCCCTCCATCAGCGCTGCTCTCACAAACGGTGCCGGACTCCCTGCTCGTTTCTTTTGGGAGCTTTCCTCCTTTGCCCGCTGCGCTCTTGGACAGCAGCGTCCCGTCAAGCCTGCCGGATTTGCCTGGAGAAGGAAACTCCACATCATTAAACCCTCTCCCCTCCTGAGCAAATGGACACCCCGGATGCTGTTACAGATGCTGCAGTTACCACGTTCCTCAAATTATCCTAGGACACCTTTTCAAAATGAGCTCCAGGGAAGGGAGGGTGTAAGAGCTGAACTTCCTCTGCTGCTCAGTAATTACTAACCCAACCAATCTTCGTTTTCACCGTTCACTCTCATTAGCAGCGTCATGGGTGAAAGCTGACGCGTTCCGGCTGGGATCCACTAGCCTTGCGGTGCCGTCAGCCACAAGCTACGCAGGGGGTTCAGGCAACCCCGCTTTCCTCCATCCCTAATGGACCAGGGGCACGCACCCAGTCCCAGCCGGTGGGCAGCTCTAAAGCTATCTGAACAGAGTAATTTCTGACCATCTCATCTATCCGCACCTACATGAGTGACCCAAGTGACCGAAGCTGGGTGGGCATTCAGCTGCCGCCGGAGCCACCAGCCGCCTTGTGGCGTGGAGACCTGGAGGCGTCAAGGCACGGCAAGCACCGTTCAGACCTCCTCAGCAAACAGCATCCTCCCCGCTCGGCTGGCCTTGCCGCCGGCTCCGGATGGAAGTAACACGGGCCGAAATCCAGCTCTCGGGCCTGTTTTTTGGGGCAGTCCAAGAAAAACGGAAGATTCCACGGAAAGTGGAATACCCCTTGCATTTCAATGGGTGGTTGTTTGGTTGGTTTTTTTTTTTTTCCTCGCTTTTCCGTTAACCCCCCCTCCGCCCGCACACAGCCCGGTTCCCAAGCGGGGCCGCCGCCGGTGGGGCCGCCCGGGGGCCCGCCCGGCCGAGCCGCCCGGCCCGTCTCGGCGGAGCAGCGGGCGGCGCCGCGCAGAGGCGGAAGTGGCGGCGCCGAGGCCGGTCGGCGGCGGTGGCAGAAGGTAAAGCCGCCCGGAGCCGCCGGAGGGGCCCGGGGCTGCCGCGGGCGGGCGGCCGGGGAGGGGGCCGGGGGCGCGGGGCCGCCTCCCGCCGGCCGGCCCGGGGGCGGGGGCGTGGGGCCGGGGCCGCCGCCGGGCGTGGGGCCCTCCGGGCGGCGGGTGCCGCGGGCCGCCCCGGGCGCGTCCCGCCGGGGCCGGGCAGGCTCGGGCTGGCGGGGCGCTCCCCGGTCCGCCCGCCCCCCCCCCCCCACTCCCCGGTGCTGCCCCGCTCGCAGGACCGCGGTACCGGGGCGTCCACGGGGCGGGTCAGCAGGCCCCGGCATTTGAGCTGGTAGGGACATCCAGGCACCGGGGTAAACGTGGTGTCACCACGGGCGGCACAGCCCGGCGGTGCCCAGCGCTGGTGGCTGCCCCGGACTCGCTGCCCTAGCTCTTCTTCCTTAAAATAAAGACAGCCCCCCTCCCAGGCAGTCTTTTACAGGAGTTCAGCAGCAGCAGCAGCAGCCTGACGCGTGCCAAACGTCGCCGAAAAAGGCAATAACGATGATAGCATACATTCCTTATTGCCTGGGGTTGGTTTTTCTAAAGCACCCCGCAATGGTTTGACCGCTGCTGCTCAAACCCGCAGCGAGGGGTCCCCGCTGCCGAGGGAGGATTGGGATGGGGCAGCGCTTATGGGGCTAGAAAACTCACTGGGATAACACTGCAGAGGCACAAGAGCAAAGGGCTCCTTACCTGAGTTTTTGCAAGTCTGGTGTAATTTCCAGGCTCCCCAGCGTTGCTGAGTCGAACCAGGCGGTTGCTGGGGAGCAAGAGCCTGGTCTGTGTGGGGAAGGGGTGCAGGGGCAGCGGGGTGCACGCTGCAGCGATGGGAGCAGGATGCAACAGGGTCCTTGGACTTCGTGTGCCTCTGGGCTGGTAGGGAGCTCTCAGGCATTTGCACTGCAAAAGATAAATTGTTCCGTGGGTTAAATCTTGTGAATATTCCATGTGTGTAGTTTTCTAAGATGTTACTCAGATTTCTGTTACCCTCCTTCTGCGAGACGCTAGGAGATGGGTGCCCAGATCTCAAATTTCCCGGTGTTTTGAGGCTCGGACCAGACCTGGACTGCAGCAGCAGTGCATCCTCCTGTTTCTTCTTTACGAGATGCTTTTCTAAAAGGCCTTTGTGATGTGGGAGCCCATGGCTTGGAAACACTCCTTGAACTCCAAGTTCAGTGTGAATTTTATGATTTGCTGGTTATTTCCTGTATTTTCTGAACAAGTAAAAGGCTCCCGTGCTGGGCACAGTTCAAGGTTATAGTAAGGGAACAGGGTGGGCCATATGTTCCGGTGCCCTGTTGGACATGCTGCAAGGGATGGAAATGGTTCCCAGCCCCAGCTACCACCTGGAGGATGTCTTGTCCATGGGAGGTCATCCTTCTCGGTCTGGCAGCCCCTGGTGACAAAAGACCTTCACACCCACAATCTAAAGGACATCTGAAAAGAGGGACACTGTCGCGGCCAGCAGTTATACTGGCAGGCCGGTGCTTGGCAGCCGAGGGAAGGCTGTTGGGGTTGAGCAACAGGGGAGAAAGCAGGAAGGAAGGGATGCCCACAGGGAAGCAGCTGATGGTGTGACAGAGATGCAAACAAGTAGTCAGAGAGCGGGCAGGACTCGGGACTGGGGCTGAGCCAAAAGCCCCACATTACTTGTCACTATGATGTGACGGAAGGGCTGGCTCTGAGTGCCGCTCTCTATGGGAGCAGTTTCAGGGGGCTTGCGGTGACCAGCTCACGGACACGCTCAGACAGTTTGTGTACACACCAGAAAGGAGAGATGGCCATGCCTGTCTCCTGGGCTGCCAGGTGCTCTCCAGCTGCCACAATCTCAGTCCAGCATTGCCCAGTCTAGCACAGCTTTTCCGTTCTGAGTATCCGTAGCCTGGGAGGTGTTTTGGTTCGTCTTTGCCATGGGAGCAGAGCTGGGTGCAGCTGCAGTAGATGTAAGCGTTGCATTAGCTGGCCAGCGAGGAACAGGCACGATGAGAACGGAGAGGTGGATGTGCTGTCTTCCAAGTGCCTTGCTGCAAGAGGCAAGTGGTGGGAGAAGAATAATAAATGAGCTAGTACGTAAAGCAGAGGGAAAGTCCTGAGTCATAGAATAGTTTGGGTTGGAAGGAACCTTTAAAGGTCATTTAGTCCATCCCCCCTGCAGTGAGCAGGGACATTTTCAGCTAGATCAGGTTCCTCAGAGCCCTGTCCAACCTGACCTTGAACGTTTCCAGGGATGGGGCATCTACCACCTCTCTGGCCAGCCTGTTCCAGTGTTTCACCACCCTCATTGTAAAAAATTTCTTCCGTATATCTAGTCTAAATCTACCCTCTTCTAGTTTAAAACCATTACCCCTTGTCCTGTCTGTGCAGAGTGTCCTGCTACATGAGCCCTGGGCTCTGTAACGTATCCTTTAGTGAGGACAACCAGGGGACCGGGACCTCGGGCAAAATGCCTCTGCCACAGTAGGGCTTCAGTCTGCGTGAATGTGCCAGAACCAGGACTGCTGGGTGCTCCCTGGAGCACCCCAACTATGCGTCTTTAGACTTTGCCAGCTTGGCTGGGCAGTCAGAGGCACAAGGACTGAAACTCTTTGCTTCGGAGTCTCTTTGGACTGTAAAATGAACAGACGCCAGTGGAAAATGAAAGCAGAGCTTTGTGAGCTGCTGAGTCTTTGGGACACCATGTTCTACTGTGCTGTGCTTTACAGAACAACAGTAAACTCCTCAAAGGTTACACTTGCTTTAACATCACCACCTCCTCTAGGAAATAAGGGTAAATCCCCATAATCCTGTCATGCTTGTGCTTAACGTTTGCTGTGAGCACTCACCCAGCATCAGGCCATTTTCCCTCTGGTGTCTCAGCTCACCTGTGTGATTTTGTAGGGTGCTGAAGATGGCAGGCAGCTCTGCTCCTTGGATTGGCAGCGCTTATCTCTTCCTCCAGTCGACGTGCAAGACCATCGCTCTGCCGTCTCTCTACGAAAGCTCCCAGAAGAAACCTAGTGTGTTCAAGGCGCTGAAGCTGGCATTAGCAGGTACCCATCCTCTCTGATATCTTGGCACGCTGTCTCATCTCTTCATGCAATGCCATGCCTTTCTTTAATCTCACACTCATGGGTAAGGAAAGCTGGTGCTCACTGTATTTAGGAAAGACAATAAAGTGGAGCAAGTTCAGCAGAGGTCCACCGAGACGGTTGGGGGCTGGAGCACTTGTCCTGTGAGGAGAGGCTGAGGGAGCTGGACCTGTTCAGCCCGGGGAAGAGAAGGCTTTGGGGGACCTACCAACAGCCTGCCAATACCTACGGGGAGGGGGGATGGAGCCACACTCTTCGCAGTAGTGCATGGGGAATGAGAGGCAACAGGCACAAATTGAAACAAGGGAGGTAGACACCAGATAGAAGGACAAACATTTTCCCCATGAGGACAGTCAAGCAGTTGCCCGGGGCGACTATGTATTCTCCATCCTTGGGGGTTTTCAAAACAGGACTGGATAAAGCCCTGAGCAACTTGGTCTGACCTCAGAGCTGACCCTGCCTTGCATGGGAGGTTGGGCGAGAGACTTCCTGGGCTTCCTTCCAACTTGAACTATCCTGTGAGTTATCCTACTTTATGAATGTTTGTTTAAACCCATTTATGTAAGAGGGGAAAAGACTGCAATTGCTGTGAAAGAAGATTTAATTTCTGTCTTTATACCACCACAGAAACATGATTACTGCTTTGAGAAGCCAATTTTTAAAATTAGCGACAGCCAGTATAAGTTCTTTTCTGATATACACAGGCACAATTACATTAGCTTCAAGTGTATGTAACCCTATTTACATCAAAAAAAGGACTTGAGATGCAAATGGCCATAAAATTATGTTTCTCTATCCACCCTTGCACCAAGCTGACTGCAGAATAATAGTAATTTGAAGAGTTTATCATACTTACCTAGAACGACTCTCATGGTGTTCTTTACCTGTCATACAGCTGAGCCTATATTGTTTAATTGGGCTTGTGTAACTATTCTGTAATTTCTTCAGGCAATCATGAGTCTAGCCAAGTCAGCTAGTTTATCCAATACAGGCCTGCTCATCTTGCAGCTCGATCCAAAGATGTGAAGCAGCAGGAAGCCTGACACAGTTGTCCAGTTAGGCTCGATTTATAGCTGCTTTGTCTCCCTGGAATGTGAATCTGCTCACAGATTTAAAGGAAAGCCCACAAACCCGCTAAATCCTACCATGCTTATTCAGACCTAAAAAGGACATGAAATCTGAAGCTGTCTGAAGTTTCATGAAGAAACGCGTGCAAAGTTCTCTCTTTTGAGGTAGCTTTACAGCTGTCTTGTGTACCATTCGTAAGGGTTTCCATGTCTGTGCAGCTTTTCCCTCCCTAGCCCTCTTACCCTGTTACGGAAGCTTTTGTTTAACCAGCACTCATGAAGAGCAAAGCATAAAGGAAGCGATAAAAAGACATTTCTGGTCAGTCACAGTGAATTAAAATGCCTCCTCTCCTAGGTGCCTAGCCCCATGTCCCAGTTCCCCATCCGGTCCAAACTAGACTTTCTGATGCAACCAGGACTCAATAAACCCTGTAAAGCCACTGCTAGATCACATACTTTTAAATGCTAGGTCACTTGTCCGGCCTAACATGGAGCACACAAATCTGCTTTGCCTTGGGACTGTCCTCCAAGCATGTCTAAATAACGCCATGACGTGTGGTTTAGAAATACCTGATGTCGTGCCAGTCTGAGCTGGCACCTCCATACGGCCCCGTGCAACGACAGGCCAAGAGGTTAATTTGGGTCTGGAAGCAGTACAGTCAGCCTCCCACAGGCCTCTGCTGCAAAAAAGAGAAAAAACACATACTTTAAACTGTCATCATCAGCATATAAAATCCCTGTGGAGACAAGGTCAATGTGCACAGCTAATCAGAATTAAATTTTGCTGGGAGAAGGAATAACGAAGGCCTGACCAATCTCTGTTGTCCGTGTCACTCACGGTCCTCCTGCACTAATGTTAGAGGGTACATCCCTGGCTTCTCCTCGCTTAGATTTTACCGTAAATTAATTCTCTGTGCAAAAGAGCTTAATGAGTCAAGGCGCAATCTCAAGCAGCCTAAATTCCTGTGGCTGGATCTGTCATTCACCATTTGTGAGATGTGTTGAAGGCTCCGAGCCAGCCAAAAGTTACCTCTAGGCATGGGGTGGAGAGGAAATGCTGGGTCTCTTTCCAGGACCTTCATCACTGCATAAAACTCCAGTCACAAGGACTGAAGTCTGACTGAGCACTGAGCTGAACTATGCGCTTTCATCTATAAAACTTTCCTGTGCTACTGGTTTAGCGTAACCATTTCTGTCCTGGAAATGGAACCTCAAATGTAAAACCTCCCCTAATAAACAGTGTTGGGATAATCACCTGGGCTGTAGTACCATATGGCTTCAGCTGGACACCATACTTCATGGGGACTGGTGGTGGCAGGGCAGCAAAAACTTAATCCTTTCCTCTTGGTTTTACATGCAGGTTTTTCGTCCCAGAGGACTTTATCACAGAGAGAAGAGAATTCAAAAGCTACTCCATTGCAGGCTTGGTGGTGGATGGGAGTGGGTCTGGGTTGTCTGTCTCATGCCTGGATAGTGACTCTGCTCACTTCTCCCTGCCAGACTCCACCGGCAGCGTGAATGGTGTGGACATGCTCAAAGTGCACTGCAGCCACCCGCACCTGATAGTCCAGCTCAAGTTCTGCAAGCAGGAGAACTGCCGCCGGTTCTTGCAGAGTTACCGGGAAGGAGTGCTCCAGGAGTCCCTCCAGAATCACCTCCAGCTCTCCTTGGCCATGACCACGGTGCCTCTGGAAATGGAGCTGAAGGCTGGCAACGAGCACCTCGACAACATGCTGAAGGATGAGGATCGCTGCCTGGAGTGCATCTTCAGAGAAAAGGTGAATGGGAGAGGGAGGGAGGCCAGGCAGCAATGAGCAGTAGCACAGGACTCAGGAAGGTGGGTGCAAATCTTGCTCTGCTGCAGCGTGCTGGGTTGTTGACTTCTCCATCCTTTAGTTCTTAACTGTAATATGGAGAAACAGCTCTGTCCTTCCCTGTGGAGCCGTGCACTTTTCTGGAAGGGCAATAGAGTTACCTAAAACAGCCTACAGAGATTCTGCTAAATCACTGTCGTTTCTGTGTACAGCAATTAGTGGGGCTGTTATCACCACTAAGACGAGGAATTACAGAAGGTGCAGTTGAGAGCACAAGCAAGTGTGCCTCGATACACTGTGAGGCAGGCAGGGAGGACAGCAGTCCTGTGTGGAACGATCACTGCTCAGCACCTTCCTCCCCTGCCTCGCACACCACCTCCTCTGAGAGTAGCAATGGTAACTGCACCTAGAAATGAGCATGAGTGCAAACACTCTGCACGCTGTACCAACAGCTTGTGACAGAGTGGGGACACACAGCATCTGCTGCCAGCAGGAACAGGCTGCCCTTCTGAAGGCAAAGTCTCGCTCTCGGGGGCGATATCCAACGTCTAGCTCATCGCATACTTTGGCACTGGCACTCTAATCTGCTATCAAGAACAGTGAGATCTTATCATCTCACCACAAAACCAAGGCACTTGACATGATTAAACTCATTGCCTTTCTCCTCTCCTCTTTTTTTCCACCTGGAACTGGCAATACCTTATAGCTCTGGTTCCCTCTAGACGGTCCTGAGAAATAGGTAGTCACCATCTACTCGGGAAGATGAGGCACAAGAGCATGCTTTGCCAGGTTGCTTTTCTGCAAGCACAGAGAATGAAATGCAAACTTTTCAGCCCTGGACCAAACAACATGTGATATCCCATACCCTGTCAACTTCTGCTTGCTGCTCCCTGCCTCTGCTGAACTAGCTGACCGGACAGAAGAGATGGGCTTATTCTCAGTTCCCCAAAACTGACTCAGTCTGACCTCTGCCTAACAGTGCAACAGTCAGAAAGGTGACACTAGGGCACAGCCGTCAGTGGCCGAGGGCAGCGCTGGGTACCTGCTGTACGTCAGCTAAACACTAGACTGAGTCAGAGCACTCGCCAGGTTTGACTCTTCCCATGTGCTTTGCCTGCTTTACTCCTTTTCTCATAACCTGCTTTTTGGAGGTCATACTAGTTTTCTCTTGGTTAGCGAGGAAAAACTGGCTTGGAGAGGATCCAGGAACAACAAAACTTAGGTAATGGAGGGGCAGAGAGAGAGAAGGGGGGTAGCAGGAACTGCCTGCTTTGGTGGCCATGAGCTGTTGGATCAGGTCACCCTATTCTGTGGGTCTGACCCTCATGTGGAATAAGTCAGAGAAGCCACTCTGCCTGTGGTGCACCCTAATTCTTGCAGAGGGCCGTTGAAAATAAACATGGACCAGCAGCAGTTTTGTGCAACTTGTAAGCACTCACTGCTGCACGTGAGAAACCCAGGAGGGGGAGATTGCCTAGTTCATATCACATTACAGATTCAAATTCAGACATTTACAGCCAGAACTCCATTAGACTATCTCATTTGGTCAGTTTACAATTCACGCTACAGCTATCGCATTGCTCCTCTCTTGACACCATCATCTTAAGCTGCACCTTCCAGCTAAGCATCTACAGCTTTGCAAGATGGTGAACCTGGCACGAATCACTGATGCCGTTTGCATTACAGCCTGACCGCCTGCGGGATGAGGAAATCACGGAGCTGGAGGAATGCCTCAAGAGCCTGATTGTTCACCAGAGCATCAACAACAATATGGCTGTAAAAGACTGCACGTCTCTGAACTCCCCATCTCTACCTTATCCTTCTCAAGGCAGCTCCCTTTCCCCACAAGTCACCTTCATCTTTCAGGGACAAGAGTTCGGTGAGTAGCTAGAACTGACCAAGAGAGCCCTTGGTCTTCCTCGCCTCAAAGCCCAAGAGGGAGGATTAACGTGACTACATATTGGGGTCTACCTCAGAGAAATCAAAGATTTCCCGGTACCCCATAAGGAAGGAGTTACAACAGTCATAAGATATTGCCATACTGCTTCAGATCAGGCCTCAACCTGTTTTCTTTTCTGGGGTGGCACAGAACTGCATGCTTCAGAGTGTGTGTCCCTTCCAGGTTCCTCACATTTTAAAACTCCTTAATATTCAAAGGAAGAATACAGAGTAGTTTTCTCTTCCTCCACGTCATTTGGTTGAGGTGAGTTAATAGCATAGGTTGGATCAGACTGGGAAGGTTACTACGGACACCATCAGCCCTGCTCTCAGGCAGGACGGATTTGTCCAGGCTCCCTGCAGTACACCAGCTGTCTTTGGGGTCTGTCCCCTACAGAGAGCTTTCAGACAGTCTCGCGTAGCAATTCTAGCTTGAGATCAGCTAGATCATTTCTGAGCATGCTTAAGCTGTGTATACAGTCTCCAGTGCTAAACAGCCAAGGAGAGAGCTCCTGTCTGCGTGTCAGTATTTTGAGGATGGTTAGGTAGGGAACAGGGGACTTGGTCAGAAAGGCCTTGCTGAGTTGCTTTTGAAAGGCTGAAACAAATAAAGAGGATATCCATCAAGGAAAAAAAAAAAAAAAAAAAAAAAAAAAGAGCTCTGGCAAACCACAGGACAGTCCCGTCCTGGGGGAGGAGTTAGAGAGAAAAAAAAAAAAAAAAAAAAAGGAAAATGGGCATTGCCAAGCTTGTAGGGTGGGGCAAGCCCAGATACTCTGAGGTTGTGGGAGGATTTCAGTAAGGGAATGGCCTGAGCAAGGCAGGGAGCTCAGATGTGCCAGGGCAGATGGCTGTGAGCAGGTAAGTGTGTCACCACGTGCTACGGTTTGCCACGCGAGGCACCAGCACTGCCCTGGGGGATGGCAGACTACGTGGAGAGCAGACACGTCCAGCTCATACACAGAGAGCAGGGAGACACTGAGCAGCGAGGCTTACTCCAGCTGATGTTCCCTTTCCAGTGGTGGAGGAATGCCGTCGGAGCGCAGAGACCCGTGTGCGTGACCCCCTGCCCACGGCGGGGCGGTCCCTTTAGCTTCACTGCTCTTGCACTTCTGCTCCAAAGTCACAGTGCTGCCCTGGTGTTAAAACACCGGAGGACAAGCAGAGCAGTTCCACAGCAGTTTAATAACGCGCTGTGGACACTGAACAGACTCCCTGCTCCACAGAATATTGAGGAAACCTTGGACTGGCTGAGGCTGCATCACATCAGCCATGAAACCCCTGTGTTTTACCTGCCCCTCTGTCCCTTTCAGCCAACAGAACGCTCACACCAGACGACCACCAGAAATTTGCCAAGCTCGTGTCCAAGAAATGGAAGCAAGTGGGTCGCTCTTTGCAGAAGAGCTGCCGGGCCCTGCGTGATCCTGTCATTGATAACCTGGCCCTCGAATATGACCGAGAGGGACTATATGAACAAGCCTACCAGCTGCTGCTCAGATTTATCCAGTCAGAGGGGAAGAAGGCCACAATAGCGCGGCTGATTGCAGCCCTGGAAGAAAATGGTCTCATCAGCTTGGCTGAGGAGCTCTTGGGCCTCCATTCCAATGAGGACTGCTCCTAGAGCCCAAAGGGTAGTGGCATTGCTAAGGGCTTTCTTGCTTTAGCTAGTGTATGAGACTGCTGCCAGTGTCTGGGAATGTAAAGTCCTGAAAATCACCGCAGGTTTCCGTGTAGGTGGGAATGCCCGGGGGAGAGGTTCTGTGCTCGCAGAACCCAGTACGGACCTCTGACGTTCCTTATTTCATTCTGTTTCCAGAAGTCAAGGTTACCTTCCCGTGAACTGGTGGTAGAGGCTTTCAGCCTGACTTCCTTCAGGACTGAAACGTCACAGGGAAGCAGCCAGACAGTTCAGAGAGCCCTAGGGGAGGGTGGGGGAGAGGAGAAAAGCAAGGAAGGCATCTCAGAGAATTTCTCTGGGAAGCAGACAATGCCGCTGTTTCTCAGGCTGTGGCTCAGGGCCATCACCTGGAGAGCTGCAATATATTTTTTTATATTGAAGACATTTATGCCCTCAGGCATGACATCAAGCAAAGACAGAGGGGAAATTAAGGAAAAGTCAATTTTATATTATTTTCCTTCTTTGTTCTTCAAACAAGGAACATCTGCGGCAAGTGCATCTGTCCTGCCCTGCTCTAGTATAGCTCCTTCCCACCTCTCACCACCTGAAGGTTTCCCTTCTACCTGGGACAGTCCTAATCTTCCACAGGGCACAAGGTTGCTGCCGTAGAACAAACTTCAGGCACTGAACAAGCAATATGGACAAACACAAATTCCGAGAATGATTCCCAACTTTTTCTGGACAATAATATATTGACTACGTCGCGCTTAGCTCTTTCCCACCAACTTGATGGAGCCTGCATCTGTGAAAAGCAAAACACAGCGCTGGAAGGAAAATAGTCTCCTAGTCAGCAAGTTACCTGTGGAGCGCAGATTGGAACTGCGGCTCTAAGGCGTGCCGCAGCATCAGGTACCATCCTGACCCCAGCCCGCAGAGCTGAGCAATCGCCTCTGACCAGCTGGCTGCTAGTGCCTTCGCTCACCTCTTAACCACCTGGCCTTGGCCTGCTGAGTTCACCGGAGAGGATAGCTCACGCCATCGTGTCTCACAAGCGTCAGGATCTGCACAGAGCCTTGCCCTGGCGGCGTTGTCACTGTGTGACAATTGGGCATCAGCTGCTGTGCCTGGATTTACCTGCCCTGATTTTGAGGGTTAAAAAATGGCTTAAAGGACAAAGCACCCAAACCCCAGGGCTGACTCGTGCTTTCAGTTCCGGTGGGAGAAGCCGACTGTTGCCTGGTATGGTTGATGCAGACTGCAACAGAGCAGAGTTTACACCTTTGCCCATAACAAAGCAACAAGTATCTAGCATGACATGGGTCCTGTGAAGCACAACAGCTTGCTTACCTTTGACATATTCCCTACGCTTTCCTGATACATTTTTACTTATCCTTTTTCATTAATTCTATCCCTCTTTGCCCTTCCCATCCGTGGGAATAGCCAGTGGGCCTTGGAAATTATTTCAGATGCAGAGGGTGGCTCTGCCAGCACACATAAAGCCTGTGTGTGCACGCAAGTATTGGGCCACTGGCAGTCACGGTAGGATCAGCTTTCAGACAGGCAAGCCCTGATGGCCTTTTAAATCACAACTCGCATCTTAATCCTTCCTAGAGTCAAAGCTGTATTCATAATTCGGTAAGGAGGGACACAACGTGGGATTCAGGCACGGGCTCAGATCCGAGCTCCTGGGGCTGGTGCCGCTCCCTTAGCTTCTGCTAAAATGCATGCTGTGAGCATCAGCTAACTGAAGACCCGGATCAGGAGGATTTAGATGGCCAGCTTCTACCCAGTTGGGGTCCACGTGCCTCAGATGTGCTCAGCATCACGTTCCTCAGTGTAAGCCTGAGGAACCTGGCTTTTTTTCTGCAGATTTTGAATCCCCAAGGTTACGTACACAGTGTGGAAAGGAAATGGAGGGGGTCAAATGTGGGGAGAATGTTTTCAGGGTGTGAGTGAATCTGTTTCTGTCTTGCCCTTAGCTTCAAAGGAAGCAGGACTTCATGCAGGCACCATCTCTACAAAGGCTGTGGCTCCATGACCTTTTATTGAGCCATTCTACATCAGTGCTGTTGCAGTCTCATCTCCCCCATTCCTACTCCATGTCCTACCCTCTCCCTTACAGTAGTACCAGTGCTCTTCCCAAAATGAAGCAATTATCTCTCTGACAGTTTTGCTTTTGGGACCAGCACAGCGAAGCTGATCTTAGTTAGTTTAGGCTGCTGTGGAACCATACCTCAAAGTATTTAGCTTTCCTGCCAGATCCCAACTGGGGAACTCTGTTTGGCAGCAGCCCACCTGGCAAATGGTATTAAAAAAAAAATAAAAAAATCAGAAACTTGAAAATGACTTTAACAGTAAGAGGGTTTGCTCTTGATTTTGCAAAAATGATTTTTTAGAAAACAAGGTCATATGCATAGCCTGCTGTCTCATCTGTAATGAATATTTCTAAGTTCTCAGACTAGCTATTCATGTGCACAACTTTCATATACAGTTTTAAGGCAGCCACCGAGTAGTGAGAATTGCTAGCTTTTATAGCATCTGTTAATGCTCAAAATGAGAAAGGCTTATTATTCAGCATCTACTCTAAGTCCAAAAAACTTCTTTGCTGCTATTACTGTATTACAGAGGACTAAGCATGAATGCTTTTTTTCTTAATGCAAACCTTGTGCATTTTATTCCTTTGCCAGCAGTTGGCATACGTGTTTCCTCTTACTCACAGATTCCCTCTCAAAAGTGCCATTAAATGCTGGAGCTCCTGGCAACCTTTCTGGAATATCATCATCTTTAACAGCATTCACAGGTGCCTTCATTGCAGAGACTCAAAGGAAAAGGGTTTTCCAGTGATATTCCTTGGTGGAATTGTCTTGAGCACATGGCATGGTTTGGGACCATAGCAGTGGCTGTTCCATACCTTCTTTTCCGTGATCGGTCATCATCTGCAATGAAAACTTGATTCTGGTCTCAAGCAGACTCCTTCCTGCTAAAAGAGTAGGCTTTTTTAGCATTATCTGGCACAAACATAGAGACAATTTTCACAGAAGCCTTAAAATGAAATCGATCAATTGGATCCTGACTACACAGTGTCATTTGCATTGATTTGGCATTTGGCTGGGGCTTGACTCTGAATTTACTTCTGTTTTACCCAGAAGATTTTACAGCGGTTTTACACCAGTGTGCAAAGACAAGGGAACTCGCATCACGCAGGGAAGGAAGAAGCACTCACAAAGGAAAAACCGTGAGCAGAGATTTGTTGCAGAAATCAGAGGCGTATCTTTACCTCGGATAGTAATGCACTGAGTGGAACTGAAGAAAGAGCTAGATGTTGGGGGTGCTTGCTGATACACCAGAAACTCAGTGCTGTATGCTAGACCAAGGGCTGCAGTAAGCACCCCCGGTGACTGCCTGGCCGTCACACTATTGGAAGACGAGCGCACTCCTGCTTGCTTCCTTGCTGTGCAAAGTTAGTTGCACACATACTGCACCTACGCAGATGCCCGACATGCAAGCAACACTCCCTTACTACTATTTATACCGATTAGCTAATGTCTAGCGTGCGAGATAAGCCATGGGCAGTGCTGCAGCTGGTGAATTTGGCCTTATCCCGTAACAGCTCTTCTCTGTGTATTGAGATATAGCTAAAAAAAAAAAATTCGGGGGGGGGGGTGGTGTTTCAGAATCAAACATGCAGCAAACCAGCACACGATATTAAAAGCAAATAAAGATGCTAATCAGTTGCATATAAAAACATGAAATAGACAAAATACAAAACAAACAGGGGAAACCAGGCCAAAATGCGCTTACAGGAAGGGATCCAAGAGGGCTTTTTTTGTGGTACAGATTGTTTTTGTAGTTTTAGCAATGTTTCAGATTTGAAGGAGGCTCCTTTCAGTCTGCCAGAAGGAATAAAAGACCCATCCAAAGGAGAATTTGAATGATTTGTTTTGGCATAGCTGAGCTACAGCGTTCAAATGGATAATAACAGAGGACAGTGAAAATTAAAACGCTCACCAGTTAAAATGCTCACCAGATACACTTTGACGCGAGGCATCTGATAGAAGTAAACCTGAGAGTATACCCTGATATAAAATTGTCACAAAGGAAAATTATTAAACTGTCCCGGAGGGCAGAGTCAGTGAAAGGCCAACTTTAACCCTCTTAGATGCTTGTTAAAAATACACCATAGATTAATTCGTCTGCTGAAGACGACGATGCGCCATCACGGCACATAGGGAAGGTGCTCTCCTCCAGCAGCTTCAGTTCTCACGTGACACAACTGCTTACAGTGGAGCAGTTTGTCAGGTGACAACAGTACTTGACTCAAAAATAAGGAAAGGGTTCAGCATTATTGATCGGAAGCACTTAAAAATCATGAGCCGGACCTTAAAGAAATCATAAAATTTTCTTCCAGATTTTCATAGCAAGTCAAATTAAAACCAAATGTCAACAGCTCACAGCAACGCTTTCCAGGTTTCCATTTTCAGCTTCAGCCCTACCATTGAAGAGATGGATATCTGGATTATTTTTAATGCGAAATGGGGTGCTAATGTCACAGCACTGCACGTTACAGAGCTTTACGAAAAAATGAGAGCCTCCAAGTAAAACAGTTTGCTGGAGTTTCACAGCTGGGAAGTCTCAGAACTGTATCCGTTTCAAAATTTGGGGGAAGCTGAGGCAGAAAACAGAATATACTTTGCACCACTGTCAAGATATGGAAAACGTAAGTCCAAAAAAGTGTGTAGGCTTAGAGCTGAGGGAAGCTACTCGTTCAGAGAAGGCATAGGTGCTTCGTGCAGACATTGCTCCAGACAAAGGTCTTTTCCCAACGTGAGAAAGTTGTGGGGTTTTTCCTTACCTGTTAATTTAGCCATTCATTTCAAAATCCAGTTCAGTGTTGAGAAGCCATCCTGCTGCCTGGGTCACCGTGTCACCTCCCCTCTGCGGTTTCAAAAGGTACCTTCCAGCCACCTCCGAGTCGCACCCCGGCAGCTCCCACAGACTCTGAAACCAAAAGTGAGCACGTACAGCAACGAGGAGCCTCAAATTCACTTAAACTGCTGATTTAGTTTAACTGAAAATTCTGGTCTAGCCATGAACCTCTGGTATTGTACACCTTAAGCCGAGGAGATACTAGAATGGGAGTCAAGAGGGTTTCTTCAGTCTAACCCACATACTGGAGTGTGTACATGAAATTGGTGAGATACACTGCTTTACACCGGACAAGGGGCCGGCCATTTGTCTTTTGTACAGAGATGGGCTCAAACGGTGAGGCAATTTAAGGCCTGGAGTCAAAAATTATATGTTTTTTTCTTCTGTGGATTGAATTTTAAAGCCACTGAAGGGATTTGGCCATACATCTCTAACTGAAATCCGTAGGAGATGTGTGGTTAAGTCCCTTAGTCATCAGTGGAAAAATCCCTTGCTGACCTTCTAATTCCAAATTTCCGTGATATTCAGCATCAGATCTGGATCAGCCATCTACAGCTATGGACTGCAATGCCATGTATACTCAGGTCTAGGACATTCAACCTCCAAGAAATTGTCTTTTATAGAAAAAAGCACTTTGGTCTATTTTTTTCTCCATTCTTTTTTATAAATAAATATATACTTTTGATGAAAAGTGCCTCAGAGGCTTTCCTTAAACACTTAATGCAGTAGTAAGAAAGGGCTTCACTGAAGTGCTGGCCACGCTGGCTGTCACCAGCTCTCAGAGGAGCATCCAGCCAAAGTGTCGGGATGCACAGGAGGGTCCTGCCCAACGTCACACGTTTCTACTGAGGCGCCAAGGCTGGTGCCCCACCTGCAAGTTAACGGCTCCGATTTCAAGTCGAAACCAAGGTAAGCCACCACGTTAGTTCAGTTTCCAGTTACTGCTTTGATGAGCCTTTTTTAGCAAACGTGGCCGGAAGGGGAGGTTTGTCCCAAACCTGGCGCCTGGCAGAGCTCCCTGTGTTTCTTTCAGTGCCATTATATATCTGGGACTCCTCCGAGGCCACAGCATCGCTGGGATCCCAAAGTGCCTCGTTATTAGCGAGCGTTCTCATGAGGCTGCCTGTCCCGTGGGTGGGGAGCCAAGGAGCTTGGACATGAAATCTTCTCCAGCGGCTTTGCACAGGAAGCCACTGGCTGACCTGACAGCTGAACCCGGGGAAATTCTTTTTGCCATGAACTCAAGCAGAGCAGTATTTCACCCTGAATCACTTAAATCTCAGACAGTACTTGAAAAAAAATCACAAGATCAGCCCTTTATTTACCACAAAGCTGTGTTCCCAACTGCGTGGCTTGATGCCTGCAGGGATACAGTGACGGGGAGCAGGGCTCTGCCCTACAGCGGGTGGAAGGACGTTTGGCACATGGCTCGCTTAAAGCCATGTGCTAACACACCCGCCTGGGGTCAACAGGGGTGACCTACTGATGAGGGTCAACGAGATCACTGACCCGGTCTGGTAAGACAGAGTGACATGCCATGGGACAGACCAAGGGCACCTTTGCTGGCGGTGAGAAGAATGAACCAGCCATGCATCGGTGCCCAGGGAACAAGGTACGGGTGAGACAACAACCAAGTAGAAGCACCCATGGAGAAAACTCCTCCACCTCCCAAGCTCCCTGCATGACTCTCCAAGCCACAAAGGCACCGCACAGCAACGAAAGCCTCTGTTTTCACTCTCACCCCATGGGAGCAAGCAAAAAGGGTAGTGGGTCCCAAAAGCTGGGTGGGGGAACACGGTGGCAATACCTGCTGTGAGTCCCCGATGGTTTCAGGGAGCGGTCCCCCTCGCTCCCCTCTGAGCAAAGGTGGGCACTAGTCTGCTCTTCACCTCCGTGACCGTCATCTGCCTCCTTACGGAGGAGGGATGAAAAATAGCCTGGGGCGGCTGCTGTGGAGAAGAAGGATAAAGGTACCTTAGGTTGGCACAGTGAAAGCGTGAAGCTGAGTAACATTTATGGCCGAGGTTTCCGATCAGCCACACTATTCAGCAAGGAACTATTCAGCTATGTTTCAGACAGCTGCAGATCACGAGGAAAGGGCTTTCCCAGCCTGGAGCACCTGAACGCAGGGCCTGAGGGTTGCTCATCAGGAACGCGTCCATATGATAGCTTTTCACGGTGACATTGTGTTCAATAAAGCAAAACGTTTGAGCTGAAATTAAAAATACATCCAAAAAGCACAGACACTTATAAAAAAGCATTTTTACATTATGTTTAAAAAACAGTTGGGTGTTTGTGAAAACAACAGAGTAGATCAAAACCTGCTTTTGTGACAAGTTCACTGTAAATGAAAAACTTTGCGTACTAAAGGGGCCGTGGTCTGGGCACTCTCCAGACCCTTGGCCTCTGTTAGAGGAATAAGGGTTGTCATTTCCATGGCAGAGACAAAGAAGCAGGCGCAGAGATAGGAAACGCTATGGCTGCAGTCAGCTGGCAGATCGGTAGTGATGGCAATTTAGATTTGCCTCCAAATAAAAATGTTTTGTTTTGAAGTAATTAAAATTAAATGGAAAAAAAATAGTTTGGGGGTGGGGTTTTTTTGTGTTCAGTGTTTTGGGAGGGACCCTCGCATCTGTCTTCAGCCTCCGCGCTGGGGAGCTACTCAGCTCCCCGCCTCCTCCCAGCATTTCCCTACTAGAAAAAAAAGAAACCAACCCCCAAGTGGATATTCCTTCTGAGCTGAACTCAACCTCAATTTCTAATTTTGAGCCTTTGCAGAAGTAAATAATCACAAGGGGATTTAAAAACAAACAACGCTAAATTGTGAAGGAAGAAAAAAAAAAAGACAACAGAAAAATTAGTACATTTCCTATTGAAAAAAATCACAGTAAAAAAAAAAAAAAAAGCCTTTTTTGTGGTTGTTATTTTTAACCGTTAAAAGAGCAGAACTGATGGAAGTCCCCAACCTGGCTCTGCATTCAATCCCTCGACACCTCCGTCCCTGCCCTGTCCCGCGGGGCGCCGATGACCGCGCGCAGAAAGGCCCGGGGAGCTGCCGGCCGCGGGGCTCCGCGGCGCTGGAGGCCATCTGCGCTCCCCAGCCCGCCGATCACGTGTCAGGCACTTGGAAGTGGACCCAGCTCCTTCCCCTGGTGCGGTTGCTCCTTCCACCACGCTACAGTAAGCGAGTGTGTGCAAGGAGGGAGCCCGGCGTCTCGTCTCGGACCCCGCTGGCACCCGCACCCTTCCGCAGTAGGCACGCGAGCGCGGGGAAACTTTGCTGGCTTTCAGCATGAAAGCGGCCCAGAGCGTAGGAGACCGAGCGCTGCTTTGCTCGGCGAGGATTTCCTCGGTTTCGCTTAAAGGCTGAGGAATGTCTAACGCTAACTATATCCAGATGTGCCTACTTGGCAGCCCGCTGCCGAGACATTACCGAGGGGACACAGGATCAGCGCTATCAAATGGGCTGTAAGTATCTATTATGTATGTTTGATCAGGGTGGGTTGGGGAGAGTTATGCAGCAAGCAGCGTGAACTGTAGACTGTCCTTACTGCTTTCCTTTTCCTCCAGCCTGCGGCTTTTCTTTTTGCCTTGTTGCTCTTGCAATGTTGTTACATGCAGCAACCTGAACTGTGATGGTTAACATGCAGCAGTGCTGGCTACAGGCTCTGAACACGCAGTCTCCAGCCCTGCTACGTCTGCTTTACACTTTACTTTCCAAAGAACTTTCTTTGGGTGTTTTAGGTTGTTTTTACAGAAGTTTGGGGCTTCTTTAGACAATGCCTCCAATGCTCCGAGACAGGGTTTCCTCCCAATCGCGAACATGTTCCAGTGGCGGCACGTTACATTTACAAGCCATTCCTCGTCAGTAAAAGGACATGAATCTTCCCCCTGTGTTACACTATTGTATGCTTTGAGCAAAACATGGGAATTTTCAAGCTCTCTAGCATCGCAGAGAGAGAAAGAAAAAAATTCAGTCCCAGTGAAATGGGCAGTTACGGATCACATTTTTCAACAGCTTTTGGGCAGATTCTGATAAACTTATGCATTGGGTATCATCTTGAAATTAGTGGGGCAAGTCAGCACGTACTCCCTCTCCCGTTCATGTCTGAGCGTAACAATAACATGCTCATGCACTCTAAGTGCTGGGTTTTGGGGCACACCAGGCAAATTATTTATCGGATCAGAAAAGGGTCTGGGAGCTGAAGAGGCAGCGAGCGCTGCAGCCTGGGGAGGGCTGGGAAAGGAGGGCGGTTGTTTCGGTGGGGCTGTTTCTTACCCCTTCACGAGCCTGCAAGGCTTTATTCTCCTCCTGGGGCCAGGGGAAATGAACGTTCGCAAGAGAGAGGGCAGGTTCCTCGCCCTGCGCTTGGCTGCTCCAGGAGGGGCCTGTCTCCCCGAAGCACTCGGGGTGCGAGTTGAGCTGCTGAGCTCTCCGTAATTCTGAAAATCAGACCACCTACACACAAGGCTGCATCTGGATTTAGGAAAGTACCTCTCGAGGCCGCTGAGCCTGCGGGAGATAATCGCCCATTACCTTCTCCTACCTTGCAGGCAGCTGAACGCTCTCGTTAGAGACGTGGTGCTGCGCTTAGGAGGAGCTGGAGTTTTCCCTGTTTGCCATGGCATGCCTGGCAGCAGCGCAGTCCTGCACGGGCGCTGCCCCGATGGCGCATCCCGCCCCGAAAGGGCCAGGAAAACATCCTGCACTGCTTAAATGCAGCAGAGCTGCAGTCCCCAAACCGTGCCACGTGTACACGAGTGACTTACCACCGGGTCAGCAGGGTGACGGGAGGAGCGGTGCAGGCAGCCAGCGTTTCCCGGCGGTCGTGGGGACGGTCGTGCAGGCAGCCAGCGCTGCCCAGGGTCATCGGGGCTTCCGTGCACAACTGCCACTGCCTTCTGCTGCGGGACCGCATAATTCCCTGCCAGGGATGGTGCAAGTTCCTTTCTGGGACCCCTGTACATGAGAGCAGACATCTTAGCATCCATCTCCAGCCTTTGCACAGCAGCTCTGCAGTTTCTCTGCATTTCAGTTTGTAGACTTCATAAAAGCTTCACCGACTGGGGTAAAAACTAAAAGGAGGCAACCGCAGCAGCCATTTGCAAGCAGTTGTCTAATGTGTGACTGGCATGGCGAACGCGAGGCTGGCAGCACCAACAGGAGAGACTGTAATAAAATGGGACCAGCCAGCCAGGAAGCTGATGAAACCACATATTTCAGGACTGGGGCAAGCAGACATAAATAAGGCACCCTGTCCTCTAACAGCATGGATCTCATCCATTCGCTTGCGCTGGCTTGAAAACCGGCTCCAACAGGAAAGCTGGAAACGGTCTTTGGAGCGGGGCCTGCATTTTTGTTACCTGCTTGCACAGCGTTTCAACCAACAGAGCTTTGGCCTCCAGGTGCTGCAACGCAAGTAACAGCGGCGGTGACACTGCGCACGGGGCCGGAGCGCTGCTGCGACGGCAGCACCGGCCAGCAGCGGCCGAGCAGTGCCGTGGGGTGCGGCTGAGCACTGCAAGCCTCTGCCCCTCTGCACCGTGTTCGTTTGGCTCTGGCTCATGATCCCAGCTCCTGGGAAAGCTCTCTTAAGACATTCAGCTAATTAAATCCTACAGCCTATTCTCAGTTTGTTTACAGACTTCAAAACTTCTAAGTGGCTGAATGAGATGGGGTCTTTTTTCTGGTAAGGCAGTTTAGCGATTGTTTGGTTACTTCATTTTTCTAGGGCTTTGCACTAACCAACATGCCGGAGGGCGTCTCTTGTATTTCAGCCTGCCCTGTCTTCTAGTCAAGAAGATCAAATTGTTCAGCATCGCTTTGTAATCCTATAGCTCCAAATGAGACCTCTTCACAAACGCCCTGTAATGCAGAGAGGAGTTGTCCGGCACCAAAGCCACTTGAAGCCATCAGCTTTGATGAGGTTATTGACTTTGCCTGGAGGGGAAAAAAAAAAAAAAAAACACCGAAAAACCAACAAAACAAAAAAAAGAAACCATGCAGGAATAAAACTCATTATGTGACACCCAAACATAGAAATGAAAGAAGGCTTCTTCCTCTGCTCCAACACACAGAGCTATTTTTCCCCTTTAAACACTCCAAAACCAGCATAAGCCGTTAAACCTGAGTTGTTTCATGCATGTTTTTGTATGTGGGGCAGAACAAAGCCAGCGCTGGAAGCCGACACATTTCCCTGTGGGTACCCCAAAGGGCCCAGACACCCATGCGATGCAAAATGAAGATGAGGTTTTGCCTGCACAAGACCCATACCGAGATAACTCGGCTGAGAGTTTGAAACCTTTGCCTTAGTGCTTCACTTCAGGTTTCTGTACAAGGGTAAGAGGACAGCAGCCCAAAGCAGCTTGAAGAGAGCAAAACAAGTGATCCCCATGCAAAACAGAACGCTACTCCTGTCTGCGTGCTCAGCAATGCATTTAAACTGGTGCAGACACAGAAGTCAAACACTCTCCTGACCCTCGGGGCCTCGGAGGATGGGACCAAGCGAGAGTCGGTAGGAAGATGTAGTCAGGAGCTTCAGGCGGTGCAGACTCCTTGCTGTCAGCATCCTGGTCTGGTGGGATGAAGCTAATCTGCGCACGTCTATTTTACACAGTCCCAGCTGCAGGATGGGCATAGGGTACGTTATTATTGTTGCTGGTGTGTTCTTGAACAGCATCAGGAGGCGGCGGCAGAGGAACAGCAGCACAAGGTGAGGAGGGGCCTGGGAGCTTGATTTGCTCTTGCTGAGTGAATCAGGGTGGAAAAACCGCTGGAAATGAGGCGGGAGAGGGACACGTGCGCAGACCTCCCTGCTGCAGGCCAGAGCCCGGGTCTCAGCTTCCAGCACTGGGGGTTACAATCCGACTTTGTTCTCGTGAAACACGTTCGACTAACGTGAAACGAAAACAAATATCCAAAACCTCAAGCATTGCCTCAAAGCACCCCCACCACCCAGAATTTTCCAAGTTCCCCTGAGGATTGCAAAAAACTCATTGAACCCATCGGTGCTGGACCCCCGACACTTTCTTTAGCTCATTTTACAGAGAAACAAATAAGACATCTCCATCAGCAACCACAGCCCCACATATTGCATGGCCACACAACGTATGCGGCCCCTCCATTGCCCAACCCAAACCTACCAGTGGCAGCTCCAGCTTCAGGAGCGAGGAGGGGAGCCGGGAGGGAGCCAGAAACGCTTCCCATGCGGCGAGGCAGCAAGGTGGTCCGGGGACAACCCACAGCTGTGCTTGGTGGGGACGGATGCTCCCGTGAGCCGGGCTGGGACAAGTGTGCAGCAGAGCTCGTTGCTGTGTTTTGTACCCTCTTGCTCGGTATACCACGTTTCAGCTTGCCTCGCTATTGCAGCTGCTTTTCCTGAGGCTGGGCGGATTGAATAACCACTCTTCAAGGCACAAAGCAACGTGCTAGAATCCCCAAGGCTTCTTGACTGAATTTGGGGACAGGATCCAGATGCTTTTCCCCACCTGGGCTCATGTGAGCAGAACTGCCAAGAGATGGAGACGTGACAGCTGCTGCAAAAGAAGGAAGCTTCCAGGATGAGCTCAAGGCTTCACGTCATTCAACTGGGAATGAAGGACTAGCAACTTAAAAAGAAAAAAAAATAAATCATCATTTAACTGCTTTTATTGCAGCACTCCTTGGCCGTATTTCAGAATACTCCTCAAATAAATGAAAGCCAGGCGGAGGACCAGGCCCTCTGCCCGAGCGTGCAACAGCGCAGGTCAGATTCCCTGCCTGGATGCTCACCAGGGTGCCGTGCCCAGCTCCAACCACTTCCAGCTTTCGAGCATTTTGTTGCCCTCGGGCCACGCAGGCTGCGGAGCCCTTGGTCCTTCCAGCACATATGGGCTCCCCATGTTGCCGCTTCATGGATCTGGGACCTCTCAGCCTCTTCCTACAGCCCAGCTCAGCCCTCTAACATTGCTGGCGCTCACAGCCCAGCACGCAACGCTCCCGACCTTCCCCGAGACCCGCCTTGTCCCGCTGCTGGGGCAAACTGCACCGTCCCCGTTCAGACCCGCTCCAGCTGGACTCAAGATCCCTACCTTAGCCATCCCCGGGCAGCCAACACAAAGAGGGACAACGGCCCATTTTTCCAAGCTTGGAGGACATGGGAGGCAGCCCTGGCAGCTAAGCCCGCATTTCCCGAGGCACCGAGCGATGCAGCGGTTTTATAACCCCAGCTCCGCTTCACAAGTGGGATGGAGATCCCCCACAGCGACGGACGAAGCAGAGGCGCGTCCACCTTGGATGCGGACACGCAGCGAGATGCTGTGCCGAGAAACACTCTGCTGTGCTCACATCTCTCTTGTTTGGCATCAAATATTTTCTGCTCGCTTTGATAGCCCTGTAATTTTTTTTTTTTCCCCCTGGTGTTGAGGGGGTGAGTAATCTTTTTGGCTTTAGGACATACCGGAGTGTCTGCCAGAATCATCAATCCCTCTGAATTCGAGAACAGGACAGCTTTTCCCACACTGACATCCATGGATAGAGCTCACGCCTCTGTAACAATTGAGGGTATTTCCTTCAAAAGAAGGAACTATCTAACAAAGACTGGAAAATCCATTTAATTTGATCAAGGAATCACTTCAAGGGCTAGCAACTTCTTTTGAAAATGAGAAGTCTATGTTCAGCACTGAACTGTTTTATTTCAGCATGGAAATCGCTATTTTGGATTTTTTTTTCTTTCAATAAATGCAAACACAGAAGAAGAAAATCCAGGCTATCAGCCCAGGCTTGTAACAATTCAGGGTTTTTCTTGGCTTTTCCAAGGGCACTCATTGCCAGATTCCGAGATGCTGGCAGGATAAATCTGTAAGCCATGGAAATTACGAGTTTCATGACACACACATTTTATTCCGAACCCTCGCCGATAAAATTAAACACAGGAAAGAGCCAGGACTTTCATCCAGCTCCTTAATTACCATGTGGAGCCTGGCAGCTGAAATAAGATCAAACTTTTGCATAGAAAAGGAAAAAAAAAATTGCTATTACAATGGGGAAAGAGATGAGACTTTACGAAGAGCTTGAGTGGAGATACACAAACATCCCAATGCTATTAGGATCCATCCCACCAGGGCCTCCACATCTCCCACTCGCTTCGGAGACTGCACAGAGCCGAGCAGCACCTCAATAAAGCCCATCCCATCACAACAGAAGTAGCAAAAATGCTTCAATTTTAGTTCTTATAAGCTTTTTGAGACAGGGTCCCTATTTTAGGTATCTCAATAGCACCCAGCAAAAATTCTTGCTTGTGATGGGCAGAAGAGGGACAGACTCTCTCTCCCTAGCGGATCCAGTTCAGTGGCATGTCCTGGGTGCAGTGGGACCATCCTTTCAATATCCCCAGAGCTTCTAGAAAATCATTGAAGGCAATGTGAGGGAAAGCCTGCTGGGAACCGCGTCTTGGCAGATAAAGGATGATTTAGCACAAAACTGAAACACAGCGGGTTGCTGCAGAGCACCGCAATCAGGACTTGCCAAGGGTAATTTGCACACGAGAGACGCAAAATGCTAACTAACATCCTATAGGCGTTAGAAGGGACTGTTTCACAAGGCTGAAAATAGTTATGAGCCAAGTCATGTGGCAGAAAACATAAACAGAAAACAGCTTCTGATTATTATAAGCATTTAAACAACAATTTATGAGAGATCAGAGAAAATTCTACAATCCTGCTATTAATACCAAAGCTATGCTGGTTAAAACATCTGCCTAGCCTAGGAGAGAAGTGAAAGGTAAAGTAAAAAAAGCCAACAAATGGAGAAAACCCCAGCAACCTCTATTAGAGGCCAGAAAACAGCAAGAAAGAAGGCCTGAGGAAAAAAGCATGGTCATCAGGACAAGGAGGAAGTGATCTTAAATCCACCAGGAACGCAAAGAGCCTTACACCAAGGCACGGATAAGCCATTTGCTAAAATAAAGTCTTCAGAAATAATGGAGACAAAGCAGATGAGGTCGGTAAATATTTTGGAGCTGCACTTGGGAAAAAGATAGGTGACACCATACGATGATGAAATACTCTCCATTTCAACAGTAACTTGGAGATACAGTTAACCAGTAATGAAAAAGCAAAATATTTTAAAATTATGAGGTCCAAGTAATGTGCATCTAAGAATTTTAAAGGGACTGGCCAAGAAATCAACTGGTTTATTAATTTTGCTTTCTCATAAGTCTTGAAATGTTGCCTAGATCCCACAGGGTCTGGAGGTAATGTTGTGCCACCATCTTAATACTTCATAATTACAGACTCGTCAGTCTAATTTTGAGCTTTGAAAAGATAACATTATGGCTGATCTGAAATTGATGGTTAGTGAACAATGAGCAGGTGATACAATCCACGACAGTGAAAAAAGATGTGCTGAAAACGGATGCAACCAAAGGAAAGAGGGTCCTGGTTTAGGCCATAATCATGCCAAATAACAATATTCTTACCAAGCGCTTTGCTGCCCCATTAGGGGTTTGAGTCGGTAAGACGGCTGGCTACAGGGCTTGACTGGAGGCTGAGCATCCATCTGCGTGCTCCGCAGGCTAACAATGCTGAAAACAGCAAACTGTAGGAATAAATCGCGTAGGAAGCCGCAAGCCCTGGCTCCTCCACCCTTTTCAGTCCTTAGTAAGGAGCATGCCTTAAGTGAAGGCAGTCTGCTGTACCACCAGGCAGCTTTCGATCAAGAAGTTTTTGGATATGATCTCAGCTAATTCAAGACAGAAAGACAACTGTAATACCTTCAAAGGTAGCTTCTGCTAATACAGCACAGGCAAGATAGAGCTGTAAGTCGCATATGAGCATAAAACATTATCAGTGAATGTATAAAATACTTATGTGCACTTGTGGGAAAATTTTTGGGTGAAGCTAAACTTTGAGAAACATGCTCCTTGCTAATGACTGTAGGGATTACGATTGTCACCTGCCTTCTGCGGGCGCCCGGAGAGACTGTCAGGTCCCCTCTGTTCAACTCGGTCGGTAGCTGCTGTGGGGAACAGCGTGGCTGCAAGTACGGTGTCGATGAGAGGACCTGCCTTTGCTGCAGCTACAGACACTTGACCAGCTCTTTCCCTGAACTATGGTTACATGCTGCTTTCTGCCTTCTTACTACTCTTTCATTATTATTTTTTTGTTTGTTTGCAGTTGAAGAACTGGTCGAATGAGACAGAAGATCTCCAGGAAAAGCGTAAGCGAGGAATCAAACCTTGTATTTCAAAAGGCAGCTTCATCTATCACACGTGAATGAAACATTCCTAACCCCAGGCTCTGCCTTGCTTCTGCATATTGCGATTTATTTGCCCACCTCTTGCTTACTGGTTAGGGTGATTTGGCAGAGGCAAAACACCCATGGCCCCTTCTAACCTTATTAATGAAAGTTATTTATAATGGTTTAATATTTTATAAAGATTACTGGCAGCAAAAAGGCCCTATGTGCATTCAAGAGTGTGCCTAATGTATTCATTTTGAAGGCACAAATCACAGCTGGTTTACAAGAGCTGGCTCTGTGTGCAGGGAAACGCCAGCGACACGCTGCCGCTGAAAAGCGTGCCCTTCAGCAGTCAGCTCCGCGCCTCCCCGTTTCGACTCAAAAAGGGTAAAAGCAGCAAGAAACAGTCACCAAGTTGGGGCGGGAGGAAAAAAAAAAAAAATCTAATGATTTATGGAAGAATGGCATTGTTCATCATTTTCCACCTTATTTTTCCCAAAGCAGTGAAATCTCTGAAATGGCAAAACGTATTTGGCAGAGAGGGATGTGGGAGGAAGGGCTGACTTCACGCTGTGCTTAGGGAGTGGTTTTCAGGATGATGGATGACTGCTTGGTGACTTAACTAAGCAAGTCACAGAGCCAGAGCACTAGGATCAGCTTTAGGTTTGCAACCCGTGTGCCTTTTGGCAAGTTCCTTAACGTGTCTCAGTGTTTGTACGAGTAAAATGCCCTTTGCTGCTAGTTTTTTAAATGGTGTTTCAGTTAGCCTTGCCTGCATGCTTCAAAGCTGCTGAATCCTCATTGCTGACACACCGTATGTTTATTTACAGATGGACATTGGTGCCAGGCAGCTCAAACACAGCTTTTAACAGTCCCAGAAACACCGTGGAGACAATGAGAGTTCGTCTCAAAGGGGATGCGATCTGTACCCTCTTCCTGCTGGTAGCGCTTTGCTCTTTACTTTATTCCCAACTGGAACATTTAGTCCCGGTAGGAAACAAGGAGCCAACACAGAAGAAGCCTTCAGTAACACCAAAAATATTCTCTGACCCCAGAGCACCTTGGAGACCGATGCCAGCAGAGGCAACGGTACCCAGACCCCAACTAACTCCTATCGTTAGACGAACAGAAGTGGCCAACGACAGGATCCAAACTACAACTCCACCCTCGTTGACTGATTCTGCCTTCAACTTCAAGCGCTATCTCCTAAACAAGGATAACAGGAACTTCAATCTCCTCATTAACCAGCCCAAGAAATGCAGGAAAACACCGGGAGGTCCCTTTCTGCTCATCGCTATCAAATCGGTAGTTGAAGACTTCGACAGACGTGAGATTGTCCGGAAAACTTGGGGCAGGGAGGGTTTGGTGAACGGGGAGCACATCCAACGAGTCTTCCTCCTGGGAACACCAAAGAATAGGACAGTGCTGGCACCATGGGAGACCCTGATCCACCAGGAGAGTCAGACATACCGGGACATTTTACTCTGGGACTTCATGGACACTTTCTTCAATCTGACCCTGAAGGAGATCCATTTCCTGAACTGGGCTGCTGAATTCTGCCACAATGTGAAATTTATTTTTAAAGGTGACGCTGATGTTTTTGTCAACGTCGAGAACATTGTTGACTTCCTTGAGAGACATGACCCCACTGAGGACCTCTTTGTTGGGGACATCATCTATAATGCCCGCCCTATCCGTGTCCGAAAGAGCAAATACTATATCCCAGAGACCATGTATGGGCTAAGCATCTACCCAGCCTACGCAGGAGGAGGAGGGTTTTTGCTCTCCAGCCGCACCATGAGGAAGCTCTCTAGGGCTTGCAGAGAGGTGGAACTCTTCCCCATTGACGATGTCTTTTTGGGCATGTGCTTACAGAGAATCAACCTCAAGCCCATTTTGCATGAAGGATTCAAGACCTTTGGCATTGTCAAGCCTTCTGCTGCCCCACACCTACAGACATTTGACCCCTGTTTTTACAAAGATCTCATGGTAGTTCACAGTCTGAAAGTTGCTGAGATCTGGCTAATGTGGAACCTGCTCCACAGCCCGCATCTTTCCTGTACTCAGAAGAAGGAAGTGAAGAAGCCTTTCCAATGGAAAAAGAAAGCTCAAACAACACAGGCATCACCCCTCAGATAATGCAGGCAGACCGCAGCAGAAACACATAGCAAACCAGCTGAGAAAGGGAACCTGGAACTGTTGCAACCAGATGAACCAACTTTAGAAGTAGAGTATTTTAGCGCATCTTATTTACAATGTTGAGAGAAGATGACAAACTATTGCAGGAATTTGCCAAAATTCCACATTTGCACACACATACCGTGTAGGTCCTTCTCCATTAATGAGTCCAAATAATCATAACAGTATCTTTAATTTATTATTATTTATTAGAATTATAGTAATGCTTAGCAGGCCAATGTGTAAAAGCACATTGCAAAATGCAATCCTTGGAGACTTTTCCAGCATTGTTAGAAATGTGAGAAATAAAAGAAGATAGAGGGTAAGAGATAACGCCAAGGAGCACAAGGATCGTTGTCAACTTATTACCTTGACTTGGACTCACTGAGAAATGACCAAACTACACAGTAACTAGAGTAAAGGAAATCAAGTCACATTAGTGTACGCTCAAATCAAATCACCGCTGCCTCATTGGCTTTCTGTAGGCCTCATAAGAGGAAAAGAAAAGAACAACTAACAGCTATTGAAATGGGGTCCTATACGTTGCAGATAGGACGGACAACAGGAAAACAAACTGGAGGCTGAGGCTGGCATGGCTGGTTGATCAAAGGACAGGTAAGTAGACAACCGGGAAGGGGCAGACTTCCGAAGGGCCTTTAAAGAAAGGACAAGAAGAACTTTGAGTTCATCCCTCTGAATCTTGATTTTTCATCATTCGTAGCAACACCTCAGTTCAAATATCAGCTCCATTGACACACTCAGGGGACCAGTTTTTGGCACTTCCATGAGCTCAGGCTCTCTACACTATGCTCACTAGCACTCAGTGAAAACTCAAAGTCATCCAACAGCATCTGAGCGCTCTCACCATCTGATCCAGATCTTCAGAAGGTTTGCATCTGGAGAGACCCTTTGGCCTTTGCTTGTGAAGGTAAAACCACACAGAGCTGCTGCTTGCGTCACATTTGGGAGCTTCTTCAAACCAAAGGAAAACTTGTCAATGGACTGCACTGGTTTCTATAGACCTTGGTGCTCTTGCCTAGCATACGGTCAACTGCAAAGAGTAGCCAAGACTCTTCATATTGCGGCGGGTGTCACGTGAAGGGAGAAAGTACTCTTCAGACAGAAGGGCTTCAGAATAAAAGCCCTTCTAAATTTATTGCAAGAAAGAAAACACACAAAGCAATCTTTCTGTTGGACTTCCCAAGTTTCAGTCAGTTTGTAACTTCGTAAGTATTTTAAGCATCAGACAAGAACACTGGATTGCTTAGTTTTTCAAAGAGCAGCCAATACTTTGAAGCATTTTGTTCTTTCCAGCAGCAGATTACCTTAAAAGAACATCCTTTTCTTGGACATCAAAGAGGAAGTAAATGCCTCTAAATCAGGGTTAAGAAGCTATGAAATTCATGGGGCAAAGGGCCTGAATTCACCTCTGATACTGTGTTTGTTAATTCTTTTGCAATTTTTTCCCCCTCAGCAAAACTCCTATCCATCAGAGAAC
Source organism: Gymnogyps californianus (assembly GCF_018139145.2). NCBI lineage: Eukaryota > Metazoa > Chordata > Aves > Accipitriformes > Cathartidae > Gymnogyps > Gymnogyps californianus. Next base: position 20,834,491 of record NC_059482.1, read on the forward strand.
CCCTGATGCCATCCCTCTTCAGGAGGGCACATACACACAGCTTCAAAGGAAACTACAATCAGTCATAAATGTCCAGGAAGTTGCCTTCCCTTGAACAGAGCCTGCAGCGCAGCTGCATTTCATATCTGGGTATAACCTTCCTCCCACCCAGCAGTAGTCCGGGCTCAGTACTCGTATTAACAACATGGAGGAAAGCAAGCTGGTAATATCTATTGGTAGACCATTAACAACATTCTTACATGTTATCTTCATCATAAGAGTTTAAGTCTTACAATAATGTATTTCCAAGGAAAGGTCAGCTATACAGAAATCAAAAGACCATATGTTGATCTGAGATATTTTCAGGATGCAATCCTGAAATACAAAATGCTCACGTGAGCTTTACAAGGAGCTCTGTAGGGTGTGGAAATAAGCCAGAGTCTTGCTGGCGGGAGAAAGCCAGTCACATCCCTGTCTGCTAACACGTGTGATACTTATGTATTTATGAGCTTGTACAGAAATGTATTACTTGTGATTAGTTTACAGTTTGGGAAATTATTTATACCATAATTAAAAGACAGCATGCAGACGTGCCTCAGTTGTTAGAGTGAGTCTGTCAAGTACATCTGCACACACGTTGTAAGACTAACACCACAGGTTTTTTTCCATGAAGACAGCAACATGAAAAATGCATTATTCATTATTTTGGATAACTTGGTAAATCTTTCCTTATGCTGGACTTAATTTAATGGTAATGTCAGAAAAATAAACACGGCTTACCTTATGATTTCCTACAAGGCAGCTAGCCAGGTTCAGCAGTCCTTACTAAGATCTTCCTTTTAAGCTTGGAGATGCACAGAGATTGGCTCCTCCCTCTACAATGTCTTCAGATCTGCAATCTACCCACAATACAGCATTAATGAGTGCATTTTGTCCCAGACCAAAGTTCTTGTTCAACATCCACCTGTGCCAGCACATACCCTGGTAGCTGGCAGAAACAGAACTAGAGCAAACTGTTTACTCCGTTGTCTTAGTCTATGGAATAGCTCATTTCTTTTATCCAATGAGTACTAAATCTAGTATCTATTAATGAAAGATACATCTGCTTTTGTTCTCCACTCTCTGCTGCACGGCCCGTTTGACCTGGTTTTAAAAGTTTCCGTTTGCTTCTGCAGTTGAGCTGGGAGTTCACAGACCCCATATGCGAGCATAACGCACTGGGCAAGTACTGGAGGGCAGCGCTGCACCCCCTGCAGTTTATTAAATTCTACTTACTGCTACAGCAGGCAAAAAGTCTTTGACTTTACTCAAGCTGGAGATTGTTTCCTAAAAGATGGAGGTCTTTTCAGAAAATGCTAAAACCCTAGGTGTGTACGAGAACTGGCAGGAAGGACCCTCTACTGACCCTTCTGATGCATCTCAGAGAACCAAACCCATCTATTTCAGAGTGATATTCTGAGCAGCTTTTATTAACTGGCTAATTCAATGTACCAGTTGGGGCTTTGCTACAAAGCCTTGCTTGGCAATTTTTTTCATGACTAACCCATGATGAGAAATGAAAACATAAAAACATTCTAAGTGGGTTCCACCAGTAGCAAGGAAAGCAAGCAGACTTCCTCGAGACAGACATAAACATCTGAAGCGAATACAGTGCAGCAGGTTTTATTGAATCCCAGGGATCCACACACAGTCAAATTTTGTCCCTACTGTATGTAAGTAGCCAGATTTGGTCAGTGTAACGAGCAGAGCTGGCTTGAACCTCACATTCAGCACCTCCAGATGCATCTCTGAACACATAAACTGGTAGCGAATGCCAGATCCATCATTCAGTCAGGCCACAGGCCCCATAAAAAAGAAAGCCAAAGATGGCTCTGAAGCAATTGAGTGTTAAAATATTGTGCTTCCTGTCTGCAGTTTAATTATTCATCTTTCTACAGCAGGTTCTCGGAAGCAAACCCCAACTGCAAAATCAAACAGCACAAAATAATCAAACAGCTCAGAGAATCCTCACTAAATATTTTCACTGAGAACATTCCCCAGAGAGTGCTGAAAGACCATCGGATCGGGGAGGGGAGGAAGTCAGTCTACCCCAAAGCCCAATTTGAAGAACTGCAGAGCCCCTGAGTTGTACCTTTCAGCTGGAGTTGCAGGTCTCAGCAGCCCTGAAAATTAGCCTACCACATTTCCCTAATGATGCTAACTCTACTGACTTTCGGCAAAACCAGTAAAACTTCTAAATCCAACTTTTCATGATTTTCTAGGCTTACGGTCAGTAAGAAAACCATACTGCGAAATGAGAGAGGAAACTAAACCCCAAAGGATGAGTGCATCCCAGTCCCTCCAAGAGCAGCAAACAGCTCCCCCATCAGTCCTGACCAGCCCAACGCTCCCTCTCCAGTTCATCCAAACCCAGCTCACGGATCTTCTCTCTCTCCCTCCCCTTTCCCAGCCCGTCCATTGACAAGCCCAGTGCCAAGACCAGGGAAAAAACATGAAGTGACACAGGTCTGCGGTGACTGCCTTATCCCCAGGGGGCTGACTGACCTGGGTGGGAATAAAGGCATGATATTAAGACAAACGCTCTGTATGGCCATAGAAGCAGAAGAAAAGGGTGAAATAATCTTAGTAGCCTCCATACTTATGGATGCAACAGAGCTACCCAACGAGGAACAGGGTAAACTCGGGATTTCAGGGCTTCAGTTTTTCTAAGAGAGACCAGCAGAGGTGAAAAGGGAATACAGTGATTCAGGCTGTTCTGATTACTTAGTTGATTAGACTGAACATTGCATAATCATGCAGGGTTTTTTTTTGTGATCGGTACACTAAATGTCTCTCTGAAGGACATTAATACTGGAATGAAACTTATGCACTAAGTGGAATATGTAGCGTGGGTGTGAAACATTAAGGCACTTAAAACCAGCTTCCGAAATTGCAATATGCAGTACTCTAAAATGACCAAACTAGTAACATTTAAAGGGGAATTAATTAGTGTATGAAAGAGAAAAGGTTACGTTAAATCATTACAGTCTAGTCCAGAACAACAGGTACTGTTATAATGGTTATCTTACACCACAGTAGATGACCTACTCTGCAAACTCCAGCCTACCTTTCTCGCTGTTTCAAGCAGTGTTCCCAGATCATGAAAAGGAATGATTTTGCCTGCTGGAAAAATACACATCCCCACAAACAAAACAAAAGCCTTGGATACAAGGTTTGGCAGATAAAACATTTAAACAGTGACTTTATTAGTTACAGCTAAAATTCACATAGGTAGAGAATACGGCATTTAAGTTCAACCTGAACCCTCGAAGTAACACATACACCCCCTGCAAAAACAAATCCCTTCGTAGGTGCAGTTTTCACTTGGTGAACTGGTTATACCCAGGCCTTGAACAAAGCCCCCTACTTCATTAACTCCCGCTCCTATTTTAATGCTCGAGAGTTACATCCTCAGTAGGCTCCATTTTTAATTTCCCCTTATTTTGCTTCCACCTTACCTTATCTCTGAAATGTCCTGGGCCATACCTTACAAGAAAAGAACCAACCAGAACTAATTTGTATTCTGTTAACTCCCCAAACACACACAGTGATGTATTTATTTGGCTACATGTGCTGTGTCAGGTTGTGTCTGACAGGATCAGCCAGAGAAGAGACTGCCTTTGTGCTGGTGCAATCAAGATAAAGGAGGTAAAATAAAAGGCGTTTATGGGGCAAAAGTTGACACGGAACAATTGTATCTGCAGAGCTAGCACAGAATAGCCTTTTTTGCATCATGACACCAAAAATTATTCGGAACTCAATACAACCAGCCCATGTGAAATTCTGCCATATCAGACATCTTGGTCCTTATGCAAATACTCTGAAGCAAGCAAATAGCTACGGCTTAGACATAACATTTCTTTCAAAGCAACAGCCACACAGCTTCACACACATGCAGATTTACTCTTACATACATTTGGAGCCATCAAACACAAAACCTAACACAAGTTCAGCTTAGCAGAGTTGCTAAGTGACTAACAGGCTCCAACAGCACGTAGAAAGTCAATGTGAAGTGGGCACCAACACCCTCGGTTTCCCTTTGGAAAACGCCAGCTGGAGTCGAACCTCCAGCCAGCCCCGATAACGATGAATCACCATCGTGCTGTAATGTTGACCCGTGGGAAAGATTTTGTTTCAAACAGGTTTGATGGGAGTTCTGGAATATGAACGATCATGAGCGCATGAATCAGTTCTCACACACCACCTGATTACTATTTCAGAAAAAAAAAAAAAATCTGTTTAGAATTAGAAGTGTGATGGTTCCTGGCAAGAGAAAATTGGGTTTTCTTGACAGGAACTGCATTTTGGGGAACAGAGGGTTCTAGTATTACACAGCAGCACTCATCTATATAGTGCTGCCTGTAATATTCACAGGAGCCCAGGGACTGCTTGCAGGCCTAAAGAATACGGGAAGAAATGTCAGCTTCACCTCCAAAAAGAAGGGCATAACGATCAGTTTTATTAAGTGTAAACAAATAAAATACTGTGGAAAATACCGCAATAGTCAGGTTAAGCAGACACACACACACAAACGCTTAATTTCTATACAAAGGAAAAAGGCACACATCAAAATGGGATCATATGCACAATGTGTTTTATTAAAAATGCAATTGTACTTAAACAGTTTTATCATATGAAACCAAAATGATGGACCAACGCACATGTTGCCAACATGCAGGATCTGTACCAAACCATACATAACTCTAACAAGGGCACCTGCTGAGGTGGGATCTGACACAGCCCAAATCTCTCGGTTCCTTTGGGAGGGGAAGGTGACGCACCCTGCCCAGCTGGCCTGGCACAGCTCGAGCTGGCACACTGCTGCACCCTGAGCACCTCTCTGCAAGGAACAGCATTTGGTTCAAACGAACAGCCTTGTCCCAGCCCCTCCTTCCTGCCGCACTGCCATCCTCACCTTCTCCCTCAGAACTCCTCTATTCCCTCTTCCTTCCTCTCTTTGTTTTGGTGATTCAAAACTGCCATCAGTCCCCACCCACCCAGTCCTAAACTTTTCATGCCAGCAAGTCCTTAAGGCTCCACACCAGCTCCCCTAATGCATCAGCACAGGAACAGCTTGGCTTGGCTTAGTCCAAACAGCAGCAAACAAACCAAACCATCTCAGAGAAGCAAGCTATGAATAGCTGCAATCACAAAGGAAGGGTGAGAAAACCCAAGAGAGCGGCTCCACATTATCTCCCCGTGCCCTTCTTCAGCTCTGCCTCTCCCAAAAGTCAAATGCTTTGTGCTTAGCCCATCAGCAGCAGCCAAGATGCAAAGTTGCCTTTAATTTTTGTCTGTTAGAGGAACTTTTCAAGATGAAGGGACTGACCTAGAGAAGTATGTGGGCTGTTAAGAGAGCACATTTCATTAGCTACACTGTTTTAGTTGCTTTGACTCACCAGAGCATTACAAGTGAAGAAGGGAGCCACTGAAGTGAAATACCTTTAGTTTGCTGCTGACATCCTGTCCTAAGTCTCGAGGTGCATGCTATAGCAGCAGTCCTGACCTCATGCTTCTGAAGAATTTCAACTGAACATGCTTGAGAGCAGGATATTGGTAGCATCTGCGTAGCCATTACTCAAATCGTCCCGTCAAGAATTTACCTCCTCCTGCAGCTAATCTGGAGCCTTTATTAGAAAAGGATTAATTAAAATTAGTGGAAGTTATTAGCAGGATTGCTGTTATATTTTAGTAACAAGCATACGCATGCACACCATCTCAATTCAGAGAGCATAAAATTCTCCAAGAGCACACTGAGCCAAGCACTATGCGAGGTCATTTTATATTCCCAAACGGAAGGATGCTAGAGGAGAGCGAGCTAAGTGCTCTGCCCTGCATTATGCAGCCAGTGCAGGAGAAATGCGAATGGAAACAGGAGTCCCATTCCTTATGCCCTGCATTAATCTCTAAGCTACTTCAGGGTAAGTGGACTTCCAATGCTTTTCTGTTGAAGTACCTCAGGGCACAAGAAAGCAGTATGAGAATTCACATTTGCTCCTTTTACTGCAGACATTTCTTCCATTCTGTTGTGCGATATTCAAACTCTTTGAAGCTTGATCGATTTTAATGATACCCAAAGGCTGACATGAGTGTAACAATCGCATTTTTGAACACAATACAGAAGCCATGGTGTTGTTTACCATAGTTTAAAGACTTTCCTTCTCCACTTCAGGGCAAAAATTTATAATACGCTTTCATGTATCTACTAGGAAACGGACTGCAAATTATGTTAGTTTTTATACTGTTTCTTTGGAGAACATACTGTATCGGCTGTAAAGGAGGAACACTAGTCAGGTACTTCAAATACAACATCTGAAAGACAGTAAAATAAAAAGAACTAATTGATAAGAAAAAAAGGCAAGAACATCCATGATTTTATTACAAAAACACCCAGCAACTGTATTTAACACAAAAACAGTAACTGAGAGTCTCTTTTTATTTTTCTTTCAGTGTACATGCTCATTATTATTCCATTTAATTTACAGAAGGGCTATGTAAAATGAAATTAAAATTAGAGAGGAAACAAAAGGAAGGTTGAGGCATAGAATTTTCTTAGCAAGCAATGATCACAGGAGACAGCACAGATTGAACAGGGATTCAACAGGAGTGACACCTAGGGATAAAGGTAAACAGTAACTTTTTCCTTATCCATTAGATTCTCCATGGGGCGCTTTTGTTTCTTTTAGCAAAACAGTTTAGAGTATCACAGTAAACAGGAAGACTAAATGGCAAAGAACATCTCACACACACACCACATTTATCCCTGCTACTGGTCCAGGATCCAAAACTTCAGTTAACATTCAATTTCCTATCTCTCATTCATTGATAAACTATACAGGATTACACTGTACATGGAGTTAAAATTACAAAAATGTCATATTTACAAAATCTGTACACACATAGTAAAACTCACAAAATTGTCATCTATGTATCACAAGTTGCTACACCAAAATATTAAAAATGGGATAAAATTATACATTTCTCTTGTCCATTTTTAAAAAGGGTTCAATATTTCAAAGACAGACCACCTATTTCCCCCAAATAAGACTGGTAAGAGAACTAGAAACCTAAAGTATCCTCCTGGGATAAAATGTTGCGAGCAGCATCTCCCAACTAGAAAGAAGCCTATATCCTGTCTGCTGGGGTGGGGTGTGCAGTTAGCATATATGTACAGAAATGGTGAAACTACAATAAGGATGTCTTTGGCTAAACCTTTGGCATAAATTAAAATCATACATCAAAAGTTACAGAAAAGGTTTTCTTGGTGATGGCAGAGCTCGGGAATTTCTTTCTGAGATACCATTATATACAGCTTTTCTTTCTCTAAGGAAACAGAGTAGGAATAAAGGATTTTGGAACAGAGGCAAATGAGGCAACGCTATTTCTTCATTCAATTTTTCACTAGTATGAAAAATTGTATCAAACCTTTTCACTAAAACATAATTCAATCATAGAAATAACCTCTTCCAGAATTCTTTTTTGAAACTGCATATGAAAAAAAATTAGTAAACCAGCCATGGCAGAAAAAAATTGTTTCAGCATATCAAGTACATATTAGTGCAGGAAGGTGGATAAATTTGATCCACTGTATAAATAAGCTTTATGCGCAGCGTACATTAAATAACCATCACACCCCACTCACACCCAGTACACAGATGCTCCTCAGTGAAGATAAACGTTTATCAAGTAATTAAAGTGTATGTAGTGCAAATGTTACAACCAAGTATTATGCACATGCTACTTGCTTGGTTTTAAGTTACACAAAGATGTGGTGCCTGAAATCATGGACATATATACATCCTTGTCACACTTGGTACAATGTCCTAAGCCACAGAAATACCGATGTGTTTATATCTATATATACACACACACGTTTTCTTAAAATGTGACCACCACATCAATACAGTAACACAAACAGACTAAAATCAATACCTGCTTCCAGATGCTCCAAGGCTCAGAAAGTTTGTGCTTCTAACTCTTGCAGTCATTACGTGCCCCTCTTCCATTTCCCCCTCCTGCCAGCTGAGAAGGGGGGACAGTCTCTTCAGGTCTGTGCTGCATAGGATGAGGGCAACGGAGAGGAATAAACGACGGCACAGGCACCTAAGCTGCTTTCCTCCATCAACAGTTCCATGCCCCATGATGAAGGGTTGAGAGAATTTCCCCTCCACACCGCTCCTGGGTGGAAAGGCTTATTGAAAAAAAAAAAGAATCGTAACGTGCTTTCCATATTATAAGTGGCAGCAAATCAAGGCACGCTGTACTAATTTTGTAGCATTGAGATTAGCTGACTTTGCAGGGGATGCTCACTGGGGAAGGTCCGATGTTCTCAACTGGCTGCTGGGCCGCGTTGGGCCATACAGAGTAACAGAAGCTATGTGATTATTCTGCATCACCTGCAAAAGGACAGCAGGGAAAAAGGGAAATTAAAAGAATTGTACACCAAACAGAAACTCAGAACAGTGAAAATGACGAGCATGGAACTGATCTGCCTGAAAAAAAGAAATCCCAACAACAAAAGAAAGCAACAAGCTCTTGGCTAGTTCCTAAAAATGGGCTCTAGATTTCCATGACACATGTAAACACCAGCATGCTCCACCACTACTCAGAGCCGAGCACATGCATCTCCTGCTAGTACGAGTTCTAGGTGACAAACTTGAAGTTCCAGCTTTAACATGCAAATGTACAACCTCAGAGAAGAGATTGGAAAGTTGCCTGTTTCTGCCAATAAGCTCTAAAAATATAGCCACTCCCAAGCACTGGCTTTTATTGAAATGGGAAATAAGAAGCCAGTCATAATAATAGCAAACTCCTCATCATCTCTTGCTCAAACAAATATGAAAGTTTTTCTCCTAACCTCAAAGATCATTCGTTGCAGTCCAAAGCAAAAGGTTGACCCAAATGGGTTAGTGTTGTTCGGAGATGATGACCTGAACAGAAAAGAAGGGGGGGGGAAAAATGGATGTGTGAGGATCAGGAACTTCTTAGGCAATAACCACCACTCAGTAATATCAGGTAGATTACGGCATCTTTATCATGGCTTTCATCAAAAGAAAGTAAATCTAAGTTATGCAACACCATTGCTAGACTCCAAGCAAGCCAGAGGATACCTCTGCTTAATGTCACAGACCTGTTATTAATACACAGGGAGAAAGTAATCAAAAAGTGCCTAACAACCTCTACAGGAAAACTCTCTTTCACCTAACTCGAACAGGAAGAACCCTGAAAATAAACAGATACATAGAAAGAGAGAAGCACCATGTAATTTATTATAAATTATTTTTGTGCAAGATCCTTTCCCACTCTTCAATCTACTTTGTGTCTCAGCCTCTACCATATGTATTTACTATATGCTGTCTATTAATCCACTGGTTTTATCATGTTGAAAAAATTACCCTGTAAGATGCTGAAATAGAATAATCCAAATTTTATTAAACAGTGTTTTTCAAGATTAAGGTATCACTTGTCCTTCAGTTATTTCCGATATTTTTGGGTCATATATACGACAATGGTAGACTCCTGCTGACTGCAATGGATTTTAGATTACAGCCAAAAATATCCCTAGAAAATATTTACCTTTTGGCCTTTCTTGTAACTGGTCAGTTTCTCAGATCGCATGTCTGAGACATTTGAGATGTGCTCAGTAAAGCAAACTCTGGTTGAACTACTCTCTACAACACAGATGAAAAATAGAAGGGCTCTATGTAATCACTATTTCACCTCTCCTTCACTTTACATGGCTTCTGCTCTAATGATCTCCCTGGCATAAAACAGGAGTAAAGGGCAACAAAGGGCACAATGATTTAGGGGGGAAAAAGGGAAAAAAAAAAAAAATCAAAAACTCAAAATCATATGAAAGCCTGATGAAAATACCTTGTTTGGTATATCTCAAATTGCTGCAGTATTTTCACAGTACCTGTGACTTACACTTGTCCTGAGATAAAACATATTTTCATATCATAGCATAGAATAACTCTGCAAACAGATAACACCTCTTTAACCCAACACCCAGCTCAATCCCTGTAGAAACACAGCAAATGTAAGGACTATTCTATCTTCAGTCAGCCTAAAAGAACTGTAGGCCAACCACGTATGTTCATAAAAGCAAAGCTTCTTCAGACAGGCTGCTATCATATATACTACACACGGTGCTGTATGATGTCATGTTGTTGAAATGCAGGTGACCAGTATAAAAAAAATCTACACTATTTATTACACATAAAGAGAGATACTTCTTTATAATGCTGCTTAGCTCTTCTCTGGATTTTACAGTTCAAGGAGTTTTGGAAATGCTTTCATTCTGCATGTCAGTCTATTTCCTCTGAGAGCAGCTATCTAGTCTTGTTAGCGGTCAAAGAGCCTGAAGCTTTAAGAGCAAAGCAGCCCAAAAGTAACTGATGCACTAACTCTTCCTCTGCCGAAACTCATCCTCTGTTATCAGCTCAATCCCTGCCAAGCAAAATAGAGAGAGATCTTTACCTGTGAAGTACCACTGGCTTCTCTACAGGGTGCCCCAGAAGATCCTGAATACTGTCCCACTGTAAATAGATCAAAGACTTTGTGTTAAAGTGACGCACAGGAAAACTCTTCTTTTTACCTAGGAAGAGAGTCGTGTACATTTTTGTTTGTGACATGCTCATTTGTCAAATAAGATAGACGCCGTATTTACAGAAGTATTTTGTGACTGGAGCCATACTCAGTAATGGAAACTATCAATTACTACGGCCAGGAAAACCTCTCAGGGTTTATTCTCATTTTTGTCTCAAAATAGCTTTGAATTAGAATTATTAATATAAAAAAATTCTATGGGTCTTATGGGTAAAATGTAGCTGGAAAGTCTTGTAGCATTTCAGGGACACCTCAGAACAAAGCAGCTGTGGGAACCGTCAACAAAATACCTCTTACATACCTTTGCAGAGGGAAAAATAGCATCGTTGCTACCTCTCCCAAAAGTCTTTCCTTGATTTTAGCAACAAGTTTTGAAAAGAAGAGGAAAGCCGCACTATTTAACAATTGGGAATGTCCAGCAGTTTTCGTCACTCTAAGAAGACTTAATAAGAAGCTGCAGTTTCACACACAAGGCGGAAATAAGTCAAAGCACTGAAGGATGTAAGTAATTCAAACCAAAAAGCAAAGGATGGCAGCTTCTAGGTTGCTGACTCCAATTTTTTCTTCCCAGCATGGGACCCAAAATTCACCAAGGAAAGCCTTTATTTGGCACCCCAGGAGCCAAGAGAGCAGCACTGACCCTGGCTGAACGTTAACTGTAGAGACACTGCTGAACACAGTTTTTGAGAAGTTTTTCAACTTAATGTAGCTCTCAAACGTGCAGCAGCAACTGCCCAGCTGGGAATTTCATTTAGGCGGTAAGGCTATACAGTCTTCAAGGAGTCCGCTGTCAGCAGGAGGTGTCACACTGGCAGTGACATTTTTGTAAGGCCTGCCGCTGCCTGAGAAACGTCCCATTACTGGCACCCTTCAGAAGAAAGCGGAAGGGCACTGGACCTTCTTGGTTAAATACTACATGTCTTCAAGAGCTACATTAAGTAGAAAAGCTCTGAAAATTGTGTTTAGAAACACCTCTTCCATCTAACATTCAGCCACCACTGCTATCGCTTTCCCATATCACTTATTTTACTGTTCTATTTCTACCTGCAGCTATCTTAAAATGCAAAGCATGCAATAATGCAGTAATTTAGTTTACTTGAAGCATGCTATTACGAATGCCTTCAATCCTTAACACAACAAAATGTTTAAACCACAAAACATACATTAACTTTTGGCCTTCAACTTTTCTTTTTTAAAACAACACAATACAACTGCTATTTCTTCATAGTGTATCGCAAATTCAGCATAGGTCATTCAGATAATTTAAGAAAAGAAGGACAACATTGAGTTCTGCACAGACTTACCTTGCTGTATGTTGTACATGTTTCTGTCTGTGAATCAGCACTATCTATGAAAGAAAAAACAGAAAAACCTTTATAGTTTATACTTGAACAGTCTCCTATATAATCCTTTATTTTGGGAGGTTAGTTCAGATAGCAGTAAACATACAAGCATTAGATCAGTTCATATACAAGTTTACCAGCATTTACTAGCAACCAGAATTGTCAGCAACATTGATTAAATGCCAGTTAAGGTGATGAAACAAACCTGCCTATTTACAGCAAGTTCCAAGTTCTAACCCTATGTGTTTAAGCTGTAGTCTTACATAGAAGAATGTCAGTGTAAAAGAAAACTACATCTCTTTGCACTGAGTTAACATGCCCAGCACAGCCACTCATTGAAATAACATCATGTGCCACTCATCAAGTCCAAACACTCCATTGCACTTGGAAAGGAAGCTGGCTAAAACTGACAGCTTGAGACTCAGGAGCCGGCAGGCCTGAAATCAGCTCAAATGCCACTCTTTCAAAAACAAAGATAGCAGAGAGCTTGGGAATTGCAGTCTACCTATTAAATAATAAAAAAAGCTGCAGGTGAGGACAGCATTGCATTTATGCTTACAGTCTTAAAAAGAAATTGTTTGCTGGTGGTTTCAAGCACTGTTTCATACATACATTTGGGGACTTCTGAATACAGAAAGCACCTTCCTGAAGCAGTGGGAATGGACCTAGACACTAAACAAGTCAAACATAGCAAATGGTCTTTAATTTGATTGAAACCTCCTCTGTATTTTCCACCTGCTAAATAAACATGCTCTCTTTATGCTGAAAGAATTCAGTGTCTGTGCAACTTGAACTCTGGCTGTCAATTTATTGTCTGAAGTTGAACTACAAAAGGGAGTTAATAAAGCTGCATCAGGCACTGCTACCAGATGGAAGAAGACGGGCTCTTCATAAATTTTATAACATTTGTTTACAACTTGCTACGTGTTCTGAACATAAGCTAGAGACCAGAAAGGTGACTTTAAAAAAAAAAAAAAAAGCAAACAAAACCCAGACACATTCAGAAGAGATTCATGGTACTACTTGAGGTGAATAAAAAAAATCAGAAATGAATGCCTTTGATGTACTGCACAATAACCTAAGGGAAAATAACTTAAAAAGTGAGAACTTTCATGCTTATTTTCTTGGCTGAAGTACAAATCAACTTTCATATAAGCTTGTATATACAGACATTGTTTTTCCAGGTTTTTATTCCTCTACATGCTCAAACTGCTGCGACAGCCACAGGAGAACTGCACTTTACACAGGGAAGTGCTTTCAGTGAAAGCCAGTCAGAATGAGGAAAGCATCCCTAGCCAAAACCTAGCCAGCATCCGATATTCCCTGGATAATCAAAATACACACTTTCCCAGTACACCTGTTAATTCTTACATTAAAGAAGTCTACCTCGATCACTGCGATCTTCAATCAAACAAGGTTCCCCATGCTTTTTGAGATTACTCACATGCACAGAGCTGGGCACATCTTAGTATCTTGTGGACTCAGCACTACTGATTATATATATTTTTTTTCAAGTAGAGATTTTCAAGTGAACACAACAGACATACTTTGTCTACAGCACATAAAGCCAACATATTCTGGATGTTTGTTCCCATTCCCAGCTAAACCAGTTTATATTAAATATCACAAATAAGCCTTTCAAGAGCGAGCTCAGCATTTAAAAGTTCAACAGTGGACTGGACAGACCAGCTCAGACTAACACTGCCTTACAGATTTTGAGCCTCCAGGTACGAGGTAATTGATTTTAGCAGAGTGGCAGCATTACAGAAAGTTAGTGATGTTGCAGCTAAATATTCGTGTGATCCAGGTAAGTAAACAAGGTAGTGTAAGTAAAATCAGAGAACTGCTAACTTGTCCTGAAGTATCTTTTTCACTTAAATAGAAACCTAACCCCAAAATTTCTCCTCTGTCTCAATGACTTTCACTGTTAGCATCCTCTGATAATGAAGGATGCATTAGAAATGAAAACTGATCATACCTCCCCTTTGAGCATTTTGTGGTACATGCCCCCTGAAGCAGGACAACAGATGAACTACTCACCTCGCTTAATGACTAGTGGAATCTTGAATTCACAGCGATGGTAACTAGAAAGTGCAAATCGTAAAGCTATTAGAAAACAGAAAAGCCAACATAAACTGCATAGCACAAACTTAGGGCTCTTAATAACCAGTTCAATGAAAAGTCACATGAATAATAACATGAGAGTCTCAATGCTAACAGATTAAGAAAAGTTCTCATTTCTATTTTCTACATCAAAAAAGGCAGCAGCCTGGGAATGTCCTAACACAATTTTCTAGAGGACACAAAAGGTCCTTCAGCACAAATTACTCTGCTGTTACACAGAATGGATGGAGAAATATTCAGCTTAGAAACAGTTCTATAGATTTCTCTGTCACTAACACTAACTGCTTTAATCAGACATCCAATCACTTCTTCTTTAACTCATATTCCTCCTCTAAAGAGTTTACATTTAAAAAGTATTGAAAAGATGTTCAGAAGGAGAAGATAATTTTTTTTTTTTTTTTTAATCACTAACTGAAATAATGTCAGGAAAAAACCAGCAGCCTACCTACCAGTAAATGGACACTCTTGCTAATATGAAGTTTGCCTCTAGCAAGAGAGTTTGCACATTATAGCTGGACCAAGAACTACCTTACCTCATTTACTGCTTTAAGACATACTTGACAATATAAAGGCATTTAGAAGTAAAAAGAAAATAATAAAAAAAGTGCTAATAATGATGGCTGAAACCTCCAAGGGTTACCAGATACACCAAAGACACTCCAGAAAAAATACTGGAATTCTATAAAGGGAACATAAGATTTCCTTTTCAGATGTTTTAAAATACTCTGAGAGATCAGTTCTTTATACTCACATGTTAAAGTTGTAATGACCAGGATAATTTGTATGCAGGACAAATTTCTTCACCTTGTGAGTGTTTGCATCAAAGAGAATATCCTGTTGAAGAAAAAAATAGACAGACATGAAGCAATTTGGATAGAGGAAGGTGGCTTTCCCAAACTAACCTGAGATTAGTTACAATAGGACCTGTATATAGTGATACGTATCTATCTCATTGGAACCGAATGGAACTATGGAAAGTAGTATTTGAAAATGAGACTATTTCTAAATTCAAATAAACGCACATTTCCTCCAGCACTGACTCACAACTGCAGTTTCATTTGCTAATGTTGGCAAGTTTTCTAAGGAGGTCTCGTTTTTCCTGCATGTTATTTACAGTAACGTAGACTAAAGCAAAATAGCTGTAAGGAGGGACGTGAAGGTTGAACTACATCCCACAGCTCGGCAAACTTTCACAATTGGTGTTACGGCACACCTATCTCAGTTCTGTGGGACAGGAGCATGGATTTCAGAAACAAGAACTAGTATACCTGTGCATCAGGCATGGCAGAGAGAAAACCTAAGAGAATGCAAAAGCGCAAACAAAGAGCCCTCCGTCCACTGGTGGAGATGATAAAACGTTACTGATTGAATTTGCAAGTGCTAGAGAAAGTCAGTGTTATTTTTCATATCCAGAGATTCCTAAGGCAGCAATCAAGAGTTTTGCAGTCTCTCATTTCCCACAGCCTTTAGCCTTCTGAAAGGACTGCTGTGTAACTAAATCAAAACTTTACATGAATTTGTTTTATACAAGCTTCCCACTCACCACTCCAAGTGTGAAATAGTTGAAGAAGTAGTCATTGCACTTTGATGGGACCTGCTTATGGGGCGAGGGCGAATGGATTTTCATCTGCAAGAAACACATTTTTCAGATGTATTTAATAACGCTCAAAGATGAATGCCATTAACAACATCACTACATTCAAACAAATTGCCATAATCTTATCTGAAGCCCTTGTTCAAACACGTAAGATACTGTGCTTCATGACAGGACTATCGGCTGCTTGCAGTGGCACAATGACACATCAGATTTTTCTTTTTTAGTTATCTGAAGTAAAAGGTTTACTCATATCCTGCTATGTAAAAACATCAGGAAAGGATCAAAGTATATGCTGAAGTTATTTTACATAAAATATAATTTAAAAAAAATAGGCAGTACACACTTGCTAAGGCTCATTTGAATTCAAAAGGGCTCCCATTTTTATCAGTTTTTAAACCAGTTAAAATGATGCAATTTTATATATTTTTTTAAATGTAAACAGATTTGCACAGATTTAGCTTAAAAAAAGCTTTTTAAAACCAAATTCTATAATGGTTCATCCTGGTCTATTATGTGTCAAGTGAAGCACTCATAATTTGTGCTACATGGCAGTTTAATTTCACTGGCCTTGCAAAACGCAGGCCCTGTGATTAAACTGAGACAGTACTGAACAAACTCCTGTGCCTGAATGAATTCCCTCACCTTATCTTCGGACTTGTAGAAGACTTTGTGCGGAGACCCCAAGGTGCTCAGCACATCCTGGCACGAATCACCAAAGTACACACAACGCTCAAATACCCGCATCTTGGCATCGGCTAACACACCCGGGCCACAACCTGAGGAATGGAAAACAACTCAAAATTCATCCTTCCCGATCAGAGACTACATCAGCAAAGCAATACCAAAAGCTTAGCATTCCTCTGTTTATCACAAACCAAACAGCTGCATTCTTTAGACAACGGTGCCAAACTAAATTTAACCATTTATTTCGCAACAGTTTAAACATTTCTTATCGAAGTGATGTACGTGCTGACTGTTGCACAGATCCCCATCTCAACCTCCAACTTCAGCAATGCTATCTTCACTTCCTTGCCATTCACGTGAACGTGACTTGTCTTCCTAGCCAGTCTCAATTTGATCAGCTAGTTATTCGCAGTAAGTACCAGGAATTACTTCTATCCCTAAAATATTCTACTTTAGCAGCTAGAGATGTATCTAAAAAAAAAGTAAAGCCCATAAAGTGAAATTCCTCATCCATATTAACTGTATCAGAAAACATACATTCTTTACTCAAGATTCCCATAGCTTATTAAATCAATAGCAAGTATGTTCCTATGCAAGCAATGTTAAAAACAGATCTTATTGAATAGCGATTACATAGACGAATTGCTGACATACGTTACCAGATGTTAAGAAATGGAAAGATCTTACAGTTTGTGACCCCATTTGCTTTCAGGAATGCAGCATCTTACATTTACGAGAATGCATGTACACGTATGCAGCAGTTATTGCAAAAGACAGGATGTGCTCTAAATACACACTTAGCTTTTCTCACTATGCATTATTTATGTACCTAGTTACCCAATAAAATAAATCAGAAAAATCCGATTGAGTCATCCTTGATTTCTTAAGCCGAGTTACTTCAAATTAATACACTTGCAGAGAAACTTGTGCTAGAACAGGTGTATAATATGTTCTACAAAGGAGTTTCTGCAAACTTTAGCAAGACAAGAACAGCACGTGTCCAAATTGCCTCTCTGCAAGTTGTAGTCTGAACATTAGTGATATATTTTAATAATTATCTTATTCATCGACAACATTTCCTTTAAGCTGCATATATATAGTTTTAACTAAACTTGACACTCTACCTTAGAAGTGTCCAATTTCTCAAAATCATTTATATTATTATGATGTTATAGCTAACTCCTTCCCTAGTACACGAGGATATATGTTCCCTGTCCTAGGCAGTTCTCCATTATCTTCCTCTGCAAAGAGAGAAGCAAAGTAACTTGAAAACATCTGCTCCATTTTTATTCATAGTTTTTTATTCTTCATCTTAAATTTTCTCCTTTTTAACCTTTGCATTATTGCGAATGTATTCCAAGTGTTTTCTCAGTATACATACAGCCAGTAATCAGAACAGGTCAAAAGTCAAGCCTGCTAATGAAAATTGTTAAAGATATCTCAGTATTTTTTCTTAAAAGCAATGTCAAGTCTCAAATTATGGTGACTGAATGAGGCTCCTTTGCAGTCATCATATCTTCCCCTAATTTCTAAGCACCACCCCCGCCTCTGAAAGCACACACAAGGAGAAGGTACTCATCAGCCTCTGTCACCTTCACTGCCATCTCCTGCAGCAAATGAAAATGGAACTGAATTTAAAGTGCAGTCTAAGGCTGCAGCATTGATGTAGTCTCTTGCTGGCACTTTTAAAAGCCTTCCAGAATTAATCACAAAAATATCATCATCATACAGCTCACTGGAATCTCAGAAAACGCACATGTGTACATAAGGTTTCTTGACTTCTCATGGCTTTTTTTCAGTGATGTACTTGCATCTGTTTTATTCTACACATACATCTGGAGACAAATTCCACTTCTGCAAACAGTCTCTAAGGACTCGGAACTACCGAGGACAGGGCTACAGTCCTCTGATTTCTCCAGGGCCAGGGAAATGCAGCAGCAGGCAGACTCACCTTCACAGGGTTTTTTTTTTTTGCTTTTGTTTCCAATAGTTCAAAATAAGGTATATAGAACACTTTGAAACCACCTGTAAAAGCATCACAAATAATCTGTGCTTAATTTATACAGGTTTACCCCTCTTTTCCTGAGGAAAGCAGCCAGCGCAATGTTCTGAGTGTCACTAATACCTGCAGTGAGTAGGCGAAGCCGTAAACCTGAGGGTCCAGTTCCATCTCTCAGAACATCAACGTTCTCAGCATACACATTACCAAGGAAACAGCTGAGAGGCATCAAGGGAGCCCTGAAACGAATCATACAAAAACGTGCATAGGATTCGCTTAATCTTCAAATTTTACATTAACAAGCCGGTACCAGTTCACTGGAACAGAGCACGTTAATTTTGACAAAGCTGCATTTAACTCAGATGAAGATTAAAAGTTACATTACACAAAAGGATCAGAAAGTCTGGGGAAAAAGGAAGAGGAACAAGGCAGCACTCAAATGCAGGAGTACTTTACTACTACTGAAACAAACAGCAAGTTTGAAAGACTCCAGGAATTACAGAAACTGTATCTAGCCTTTGGATACCTCCTATGAGTACGTGTTATCTCAGACTTCTCTCAGGGAAAATGGAAGTTACACAGTTTTTAAAGATACCTACTCCTTGAATTAGGCATATCCCCCAAACTCAGCAGAAAAGCCTCTCCGTGATGCTCTCACTGCTCTTGGGAAGGTGCTCCATAGCCCAGAACATGAAACCAGCTTGTGCAGATACACCACAAACAATTGTGCTGCTTTACTGGGAAAGTTCTCATTTTAATTCAACTACAATAACATTTGAGAAAATAGTAACAGCCCCAAGTAAGATATTTTCAATAGAAGGGCTGCTTTTTTGTGTATTAGTTTGTATACGCTCTGTAAAATTCATTGTTCTTATGAGAATTTCTCCTCTGTGTGAATGACTTGAGCCAAAAGTCAGGCTTTGAGCTCTCACACGCACAACGGAGCCCCATGCAACAATCAGTGCTGTCACCAAAGCCCACCATGTCACAGATGGGCACAGACAACAACATTTTTCTGAAGTGCACTTATTTCTAATTAGGAGACAATGTCTGCATAAACAAGGTTCCCTCCCTTCTGAGCAGTAATCCAAGGATGTGTTAATCTTCTCCTGGCATTAAAACACAACTGTCTCTGCAAAAACTACCACCTTATCAGTTTGGGTATTTATAAGCTGAAAGGAAGAATTTACAGAAGTGCTTTCGATTTTTCCTTGAGTAAGGAACCCCAGGAACAATCTTTTTAGAAAGAGCAAAACATCAGATGTTGTACAATAAATTACTGCTTAGAAGAAGACAGAATACAATACCATAGAAAACATTAACCATATTAAAATATAACTATTCCATTAGTATTAAGGCACGAAGATTAGGTTCCTCAGAATAATAAGTTCACCCAGGTAACTGCAAATATATTGAATATAGCTAGATTATGCACATAGCTTAAGCCTGAAAATACATATTTTATTATTTTTGTATAGCGAGAGAGTTTAAGACCCTTGGTAGGACCTTGCCATGACATACACAGTACCAATACGCTACAAAATTACTGATTGCCTACACCAAGTTTGATTTGTCCAGGGAGAGGTCATTAGCACGCGAACAAAATCTAGAGTTAGAATAGCCTAACTGCATCTCTTACTAGATTCACTATATTTCCTCCTTTACTTAATGAATTCATTTTCAGGTCAATTGAATTAGCCTACTACAGCTGAGCCAAGGTGATTTTATAGCAACATAAATCAAACCAACATTTGATTATAACATCTGAGGACAACGCCTATGGAAATTTGAAAGACGTTGGTATCTAAGGGCACTCTGCACACTACCAAATTCATAAAAGACCCAAACTGAACTAAAAAAAGTATATGATTATATTTAGCATTCACAAAACTCTAAATAAATGAGGAAGAAAAAGGATATTCTAAATGATCAAAACAGCACGACCAGCTGTACATACTTGGTATCCTGCAGACTGTTTCCGTTGTAGATGTACATACGTTTCACAGTCGCACCATGTGGAATTTGCAGAGAGGCTAGACCATGGGCAAAGTTAGGCTGTGGATATACAAGATCATTCTTGTTACAACATGACACAGTAGACACTTCAGGTCAAAGTTATAAATTACATTAGAAATACAGTATATGCGTACCAATTCAGGTAAGTCTCTAGCCAAAGACAAGGAGGAAAAACAACAACAAAAAAGATGGTGTTTCTTTACATTACACCACTCCTGGATACCCAAGCCGGGGTGAAATGCTCGCTACATTTATCCACCAAAAGATGGCACTAGTCTGACAATTAGCTATGGTGCATACTGAGAATTCAAGTTTTCTTGGTTTGATCACTGGGAACTAGCAATATAAAAGTATTTGTACTGATAAGCTGTATTTAAGTTCTAAGAAATTGGCTATCTTAGAGGTAAAACTTCTTTTTTCTTTCCCACTGCATTAATTTCAGCCTTTTAACATTTTTCTAGTTTGTAAAATGCCTTTATCTGATGAACAGAGACTCATTCATTAAATAGATTTTCTGCTCTCATCATCACCACACTCTTACACATACTGTTTTGATAGGGATTTTGAGTGTTCTCATCAAATACAAAGTGTGCTAAGGAAGTCAGAGTCATTCTTCTAGTGCAGCAAGAGCTTATTTCTTTCAACTCTGAAGATGACAGGACCTTCTTCAAGGCTGTCAACATACTTTGCTGGCGCTGGACAGAAAAGAAACTAACTTTGTCACAAGCAGTCAACAAAAACAAGATGCACAATATGCAAACTATTATCTTGGTCTACTTTAGCAGGACATCACGTAAGGTAAACACAAAAAGTTATTCTTAGGAAAAAAAAAGTTAACCCACAGCAATGACTTCCACTGCTGTAGGTATTTAGAAGGGAACCTCCAGTACTTAGCAAATCTAGAGATGCCCTGATTTCAATCCTCCTCCTGAATTTGCCCAGAACACGAACACCTCAAAACACAGCTTTCTAAAATAGTCAGATTTTAGATTACTTTTTAACATACTTATGCCTTAGCAACAAAGAAATCTTCTCTAGAGCCATGGAAGTGCCTGGGCCATATATGCCTCATTTCTTAACAGAAACAGTGTGAGCAGGTTTTCATGTTCTCCTCACCTGCAGTTTGTTACCAGCTATATAAAAACCCCAAAGTTTTCTTCAGAGTTTTTTCATTTCCATAAGCAGAGATTACACTGCTTTGCTAACTAGTTTAGCATTCCTATATGATCCTCTCTGAACTGGAAAGATTTTGACATCTTCAAATTTCATTTCACTCTTCAGTCTTTCCTAATGTTCCTCCCTGAAAGGCTCCACAAGTAGTCATCTTCCCTGTGGACTGTTTCATACTACTCCGTTTTCTAAACTCTCCTATTTCTACCTATTCATAATCCTGGGGAGAATTTCGCCTTTCACTCTGTGAAAACAACCTTTTACTAACCTCATCTGAACAACTGGATGAAAGACTTTGAGAATGCAAAATTATTTTCTCCACTGTTCCGGCAGCTATGAAGAACTGTGTCATCCCCAAGAATCACACTATGTCCCCCTCAAAGCATATTTGCACCAAACATTCTGTAAGTATCCCTAATTATTTTCTTAGTTAACTGAACCATGCACCAAAACAAGACACACAGATGCAATGGCTAAAATTGACTCTAGCAGTTTTATTTTAACGTCTTTTAGTTTTCGGCAGTCCTGCAAGGAGCAGGGAGTTGGACTCGATGATCCTTACGGGTCCCTTTTGACTTGAGAGATGCTATGGTTCTATGATCTTTTCAAATCTTTGGTATAACAATTGACTTTCTTAGCAGCTCGGCCATTTCATTCATAAATGCCCTGGGAACTCTTGCATGAAAAGCAACTACTCTTTGTTGGGACATTCCTTCTGCTTGGCTTACTAGGTTTCTATTTACCTTCCAATATTTCTGAAACCCAACTGACCTTCACTACTGCTAAATAGTAACTTCCCCTGGTTACCCCCTGTTCTCTCACATGTCAAAACACAACTACTAAAGTACTAGGCTGTGACATAAAAACACGTGTCGTCACATTGGTTGATTTCTCCCACTTCGTTTTGGCTCTTTATATGCTGCTCCTTATTTTAATACAATACAGCACGCATTCTTTTTGACTGATAAGCCTAGATAATACAACTGAGAGCGTTTCCATCCTCACACAAAACAGGTTATACATACATTTTTGTTAGTATAGGTGGAAATCACAGAAGACCCGATCTTGTTTCCACTATAGACAGTGATTTCCAAAGGTTTCAGAGAACGCAGTAATACGTTCAATTATTCAGTAACTCATCCGAACATTTGGTGAATATGCAAACAGGCATTACAAACAAAGCTCATTCATTTGGCTTTCTAAAAGCACTCATACTGAAGGACACTTAAGATGAAAATGTATTTTATGAACTCTGTCCTAGTTTAGTTGCGTAATCACTTTGATGAGATTCAAAAATATCTGATAAGAGAGCAGCCTTCAAGTAGATTGCTTAATATTCATGTATTTGCATAGACAGCGCTCATATTTTTAGAAGACTCCTTTCAACAACAGAATTGCTAGTCCCAGTTCATGATGCAAGCAAAACCTCTAAGCATATGCCTTCTGCTAAAAGGAAGAAAATTTTTAACTTCGAAATGATTACATAGCATGAATAAGAGCACAACTGAGGAGTTAAATTCCTTCCAAATTACTGGTTTCTTTTGCTTGCAGGCGAGACACGCTGTAGGTGATATTTTGCAAGTACCATAGAGGCAAAAAGACTATCCATTAACTAAGAATGATTGCTGACCTCGTACTTCGGAGTTTCAGTCCAGGAGTCTAACTGAAAAGAAAACGACAGTCCTCTGAAATTGAGGTGAAAGAGTTGCTCAGCTGAATTATACACTAAAAGGGAAAAGAAAGTAAAAACAGAGTTACCAAAATAAACTAAGAATTCTCCAGTTCAGATCTAACAGCACTTTCATCACCTCAATGAATTTACTACATCTCAAGATGCAGAAGGAGCGCAATTACACAGGACAATAATAGTTTTGCTTTTAATTTGTTGCAGTAGAAACATAGCAGTAAGAGAAACCTTAGATTCATTAGAGCTGCCTATGCGAGCCTGTAGGCACTAACCTATCCCTAATGATACAATTATACAATATGACACAATCAATTATACCTTAATATGCCTAAAGTAGTTTAAACAGCCACTATTAGTACAAAACAATTCTGTTCATTGTTACACAAAACACTTGTACAATATTAACCAGAAAGTCTTTTAGACAGATGTGCCCAGAACGCTGATAAAATCCGTATTTCACACCACCGGGAAGCACGTTCCTGAGTGGGAGCTCACAGGTACCTCCCTGCCACTTCCACCTCCCTTCCCAAGAGGAGCTCCCACTTGCATGCCCCGGTTCAGCTACCTGCATTCCCGAGTAATATGGCACAAGAAGGAAATGCTTCAGACACACAGGTCCTAGGCCATTTACAATGATAATTAAAAATAGTATCACCAGAAACACCAGCCGATCCGTCAGCTTTTACAAGAGCAGTAATAAATTAGAACACGCACAGACTTCCAGCTGTCATCATGTCATGAGATATCCTGATTTATTGCAATAAACTGCACAACATCAACTACAAACAGCAATAAAAGTCATCCCAGTACTTACTCTAACAACACATACTGTTTTGTGAGACTGTAGAAAGCTTAAAAACAATCCCAGGCGACTGGGAGCTTGGGGACAGCTTTGGGACTGATGTTACCAAACTTCAACCTGTGCCCAGTAGCCACTGGGGGGAACACAGTGTTCTTGTAACACACAGAAGCTGGTTCATTTGCAAAACAGGTTGAAAACAGCAGAGGCAAAAAACAATAAAGAAACACTCCAACAAGAGAAGCTGCTTTCCTCCACTTTACCAAAAGGAAATTGGTTCAATATTCCCTTTTTTTCTTACAATTTTATATTTAAGATGACATAGCATAGAGAGGAAATGCATATAAATTTCTGCCCCCCAAGTGCCTTTCAAATGTTCAACTTGAGACATGTCACAAGCTATCTGGACAATGCCAGACCGCCCAGGATAGAAAAATAATAGTTGAGCAATAAGCATTAAGCTTTCAAAAGTGATCATTTGCCTTTTCTGCAGAATGTGCTGGTTAAGAGCATTTTCCCTGCTTGTCACTCAAAGGAAAACGTGTGGGGAGAGGGAAATGTTTTGATCTGCAGGAAAATTACACAAATCTCTCTCATGTGGTAAATTATGATGCATCTTTTCCAAAGCCCACAGCCAGCTGGAGAAGTGTTTTTCCCCTAGTCATGCCAAATGTGATATCTGATTATATAAATCGCATCAGTTCCCATCCCCTGCAATGTTTGTTGATGTTTAGGCTTAAAGGGCAAGGAATGTTTTTATCCTTACCATGTGACTGAACAAGGTAAGCCTTTTTTTCTTTTTAATTACTACTTTTTAAAATTTATTTACTACACAGGTACCCTGCAGAATAATTCCACTCTATAATTGCTGATAGAAGCAAAAAGACTGCTGCTTTGCTGCTGCACTCTGGGTGAAGGAAGGGGAGAGAGTCTGCCTTCCAGGAAAGCAGCAGAGTGTGACCAGCTGGAAAATGTTTCTGTAGAGCAGGACGGGACAAAGCCACCGACACCAGCAAGCCTGCAGAACAGACACAGTCCTGATAAAAGCAGAGGCAGATCCAAAAGTCAAGTCTTCCTGGTATCAAGCACAAGACTTTTCTGGTACCTGAGGGAAGCCTGGGCAACCTCGGAAGTCTCCGAGAGTTACAGAGCTAGGAGACAGGAACCCCACTCCCATCCTTGCAAGGCCACTGCGGCAGGAGGGACGGATGGTTTTTTTTTTACTTCTACCTTATGACTTCAGTTCAATCCCACAGCCCTTATCCATGCTGAATGGCACTTCGGCAAACAGCCACATCCACGAGGACTCGGAACAGGATGTGATTTCAACAGAACCACTGGCAAGAGCAAGCACTCCCCAGCAGGAGGTCAGGTCAGAGAATCATGGAAATGTGGGATAAAAATCTTGGCTTGGATGAAGCTATTGACCTCCAAAGTGGTCATATTTCAATCAGCCCCATGACAAAGGTACTACAATATTTCAAACTAACATTAGCCAAAAAGTAATGAAGCTGGTTGCAATTTTCCCGATGACTCTTCTTTTTTTAAAACCACTGATTTGGCAAAACCAAAACTGCTCACTGAAGGTTGGTTTCAACACAAAACCGTTGCTAACCTTTTGAAATATGTTTTGAAACTATCACTGTATTCTGTTGCAGGCAAGTTCTGCTGCAACTGCCTTGGTTTTAAGTGAAAGACAACATTTTGTTTGAAGTTCTAGTGGAGGTTAACACAGAGATAAACAACAAAATACTTTTAAACTTAAAGGGCTGGCATTGGGGTTTTGGAGGAGTACTGGTACAGAGAAGAAAAGGGACGTTTATGTTTACTTTCATTCATGAAAATTAGCATTTGGTACTTTGGTCACATTAAGAGGAAGGTTCCTCTTCCCACCTTTATCTCCCCACCCCAGCTCAAATTTTTGTGGAACACAAAGACACCGTCATCATCCCTCCCACATGCTGAAAACCGTTCTGGTTTTTTGCCTTTTCCGTTTCAGAAAACACAAAGAAAGAAAAGAGTTATCAAAAACTTGCATTGCATGATACAGTTCAAACTGTTCACGACAGGCAGCTTAATATAGAGCATTTACTTCTGCTAAGTAGGCTGTTAATGGAAGATACTGAATTTCCAGTGAGGAAACAAAATGGCACTAGTGAAATGGTAATAGAGGCCAACATTTTAATAAATACATTTTCATATCTACATGTCACTGGATGAAAAGATGTTATGAAAAACTATCATCAGATGAAGTAAGTGTGCAAGTTTTCTTAATTGAATATGACAGGCGCACAAGATCTGGCAAATTCAGCACGAGGACATGTGGTGCCAAACTATGTTTTTAGGTGCTTGCATACAATTTTATGCAGTAATAAAACATGCTATTCCTATCATAAGCAATGCTTACAGCTGGGTATATATTGTTATGGTCCATAATATCACAATTTTGCAAGCACTGCACCTCTAAATATTTGCAAATAAACCATTGTCACAGAACAAGTCAAAATTATAAGCTGTCAAGGATATGGAACGACTTTCACCCTTCCTAAATTCTACATAGTCTCTTGTACATACTATTTCCATAATAGATCTAACTAGAGATCTCAGAGTTTCTGCCTAAGAGGAAATGTTAAGATCATGACTGAAGTGAAGTTTAAAAAGGCCAATTGTGGTCCTTGGAGTATTATAGCTAGAAATCCTCCAAGCTTCATTTATCTCAATCTGATATTCATCTACTACAGAAGGCTTTTATGCAATGATATTACTTTAGCCACATGACCCTCCACAGTTAATAAATCCTGTTCTGTAATGTGCAAGAGATTGTCTGCAGAGAACAGGGACAAAGACTGGATACGCAATTGCCATCAATCACAAAGAACGCTAGCCTATTTGGGATCAGCCTGACTACTACAAATGGACTGGGTTAAGCTAAAAATAGAAAATGATGCTCTAAAAAGGGTATCTTGCCTATATGGAGTTAATCTTCTTTCTTGTTATGCCAGTTTGTGGCTCCATTTCTTGAAGGTTCCTGAGCAGTTTAATTATAAATATCCTCTTCAAAGTTTCACCACTGGCTTATTTTCATCACCTAACAAACCCCTGATATACATTCTCCATTTTCATATGTAAACAAGGAGCTTAAAGATAGTCTTTTTCCTGCTACAGCAGTGGTGAACAGCCAAGTAGCTGTGCAAGAGTCAGAGTGGGTTCAGCCAGGTTAACCAAACTTGTCCTGGTTCTGGTCATGCTGCACGTAGGCTGGCTTCACACCTCCCCAGTGCTCCCAGTAACGGGAAGGAGGCGCAGGGAGATGCAAGCCAGTTTACACAGGCTCAGACTTGATCCTGCCCTAGCAGGGGTATAACCACATTCTCAGAGCACAGAGCCTGAGCAAACAGTCCTGGCTGACTCCGCACAAGAGATCAGCTCAAATGTCTGGATGTTCATGGTATACTTAATCCCTAAGGACACTTGAGAGCTGACCGTGCATAAGAACGTGTAAAAACACCAGCATCAACAACAAAGCTCACAATTTTCTGGTACTGGCAGTTCAAAACAGACCATTAATGATGATATCTGAACACACCATTCTGTGCCAATGACTCTCTGCCTCACTATTTCACTTGAAGAAAGTCACAATTGAACTTACAATATATTTTACATGATATCCCAGCTATAAGAATACAACCATTCTGGCACACAACTTCAGATCATTTGACAACAGAAGTGTCTACACATTTCTCTAGGCAGACATACAGGAAAGACTTCCTAGAAAGAAGTATGTCAAGCTAGGTGTGCTTCTCAGAAATACTTTGGCTTACCTCCTGGATGTGTTGCTCCAAATGACTGATCAATTTGTTCTATGGTTGGAGCAATTGCCTGAGAGTTAAAATGGACACCACTGAAAAAAGAAAACAAAATGAATTTGCCTTAAGAATATTGAACGGATGCTACAAACATTTATTAATGGCAATACCACGTTTAAATTGGAAGAAGTCTCCAAGACTGAAGGAAATAGTAAACTGGTAATTTAACCAAGTGCTATGTTCAAGAAAGGATAATTATCTACATTCTTTTTTGACAGTTATTTAGTTTTTTTAACAAGAATGATTGAAAAAATGAATTCAGGATTAAAAAAAAAAGGAGAGAAACCAGTCACTGTAATCAAGAAGAAATCAAGGCAGGTCTTAAATCACTTACCAATATTTTAACTTCACCTTAGTCAAGTCATAAACTTCAATCACCTGAAACACAGGAAACAGAAACATTACCATACTCCACACATTTGCAAATCATTACAGAGGCAAATTCTTGTCAAAAGGCAAGACTAGCTAGTGCTGCTCACTCCCCTCCTTAACAGAACTCTGCTAGGATAAATCACACTGACAGAGACGAAACTCCGAAAACTGACTCGGCAACTGCGCATCTGAAACAAGTACTGAAGAACAACTATGGGTTCAGTACAGTACCTCCAGATCCCATGTAAGCCAGCACTGACCTGCAGAAAGTAATCTTTTCACTAATACACCAGCATCTTGATTTCTGCAAAGATTACTTGTAAGCAAGTTCAAAGGAAAGGGATAGCAATGGTTAGCTAATTAGGGAATCCTCTAATGAATGTCAAACAGTAGGCCATTCCTTGGGTTGCTCTTATTACCCTGAAGAATGCCTGTGCAGGGTAGTAAGTCCTAGCGCTGACTGCGCTGTTCTAACTTTCCAACTCCTTCTAAAGTAAAAGATGAACACAGCAAGACTAAGTAGTAGTATTCCATTTCAATACTACATAAAAAGACATCTAGCAATCTCTCCAAGCATTACAGAAGGTAATCAGAAGAGCAGCCCACAAAGAACCAGAGCAAGCCATTACTTAGTTCTTGTATTTATTAAATATTTTAGACCTTAGTGAATATTCCAAGGAGCTCACCCCTCTCTGCAGATAATATTAAGTATGGATCCTTTGTTCTGAACACATTACTGCAAACGTGCATCTGAGATTGATTTCACGTGATTTTTATGTAACTGTTACTGGATCTTGAGGCTAGACTGGGCTTTAAGCACATAATTTTTGGCAAGTAACCATGGTCAAACACAAGCTTCTTCCACCCTACATACATGTTCCTGTGTCAGCAGGAAAAGGCAAATGCATAGAGTACATCATAACCGTGGTAAAGAAAAGGTAAAGCGCTTTTTATTGCTCTGTGTAATCCTCCAACAAATAAATCACTGGCAGATTTAGAAAGGAGTCACTCTTCGGCTAGAGAATAAAGCAGAATTCCCCAGGGAGCTTGCTACCAAATGTGGCTTTAAAGTACAAAAATATCACCAGCTAAGAAGGAAGTCTTGGTTTTGGGAGATGCCCAGCAAATAGCCCTAAATAAAACAGTTGGCAATGTTTAAACCACTATATTAAAATAAAATAAAAAAAAAAAAAATCAACATTTAATGGTAGGTTGTTGACTCATAAAAAGTTGGAAGAGTTCTCTGAAGCACTCTGTTTGCTCGGGAAGCCCACACATTTCAGGATATAAGCAACAAGTACAGCACAAAGCAAGTAACAAATGAACATTCTGGCAGAACCAACGTAAAGAAGAGCAAACAAATTTTTCTTCTTAATAAATATACTTTGAATTATGCTTCTCAGAAAAACCTGGTTATCCAGTATTTTAATTAAAGGCAGTTTGACATGTCCAGGTTTCCTTTACTGCACGGCTTGTTAAAAAACAAAGGCTACTTTTATGAAAAGCTAGGAATGATTTTACATTTTTTTAGTGACCTCGCACATCATCATTTCCCCCCAGAAAATGTTTCTGAAAATAGAGAAAAACACTCCACGCACAGATCTAGTTTTGCAGCAACTAGTGGAGAGCATCAGGCACTCTCCTGAAGTTCTGCTGAAATACGCTGTGGTGGCGGAAGACAAAAGGACAAGTCAAACAACAAGAAGGAGCACCGCACGAGGAACAGTACATTGCATAGACGGGGTTCCCTGCAAGAGAAACACCCTGACAGCAGCCAACAGGCACCGATTTGCCATCAGCCCTCTTCCCACCATTCAGACAGATCTATTTGCGTCAACATTTCTTTTTACTAACAGCAGAGGAAGAAACAAGCGCAACTCAGCAAAATTTAAAGGTAGTCAAAAGATCTCATAGAAGTCATGAAAGACACATACATTGAAGAAACACTGCAACAGGCCACAGCACTAGAAAAGGATTTAAATGACAGAAGCTACACTGACAAAAGGATTAACATGATTCTTTCTATGTGCAGAGGAACAAAAACTGAGAAGACCAAGGACTATTCAGTGATGGGTTTACTACACAGCCAGAAGGCAGCTTGTTTAAATGATTAAAACCTGATGTTTTGTCACACTCACTGTTTTGATAATTACTACTGAGTAAGACTCAAAAATTTTCACATGTCTACTAACCAGCAATAACAGACCAACTCTGTGAAATCTAACTCTTTCTCCACCTCAGAGGGAGCGTGTGCGAGAGACCTTGTTGCTAAAATTCATAGCAATGTTTTCAGAACCTGGTCCTGGCTCTACTCTTTCACATTAGCTCACAGTAGTAACATCTCCTGCAGTGCTCTGGCTACTGAAGGTGAGTAGAGAGACTATGCACAAGCCTTCCTCCCCTCCCTGAAAAAAGGGAGGAAGCTTTTTGGGAATATTGCTATGGCTTTATTCCTGCACCAGCTGCTTTGGGTCTGTCAAGACTTTCCATTTTAGTAGCCTGTATTTCAATCTCTTTCACAATCAAATCTAATAGCAAGTATGTATTAAAAAACCAACACACAAAGCAAAGAAGGCATCCTGATTTTTCCAGTTTTGCTGCTGCTGAGCAACACTGAAAACAGAGTCATACCATCTTAAAAGTAGGCATTACTTATTTTACACCTACGCTATTCTTCAAGTCCTGCTGCTCGCTTCTGAACTGATCCCATAGAATTTCTTCTATAAAGCTTTCTGAACACTCTTACAAGTTTTCATAGCATTGTAGACATTTACACAGCTTTACTCTTCATAGTTAAAAAACCAAAAGGTATCACTAGACCACTGAACCACAACATACCAGAAGAGAGTGGTTTTTTGGGTTGGTTTTTCTGTTTGTTTTTTTTTTTTTTTTAAACAAACCTAAAAACACATACCAGAAGAGTTTCATTTTTCTATTTTTTCTTTGAAACAATTTTTAAAACACATGGTAGAGAAAGGTGAGAAGAAAAGCTCTTGCAGAGTTCTTAGAACACTGGGTGTTGAAATGACAAAGCCAGACCCTTACAAAATATTTGGAGATTAAGAGACATGGCAGACACTAGTTACAGCACTTCAAAAACACTAGAAGATTGCAACATTCCAAAAAACGTCTGTAAGCAAGCCATGCCCTTGAAGTGATTACGTCAGTTTTGAGTTCAGTCTCCTTAAGAATTAAATATATTTTGGCAAAATTTTATACAGCAGGTGTAGCTTACACTGATAAAAATCCATCTGAGAGAGAATTTTCAAGATATTCTCTTGAAAATTGTAAATTCACATACACAGTCTGAATAATTAAGTTATAGACCTTGACAAAACTAAAATTCCCTTTATTACAGAATGACCTCATGAACAGAAACTTCCAGAAGGCAATTACAAACTGAAATCTAGGAAAAAAGAAATGCTCTGCTGACCCCCACCCGAGCTCAATTTGCACTGAAAATTGTTCTTCAAAATAGGTGGTTTTATAGTTAGTATAAAAGAATTTTTTTAAAAGAAAAATACAAATGTATCATGGTGTTACAGGTTACTACTAGAGAAATAAGTACTTCCAACAACTACTAATTTGGGCTCCTATTCATTTAAAGTATACAAAGAGCTCAAGTTTCAGCTGATAGCACACTGCTACACTCTTACAGTCATTTTTGGGATAAAGCACTAGGCTGACATTTTGGAGAGCGACGTTTTGCTGCTGGTTTTATTGGACGCATGAGTAAGGGGAACAAGGCTCCACCTACCACTGTTCCAAAGCCTGGAAGTGTGGATGTGGGCACCATATTCCAGACTTCCCTAAAGGGTAAGCATTCCATTTTTTAGCATCACATTGAACCTCACAATTCTGCTTTCAAATGTTAAATAGCACAGCAGTTAGAGCAGTACACTCTCACCCGGCTAGCCAAATCAACACCTGGGCACTTCGGTCATAGAGAAATTTATGCACGCCAGGCGAGAACCACGCTGACAATTGTTCAGCACAGCTGGTCCTGCCAAAAGGACCACCCTAGATAACTAAGTTACATATAGATATTTTAAATGTTTCAGTTAAGAAAGCTTTTCAAAATTTTGTACTGATCTAGCCATATCTACAGTCCCACAGTCGCCCATTTTGTATGGATGAAACACACCGCTTTCATAACATTTTTTGCAAACATAAATGCCATGGGAGGTTAGGGACCAGCCTCCCCTTTATTTTGCATCTTAACTACACAAAGCATCCTAGAGAGAGGCAGATCAACACTTGGTCACCTAAAAGCACAGAAGCAGAATTGCTGGGCTGAGGACTTCGATCACAAAAATAAAAACTCATCCAGAACAAACTGAAGTCAGTGCAGGAGGCAGCTGCTCCCAACAGGCCTGAACGTGGCTTTCTGGGAGAAATCAGGCACTCACAGCCACAGAAGCACTCTGTGAACCTAACTCTACTGCAAACTAAGAACAGGAGGAAGTAAGTTTACTTTCAAAAATAAAATGGCAGCACAGATAAAGGAACAACCTGGGCAGAAAACAACACTGTCTGGTTTGTATTAACCGATGATCTGATTTCAAATCCTAGGCTTAGCATTAGTAATGGCCTTTCGCAGCTTCTGCTGCAACTTGAGACAAGATGGGAAAGTGAGACCACACTGAACCATCATACTCCTATGGCACTCTTACAGTCCCCAGTACAGTGTTAAAGTGTCTTAATCCTGTAAACAAAGATTTAACCCCCAAACCGAAGAAATGCAGTTCATTATCACAAGAGAGCACTATATATGGCAAATTAAATGTCTAAAAGAACTACACACTTATGCTCTGTTTAGTGTCAATATATCCTAGGGTTTTGGTTTGCATTGTTTTGTTTGCAGGAAGGGCGTTTTATTACCTTAAGTCTCTGATTGAAAGCATCAAACAGCAGTTTGATTCCATCCTGAGTCAGGTTAAGGATGAGGTCATGGCTAAGAGGCGACTGTAAAACAAAAAAAGCTGTTAGGCTTATAATTTCAAGGCTTCTTTGTTAAGATATATATCATTGTATAAGTATAAATTGGTTACTTGGAAAAACAAAACTGCCTCAGAAAACAACCACTCGTTTAATGAATAAGCATAATGAAAATACATTTGGCCAAACCTCTCAACCCCTTCAGTTCCTTATGAAAAGGAACAGAAGTGCCCGTGTAAGATCTGCACCCTGCAAGAACTCCCAAAAGGGTAGTTGTCCATTACTTTAAGTGGGGGGGGAAAGAAAACCACCTTGAAAATTAACGTTCCAAGTTTAGCATCAAAGACATCATGCAGGGACAGTCTGTTGCATTCTTGGCACACAAAAATAACAGCCCATCTCACCAAGTCTCGCATCAGAACCAAACATACACTAGACAAAAAGATGGTGAGAGGGCTTTCCACTTCAAAAATCAAAGAGTGTCACAGTCTTTTTCAGGCCTCAAAAGGAAGGCTTCAGACTCTTACGTTGCGAATTTAGGTTTCCTTAGTTACTGTGAATCATAACAACTAAAGGCTTAATTTGCAGTCTGCTGGAGTCAATAGGAGACATTCCACTGGCTTCACTGGTTTCCGTATAGGCTCTACACCATCTCAGTCCGCTGCGACACTGGGGAAGCTGCTCACTCCTGTACCAGTACCATCCACACATACACAGTCAGTTGGCCCTAATTTAGCTATTTGATCCTGTACCATCTAAAGCACGTTTGCTTCAAAAAGCTCCACCCTCCACAACTGTCTCCTCAGAGGAGAAAAAAGGCTGAACAGGCAGGCAGCAATATTCGTGCCCTAGAATTGCACCAAGCAGTTATCTAGCAAAAGACAGAACGGGGATGGGACATCTGGGGCATATACAGGCTTCTAATGCGGGCAGCCACACCATACAGCCCTTTTTATGAATTAAGCATAAGCTATCTTAAAAACTGTTACTCTCCCCTTTGCTCTACTGGGAGAAGGTCTGTGTTTTGACTGTCAGAAGTCTAATTTTCATCCTAAATTTTCTCACCTCTTTCTTCTCACGTCAGCACTGTCTTCTAGCCTGGATACTTTTTGTGCCTTCTCACACGCATCTCCCACCCCTTCCAAACGATATATTTAAGTAATCAGATCCTAGACTTCACATTGCTAGGTCAAAACAAGCCACAGGGCTTTCAGTCCCCTGTGATGCAGACTTCCCATTCCCCTTGATCACTCCAGTAGCTCTTCCTGAAGCAGGTTTAGTTCAAGCTCATCTTTCTTGAACACCAGTGACCTGGCGTGTAAGCTGTCTTCTAAATGAAATCTTCACAGCACCTTGCACAACGGCATCCATACTTCACTATTGCTGGCAAACTTTTATGATACTGTGTAGAATTGAAGCAGCACTGCAATATAGCCATGAGCCTGAGATAAAAAGGTCTAGTGTTGATCCTGATGGTCTTTTTTTAAATCCCTGATAAATCTAATTTAGAAAGGCTACAGATAGAGCAAAAAAAGTGTCATGTTGCATTTAAATATACCAACAGAGTTCTTCTGATATGGGATATGCTCTGCATTTCACTGTTTCTAAGCAGAACTTTCATAAGGTTATTCCAAAATTAATGAAAGCATTACAAGTACTTTTGGGGGGGGGGGGGGAAACAAGATCCAAGGAAAAGCTTGATAATTATTACAGCAAATAGCTTCTGTTCTATGCTGGCGTATTTTCTAATAGAAGAGAAGTTTCAAGGGCACAAATTCAGTTCATGTGACTTAACACACAAAATAGAACCTCAAGTATGAAAGATGGTGCCAGGAAGCAACAGGAGAGTCCTTCCTGAAGGAAGTAACTCAGATGTGCAGTTGCAGTGCTAATCTACACAAAGCTGCAGGAAAAACTGTTATCACTGAACAATCCCATCGACACAAATCCAGAGGAAGAGGCTTAGGAAAACATACAAAGGCAATTAAGTACCCCACTTAAACTGACCAAAAAGGAGTTAAAATTCCTTAGTCACAGAAAAGGGTTCATCAAGCTTTTTTGGCACAGTTTGGGCATCTCGTTTACGTCAAGTTAAAAAGAGAGCCGCGGGCAGATCTAATTGCATTTAATTGTCATATAAATTTTTGAAAGGAAATACTCGCTGCTGGAGTTCCAGGATCAGAAATTCAGTGCTTTAGATGCAACAACTTTAAATAACGTTTGATCACTATGCTCAAAGGCATTCTTCTAGAAAGCAAAGAGGAACGACATGAAGGCTGTTCAAGTATAGTTTAGCTAGATAAAAGTTGTGCATGGCAAAGTTTATTTAAGGTTTTGAATCTTCTAAGAACTGCAGCAGCAGCTCTTTGTGCTCAGCTGCTAATGAAGTGCATGATGTTCTGCACGAGGATGAGGATATAGCCAGACAGTCAGCTGCAGGCCCTGAGTGGCATGTGGAAAAAACTGCACCACTATCAGGCACTGAATCGGAATAATATACAGAAAAAATATCATCAGCACAAATATTCCACAAAGTTAAGAACTACTATTTTGTTGGACCATGCAGATGTCAAAAACATCTTTACATTTATTACAGTTTGGGGAGAAAAACCCTAACACCTCCCACCCCGCAGACAGAAAAAAAATTCAGTGTACATGGTCGAGCACAACGTAGCTTTCCAAGAGGCGTAAAAAGCGAAGCAGCGGTATACCTTGCTTTCTAGCACTGGACCACTAATCCTTCTGTGATTCTACAAACCTGAGAGGAATGGGAATCTCATCATTTATCTAAACAAACCTAGAAATAATTCTGGAACGCACTGTGGTTAAGAAAAACTAAAAACCTCCAAAGCATACAAAAAAGAAGGAATGCATTCACTGCCAGACAGATGCTCCCATGCATTAAGTACAAGGAGCTAGATTTTCAATTTGCAATTCAGTTATCATAAAACC
The DNA here is from genome assembly GCF_018139145.2 of Gymnogyps californianus. Lineage (NCBI taxonomy): Eukaryota > Metazoa > Chordata > Aves > Accipitriformes > Cathartidae > Gymnogyps > Gymnogyps californianus. The sequence goes on from NC_059482.1 coordinate 20,870,664, forward strand.
CATAAATCTACATAATGTGAAACAAAAAAGGATAATTCATTTAATTACATGAAATATGCATCCAGCAGCAAACGCCAGAGTTGAGCTTGTTCCTTAGCCATTTAGTATTCATTGCGAACGCATAAGGCCTCAATCAGTATTTTGATACAAACTGCCATTCTAGCAGACTTTGCCTTTTTCCTGATGCAAAGATCTGTAATCTACAGCATACGAATATCAAATTCTGATTAACGTGCATTTCACATAATACACATTCGGAAAATCACAATCCTCCTTTGTCCCATCTCCTCTTCCCTTCCGCTTCCTTCAAAGTAAAGGTGGGTATATGACATTTTAGTTGATCTAGCAGAAAGCTTTCGCTTTAGTCCCCTTTTTGATCGAAGTCAAACATATTAGGAACTTAATGCTTAGTTATGAAGAATGATTAAAACATCTATAGCTGGTTTAAATTATTGCATCCGCTTTCTGCAGACAAAATTGCAGATCCAGAGAGAAAGCGTGGAAGCCTTTTCAGGGAGTTCATCACCACTGAACCAAACATGAAAGCAGAAAGTAACGAGTGATTCAGTACTTCAAAAATACTGCAACACTTGACAATGATAATGTAAAAAGACTAGAATTAAATTATCCAGCTAATTACAGAAACACTTCCCTTCTTAAAGGAAAAAGAATACTGCCCCACCACTGCATACACAAAACTGATGCCTGTTAAATCACTGCACTGTGCTGAGGATTATTGCACTTGATGTGAAACTGTTATAAAAGCTACACCTCTGATGTGGTGGCAATAATTTGGTGTAATTCAATTTCAAGTAGCTCCACGATTCATACAATACGTATGTTAGCATGACACAGTATCAGTATACTCCCTAACGCCTTAGTTCTGGGACACAACGAGGTGAATGACCTGGTCAGACCATGCACTACTCACCTGCTCACTGTAGAGAACCTGGACATTTTTGATAATGCGACAGTGTTTCTGAAGAATTGCGACAGCCTGAGCCAACGGCATTCCTGTAAATAAAAACAGTTGCATTTCTTCAGTGCGGAGACCAGCTCACAGTGTTTTTGAACAGAAAGGTTACAGATGAGGCAACAGAGCCGTCATCAGCAAACAGTACATTACAACAGAAAGGTATGCAATCAACAAATAAGCCTACTTGACTCATGCTATCAGCACAGACCTGTTTTTTTGAAACAAAAAAAAGTCATTGTTTATCTACCAGTTTGTTAGGCATATATGAAAGAAAAGTATCTCTAGCCACAAAATTAAACAGCAAAGTTCAGGCAGAAAAAGGACAGATCTTTCTACAATCCGCACACAAAATTTTCTGCTTTTTGGGGTCAACAATCCAATAACTGATAAAATTGCCTATACCAAACTCCACTAGAGCTGGCTAGAGCACTCCTATACACATTCAATAGGCTCCTGGACCGCATTTTATGGCATACCCCTTATCAAGCTTGATAAAGTACTGAGTAGTCATACAAGATAGATACAAATACTAAGAGAGAGCAATGATTCTCCTTAGACCTAACAGGCCACAGTAGCTGCTGATAGGGCTACATTTGTGTCAAGGAAGGAACTTTTATCTTCTCAGTTTACAGACAAGATAAACACACTAAACAATTTGGTTCAATTGAAGTAATACACTTAATAGTCATTTACCCTCTAACACAATTTCAAGGGCTTCTTTTTGTTGTTTCTTTTTTTTTTTTTCCCCCTTCAGTGTATATCTTATCTTTACAGCCATAAATTTTTGAAAGTGGAATGAAACAGCTGATTCTGCAGGAAGAACAGCACCACACCATCTCATCCTTTATCACACTTAAAACCTTTGTTGCCTTTCCAAATGAAATGTGATTGTGTTCCTGGATTCAAAGCAGGCATTTATAAAGAGAGGTTATGAGCTCATAATTGTGAAGTTTTATTTCCCTACTAATTGCTACAAGTCAATTTAGATTAGCTATCTGACATTTTATTTACATTCCTTGCCCCGTTCTTCTCTATTTCTAGTTGTTAAACATTAAGAAAGTTGTGTTGATTAGGGAAAATCTACCTAAATAGAAGTGTAGGTCCTGTGGTAACAGCTCAGGCATTCAAATTTTTAGTTACTAGCTACACCTCTCAAACTCAGACCGTACATCATGTTCCAAAGCACCTTTTAGACATTATCTACAGTATCAAAGTGAGTAAACTCCCTCTCTCGCTCTCTCCATATCTATCTATATATCAATCACACACATTTTCTTTATTATTAGAACTACAGGGATTCAATTTGTAAATACCATATACAACTGTTTCTGTGAAACTGTTTTTCACATTAGCCTGCAATCCTGGAAACAATTTTTTTTTTTTTTCAGCTAGAAATTATAGACCAGAAGATGATATAAAATCAAAAAGAATAGTTATTATTTTAATAATGGTAATAAAATAAAAATGCAGAGCCACACAATAAAGCAGCGCTGGTTTCTATTATCTAAGAAATCGCAGTTGCCCTGTAGCCTAAGCAGCTGAGTTTTAAGAAGACAGTTATTATGTATTAGATAATACTTTCAAAATGGAACAGAAACATAAATAACAGCAAGAAGCCAAGATCAAAGATGCTGCTGTGAAAGTTTCACATTTCTTAACCTAGTAAAAGCTACAATTCCAAAAAAAGTAAAGATGATTTAAAAGTATAAAACCCACTTTCAAAGTCAGTATTTCTAGGAGACTTACAGAGGTAAGACCATGAGCTCTTTTAAAAAAAGACGTGGCAAAGGCTCAAGCAAAGCCAGCGAACAATCTGACAGAATCTATACGCCAATGGCAAGCGTCAGAAATAGGTAAGGTTTCAGTAAAAAAGCATGCGGTTAAAAAAAGTGCGCATGAACATGAAGTTCAGTTTGTAGTCCGATGTAAACTGATGCAATCTTGAGTTGGTAAGTGTGCAAACAGATGGCTCATGTGACTCTCTTACTCAGAGCTTTCTCAAGCTGCAAGCAAATGGACATGGACCGATTTTGTTCAGTTTCAGCAACTGAGAATCAAGCAGATCTTGCCACGCATCTGCTTAGCAGAGCTACAGTGAGCAACTTAAGTTCTCCAAGAACAGTTTGCAGAACCTAAAACATGCGTGGAGGAGCCAGTATCCTCCCTTCGCCTCCATTAGCGGAGAGCCAAAGGAGGAGTAAAGAAACTGGGTTATTTTTCTCCACCCTTCTCACGCGAACACACACACAACACCCCCTTTTCCTCAACACTCGTCAGCCTTTGCAGTCAAAGAGGAAAACAAAGAATTCTTTTTCCCCTGCTCACCAGTCAGGGGGAACGGGGAAGCAAACATGGTTTCCAGCAGATCAGACAGTCAACCAAACTGAGCCATGGCAAATAATGCCCACAAAGATCAGTGCTAGGACTCCCCTATCACAAACTTTTCCCTTTTCTAAATGCTGGAGTGATACAAGCAGCACAAGACACTCCTCTCACATACACTGGTCATGAACAACATGGCTTAAAGCGTTAGCCTACACTAAGGCTATGTGTCTTGAAGGGGAGGGGGGTAGAGGACTGAAAAAAGATTAAGAGAGAAGAATACAAGAAAATCCAAGAGAAGATGAATCGTAATGCATTAAATAAAGAGGAGTGAAACTTAGTAGGAAAAGAAAGTATAAAAAGCAAGAGAAATGCAAGTATGCCTTAGAAATTATACATCTCAAATGCTAATAATACAGCTATAGGCACTACAGAATAAGTATTTAATTGTTCTCCTTTAAAACGGCAGGAATGTAGCCCGAGAGGTGCAGTGACACAGGTATCTAATTGAACACAAAACTCAGCCTTGGTTAAATTTTTTATGCTCTGGTCACATAGTGAGTCAACACTGGAGCCAGAAACAGAATCCAAAAACTCATGTAAAAAGTTTTCCTGGCATTTCCCCTCAGTCATCTCCATTGTGGGCACAATACTGGAAGCCAGAGTCAGCAGCAGTTCAGGAATACTGCCATTAGTTCTGCTAAGAGCAGATCTAAACAAACGATGAGTAGAATACCGCTGGCAGCGAGAATCCCATTTACACCGGCGCTTCCAGCCTCGCTACCACTAACACAGCTGAACCAGCTTTATCAGCGGGGATAATTTTCATACAATATCGCTAGCGCAGGACAAAGTTAAGTATCTTAATACCTAGTCAGCCTCCTGCTCTATACCAGCAGGTCATGCTAATTATATGTTAGACGCATCACGTGGTGGCTATGTTTACTCCAAGAATTACAGCTGAGTTTCCTCCCTCTCGCATCTATGTGTGTACACATAGACAGAGACACAGTATATAATTTTAACCATGAGATTGCATTAACGGGCTTCTTTGGGGGTTCTTGGGAAAATGAAAATAATTTTCTCTCTTCCCTTTTTTTGTTTTTATAAGGAGAATACGGGGAAGCTGGTACTATGTATTTATGAAGATTGTCAGAGTACATAATTCGAGATTGCATTTCTTTTCAGGTAACACAGGCACTGAAGGATCGCGGAAGGTCACGCAGAGCTGAGAGAGCACAGTAACATGTTAGCGGTATAAGGAGATCACTGAGATTTCAAAGGGTGGGACCTGAGGTACTATAATTAGCCTCCAAAAGCCATTCTAACGCTCCCTGTAACCCATCGAGTTGTACTCGACTCTGAAGTCACAGCAGCATAAACAGCCCTTTGTGTTTGATGGGTTTCATATAAACAACTCCACGTCACGGCACCACTCCTTTGGTGCGACCCAAGCTCATGGCAGCTGTGTAACAGTGTTTTTAAGGAACAGTCTGTCCCCCTGCTGTCACAGGTGACAACAGCAGGAACAGAAGTGTAACTCAAGGTCTGGCAGATACAGACGGCTGCCACGCAGAGCCTTGTGTACATTAGCCAAACTACTACTACCACGAACTGTGCTTCAGACAAAGCAACAGCAAAGATGGAAAACTGAAAGAGTCCAACGCTGATATCTCAAACAATCACTCGGAAAATGTGACAGCTACAGTATTTTCTGAGAGTTTTAAGGACCACCAATATCTGCTTGAAAACACGGGTCATCTGAAGAATCCATACCATCCGAGTTTCGGCTGTACATTTAAGTGTGCTGGGCTGAGCACCAGCCAAATTTCCATCAGCTGGGGGAAAGTTCTTTCTCATTGAAGTAAATAGAGCAATGACTGGTAGGGAAGGACCTCTCAGAGAGATGAAAAACACAAATCACTGAGGGGGGGAGAAATACTTGTTATTTAACCCTGAGAAAACCTCTCAAAAGCTTACTTTCTCCACTACGATGTCGCAACCCAGCAACAACACAAAGAAATTGTGAAACTCCACTCATATTTACAAAGAGTTTGTACAGGAAAGCACAGTATTTATGCCAAGTATTAGCGCATGTTGAACATGCTGATATCACCTGACACATATCCAGGTGACAATCAGTACATCCATGCCTCCTCTTTTAGGAGTTATTTAAAAGCATTACCAGTCTAAGATGGCAAGGCAAGACAAAACAAGGTAAACGAGTAGAAGAGAGCATACAAGCTGATAAACAAAGCACAACTCGGCGTGCAAAAGCTGAAGATGAGACTACGCGCTACAAGGGAATCCTTAAAGCTCATACATTAGTATTTTTAGTGACAGAGAAAGGTGAGCTTTGTCTCTCTCTGCCTTTCACTCTCGCAACTCCCTGAAAGCATTGGGAGAAACCTTATGAACGCCGGATCATGAGGGGACCCGAATCGCCCCGCTCATGCACACGGGGCCCGGGGCAGCCAGGCGAGCTCCGAGGGGGACACACACACACACACACACACACACTTACCTAAGGTGAACTCCCATTGCTCGTTCCCCAGAGACCGCTCGGGCACCACCTCCAGATCTAGCATTGGCTCAGGTAGCGCGGAGGCCGCGGGCTGGCACGGCAGGTCACCCGGTCGCTGCGCCGGACCTCTGAGGGAAGCAGGAGGGAAGCTCGTAGCCTGCGCCCCGGCCCCCCGCCCCCTGAGGGGACCCGCCACCCCCAACCCCTCCGGAGGGGCAGCGCTGAGTCACAGCGGAGCCCCCCGAGCCGGGCTGAGGCGGGAGGGGGGGAGCCCGGGCACCGCCGCCACAGCAGCCAGGCCCCCCTCACGGCCCCGCTGCCTGCGCCCCTCCACCCGCCCTGCCCGGGCCGGCCACCGAACGCGGGCAGCCGCTGCCCCGCCCGCTCACCCCCCCGGGGGAAGGGGAGACCCCGCCGCCCGGCCCGGCCGTACCGACAGCGGCCCCCGCCCGCCGGGGGAAGGGAGCGTGGGGGGGTTCTAAGCCCCCCTGCCCCCCGCGCTGCGGGGCTGCGACTCACCTCACTTGCGGCTGCTGAAAAAGTGCTTTGCAGCTGTCGTCAGGCGAGCCCGCGCGTGGGGCGGGGCGGAGGGCGGGGGCGGGGCCAGGGGCGGGGCGGCCCGCCCTCCGGCCGTGGGTGAGGGGGGAAGGTGTCGGCTTGGCGAAGGGGAATCCGCGGGTTCGAGTCCCGCCGCGGGAGGCTGAGGGCTGAGGGGTACAGCCCCGCTGCCACCCCCTGTCCTTGTCGCCAGACGAGTGTCAGACCTACAACGCAAGCCCTAATTACACCGTGTCACAGCCCGCCACGGGAAGCTCAGGATTAAAAACAAGAAACCAAACCCAAACCAACCCAGTTGCATCCAGTTTTTCTGGTTGAAAGGCCAGGGTGGGGGAAAGAGTTAAGGAGAAATTAGTCAGTGGCACCAGCAGAGTTACCGGAACAAGCTCGGGAATGACTCAGTAAGGAAGAAAGTAGTAATGAGGTCACCATACCTGAACCTGCTTTGCTCAGACCCAGAGGACCCCCGGCGCAGGCAGTCAGCACCCACGCAGCAAACGAGGATAACGGAGCTCTCCCAAGATGCCGAGATGCTGCCACCACCTTGGACACCCCACGTCAGACCATCACCCATTTTTACAGCGGAAACTTGATCCGAGGTGAATGGCACCAGGTCAAGCATTGCCCAACATAAGCAGAGAATTAAAAATAAACGAGAAAACCCAAGGGTACGGGCTCAGGCCAGCCTCACGTGAAGCGATGCGTCTGCTGGAGTAGGGCTGTGCAAGTGATGGAAAGTCAAGAGGGTCCAGAGGGTTTGGAAGCAGCTGCAATTCCTTCTGCGGGCAGGTCAAGGCTCCAGGAGGGGCAGGGAGTGGGGGGAGATGCATTTTTTCCATGTTTATTTGAGGGTGGTAGCAGAAAAACCTCTCCTTGGGCGATACCCATCTCCCATCCCCTCTCCTCCGCTGCATCCCTTGGGGCGGTGGTGCTCGGTCCTGGCTTGACCCCACCATCCGTGTGCTGGCCACGCGCCCCATCCCACGTGCCCACCATGTCCCAGCGGAGGTCTGCAGCAGGCCGGTACCATCGCACAGAATATCCCGCAGTGGGACGGAAAACACCAGTTAAGAAAACCTTTCATGCAGCTAACCACAGATGTTTGGGTTTCTCATATTTAAAAAAAAGAGAAAAACAAAATTTCAGCTAGGTTTTCCACTGCATCTCCTTCCCACCAGCAGCCTCACGTTCATGTCAGATGCTCCACGTGCTCCTCGTGTCACCAGCAAACGTACAATCTTCACAAAGCCCAGAGCGAGCCAGCCTGCTCCGGAGGCCCCGGCTCTCGGGTGGAAAAGGGGTAATTTGCTTTTTCCTCCCGCCTGAGCTGACGCCTGCCCGCTCCGGCAGCGGCTAGGACAGGAGCATCTCGCACATCTCCCCAGCGCTGCCCGCTGCCGGTGAGCTGCCTGCTGCACTGACGCGGCCTTTGCACGGCAAAGCATCGCGCTTTGCTCTCTAAAACCCAACGTACGCAGGCTGTGCGCGCACCGCTTCCAAGCCAGCTGCAAAGAAAAGCTGTCCGTTATAGTTTCAAATAACTCTTTTAACAACCAATATATATTAATACCAACAGGTGTAGTCACACCTCTTTTTCCACGGGCAGACCAAGCCATCACTGGCAGGGGGAATGAAAGCATTAAAAAAGAAATCCCAGGCACATTTGGGAGCAAGACCTGGGCCAGGCTCTGCTCTAAACACTGCGTTTCTCAGCATCTCTCTTCAGGTCACAGAGCTGCCGAAGCAAGTGAGATTTTAGTGTATACGGCGTGGAGCGAGCTCCAGGGAAATTAGCTTTCCCTTGAAGTCAGCTGCACGTTGCTCTATGTATTATTCATGCCTTCCTTGGCTTTTTTTTTTAAAATCCAAGCACGGTGACATCTTAATATGCTGAAAAGCGCAGAGGTGCTGCCAATTTTTCCCCTTCCTTCCAGCCCTCTGACACATCTTTATTGGCTCAAAAAGAGAAATTAGCCTTTCCTCTCCTGGGAGCACGGGCTGATCCTTCATCACGAGCCACCCGCGGCGCTCCAACTCACTATATATATATATATATATATATATATATATATATATATATAGTGACATCCATAAGGAATGTACTTCAGAGAAGAAGTACCTAGCTAGAAATCTTGCATACCCCACTTATTTAACGGGACATGAAGGACACCCCAGCACCCACTTTTAACCGGGCACAGGGTGCACGCACCCCTCGGGTAGGGATGCTGGATGGAAAGTGGGTGCAGATCGGCTGGGCTTTGCAGAAACTCTTCTCCGACTCACCCCTGTGTTTGGTGATGCCCTTTGAATGCCCAGCGCTGCAACCTGGGGAATGCAACAGGCTGGGCTTTCGTTTAAAAAAAAAATTCAGTATCCTTTGAAAAAGAATATTGGGAGTATGAGCTGAATTCCCCGCGTAGGTTCGCAGATTAGAAAGCAAGGAGAAAGAAGGCCAAATACAACCGGGGAAAAAATAAATCCTGAGCTAACTGATTGCTGGATGTGCCTCTACCCTGCCATGCGTTTGCATACATCCCCCCAAACCCCAGCCCGAGGCAGAGGAGGGCTCGGTGCTGCTGAGGCCGGTGCCTGAGCCACCACCACCTCCCGACCCCGCCGCGCTGGGGCTTTGCTCTTTAAAATAATAACCCGTGTATTGACGGGGGCTGTTGTCCAGGGAGCGTGCCAGCCCCTTCGACGTCTCTGAGCTTAAAATAGACCCTTTAAATAACTGGGAGGGCAGAGCAAAGCTGCCAGGGGGGCAGGCGAGGGCAGCAGCGCTGTACAGCGGACGCGTTGGGTGCTTTCTGCTTGACTGCAGTGACTCCCCCAGGGTGAGGAGGGAGGTCCCGGGGCGCAGGCACGGAGCGGCAGTAAATCCCAGCTGGCTGAAAATCCCACCGCAGCATCCTGAAGGAGAGCAAGCTGAAGATGGAGCACCTCCTCGCACCCGTGCCCACCACCGAGCCCCAGCCCTCTGCTTCCCCGGGCACAGGAAAATACCTCCCATGCACCTAAGGCACCCTCCCTGGATTCCCAGAGGGGCTGGTTTCCTTTCAGACCACAGCTCTTGTTCCACCCGCCAAGACGAGTAAAGAAAAAAAACCCCAAGTCCCTAGAAGGCAGAAAACCCACCCAAGGCTTCGTCTGCATAGACGGCGGTTGCACGACCGAAGGCAAGCAGCTTGAAGGTTGCTTTCGAGCCACTTGCTCCGAAGGCAGCGGGATCGGAGGGTTTGCACAGGGGACCATCAGCTCTGCAGAGAGGCTGGAGACCCGCCGGGGTCCCCTCCATCTCCTCTGGGCACATCCCTACCCTGGCTTTCTCCTCACCTGGAGAGGCCGTCCCAGCTGGAGATCCAGCTGCAAGCTGGGTTGGTTTTTTGTTTTCTTTTTTTTTTCCACGGCTGAGACAGCGGTTATGAAAATTCCCGGCTCCCCCCAGCACCAATTCTGCTCCAAACACAGCCAGCACCAGCAAGCTGCCCGGGGACACGGGGATGTTTTTCCCTTTGGCCACCTCTGTGCTGCGGGTTGCGTTCAGGGGCCGGGAGCAGGCGGTATCCGCGGGGATGCCGGGGATGGAGCTGCCTCGCGTCTCCCCACCGCGGACCGGGCGCTTTCACCGGCCGGGGCTGGCGAAGGTCACGAGTGGAGACCGATTTGGGCAGCTGAAACCGAACACCCGAGAGTGACCGGAGGAGCCCTCCCGTGCTCCCCCGGTGACACCAGGCGGGATGGCATTTTCAAGGCAGATTGGGCAAAGCACCATCATTTATTTCGGCAGCCGCTCGGGACAGGCAAAAATTAAATTAAAAAAAAAAAAAAATTATCCTTCTCACTCTCCAGATTATGGAGCAATTTGTGGAAAATACCTGAGTTTGGCCCCAGGGCTCAGGAAGCAATGCGTGGCTTTCTGAAAATTATAATCACTTTTTTTGAAGGACTGGCTCAGTTGTTAATGTTTCAGACTGAAAGAACGGCAGCGGGCGCGTCCATCGGAGGCAATCCGGGTTCCTTGCTACCAAAGGCTTGCGATGCCATCACATTTTGGGGTGGGATCGGCAGCCGTAGGGAAATACTGGGTTTTTACTTGACTTTCCTAAATCCCACACAACTGTGGGGAGATATTAGCAGAGAAGAGCTGGGCTTTGCAATCCAGCCGGTTAAAAGAAAGGGGAAAAAACATGCAAAAGCTACCAGGAGGGACCAAAAATGCAGCAGGGCTTGCAGGGCGTGGGGCTGCAGCTGCGTGCGGGGAAAGCGCCGGCGGCTCACGGTGAAGGCGAGCTGCCCTCTCCCGATGAGATTTAATAGTGATGCCGGCAGCGGCGCAAATCATGTCTGTAAGGAAATCTGCCCTGCGGCTGCCCAGAAAAATGCGCTGGAAACAGACCCCAAACTTGGCAGCGCTGTTTTGGTCGGGGGAAAGATATTTGCTATGAAGCTCTGAAGTTGCTCTTATTTTTTTGGAGGTGCATTTCCTGCTGAAAAGCTTTGGGTTTGCAGTTAGAAACGTTTCCAAACAGCGTTTGCATCTCCCCTGGCTGCAGAGCAAGGGGGGCTTTGCTTGCGCTCCTGGGGGAAGCGTTGAGACTCTCTGGGGGGGATTTATCCCAGCTCTCTGGGGGGGATTTATCCCACCTTTTCAAGGGGATTTATCCCACAACCAAGAGCTTCGGGTGCCCTGAGTCCCACCAAGGTGGGCAGCACCCACGGACCCAGCTCGGGCAGAGCGATGCCGCACCCCGCGCCCCATCGGTGCCAGGGCGGGGGTCCCCGGCCAGGCAGGGGCTGGCAGCGCTGAGCCTGGCCCTTTCCCAGGGGAGACCCCTGGCTCCGGTTTTCCCTGGCTCAGCGCTTCTCCCCTCCTCGCCTGCGCTAAGCACGCCCCGCCGGGATGTTTTCAATCACCCAGCAACCCGCTGGAGCGGCGGCCAAGGTTAACATGGGCAGAATGTGCAGCGTCAGCACCCGACCGGGGTGCGAGGAGCTGCCCCGCTGCTCCACCTGCGGATGCTGCAGCCGAGGGGTGGTGGGCCAGAAAATGCCTTTTCTCAACGGGCCGGTTACCTGCACATGCGAAAGTCTGCAGCGTGTCGTGAGCCTCATCCAGAGAGCCTCCGCCGGCCGGGGCTTGCACGCAGCGGGAGAGCATCCTCCTGCCCGTCCTCCCCCGGGTGCGCTGGGCTCACGGCCGTGCAGCCTGTCGAGAATAAAGATTTTCAAGGTGATTCTGTGCTCGGCCAGGGATAGGAAGGTGACACGCACCCGGCACGGGCTGGAGAGCACGGCGAGGCTTTGGCACGTGCTTTGCTCAGTCAGGACCATGGTGGCCACCAGCATCACGTCCCACACGGCAGATTTGGGCGCCTGGCAGCTACAAAACCTCCCCTGCATTTTTGCACCATGCTTGGTGTCTAGAGACGGGCAGAAATGGGAGGCTCCCAGCGCTCACCCAAAGATGCCAAGATGTTACGTTAAACACGGACCAAGAAGAAGAGCAGCCGGTATGGCCCCTGCCCCTTGCAGGGCATTTTACAGGGCTGGGGCGAGGGCAGGGGCTGGGGAGGAGAGCTGGATGGATGAGGATGAAGCGTTTCCAAGAAGGAAAGGGAGCAGCAGTAAAAGCTGGCGGCGGGAGGGGCTGTTAACCGCAAGGCAGCAGCTCCTCTGCATCGCCCGAGCGCGACAGCAGCATTCCCCGCTCGACGGCCGGCGCGGTTACGTGCGTTTCGCAGAACTCGTCCCTGCCAGATGTATTTAAAAAGCTCAGATCCGTGAGGGGTTAGATCTGTATTGGCTTCGGCTTCATTAGAAACAGATGCGCCGTTTTCTCTTTCCTTCTCAGGGTGGTTGAGCCTGGGAGATGCTGCCAGGCGTGGGCAGGGTGCGAAGTCCGGCTCCCCGCGGTGCCGGCAGTGCCGGGCAGGGAGCCGGAGGTGCGGCAGGGCGAGGGGCAGCCGGCGGAGGTGCCGGTTGTTCGGCCTTTCCCGGATCAGTCAGCACGGAGCCGCCGGCATCGGCAGCTGGTGCAAGGGGACCGTGCTTCCAGTGAGCTGCTGGCCGCTTCGTCCTTCCTTCGGCTGCTGCCCAGCGAGGCGCTTGGGGTTTTTAAGCGTGCATCAAAAACTTGTGAGAAAATTCACCTGGGGGCAGAGCACTGGGTTTCTGTAAAAAAAAAAAAAAAGAAAATTTAAAGCACAGGTTTTATAAAAAAAGTAAAAGATAGGTTTCTATAGAATCCCACAAATCCCTTATCCCAAGAGCTTATGGAGCCAGGAGCGCTGCGTGGGTGGCAGGGCTTTCACCTGGGCTGAGTTTCACCTCCGGAGATGTTTCCAAAAGGGATGTTTGAGCGTCAGAGTGGATGACGAGGAAGGGCCACGGGGCCAAGGGCATGAGGAGCGGGGCAGAGGGGAGAGCCCTCCACGCCAGCCGGCTCCAGCCCCGGCGCTTGGGGTTTCATCATTTAACGGGAGATGAGTCAGAGCAGCAGGTTTGGGTGACAGAGCCCTCTCAGAGCCCCTAAAGATCTCTGGCTGCCCGCTTTGTTGCTGACTTCTGGCAAACGAACAGCACGGGGGTGACTCGAATCTTACTCACAGGGCTGCGACAGCTAAAACAAACAAAAGAGATGCTCATTAAGCCTCGCTCCCAGCTCCCAGCCCCCTTTGCAGCCTGTTCATTTCACAGCAGGAAATTACTTGGTCCGATGCGTGTGTCGCTGGAAATTCTTCCCTGCGGCCGAGCTTCGTTAAACGACATTTGAGAGCGACCCCGGTCCCCGCAGCGCTGGTTTCAGGGAGCAGCACGTGAAACTGCCTGGGCGCTCGCTCAGGCCGGCGACGGCTGTGTTCCCCATGGCCATAGCTACGTTTCTGTCCCATTTTCAGTTTTTCATGGTTGTGGGACACCAGCCAACTGCCCTGCAGCCCTCTGGGGAGTCGGGAGGAGCACGTACGTCCACCCTACGCTGCCGCCGGCGCTGCTAGCAGGGACTTCGCTGTGCAGATCCCCTACTGCCAGCCCAGCCCTGGCAAGAAAGGGTCTTGCACCCAAAGGATCAGCCTTGCACCCAAGCCAACATCCATGCTTGCTGCCGCTGTCTCGTGGCGTCCGGCCCACACAGCAGAAAGCTGTAAAACACCAAAAATCCACTTTGCAGGGAGCTGAGCTCCCCTCCGTGTGCCACAGCCACACAGCCACGCCGCTGGTCTCCCGTGCAAACCCTCCACCTCTGTTGACTGCTGTGTTCCCTTCACCGATATTTTCTTTGGAGCTAGAAATTGTTTCAGAGAGGTAGGGGGGCCAGGTCCCGCGCCACGTGCCGGGGGGTGAACACAGCACGCACCGAACGGGAAAGGTCTGCCGCTTGCTGCTCTGTTAAAGCCCCCAGCCTGAGCAACGGGGCTACAGCACTAAAACGCAGGGCAGCACGTTAAAGAGGTGGCAGATCGTCAATGCAGTAACGAGGACAGCTTTTCAAAGGGCCCACTATCTGTCACAATTAAAAGTCTCTTACGAACTCATCATAGCAGAGCACGAGCCGAGTTTGCTGGCAAGAGAAGAGCTCCTGCTACGGTTGGCAGCTCCCGGCTGCCGTGTGCCATGCCGGAGAGCTGTGAGGGATGGCCGGCATCCCTCCCTGGCCAGAGGTGACCAGCTGGAGCGAGGTCCTTCCCGCAGACCCTGCTTTACCACCCCGCTCCTTTTCCCTTTGCAGCCACCTCTCATGCTCCTGGAGCACAAGGTCTCACTTTCCTGTCTATTCCCTCTTTCCTTCTGGTCCCGCCAGCACGTCCTGCCCTGGGTGCAGCAGCAGAGGGCAAGATGCCAAGAGGGTTTGAAGGAGCCGGTGACTAAGGCACCTCGGTGGTGTCGGTGGTTTCGGAGAGACACGCTCCCCGTGGGCCCACCGACACCAGGTCCCAGCGGTTGTACGCCAGACATGCTCTGCTCTGCAGAGCAGAACCGAAAGCAGAACCAAAAAGAGGATCTGTCCTCTCCTCCGTGTGGGAGCATCCGCCGAGCGGCTCCAGGCCGGGGCCGTCCCTGCCACGAAGGGGCTGAGGGGCTTCTCAGCGGCACCAGCAGCTCTGGGCCAAGCAGAAGGCAAGCTCTGGGCAGCTCAGGAGCGGTCTGTACATGCAACACCACCTATCCCTCCCTTCCCTCCTCACCCTGGCCCCCAGTCCTCAAACGCAGCCGGAGCAAATGACCTGGAGCTGGACCACAGCCGGCCCACATGCAGGGCTGAGCATCCCCAAATATCCTCCTCTTCTGGGCTGAGGCAGCTGTGGGCACAGGCTCCTGGCTCCGGGGATGGGCTACCCGGGCGGCTGCAGGCTGGCGGCAAGGCGCAGGCAGCAGCCAGAGGCCCTGGGGCATGGGGGAAGGCCACTGAGGAGCAGGACGGTGCTGGGAAGGGGACTGCAGCATCCCACCTCTGGGGCACGTGTAGGGGCTCGTAGCAGGGGCAGTCAGGGAGAAGGGTCCGGGGTGTTGCGAAGCACAGGGCTGCTCTGCTCTCGGTGGGGCGGGAGCGGACCTGGCCCCCTTTCTGGGTAGGTGACACATCATTCTGGGAAGCGAGATGCTCAGCAGCCTTCCCAGCTCAGAGGTGATGGTTACTCTGGTGTTTCTGGGTGGAGCCACCTGTTTCTTAAGAATTGTCTTCTGATGAGATAAGAGTTGTTCCCCCCCCGGCTTTGTTTGCAATCTAGCAGTAAATCCATGCCTCTCCTGCCAACCTCTCCGCTCTCCTCCATGCCTAGAGGAGGAGAGAGCTCCCGGGGTTTCACCAAGAGGTTGCTCCCCCTGTGCAGCTCCGTGTGCTCAGAAACGGGGGTTGCAGAGAAATAGCTTGCCATGGGAGAAGACTGCTGCTGTGGCAGCAGAGATGCAGACCAAGGCCCTTGTTTGGGAGCAGTTTCAACACCAAGACAGGCAGGATTTTAGAAGAGGCATCGGCACGTACTGCAGAAGAAAGCACAACGCACAGAAGAGAAACCCACAGCCGTACATCGAGCTGAGACCGACCTCTCCTGCCCTGCTGCCTTCAGGGGCGGAGAACAGCAGCCCGCTGCACCAAGACTGTATGAAATAGGAACCAGGTGTTGCACCATTGAGTTAAAATGGTCAAGTCAACTGAAGAAGCCAGGAATGAGCCTTGGCAATTCATTCAATACTTCTGGCCACCGAATGCCACTGAACGCCCAACCACCCCAGAGGAACTTGGGCAGCGAGGTGCCTTCAAGCAGGGACGCTGTCTCCGTCCAGCAGCATTCGCCCAAGCAGCAGCTCAGCTGCCTGGTGGGAACCAGCCCCTGGGGTGAGCACCGCTCACCTCTCAGACCTGCCTCCTGCAAGGCTTCATGATATGATATAGGATTGCAAACAAGACCTAAATATAGCTCTGCAAAGGGCTCAGCTCTGCTGGAGCAGGAAGAGGACAGGGACTCGAGATTGTATCTCTAGCCAGAGGCAGAGGAGGCAGGCGGGCCAGAAAGCGGGCTCATGCAGGATGCAGGGGGTTCAGACGCCGGCACCCTTGCTTGTACGGAGGGATATCCCTCCCGCTTCTCTCACCAAATCCATAGACTAGAACAAATCCACTGACTGGCACCCAGAACCGCTGCACTAATTGTGAGCCCTCAGTACCGCATGTCCCCTCTTCTGCTCAAGACTCAAGCCAAGAGCCACAACCACTTTGGGCAAGGGCAAACACAACAGTGCCCACTAGACTTGAAGGAAACGGTCGGCATCAGTAATGCCTGCCCCAGCGGGTCCCCCCTTCCCTCCCACCCACTCCCATTTTCTCTCCCAACCTGATGTGCTCGGGTATCTCCTCACTTCCCGAAGGCAAAGCCTTACCGCCCAACCTCTGCGGTTAAACCCACCTTCGCGTGGCTTCTTCCATGAACTGGCTTACTTCCCGCTGTACAGACCTCGGCTCTTCACGTCCGAGATCTCCCCGAGGAGCATGGCCTGAAGAGCCATGATCTGCATCGCTGCTGCGAAGGGTCGAAGCCCCGAAATACACCTGAAACATCCCGGCAGCAGCACCATCACCCCTGCCGCGGGCTTCGGTAACAGTGTATTCACATAAGAAGCTATCAAGGCCAAGTGCATCCAGCAGCCAAAAGTTGTAGTTCTCTTACGCTGCTCGTTTTTCTACACTTATATTTTGCTGGATTTTTGCAGAGTATGAATAGCAAAAGCTGAAAGGGCTGGGGGATGCAAGCGGGCGAGGCTCATAGGGACAGTCTCTTTCAGCAAACCAGCTGATAACGGCTGGAAAAGGCAGGAGCAAAGTTTTCTCCAGCTCTAGAAAGTTTTTCTGTTTTCAAGCTAACCCATCACCTGCTA
Source organism: Gymnogyps californianus (assembly GCF_018139145.2). NCBI lineage: Eukaryota > Metazoa > Chordata > Aves > Accipitriformes > Cathartidae > Gymnogyps > Gymnogyps californianus. The sequence goes on from NC_059482.1 coordinate 20,887,415, forward strand.
TGGGAAGAGAGAGGATTGTAAAGGGTGAAAGGCTATAAGGCCACCAGCTCCCGTGAAAATAGGAGAATTGCAGCCTGTGGAATGAGGGAAAGTGGAGCACCAGGAAAACCCGTGCCCCCCAAGACACCATTGTCAAGTCTAACAGGCTGGAAAACACCGAGTTACTCATCAGAAGAGTTGTGGGGAGCAACAAAGACTTCGCAAAAGTCTCACCAGCTCTGATAAACTGTGCACCAGGCTGAGTACGAAGCATACAGCTGAGCAAGAAACATTCCCATTTCCCCCTTCTTCCCCTCCTACAGGCACCCGATTTCTCCACAGCCACCCGCTGCAGGGTGACAGCAGCGGCCGAGGCAGCACTCGGCTCTTCTGCCGTACTTCTTTCCCCTCTCACTCCTGAGCTTTAAGAAATGAGCCCAAGGCAATTCTGGAAATTCACTTATCTCAACCTGTAATTGAGAAAGCTATTTAATAAAGTTACTTAAACCCTGAGCCTGAGGAGCTCCGAGCCGTGCAGCAGCTGATGAATATGCATGTACTGGGATTTACACTTCATGGCAGTGTGAAGACAGGATGTCAGGCAAATGAGTTATGAGAAATGTTGCCTATGCAAATGTTCGCTCTGCTGTAACTTCTCACTGTAATTCTCATCCTTGAAGCCATTTTTGTCATTCTCTTATTTGCATTGGAAATGTAGTAACAAAATAATGTACCTTTACAGAAATTGGTCCTATTTCTATGCAGACAGGATGGATTCCTAAATACATCTGTAACAGAGTGGAGTCCTGAACCAATGGCGGACAAAAAAAAAATACAGAAGTCCTGCCAAGATCCTGTCAGGCCATGCAATTTCAGAGTTCTCCAAAACCACGTCTCCTTCATTTGACTTCCCAGCCCTTACCTGAACAAGGCTTATTATTAGACAAAACACCATAGATCTGCAGGAACAGAAAAGCTGCTGTTTTCACCCACAGTTTCATTTTCATAGTTTCCTGCTTCGAAAAGGGGGGACCAGGAGCCCAGACCAGGACAGCCGATAGCTGCCGTTTCTTTCAAGAGAGACTAGGAAACCCGTTTGTTCAGGTTTTGAAAACTTCAGTAAAATGGACTGAAGTGAATACTCCGGATTCTCTCAGGTTAGAAAGAGGCCGTGTAACTGCAAGAGGTTAAAAAAAGGAAGCCAGAAGTGACCATACCTCACCTGCTCCGGCTGGGCTCCAGGTCACCGGCATCCTTCTCCATTCCAGTAAGCTCCAGCTTATTTCCAGTGGTCTCTCACTTCCAAATTGAACACAGCCATCCCTAAGTCACGCTAATTGAGGGAAAGGATTGTAATGTTTTAAGAATCCTCTTCTGCTGTAGGTGCCTCACGCCGGAAGATTTTCAGATTCCCTCTGCCATTCAGACACCCGAGAGGCAAACTCCGTCCAAGAGGAGTCAGGGGACAAAGCGCTTCTGTCCTTTAGATGCCTCCGCTCAAGAAAAGGCTTTACAAGTAAGGTACTCCTCCACTTGCAACGCACCTTGGGCAGAAAAGCGAATCATTCCATGAACTTGCGGGCAAACCGACGAGTTCTCTAATGGCTTTACTAACTGCTCTTTAAAGACGCCTTTCAAAATGAGCTGCTTTGATGGCAGAGCCTACAGTAGCTAACAAAGATAGCGGCTGCCATCAGGAACACAGAATCAGAGTAACACAGTTTGTCATTTATGTCCGTTTTAAAAGCTACCTCCCTTCCAAACTACAGAGTACCTTCAGAAGAACCACAGGTCACAGTCAATGCCATTTTTATTAGGCGCTCTCTGATCTGTTTACAGTCAGATTTTAACAGTATGACATAAGGTTGTACTTCGTCCTTTTGCATGTGAACTCTTCCAAAGCAGACTGCAGGTCTCAAGTTATTAAGCAAGCAATCCACTACATGATTTCAGTACATAACCACCATTGTTGTTCAAGTTATACCACCTAAAATTTTAGCAGCTTCAGAGGTTTTCAGGTGTAGCACGTAACATTCATGTTTTCCCCGCAGTACTTTACCACATTTCCCTATTTCAACGTGCAAACTACCTTGTTTTCCTCCTCCTCCAAAGCAGCACAGTCAGCAAGGTTTAATGGCTGCTATAAAAACGCGCCCATAAACAACGCTCTTCTGTAAGCGTGCACAACTGTTGCAACCCGATGAGATAAAATTTCTTAGGGTTACTTAAGTAGATACATGCTTTCAGAGTAAGCAGGGCCTATCAGTTATAAAAAAAAAAACCCACAAGAGTTTTAGGGCAGCAAATTGGCATTTTCCCCAACGTATGCCCTTAGGTTAAAGGTTTTGAGAGAGCGATGAGTACCCCCCCGGGCAGTCCCTAAGCAGGGGGGGTGCTGGGCTTAGTTAAGTGACCACTGGATGTCACTATTGCTTTAGCCATGGGCACCAAGGCAGCCCTGCACTGGCCCTAGGCTGGGAAGTTCCCCCATAAACACGCAATATGTCGGCGTGGACTACCAGGATGTCAGAAATGAATTCACAGCAACCTGTTTTCACTACACAGAAGTTTATTATGAAAGTTAAACATACAACACAAAAAGTAGCAAAAGCAATCCTGTAGCTTAAGGCAACTCTTACAGGAGATGAATCCAAGAAAGATGATGCAACTTCAGTTTAAATAGAAATTATGAAAAATATCAAATTGCATCAATAACTTAAAATGCACTTTAAAGAGTCTGCACTAACCAGCAGAGGGTAAGGGCTTGTGATCTTAATGCCAGCATTAAGATATCGAAAGCAGCAGAGTGCTAAATGATGATAGGGAAAGTTCAGTATTTACACAAAGATAGCAACATTAATATCTGATAGCATAATTTCCTGTGTACTTATGGTTTAAAACCACTGTCTGAAACGTTAGGAAAACCTTTTAAAATAAATCTTCAGACTATTCCATCAAAAATACACAGATGGCAGAGAAGATCCAAGGCTATGGATGCGTGTGGATGCATGCGTGTGTCCCTTAAATAACTCATTGCAGAAACACTTTAGAAAAATTCTTTCTTTGGGGGAAGAAGAGCAAGAAGAATACGTGGCCACAGAGTGAAAAAGGTTATCTTTCAGGTGAATCACATTTAAATTGAAGTATCAAAATATTTCTATTTGATGACATTCTCACAGTTTACAGATATTGACATTTTTAAGTGAATGTTAAATATTCATATTATTAACATACAAAGATTCTCCTTCACATTGACATCTGCTTACATTTTTGCAAGACCTCTTTTGCATCAATTGTTTTGCCATTAATGAGGAATGTAATTATCTTAATTATAGACTTTAATAAAGATTTAACTGTTCTAACCATACAGAGTTTCTACCTTCAAAATAATTCTTAAAATACCGAAGTCAGATCACCTATGTTAAAAAGGTACTTAAGTGACATTTTAATTAATCAGGCTGTACAGGAAGCACCACATTTTAACAGAGCCAAATGACATCACATTTCCAATCAACTTTCTTCAAATATTGGATGCAATGAAAAATTTGGAACAAGTTCATTCACCATCACCCCAAATAAAACAAGATAATTCACACAGATTACCTCATCCCAAATCTTATCCTCTTAGAAAATGCAATATATACTGCAATGTAGTCTTAATTTGCATAAGATTTAATAGAAGTGTCCTATGCACAGTATGAGATTTTCTGCACACAACCTCATCTCAACTTTTCACCATTCAGCACAACTTTACAAAAAGCCTAAGATATAAAATATACTTAAAGCAGCTATCTTAAACATGATTTAATACATATCACCTTGGCAGCTGATCACTTTTGTTCCCAGTTTAACACGCTGTTGAATCTGATTGTAGAGTTGCAGTATCCCTTTTCAGAACTATTTAAAAAAATCCCTGAATAAAACAGAAGCCAGCCTGCGACTTCCTATGAGTTTCAGTAAAGTACTATATACAGGGGTATAATAACCGCCCAAACTCACGTGATACAGAATAAAATCTAAGACAGATACTGGGGCAGAATGCATGAATGCATGAAAATATACATTTTAAGATTTCATCATTTAAAAAGTGGAACCAATGAATTGTTAGCAGTTAAAAGAATACTGCAACTGTAACGTTTACAAACCCACAAAGTTTGAAAACTGATTCCAACAGCTCTGATTCACTGGGTTTAGCTTGGAAATAATGCAAAATAATGTCAGCAGTTTTAAGAAGGTCTTGCAAATTTAGAAAAAAAGAAAACTGAAAGAAAGATAAGAATGCGTATCTAAAATAAAGCAGGAGCACAATAAGGACAATCAAAATTCCAAAAGCCCATATTAAAAAAATTAAGCTTGGAATGCATTGGCTTCCAGCAGTTTACAAAAAAAAAATAAAAAACAAAAAAAGAAGTTTTAAATCTGTAATATCTTGACCTATTTTTAAGTGACAATTTTTATTACAGTTGAGAAAAATGGTTTTATAGCTGCATAAGTTTCCATTTCACTAAAATAGTGCCAACAAAAATAAGTTTGCATAGAAAAACAAAATTTCAAATTGCCACTGGCTACATGCTTAAAATGGGAAATGCAGGTATTGTAACATAAACATAGTGCAAACCATGGCAGTTCATGGTGATTTTGACTGCCGCAGGTCAGGAAACAGACCATAGTATACCCAGTTATCACAGTTTCTGGTCTTTTATTAAATCCTTTGCCAAGTAGAAGCAATGCATGTGTGCAGACCCATGGTACGCCTGCTGCTCTTGATTAACGTAGTTTGAGATCATCGCCACTTCCTAGGTTAGATCCAGGACTAGGGTCTTGTTGTCTTCTTGCCTGCATTAACAAACACATATTTAGGATCAAAAAAATGATTTAGAAGTTATCAGTTCAGTTAATTTCTTCAGTGTATTAACATGACTAAGACCATAACCAATTCTAAAGGCAGAAACTTTACATTTCAAGCAGTAACCAACGCGTTCGTTTTCAAGATCAAAATCGTTCTTTCCCCCTCAATTCAATAATCCCCCCGAAGCAAGAGGAATCTTAGAGGAGGGCTGCGGGCCCAGCAGTCAGGCACCGTCCTCTCTCTGGAGGGGCACAGAGCTCTGGCTCTGCCTCTGCATCCAGCCGGGGGGCAGGCAAGGCTGGCACCCTCGGGAGCGAGTGTGCGCACACACACGTGCACACTCAGACTGCCTCAGAGGCCCTCCTGCAGCCAGGCTGAAACGCTTTTCAACATCACTTTAACAATCAGCAAGAGACTTCCAGAACAGTTAGGCAACAATTTTGCGTCTCTCCTTCCAAAACACATTTTCTTTCCTGTGAAATTCCTGTCTGTTAACCTTTCCTTAAGTGTTTTCAGGATCAAGATTTTGGGGAGAAAGGCTACAATGCAAGATGGCAGAGCATGTTACCTCACTTCCAAATAAATCTCCCCTCAGCATTTTTATGTGGGAAACATTTACTTAAGCTTTTTCTGGAATAAAGAGACTTATAACGTGGTAAGACACTAGCACAATTTAATCTATAGATTGACACACATTTTAACACTTCTTAAAAGTTGGGGTTTTACTGCAGCATCCATTTTTTTTTTCTTTGGTGCACCTGTAAAGTTAGCAATAATACAAAACTGAGAAGACTCTGGTACTTATGATTGCGCCCCTGTATTAAAAAAAGTAACATAAGTTCTCTTTTAAATAAATGATTCTGACAAACAGTTTGAGTTGATGGCATTTGAAAGAGGAAATTAAGGACGGTCACAGTAAAAGACACTGCTATCTACTTTCTCTACCTGTACACATGCAGGCTGCTTTCAAGTAGCACACACAAATGCTGCAGGTGGATACTTAAAAACATTGACATACTTAAATTTTAAAGCAATACTTCGATTCTGGGAACATCTAATATACGCCAGCTGTTTTTCAAGACAGTTTAGTATCGATAGTTTTGTTTAACGTTTACAGAGTGAATAGCTGGCACCCTGGCCTGTAACTACCATGCGACCCAAATAGTATCAGGGCCACATTCTCAGCTGGTGGAAGGCATCACTACACAAGCATTATTCGGTGTAGCTCCATTAGTTTCACCAGCTGCAATAACCTGCCACATTCAGTCCTTCAAAAAAAATGCTCTCCAAAACATGCAAAACAAGTGACCACTTCCCCCCTTTGAAAGGCTTCTTGTATTTTGTTGAAAGAGGCGGGAACAGACAATGCAGGCAGTTGTACCACTGAAATACGCAGTTTAAGCGATTACCACGTTTACACAATCACACTGACCAATACGAGTACTTCAACTAAACCGTGACTAACAGCGACACGAGTGCTGCTCTTAGGTGTTCCCTGGGCTCTTCTGAGTCATATTTACTGACACAGAGGAAGCCTTCCCGCCAGCACGGCAGTTACCCCAGCTCACAGCTTGTTCGCTCCCCTATGAAACGGCAAGCGAGCAGAGTCTGTCAACTCCCAAACCCTCTGGCATGTACTGCCAACACCATTTTCTCTAATTTAGAGTTTTCTTTCTCTGTTCGCTTCGTCCTCCCTTATCTACCGTTCTTCTTGTCTGCCTAATTTTATGCTCCCAGAGCAATTGGTTAGCTTCACCCAAACAGAGAACTGTTGCTTCTTTCTCCTATTTAAATACCGATTTAAAGTTACGTTTTCCTTTCCTGTGCAATGATCCCATTCTGATGCACACAGAGCTCATTCAATAAATCCCTCTAGCAATCAGCATGTTTCCAGAGAAGACAATTCCCTCCTGCACTTTCTTTAGTGGTCGTATTGCCATCATTGTTTTGGAAACACCCTCACTATTTTAAATATCACAGTCACTACCTACTACATTTATGTATCCCGTACCGTTGTTGGTTGCATTTTAGATATTTAGGGGTGAGATCTTCTCGCTCTGTTCTATCTGCACTGGTCATACCCTGACTGAAGGAAACCATCTGCTTTTCCTACATGCAGAAGAACTCTGAATGTGACAACCGACATCACTGCTGGTGCAAAAACCCACAGATTTCTCAGTAATCTTTCTGAGGAATCGCATTAAAACAAACAGCTGTAATCACATACAGCACTGCAGATTAAGTGCTAAAGGGCGTATTCCTTTCAGCCCCTGAAGCAACTTTTGCAAACTGCCCTCTTTGTGGAGACGCAGAATATTGGGAGATGGCATTTAATTGAGATTTTCACATTATTTCCAACAGCCAAATCATTCAGCTTTGACTATCAAGATCAGTGTGGAAAAGTTAACAAGGGAAAGCCCACATTTTTTTTTTTTCCTTCAACAGAAAAGTAAACTGCGCTGTAAAGATTTTTCTTAATACAAAATGGTTGTTGAACAAGTCTAAATAGATACTTCCACACTAATTTAAGAATTGTACTACGAATACCAAAAGGATAACTGCTCCACTTTGCATACTTTTCTCCTATTGAACAGACTGCAACAAGATTTCTTCTGGTTTTCACTGCTGCTTCTTTCTTCTAAAAGGAAACAAAGGCATGCACTGCCTTTAAGAATTACCAGAATCTTACTTATACCAATCTAGTTACCAATTTTGTACTCGATAAACATTTTTACACTTAACTAGAAAAAAAACAGCAAGTTAATCGCTGCTATACTACTGCTCTAAAAGCAACAGAGTTTCTTCTTCAGAAAACAAATCACATGCACAGCAATTTTATTGTCAAATTTCAGTGAAGACTCCAAGGTATGGGCATATGGTTGCATTTATGCTTTGCCTGAAGTGGCCTTTTCTTTCAAAACATATGAAAGAATTCACATGATTCATGACCTCATTGCTACTTGTAGAGTTTGCAGAAGCCACTACTGAACAACTACCAGATTTGCCCTTTCAAGTGATATGCAAGAGGCATGACAAATTACCCTCAAATGTACCGAAAGCAGTCATTACAATATCTTACACTAGTATATGTGGATAAAGGTGTAATTTTGCATTTCAGTAAGCGGGGATTTACACAAGCAACTGCAATACATTGGAATGACAGCTCTGTCTCACTCAGACACCCTCCCTTACTTGTGCTATACTACTATGCAAGAATACATACACGTGAAACACCATTCTTCTATCAGTCACCATCCTGCCAAGGCGCATGTGCACAGTATGTAGCAACTACAACCGTGCTTTACATGCTAAAAAAGTAAAAGCACCACATATGTATGTATCTAAAAAATAAAAAACACTCATAAAAGACAGGAGAAATCACCTTGTATGTAGACAGCAAGCACACTGTAAAGCATCAGGCATTGGGTGATACTTTTATCCACTGACAATGGGGAAAATACAACTTTCATAAGAAATACCACAAGATCCTTAACACTCACTTGCAGAAGGAGTGTGACTACCAGTATGGTAGTATCTGGTAGTTCTCCTCAGTCTGTTACAGGAAGCTACAAGTTCCCTTTTATAGACGTAAAATGGCAATTTCCAGAATTCTCTCAATTTGGGGTCCCATACTCTCAGCATAGCTAATCAATCCTCTGAATTGCAGTATTTGCTGTAATTTTTGAAATGCATACCTTATGACGCCATGCAGAAGCATCAGAATTACTCTCAGTGAATAGTGAGCTCAGCTTCTCAAAGATTAAGGAGACTTGCTTCAATTAAGAAAGATGCATCTATCTTTGCCATTGGGAAATGGAATACTCTGCCATGAGTCATGCATAATGAGTCAGGAGAAAACAGTAGTTATTCATCCTTTCTCAGCATATTTCATTTTTCAGTCAAATGCTGATTTTAAGTTTGAAGGACCACTACTTCGAATGTTATTCATCTGCTATTTAGTGAAACGATAACAAATATTTGCTTGTGAGAAAGACTTGTAAACAGTACACAGATCCCACCACAGTTGTAGTTTTCCTAAAATTGAATGTACTTTAACCAACACTGCCAGTTTCCTTCCAAATATCCTGAAATTGAACAGTTAATGTGATGGACACATAGGGAGTTTCAATACCCAAAAATACTTTGCACTCAGCTTTCAGCACGTGAAGCCATGCAAATCTTCTGCAATACGGAGGGAATTATAACTGACCGCAAGCCATTTAAAATCTCTAATGCTGGAGACGGTATGATGACCAACTGAAAGAACTGCAGGAACGTATTTGGCAAAAAACATTTCGAAGCCTCCTATAACATGCTATTCTGGATTTATTCACGCTGAACTCATAATGCTGACACCATAGGGGTAATAACATACTAACAAACAAGAGAAAAGTTACTAACAAAATCATTTTGACTTGAGGGTAAGCAAACACAAAAAGTATCCCCTGCAATACTCATACACCCATGCTCTCTTCAACCCTGTGATCTCTGGGCTTTTCCCCAAGCCTAAATATAGGCTAACTCGTATGGGCTAAAATTTCGTATCAAGAGTATGATGCAGTAATATCTGTATTATATTAATTTTCTTCTTAATAAATTAGATAGCTTGAAATCATCAAATCATTAACTTAGAATTGTGACTCTTTTGGACAAGGATCACGTTGGAGCATTTACATCTGTTATTGGGGCACCTAGGAAAAACAAATCTAAGAATAATGGCACTTAAGGAAGGTGACACACAAGCAGCTCCTCCAGCAGCCAAGACAGTCGGACGCCATCCTCCTCCTCCGGCCACTCAATCCTGACCCATGCTGCAGTTGATGGTGCTTTCAACAGTGCCAATGAAACTCCTTAAGGCGGCTTTGAGAAAGCATCTGTAACTACCCCCTTCCTGTGCATGTTCAGAGGCCTCCGACATACCTAAGGAAACCAACTCCTTTTACCACATGAGTTCATCAGGAAAAGATAATGGAGTCCCACCATGTGGTTCACATGATAGCTCTGAGAAAGCAGAACTGGGAAAGTTGGAGGTAAATTTAGTAAGGATGGACAGGGTTGCCATGCAGATGGCCCTCCCTTTCAATGAATCACTTAAAGAAACAGCAGGCAAAATTGGGACCTCTGAATACTAGGCAGTGAAATCACAAGTACAAGAATATGCACTGCATATATAACTTGGGACACTGGTGAAGAGGAGGGAAGGAAGAGGGAGATAATTTGAAGAAGGGCTGTCACAAAGAATAGCCAAAATAAAGTCTCTCCATGGACAACTCCACTGCAATTCTTTAATTGCATTCTGGCAACTCCACACTGCTGAAACAGACAGAGCAGATGCATTACGTGCCTTGGAATCTGTCATCTATAATTTACTAAATAAGTGAAAAATCAGGCTATGTTATAAAAAACTAAACAGTGAACATTTGGATTCTCTTAGAAGAACTGTCAACCTCCTGAAAAGGATTAGAAAAAACCCCAAAACCTGAGAACACATTGCAGATACTTTTCTAAAAGGCATACAACCGCAGGACAAAAAACCACCCCAACAAAAAAAACCCTGAAATAAAAAGAGCAATACTCAGAAAAATGACCAGTCACAATCAAGCACACCTCCACATTAGTCCTGCTAACTGAGGCAAACCCACATGAAGAAAAGCAACAAACTGAAAGCTCTTCTCTGAGCTGCTGGTTAATAACAGCCTCTCCCGTAGAGATGTGAACATGGTTAAAATGCTGGCCATGCCTCCACTTCAGTTACCCTTACTCAACAGAAGAGTAGGGGCAGGGAAACTCAGCCGCCTCAGAATTAAAGTCAGCAAACCCGGGTCACTACAACATAGTAAGAATGACAGCTTATATATAATAGAACTTCCTTGGTCACAGTTAGAAGCACCCTGTATGCTTTCAGGTCTCTGGGGGGCTTGAAAAGAGACTCTCCCTCTCAATCTTCACTTCTCAGAACAACTTTAGCTACAGCAGCAAAGGGACCCCATCATCACTATATATTGCATCTATAAGCTGCTGGCAGTCAGTATGGGATATGGTTTTTACCACATTCCTAGCAGGTGTAGCTATCGGCATAAGACTTTGTAGCCTAGATCCAGCCTCTGGAGTTGCTTTGTTTGCGGGCCATAACATCTATTTTGCAATCTCCTATCTTTTTCACTTGAAGCTGGGAAGAAGTAGCCTTGATCTTTCTTAATTGTAATGTCAAGCACCACCTAAATTATGCAAATAATGGAAAACAGTCTCTCAAATTTGCTAAGAGGTCTGGATGTTAGACTAAAGTCCTTGTAGAACGATCAATGTTATGAACTCTATAACCGATGCTCTTTTTTATTCCTACAGCCATTCTGATTGCCTTTCAAGCTCACTGAGAGTCAAACTAAACAATTTTCTTGACAAAGGCCATAGATAAAAATCATTTAGCACCTACCTCCATCAAGATTTCATTTCAAGCTTCCAACAATCTACTTCCTAGAAACAGAGTACTCTTCGCTAAAAACGCACATCAATTGTGTTATATGCTGAGTCTGCTCTCCCACCACCAGCGGCTAGAGAGCTACAGAGCATGACCAGGCCAAGTAGCATAATTTGCTCACCAATCCTGACGCGCTCTCTCGCCTGAAATCTTTGCAACGGTTGTGTCTTTGTTTAAAAGCTATTATGAAGCTACAGATTCTGGTACACCACATTGGTAACTGGACTAAAGTAACAGGAAGCCAAGAAAGGAAGAGCTATACTCTTGCTGTGCTTTTTAAGAGCTTCAAGTACAGGCTAAAATTTTTACTTTTGCATGAAAACTTCTTTTCCAAGGGAAAAAAAGCTTGAAATGCTCCCTTTTAGAAAGTATTGTTTGAAGGCTGGTATAAAGGTTATAAATTTATAATTAATATTGATTGCCTCCAGACAGTATTCCTCTATTGCTCAGCCCCTTTCTAACCTTCCATTGACTGAAAGAAGACGCTTATATTACAGTATTCCCTGATTTGCAAGATTGATCTCCTCTGTACTACAGTCAGCATTGATTCTGTACAGTATAAATTGTTTTTCTGATATATGCATTCCATAGCACTTTTACACAATACCAGCTATTTAAAGTTCTTGTGAAGCAATTTAGTCATAACGTTACTGGCCTACTTGTACCGTACTCACATTGTAGAACCTTTTGAGGCAATGCATATTCACACACATATTTTAGTGCTTTTTTCTAAATTACACTGTATTCATCCGGAATATAAACAAATCATATAAATCTCTATGTATATATGCTCATATACACACACACAAGCATATACCAAGTCTGCACTACCCACAGCATATGAAGAATTAACAGTTTGGGTTTCCTTCACGTCCCAAAAGCTGTATTAAAGGTTATACTATTTCTATATCATTGTCAGTTTGGAGAGTACATACAATAAGTAGTAATTAAATTCAGATTAATTCCAGATTAAATTTTGAGGAAAAAAAACGTAAAAATCAGGGGGGGAAGGAACCTTATTGGAATATTATTTTTTCTTCTGAAGCCAGTTATATTTGACAAAAATAATTCTAATTAGTTGAGCATTTATTTACACTAGTAGTTTCATCTTAATTTTTTTTTTTTTTTTAAGAAAGGAGAATAACTTCACTGTCTAGAACCTTGGAAGAATAGGAAAGTTAGTCCTACTATTTGATTTTGTTTCAATTGTGAACCGTTTACATTTCTGTAGCAAAATCCTGTTTTCTAAGAGTTCACAACTTCAGCACAATTAAATGAAATACATCTCTCCCATTTCAACTCATAATTCCCAACAAACAGTGAAAATGTGTAGAAACCTAGGGCAGGACTGAGTATTTAAAATTTAGGTAAATTTTTACTCCAGCAATTTTTGAAGAGTGGGGTTGGTGGGGTTTTTTTGTGCTTTGTATTGAGAGGGATTTCTACCAGAAGAAACAAAAGTTTCAAAACAGGGTTGGGTTTTTTTTCAGCAAAATGAAGGTTTTTAAAATGGGAATTTCATGCAGTTTCCTAAAATGGCTCTGCTTAGCCATTAATGTAATTTATATTTAGCACAAGACCACAAACAGACAGATTGCTAGACTAGACTGTTTCAGGAAGAGCAAACCACTCTGCCTCTTTACTCACGGTGTTGCTAAAATAAAGAACATGGCAGTAACATTGGAAATGAACACAAAATAGAAAAATACGACATTTAAAAAAAAAGCCGGTTGAACAAATTACGTTGGAAAACTGAGATCCAACCCACCCCCAAGCAGAGCAATCAGAAGAACATCCTTAGCTAAGCTCAAGAGTTACAGAGTAGGACAAACCGTGCACTCAAATAGATCACTTCAATTCTGAAGTTACAGTTTGCCTACACAAAACAAACCTTCACAAAAAAAACCCCACCTATCTGCACACAGCAACACACAAGATAGCCTCTTCTCTTCATCCATCCCCTTGAAAATCCACCGCTTTGTACCTTCTGCTCCAGTGAAGAGCTGGCAGGAGGCACCTGCTTGCTGCTTTTCTGGACTGAACACAGGCCGTTGCTTTCAATGTATTCTAATTTCACCAAGGGCTGCTTAAATCTCTCAAAGTCATTCTGGACAGCATAAAACACTTTGCATCACGCTACTATGGCCAGAACACGCAATAAAAAGCAAAAAGTTTTTACTGGAAGATTCAAGCATGTCTAGACAGCAACCTCACAGTAATTTCTGCAGAACACTTCTTATCCTGTCACTGAACTCTGGTCATTCATACTGAAACTGTACCAAACAGAAGAAAACACTAGTACTGAGTCTCTCAACCAAGACACAAGGGGATAAAGAGACAGTGAAAATTAACCATCTGCCTCACTGATGTCCCTTCAGTCTCCTCACTCTCTTCTATCAGTTTGGCAAAGGGAAACGTACAAATACTTCAAGGTCATGTACCTGTTCAATGGCATCAGTTCTAGAATACACCCCTAAAGTAATGGCCCTGGACCAAGCTCCCTGTGGTGTGGCACTTGCTCATGGAAAGAGAACTTTGCCTTCGACTCGTACGAAGCCATTGAATAGTGCAAGTTCGCCAAGTAGCTCAGTGTTCCTAAACTTATGAAGCTTCATACAATCATTTATTTTTACAATAGTCTTTAACTGGGGATAAGGTCTTTCTTCATGTGTATCATTAAACATTTACTGTCTCAACATTCCAACATTTTTGTAAAAGTGAAAGCCATTGGAATACATTATTAATTTTGAAGGCATTAATTAAAAACACTCACTGACTTCAAAAGCATCTTTGAAACAAAAGAATCCTGAACAGTGAGGCAAGATTTGTGGTATCTGATGTGACCAAGGTAATAAGTTGATAGAAAAACCCCAAAGCGTCTTGTATTCAAAACTGAAACTATGTTAAAAATACAACAGAACGCCGTCCAACTCAGAGGCACTTAAAAACTTCAATGAAAATTCCTAAACCCACTCACACCCTATTTACATTAGAGGAGTGCTGTAATTGCACAAAAATATGATCACTTCTGGAAATTCAAGCACAACCTACCAACCGCTACTGATTCTGCCCTCAGATGCAAAGAATATGTTCATTAAAATAAAGATCTGTTGTGCTAATGAAGTCATGAATGGAAGGGATACTATGTGATGAAAGGAAGGCAAACAAACCCGACAGCACTCTAAGGGGTTTTTTGTTGGTGGTTTTCTGTTTTTTTTGTGGGTTTTTTTTTTTATTGGTTGGTTGTTTTTTTTAGGATACTTGAAAATCAGTGTAGCGATTATTCCTAAATTGTTACTGCACTTGCTGTTTTTCCCCCTCTTCAAAGTATCACCACTCTAATATCCAACTGCCACATACAAGCTATTTTAACTGTTTTCAACAACCTTCGCTGATCACTCCCAGGCAAAGATATACCACTTTGTTTTAAAAGTCTAGAGAGACTTAGAATAGGGAATCTTTTCTACACAGAAAGCTGTATAAATAAAAGAACTGAATCTGATCATTTTCATATGCTGCCAGACTTTGGATGGATAAATGTTTCCAAAGAGCTGGCGCCTCTGTTTTGGGTAGGAGTGGGTGGAATATTGCAGGATTCCCCTTCCCTCCCCCACTGAAGCAGAATCTGGTCTCTATTAAAGGCATTTCAGCTGTAATTCTACTGTCTGAAATACCCTTTTTTTATATAGTGTTGCAATTCCTAAAACAATCATTAACACTGATGAGATCCTGTTGTAGGTCTGGCAATTCCAAATTTTACTGTCCATGTCAAACTTAGCAGGAAAGAAAAATTTTACGTTTTAGTAATGATGAAAGGTATATAGATATCATATTAAAAAGATTATGCTGAGGGCATCTTCATCTGTGTGTAGTGTAACATACCTAAAAATTCACTCAGCACACTTAGAACTCACCTTTTCTAGCTGCTCTATAAAAACCTTTAAGTATCATTTCTGTAGTGCAACCAACAATACTATTTGACCTACTGAAATTACACAAACAGTACACAATACAGTTTGGACTAACGTTTTTATAGCTGTCAGCAATGCAATCATCAGAAGGGTACAACTGACAAACCGTATTTCCAAGCTAACTGAGCACAGGAAAATTCGATACAGGCCATAAATACAACAAACATGGCAATGAACATTTGTGCATTACTTTCTATTGAGAATTCTATATGATGATCATGAGCACCTTATGTAAGTGCTTACTGATTAAAGTTCATTTGATTCTGCCCGAATGCTGTATTAGAATACAACTGAAGTGAAAGTCAGGGAAACAATGAATGGTTTGGAAACCTGATTCCTCCTTAGGAATGCATTATAAGTCTACCTCCTCTCCCTCCCCTGCCCCGCCCCAAAAGATCCTGATTTTTATGCAGTCCTAAGATCCAGAGTGCAAAAGCTCATCTGTAAACATTCCAGATATGTGGCCAGGATATCTTCCCCCAAACACACAAATGAAAACTGAAATGTAAAAACCAATTACAGAACTACAAGTAGTTGAGGCAAAGATCTCTTGGTTATACATATTAAACATGTACAGTAAAATAAAAAAGTATGCATAACAAGATGTATTGCAATTATTAAAAACCTGTATTTGACATCACATAAATTTGAAGTACCTTTTGACACTTTTTCATTCTGCTTAAACATATTTCAAAGTTAGTAATTTTTCCTTTTCTTCCTTTCTGTAGGTGATCTACACCAGTGCTTTAGAGCTGGGACAATGACTATTGTTGTTTTAAGAGAAAATGGGTGCTGGCAGCTAATAAGGACATCATTTAATAACAACTGCCTGCTGCCTTATTAAAAGCAAGAGTCTTTTCAGAAGTTATTGAATCCAGCTCCTGCGGCTGGCCAGGGATGTGGCTTTTTGTGTCTCAGTGTCACAAGTTTTGATGTCTGTCATGAAGCCCCAGATGCTCAATATTACCTCAATCTCACTGTTAATTGAAAGAGTTTCTGCACATCCTAGCTGCAAATAAGTGTTTCCTACACTTGGAGGAAAGAATAAGTCTCACAGAGCTCCAGAAGTTATTTCAAGAAGCCTCATTCTTTTTTAACCTTCAGCATTCAGTAAGCACATGGCTGCTTCTCTGTAGTAACAGCAGTGGGGAAGAAGGGCACAGTAAAGGAAAATAAATCACAAAAAGTTTGAAGTAAATTGAGGTCAAGGACATAAGGCCGGGCTTAAAGTTCCTACTGTGTTGTTAAAATTAAGGCAGGCTGCCACAGATCTTCATGAACAGCTTTAAGTTCATTCTACCTTCCTTTTGAACTCAACTTACAAGCAGGTTCCAGCTATGCTGTGACAGAGGCAGAACAATTCAGGTAATCTAGCTGTTGCTCCAGGGATCCAGTGGTAGTGAGGCCTCCAAGGCAAGGATTTTACCTTTGCTACAGCTGACATCTGACCTGGCTGCATCAGTGTTTGCGAGGAGATGCACACCAGCCACCCCTTCAAAGCAAGAGATATTATTATTCTCTGCATCTGCCTCTTCCCTCTCACTCTCATGCTCAGTGTCTTCCAATTGTACTTGGAAGGGAAGAAAGTCTGTCTCATCATCTCCATTATCAGTAAGGATGCCAGAAGAAAAGTAGCTTAGCAATAACAACAATCAAATTTTCTAAAGACCTGAGAAGCAGCAGATTGATCACATTTGATTATAGTAAAGTCAGGCTGTACTGATGAAGCAGGAAGTAGGAAACATAGTTAGTAAGCGAAAGAAATTCAAAGTGTTTCTGTTTTCTCCCTATTCTCTGCCTGACCTACAGCCTGCCTTAACTTGCCAACTCTCTTTACGTATTACTTGTCCTCTTACAGCTCTTGCCTTTCTGACATCTCAGAGCAGCTGGTTTCCATTCCCTTTTCTGGCTCCTCTTTTCTTGATCCCAATAATTTCTGCTCTCATCAAGAAAGAACAAGATTCAAGACTGTGGGGCCCTAAAGAAGCAAAGAACAAGACAGGGGGAACTACACCAGTGAAATAGAAGAGGAATAAGACTCCCTGCCAGTAAGAAAAAGGTGAGAGGAAAATAAAACTAGCTCGTACAAGAAAGCAAACTGTGGCATCTGATTACATTTACTGGTAATGTTTCCCACAAGATGGGATAGCAAGCTACAAAATTACGTGCCCGCAGCTCCTGAAGCCTTTCCTGTGTTCATGAGAAATGCATGGGGCAAAAGATTCCTCTCTCTGCTGTTGAAGTATCAGTTGAGAGAGAGATGGCAGCTCTGTGAACAAATGTATCCTTACAGCTTAAGGACCCACAGAAAAGGCCATCTACAGAAAGGAAAAAAAGGATAAAATCAGGGAATTCTTATAAAAACTTCAAAAACTTGAAATTCATTTTACAAGGGTTAAAAACAATGCATTCTGCAATTTTTATATGACAACATCGAACAGTAAACAGAAAATACACAACATTGTACAAACAGACAAATAAATGGAAACAATCTAAAGTTTTGGGAAAGTACTAACCAGTTACTGACAGCAGCTGTGAAACCCTCACCTCCATTTCCTCCCGATGAGACCTGTCTCTATCCTCGAATTCACGAGTTCTTCGCCGAGCTTCTTCAAAGGCTTGTTGTGCCAATGCATCCTCCTGCTACCAAACCAGATGACACAGAGTGACACAAAAGACTACCCTCGTTTCTACCAGATCACATTTCTTTTGAATATTAGGAATCACTTGGCAGCAAAGACAAGTATGTCCCACAGAATCTGCTAGAACACAGATGAGTTCCAGCAAATGCCAGTATAGGTTAATGAAATAATACTCACCTTCATCACTGCAGTAGACATAACCAAAGCTGCAACGCAGCTAGCACTAAAATACATTTTCAAAGGAGAACTGCTTTTCCAAAGTAGTTTAAAATGCTGCTGTTTTTTTAAAAGCTAGGAATTCTCAAAAGTTATATGAAAGAGGCAATACATTTTTTTTCTCCTTATAAAAGTAATTTTGAAGACGGTATCCACAGGTACCTCTAGACAGAGTTCACTAGCATCATTATATAAATAATGGTAATTTAATTCTCTTTCATTTAAAAAAAAGTATTATCTAAGTTACAAACCAAATAAATCCTCCATTTTGTCAAAAGTTGCTGAAGGTGCATCAGTATGAACATTCATAATCCTTATGTATCATTTAAATTATTTAAATTTAGATGCATAAAAAAAGCGCAAAGCAGAAGCTATTCCTCCACTAATTTGTACACATTCCCATACAACGCAGAAGAAACCTGCAGGTTTTCAACAGCCCCGTTGTTTATTTTCAACAATGGCTTATGCACAGGAATAGATTTAATAAATTAACGCTCAAAATAAAAAAATCCTTTGAACCATATTTTCTATTCAAAAAGGTTTTAAATAAAGTGTCATTAAAATGTAAGCCATTATTAATTGGGTTACAAATTATTTCTCTTAAAGAGACCTTTTAGCACATACTTTGCTCAGAATGAAAATACATGGCTCTGTTCCCCACCAGAATTTTAAAATGTTCAGAATGGAGGAGTCAAGTCTAAAGGGGTTCCACAAAACAGTAAGGGATAAACCATACCGGTTCTCCCTCCTCATAACTCCTCAGCTATAATTACTACTAACTCTGCTTATGATTCCCACATACACACAAATGTTATTTTCAAGTTGATAGTTTTATTTAAAAAAAAAATCCTAACCTTGACTGTTAGAGGACATAAACATGCTGAGAGCCCAACTAAATTTTAATATACCAAGGGATTAAGGGCATAAATTTTTTAATTTAAGATAAAGCATCCCTAGTCTGAGAGAATGTTAAATTGCTTTTTTTGCCGTCGGCACAATCGTGCACCCTGAAGCTACCTTGTGAAGTGATGTGAATGACTGCCCCTCATGGCCTAACACAGTTAAATCCAAACATCTGTCAGTCAATAACGCCACACAGCCAGGTCCCCAGAAAGCTGTGTTGAAAGGCAATGTTTAAAGCTGCCAATAAGATAACATCTTAACACTACCTACTATTTTTAAGAGTAGAATTTGGCCCTTTATATCTATCTTCATGTTCATGCAATGCATAGCAACCGAGGTCAGACAGTGGAAAGTAACTTTCTTCTTAATAATGCAGAAGGATAGAGCTAAAATAGATAAGCTTGTCTCTCCGAAAAGCTCCCTTATTTCTAATTTACAAAAGCCATGTAAGTCTTTAAAAAAAGAGAGAGGGTAATAAACAGACTTAAATGAAAGTAGATTTTTTTTTATATATAAGAATTTTGCATTTTACCATCATTTAAAGTGGTCATGAAATAAAAGGCTAACATACAGCCTCAGCCAGAATATTTTAAAGAAATGGTCATAACCAAAAGAAACTAAATCAGAAATTCATAGGAAAAGAATCAGTATGTTGACATCCAGAATGGACACATGTTGACAGCTGAAACACTGGTTTACTAATGTCTGAGAAAGGGTGAAAAAAGCATCAGAACTTATTTGAGTAAAAAAAAAAAAATCTGCTCTGCTCCTGGTGATTTGTTATAACAGAAATTAACAAACATCTCAAGATCTTGTACAACAGGAATTTAACAAACTTTTTTTCAAATGTCACTCAAATCTAGTAATTATAGCCTAGCAAATTCAGCTATATGAGACCCAATCATTTATCCATCTTAGTTTTAATCAATAAAAATGCTCCTGGTATGAATCTACTAAGAAAAAGAAGAATAAGCAAAACATGAGCCGTATCAACATGAGAACAGAACAAAACAAACCCCCCAACCCAGAAAAACAAAAAAGAAAAGAGAAGCTGAAACACACCCTGACTCATACACATACCCCCCTGCCAGCAGCCTGGTAGGAAAAGACTTTGTGAGAACAACCATTTATAACTACTGAATCTACATAGCAAGAATGCTCTGTTACAGAAGAGATACAAAAGTACTGAAGACAGAAACAGTCTTTTAATGACACTCAAGATAAATATCAAATCCAGGGAAATGTCAGCCCCAAATGGGGAAGATATTCAAGCACGTATGCAGAGCTTTGTGTGTGTTAGTCCACTGAAGTCTGAACAAGCAGCTGAATCGGGGCCTCCAGTAATGAAAAGTAAGACAGCTTAGTAGTAAGACATTAACAGGCTGTGAATTAAATAGAAAGAACACTAGCTTAGAAGTTACAATTAAAGTACTTTATTGCTATGCATGTATTTTTTCTTCCTAAAATATTTTTTGACCCGGTGAAGGATAATATAATTTCCAAAGTGTGGCAGCAAAGAAATATTTTATCCGATCCCAGTATTAGTAAGAAGAGGTAAGAGACAGGAAAATGCAAGAGCATTACATTTGTATAAGACAAGCCTTCCAGAAAATGGGAGTAAGGGGTGCGTATGGGGGTGTGTGTGAGTGCCAAGAGGACCTCTTATTACCAAAGACAGTGGGTACCACAGGCGCTACACTGCATAGTATGAGGCACTTAAACCCATTCTGACATCAGTGTTATTCTGGGATCAAAGTCAGCAGTTAGGTCAACTGCCACTAGCAATATTAAAACAGTTTTAAAAAAGGAAGCAAAATGACAGATACAGGAAAAAGGGAAACTGAAGAATGTAAAAGATTGCCCAAATGTTTACAATACTAACAAATACAAGGGTGCAGCTACTTCTCTGTGTCTGTGTAGTGCCTTACGACACTGGGAACTCTCAGGTACTACTCCTGTAGCAAATAAGATGACCAATGACCTCCTCGTAATCGCTGAGAAGCACAAACTGAAAACAAATTACACACCTGTAATTGAGTGCGAACATATCTCTGTAGATCCGTACTGTGTAATACCTCCAGCTCAGCACCCTGTACTCAGAACTCAAGCAAGCACTGACACCTGAGAGCATGCATGCATCCCCTCACAAAAAAAAAAAAAAGAAGAAATCTCATGCTCAGTGCACAAAAACTTTCTGAAGACAACAAAAAGGAATTCTTAAGTGTAGTTAAGACAGCATATACACATTGGGAAACTAAAATAACCCAAGAGCACTCAAAAACATTTATCAGGAAATTAAAAAGAGAAAAATTTAACCCACAGGTCACCTGACCACCCTCCTTTTTGGAAGGGTGCCCACTTTTTTCAGGAACTATCCAATTTTGGAAAAGAGTGACACTCTCCTTCTGAGCGCAGGTTCCAACCAGTCTCCTCTCAGTTCAGAAGTCATGCGACTTAGTGTTATGTATCAAACTTAACAGTCATAGATCAAGAACCTTGGAATTTATCTTGCACAGTCCTCCGGGGTCTACATTTGACCTTGCTGTGTAAGCCATTATAGTCTAAAGGCCTCCTAATCAATGGAGTCTCCAGCAGTTACTCTCTTGCCAAAGAACACACTGCTGCAACAGGAACTTAGCTAGCTCAAAATGCAGACACCCAGTTTTGGAAGCAGTGAACACCACAGCGAACAGTAGCAGTCAAGTAAAAGCTTGGTTCCGTGGCTTTTCTCGTGGATTAACAAAAGGTGGCAGGACTATTCTCAGAATAGCATACCCTCTCTTTCTAGACAACCTGAAGAAAGCATGCAGGGCTGTGACTATTTCAAAGACACTCTTTTGACACAAAGTATTTCTATTTAACCCAGAACGTGGTCACAGTAACATGATCTCATTAACGTGCAAATTGGTTTAAGTTAGGGAGAGGCAAGGCACCACAAAGCTTGTAACTATACATATCTCCATATAAAAGTATGACTTGAATACTTCCAGCTCTTGGAACAGAAACAAATTAATCAATACGGCCTCCAGTTCTGCATGCCTGGAACAGAGGAGTGTTCTTGGTATTTAGGTGGAATCAAAGGGTTCCTACTTGTTACGTAGTGACCAACTGCAGCTGTAGAATGACTAAAAGGGAAACCCCAAGGAAGTGAGGGCTGAGAACGAGACACACAGTGGAAACAGAAAACGCATCCTTATTTAAATCAGTTCCAGTGCACAACTGCAGAAGCAACCCCCCAGAGGGTACAAAGGGAAAGTAAAGGTAATCTGGAAAAACAAACAGTTTGTGTGAATATTAAGTTTTTGCAAAAATCACCCATGTGTGTGACATACATGAGGTGTAACAAAGAAAGACAAAGGGAATCACCAGCGTCACACAAACCAGTTCAATTATTTGTATGAGTGAGTTGCTTTGGGTCCCTGAGTTTAATTGAGCAAAAGGAAGGAGATAAATAAAGCTCCAGTTTCATCATGCTGTCAAGATGAAAAAGACAGAGTTACCATTTAGGAGACATTGAACAGTGGTTCAAATTGAACCACTCAAGTTTCCAGAGAAGTTAGGGAAAGTCATGATGGTCTTGGGTGAAAGAAGAAACCTTCAGAGAGAAGTTCAGAGAAAATGGCTATATGCAGGTACAGAGTAAAGTATTAAGAATCCTTTGCTGGAGTATCAATACAGAACTTTGGGAGGGAAAAAAAAAGCTGCAGGAAATTGCTCATCCTTCTTTTCTCTGCACACTTAAACCTTTGTATTCAGAAGCACTTTCGACCATGCCTTCATATAGTTCTAACATTTCTAAATTATCAAACTACAGAAACGAACTGCTGAGTTCACCACAAAATATAGATTGTAAGTCATAACTCTGGTAACTGATGTTACTACGTCCAATTTACTGTCCACTGCAGACAGGTGATCTGCGTGGAAGCCCACACAAACCTAGTGCAGCAGCTTTTAATATCAGTTAAGTAGCTTTGTTACCAACCCACATCTCAAAAGCAAAGAAGATCTGCCTCAAGTCTGACTAAATTAAGGAACTCTACAGCTGTGTAAGTGAACCTTATACCTGTGATATGCACTTAAAAAGTCATTTCCTCTGTGTTTACTTTGTTCTTGTGCACGTCCAAAGATTCAGCTGCTAGACAGTCCCTTTGGTGGTAGAAGTAGGTAGATAGGAAGTTCTCAAAAGCTGCCATACCTTAACAGAGCAGAGAGTCTACCAGTGTTAGAGAACAAGTGAAAAAACCCTATTCATCCTCCTCCCATGTCATAAAACAAAAAGCTACCTAAAAAACCCCAATCACCCTAAAGTAAACAGCTAGAATAGACTTGCCAGTTAAATTGTTACAAGTTACAGACATAACTTTTCAAATACTTTAAGATTTACTACTCTGTAGCACCGTAACTGTGCTAAATCACCCACGAAGTTGTAAACTACAGACAATTCCTGCCCCTAATATTTTGATCTAATTAAAACACTAGTGTAGCAACAACCACGTACTTCTGAACTTCTATACTATAAGTTTTCTTTGGAATTTGTACTCGAAGCGAAGGCAGAAAACAAGCAAATTAGAATGTGCAATCACTACCTGACTGCGTGTTTCCTTCCAGAAGGACAAACAAATGTCTAAGGCACAGTAGCCATGGGCAGACTGTCTTACCTGTGCTCTCTCTTCATCAAATTCCAGGCAGCCCATACCATCCAGTCTCTGTAGATCTATCCAGCCTTTCCAGATTACACAGACACCATTGAGAATCATAGGTGCCTTCAAGTACACCTGAAATAAAAGCAAAACACATGCTATGAATTTGAAAGCATTTACTCACAGGCCTGCACAATGAAAATACTGACGCAGGAAGCTTCTACATGTATTCTTAGAAGAGCATCCAAACCAGCTGGTAACATGAGACTCCACTTAACAGCTTCTCCTGCCTCCTTTCCAAGAACGCATTTTAATCAAGTGAGTGCTGTAACTTTTGCCTACTGTACTGGATGGAATAAATTTAAGCTGTGTTCTCATTTTATAAACTGGCATGCACCAGGATTTGGTTAGAATTCTGTTACTGCTTTCAGTTAAAGTTAACTGTTTTTCTTGTCAGCTTACCTTCGTGTCACAAAGAAAGTGGCATGCTGCCAGACAGGGAGGATCCTTTACAGCACATTTAAATGGTTAAATGAACACATGCTTTCCTCTCCCAAGAAGCACTGTATTTTACCCCAATACATGAGCTCTTTCAACAAAGAACAAGCATTGGTTTCAGTCCTCCTCGAATCTACAAACTACTCAGAGTTTAGTAAAAGACACTATATATACACACCATGCTAAAAATGACAAAGTCTTCCTGTATCTATTCTAGCATTTGTGAAAGGCTTTTGGAAAGAAGCAACACCAGATGATCAAAACCCATCTACAGCATCAACATGCACAGTGCCTTGAGCTGCAGCAAGGAATAATGCATGAGCTTAAGGCCCTACATCTAGATAATGGTAGACAATACAGTGATTTAAAGCAGAAGTATTTCCCCTTCTAAAGACCAGAGATTAAGCTCCACACAGGAAATTTAAAAAGAAGCAAATACAACACTAAATGAGTTTGACACCTTATATTTAATGACATCAGCCTTAAAAAAAAAAAAACCACCACAAAACAAACCACAGCAAAATTACCTAAATTGTGAAGAAAAATCAACTTTCAGTCATTATTTCAGCCTACTTGGCAAGTCGAAAGCCCTCATGGAACAGAAGCTTGTCTATGTTGAATCGCCAGAGAGGCCAACCATGCACGCAGGCCTGCACCCACTTCAGATTTAAAGACTGCCCAGACATTCAAAATCCTGTCAAGTCTTTTCAGTCTTCAGGAGTGGCCCAGCTAGGTAGCGGAATTCTCACACAGCATCTCCTCTAATAGCTCTAAATTCATCCTCTGGCAAATCAGCAAAGTATAATTGATGTTTAGCACTATAGCACATTTCAAAGCACCCCGACTGTGCCTACTTGCTCAGTTCCACGCTTATCAGCTAAGGTCACTCAAGCAGAAGAAGAAAAGGCTTAGAGATACAGGAGGTACAGAAGGAAGGTAAGCCTTCCTTATGCAAAGGCCGTTCTGGTAAAATTAAGCACTAAACAACATGAAAGGCAATCCATGAGTGGAAGAAAGGCAACAAATAACATGAAACCAACTGGCAAACAAGTAATGTTATTTGCAAAAGAAAATACACATTTGATCTCTGAGCTTGATTTTTACAAGTTACCACACTTCAGTTTGAAGTCACAGACTCTGAAAGTTTTAATTAGTACAATATGCAGTAGCTCAATAATGAAGAAACAAAAGTTATTTCAAGAATATCTTCTTCATATCAGCTCTCCTGCTGCAGGGTCTCCACTAAGAAGAGCACAGACGGGTTTTCTGTCCTTGTATTCACAGACTAGCTATGCAAGTCATCACACCTATGCCTTCCGTGATGACAGCACACTATGCAGGGTGCAGATCTACCAGCCAACAGCTTTTGCTAGCAGAGGCGTGAGTAAGATGTGGACTACCAGGAAACCACCTCCCACAGCCCTCATTTCAAGACTAATCGTTTCAAACATATGAAATACAACATTACTCCCTTTCAGCACAGTCTTCACTCATTCATCTCAAGAAATAAACGAAGTATGCACCATCAATTTAATAGATGCACTTAATTAGAAGTGAAAGACAGTTAAAGAGGCTACTAGAATGAAAAGTCATTCTCTTCTAAGAAGAACGCAGAATAATTCAAAAGGAAAAAAAAAGCAGCATAACCTGACTATGGGTCTGTAAAGACAAAACAGTCTGTACTCTAATGCTAGTTACTTTTAGCAGAAGCAAACAAGCATTTTGCTGATCTTCATTTAGGGTTTACCTTTCACCTAGCCTCCCCTATCCTTCTGGCCCACAACAAAAGCCTGGGACATCAAAAGTTGCACAGGACTTCCCACAGATGACAAAATCTAGCTTTTCAAGTTGTCCCAAAGGAGAGTATTTTTGTTTGTTTCTTTGACTAGGAATATTATGCTCCCACTAACTGCCTCGTTTCAGCGGCTGTTCAGCTGCCTTGGTCACTGCAGCTGCTAGTGCACCATATGCAAACTTCATAGCTCAGTGCAAACAGTAGGCAGCTCAGATGGAGCTGCTGAGGGCTCAGTACTTCAAATGCAATGCCTCACGCATCACCTGGAAGCCTGAGCAGTGCTGGAAATTCTGTGAAAGTCTTCAGAAGTCAAAGGGGAAAAGGGAAACAAGTTGACAGAGCTGATGTGATTACTGATGCCTACTATCTGCCCTAAGCACACTGACCAACAGCTGAGCTGCTGACAAAGCAGCTTGTGAAACCACTGCCATGCAGCCTGACCTTTCGAGATAAAGTACTCTGCCCTTGCTCCTGAATCAGAGCCCTTAAAGCCTTACACCACTGGATTCAGTAGGTTCTCAAAACTCAGATAATAAACATTTTTCACCTCTGAAAGGATGAATTCCTTAGCAAGATATTTGAGTTTTAAAATTACTATATAATCATTCAAATTTAGTGTAATTCATATTGAAACCACATGTGCTTACGCAGGAACTTTTCTCTCATTAAACACACAATAAAGCATACTGGTGCTTTTTCCTTTATTTTAGAGAAAGGAATTTAGACTCCTTTTCCCCCCTCTCCTCTTTCTGGAGAATGGAAACCACCTAAGACTGTAGCCAAAACCGTTTAACCACATATTTCCTTCTTTTCAGATAAAGCCATGCTGGTTCCCTTTCAATTTCCGAACTTAACAGAATTATTAATAAATTACTGCTCTTGTCTATGAGCACATGATCTGTTATGCCACCTCAAAATCCAGCACAACGTTGTCCTTAAGGCAACTTTCAGAATAGAGAATTCTGAAAGTTTTTAAAGACAGTCACAGTAAGAGAGCAAAGGCAAAAGGCACATTATTTCTATGAAGACCCTAACTTCCCCCCTTAATATTACTGAGCCATACAATTTGATTAAAAGTAGATAAAAGGATGTCTTTGTTAGAATAGCTCTTTCAAGGTTTTGTTGCTAACCCCAGATTAACTGCGTTTACATAATTTTATAAATCCTCCCACACCTCTGGGTGCTTTTCATAATAATATCTGGAAGTCAGTCTTGTAAAATTCGGGCATTTGGGTGAAAAGCACTAGAGAGCAGTAGGAAGAAGGAGGGGTTGGAAGTCAGGCAACTACCAATTTCATATTCAGCGAATGACTTTAATATTACATAAAGAAACACCATTATAGGGACATACAAGAGGAGAAGATATATTATACAGCTGCCTCCTTTCAGAGTACAGTCCATCCTATAAACCAAACAAGGTATGGCTTTTCTGACAGTGACGGCAGACGGCTGTGTAACTAAGTTACACACACATGTTGGAGGAGAAGAATAAGTTCTCCCTCATTTTGCACCCTCATTTTCCACACACTGGCACAGCCAAAGCTAATTAGTTTGTTAGATTTTGAGACTGAGGTAAACTGTCAGGTAAACTGTCACATACTGAAATCTGCAATTTTTACTAGCTTATACCAGCTGAATTTTTGTTCAGGTGGCTGTTACACAAAAGTTTCATTTCACCTCAAACTACATCTTCCATTTCAAACTCCCACTACAAATCAAAGCAGCATTAGAATTTTTTAAACGAGAAAAGTAGACATGTTACTTTTACACTGGAAACAGGCTTTTAGAGTAAATGTGGCAGATTATCTGGATGGAGGATGAACAGCACCATCAACACATGTAAACTTGAGAAGGTGCTGCATGAATACGTTAGGCTCTAAGTTGTTGAGCTGTGTTTGTGCTTTCTCGGCCTACCAGCTGGCTTGGTCTCAAAGACCTCTGTGACACACCTTCAATATACAGTGTATCTCACCTTCCCTTTTGTACTCTTTCAACTAATCTGTTGCTACTTTTCATCTGCATTTAAATGAGCAAGCCTCTCCTCCAACTCCAACCAACTGGGAGTTAGCTTTGTTGTTAAAAATAGGGAGGAAGGTGGCTCCTGTAACACCATTCGTTCGTATTTTAAAAACCAAACTTGATTTGAATATAGTGAAGCAGACAGAGGACAATTCTCAATGACTTTAAAAGCTGCTTTACTTGAGCACAAGACAAAACCTCAGTTTCGCATCCTATTTTAGTCCTCTAGTAAATCCTTATCTCACAACACCAGGGTATTTAACTGATGTGCTATAGATAGGCTATCTGTATGCTCCATCCACACATCCTGCAGTTACAGAAAATGTTCCTTCTCCCTAAAGCAGCCAAGCCATTTCCTCCCCCAGAGACTGCACACAGTTCTCGGCACCCACTGACTAATGAATCAGCACGCTCACAACAGCCACTGCCACCGAGGAGACCAACTTCACCCCCCAGGAAACACCAGTCCCCAGTGAAGTGGTGCAGTCCCCTCCCTTCTGTTTTCATTTTCCCAGCACACTTGGGCAAAACGCATTCTTTCAGAAGAGGCTCAGTTCTGACTCACCGTCTGCCTCATCACACACACATCTGCCCATTCATAACTGCTCACACAAGCTGCCTCTCTCTTGGTTGAGCCGAGTGCGTATGTCCCAGTTTTGATCCCACCCTCCCCTGAATCATACCCCACTTTTAAATATTTGAACAGCAGTCTCCCCAGTGACTTCATATATGAAACACTGACCACTCAGAAAGAAACAGCTGTAAACATTTACTCCAAGTAAGAAAGATGTTAAATCGGTTAAGGCTAACCTCATCATTTCAGCTTTTCTCTTAACATGGTCTGTATACACTGCCGAGTAAAAGGAGACGACCTATTCAAAATGTTCAGATAGGAAATCATGTATTCATCTGTTTCCTTGAACAGAAATTTTAAAGGAGTATATATACATTTTCATAAATAAAATGCAGTGGTCTTGCCATACAGATTTGGCATGACTGTTCTGAAATGTAAAGTTGAGTCAGTCCCCCTGCCCCCAAATACCAAGACTCACTCTCATATCATAATCAGAGAAGGGTTGCTAGCCTGGGTTTCAAAAAGGGGGCAGAGCATGAGAGAGGAAGCGTCTATGAAATGGAAAAAAAAAAAAAAAAGGCGTTTTTTTAAAACTTTGCAACAGAACTTATACACTAAAATCCTCAATTATTTGGGGAACAAAACAGAATAGTACCTTCATTAGTGTCACAACAACTGAAGTTACAGCAAAAGCTGATAACTCCACACAAGGCTTCAGACTACACTTTTAGATATTGATCACTCATATTTTAAAAGAACCTAAAGAAAAACCACCAAGTCATGGACAGAATTTACAGCATTTATCAAACTTTGCAAGTTCAATTCTGAAACAAAACGCTTGTAACATAGTTTTAACTGGGAATGAAACAGTAAATAGAAACAGTTGAAAAGGACCCCTTTTAGACAGTCACTATGAGTGAAAGACTTTTTAGTGTTTTTAATCTCAGAACAATAGACACATCACTACAAATCACAAGAGCTCAAAAATCCAACAAATTTAGATCAATCCTTCTGTCTCATGCCTCAAAGCATATTATTGTTCTTCCTTTAAACGCAAAAGGAAAATGTTTTCTAAGTTATTTTGAAAGCTACATCTTGAAACAGCTTCCCCTATATGAAAATGAGGTTTTGTTAAAATTTAAACCTTATACTATTCTGTAAAAACGCAAAGGAAGTGATACTTCCTGACAAAACAAGAGTCTTTCCTAAACAGTTGTACATGGATGACCCAGCTGTGGCTTTCAAGATGAATACAGCTCTAAGTTTCTCAAGGGTGGCAGCTCTGTCACAACTGTATCACACCACCGACAACAGGCCCTTGCTGGTTCACGAGCGGCTGCCAGTGTGGGACTCCCGGTACGGTGCTGGCCAGAGCAGCAGGGCTGCCCGGGGACACCACGGTGGGCACAGCAGACCCTGCAGTGCCCAGCACCATCATCTCTCTCCCTGCGACCTGTTCCTATAGCTCCTCCTTTTTGTGATCGCACAAAGGCGTTTCACTTGCAACTTCAGACTATGTAAGTAATTTGAAAAGAGGCTGGTAAGATCAGCCATGACCAGGCCTGTTGTAGTGCATGAAATATTCTTTGGAAAAAGCCCGTTTCAACTTTTTAGTTTTCTTCTTTCCTCTATGTTACCTACACATGCCATAACGCCCACTCAAAAACCAAACACAAATAGACCAAAAAACAACGACCCAGGCATTAGTTTTTACAGAACACAAGAATAATTTCTGGAAAGAAAGTTTAGCATTCAAAATGAAATAGGTTACTCTATTTCATCAGCTATGACAAAGGTCGATTCCTTAAGCAAAGCCAGAAATATTAACAAAACAGTATGCTTGCTAAGAGTCTCCATCTAGACTGTTATGCTTAGGAAAAAAAAAAAAAAGAAGAAAATAAAGGTTCTAAATGCAGTCTTTCATACCACAATGTTTTAACATTACAAAAAGCAGTGGAAATACAAATCCACCAACTGTGAGGAACAAAATATCTTGAAGAAAAGAATTTGCTGAAATACAAAATATCCCATGAATTGCTAACAGCCTGTACTAGAATTTTAATAGCAACAAGTAAAAACAGCTGAGCACGGGGCTAACTAATTTAACTATTATTTGCAGGGGTTTGTTGTATATAAGCAATTAAAACTGTTGTTAAAGACTTTAAACCCTTGTATTTTCCCCCCTTTAGAGCAATATATCCCTGGTTCATTCTGCTTCTGCGTACTTCTGCTTCTGCGTACTTCTGCTTAAAGTCTATTAATAAAGTTGCAACTATGATTTAATTTCTCAGAAAGATTTTTAATTTAGTCTGACCCTTATCAAAATACTGTACCTGCCACTCAGGAGTCAGAGGAATACAATTTCTTTTAAAAATCTAAGTTTTAGACTCTTAGATGCATTTCCCCTCCCCCCATGGAAACCTATAAATTTATACATGCCTATATATATATGTGCTAATGTTAAAGGTGATTCAAGATACAGCTTGAAATATTAGCTTAAGGCTTTTCACAGCCAAGAAAAAAAAATAATTCTCAAAAAACTTGTGCAGTAAGTTCCATTCAAGAACACCAACACCACAAAAATCTATTTTAGCTCTCTTAACTATAGCAGAAGGTGTTTGGGTAACAGGTAATAGCATTCCCTTGGCATATTCCCTGAGGAAAGAATGTACTCCAATTCACAACTAGAAAACCATCTCAGAAAATACTTGCTACAATTTGCAACTTCATAGCAAAACCTGATGGTCTGGTATTATGTACTTCGGCCAATTTTTCAGTATGCTTATATAAATCACCTGTTTTTAATACAAATGTCACTAAAGTTTTGGAAAATGCCCATCTAGATAAAATTCAGATGCAACACAATCGATTTGTTCAATTCTATGTAGTAAAAATATCCATGTATGGACTGATGTTAAAAATGTCTTTATAAGTAGTATCAGAGCTGTGACAAAACCTCTCTCAACATGCTTTCTGGATTACTGAAATACTACAGTGATGGTTTTTGTTTTGGTTTCTAAAACTTCAAAAAAAGAACAGCAGAAGAATCGTCCTCACTTTACAGGAGAGACAGAATTTACAGGTCACTTTTAGAAAACCTGATATTTTTATGGTTTTTTTGGTTGTTGTTTGTTAGGTTTTTTCTGCATAGTTAGCTCAACTATGTAATCATGACTCCTTTTCAAAAGGAGATCAATGTTTCATTAAATTATGCAAGTTACTATTTCAGTTAACTAAAAAACAAGTCTACAATTAAGAACAGATATGAAGCATTAAGGATGTCAGAACAAATGTGATTAAAATCAGTGGAGACTACAGCATTTTATTCCTGGATTAAGAACACTGGTCAGTACTTATGCTTAGACACTAGCAGAGAAAAATACTAAAATGCTACTGCACAGAAATTATACTCATCGTTTAATAATAAATAAGTCTCCAGACACAGTTCATCATGCCAAAATATCGCAATTGCTGGACTGAGCAGGAAACATATACTACACTTGACCAAAACCACCAAAAAAAACCCCAATACAAAGCAAAAAGTAGGTGGCTTCTTGTTTTCGCAGTGTCACTACAAAAAGGTCTAATGCCTCCCGACATGAAATGCGTCTCATGCTCCGACTCACTCCATTTACCTTCAAAAACACAAAACCAACCACATAGCTGGAACTCAGAATCAACAAAAATGCACTGAGCAGAATATAAGGATAATCTGAAAGGCAAACACGTGCTTGGGTTTTCCCCTGTGAAACTTTACAGGGTCTTTTATCAGTACATCTTTACCACTAGATTCTATATGAGAAAGATGGCTGGATTTTAAATCTACTCTGCCAAAGTGGCATGCATTAAAAAAGACCCAATTTTTCTTGCAACATTTAAAAGGAATAATGTTTTTGCAGCAAAATATTGCTAGCAGACTGCTGCTGTTTTGCTGCTGCAAGTATGCATGCATGCAACTGACAAATGCTTATGCCCACAAAACCAGTTAACTAACAGGGACACGCACAGTTTTCTGCCATGTTGACACAATATGTTTTCCAGATGGAAATTTCAAAATTGGTTGGGAAATTAGTTCTTTTCAAGCTTTCAGAAAATAGCATAGCAAAAAGCAGTTATAACTAGAAACTCCAATAGAGGGTTAGAAAGAGAGGTTTATCTAAAACACATCATTTACACACCATGCCACCTGTGTGCAAATAAACAGCCTATTAAACCTGTATTTTTGAACTGAAAATTTGAAACGTGTAATGCAAGTATACTCAACTAGAAGACAGCCAATTTTGACAATATGGGCAGGCAACTAATAAAACCCATCCAGGAACTGACCCAAGCAGGAGAGGGGCAAGAAAAGTTACCTTGTCTGCCCTTTGGCTTTCATTATGTTCTTGAGCACTTTGAAAGCCTCACCCTTCCCCCTTAAGCAGGATTCAAGTCTGGAAAAACTGCACGAACATTTATTCAACAAGTAGTGCTGCATCAAGCCTTGAAATAATGCAAGTTAGTAATTTTTTGTCTTCTGTATACCATAACAACTACATAGCTTTCATCATCCAATAAAATTTCATAGTGTCATAATTATTCTGTAGAAAACTATTAGCTTCCGCAGAGAAACATCATTAGCAATGGCTGGGAATTTTCTTTAATAGAGTAATTAGCACTTTCAGATATACATTTAATACCAAGTTCTCCAAACAGCAAAATCCTGAAAAAAAAATCAACACAGTTATAAAGATAGTGAATAATACAAATACAGTTTTGGTTAGCCAAAATGCAACAAGAATTCTCCCGTCACAAGACCAGGAAAGGACAGAACCAACACCATATGATCCGCAGGAGAGGGGAACGGATTTAAATTCTTATGCACTATTTATTTTTACTCCCTATAAACCACTTACTAATTAATTTTCTTGAAGTTCAAAAAATTTACAGCTTACATGAGCTATCCTTCCTCAAAACTCTGATTCTCAAGTTCTAGGTATCAGAATAGACCTTAAAAAAATTTCATACTGCTTCTCTGAATGCTTTGTCAGGAAGTACCATCCTGTATGTTTCATGAACAGTCTGTTGTAAGACCTTTTGAAATGATCAGAAACATCAGCTTTCTGGTTTGCTCTAACTAAAATCCTGATGGTTTTCTGCAATGAAAACCCACCAGGCTACCAGGTTGTGCACATTGCAGGGTACTGTACTCTGATTCCCCTAGCTGGATGCACCCAGACATGAGATGATTACCCACTACCCCTCTACTCATGTGAAAATGCTTGCCCTCAATACATTTAAAAAAAAGAAAAAAAAAAGAG
Organism: Gymnogyps californianus; assembly: GCF_018139145.2. Lineage (NCBI taxonomy): Eukaryota > Metazoa > Chordata > Aves > Accipitriformes > Cathartidae > Gymnogyps > Gymnogyps californianus. The sequence continues at coordinate 20,921,279 of NC_059482.1, forward strand.
AGAGAGAGAAGCATGCAAGCATTATAAATCCCCAAACGCTCTTGAGAAGCATGAGACAAATACACTACTACAGTTGTTTTACTTTGTCTAGATGCCTTCCTGCCTTAGTTTTCTTATTCTTAAGCGTTCTTTAGGCTTGTACTAATTTTCCAAAAAGAGAAAGAAAAATCCAATATTGCCTCTACTAAAGAATGTAAGCTTTTCCCTTTTTTTAATCTCTTATTTTTTTAAAGGAATACATTGGCTGAAAAGCAGCAAAAATTTCTTCTTGTCACCTCCAACCTGTTTTGTCAAACAATGCTGGCTACTCCCCAACTGCCGTCAAGAGATCTTTCATCAGGACATAAAAACCCCCATCAAGTGTTCCAGAGCTGCCTTCTTCCCTAGATTTCAGACCCAAAAGTATTTGAAATGTGTGACAGACAACACTTTGTCCTCAGTCACTGTATTTCAATAGAAAATTAAAAGTTTAATGACCCTTACTGTAAAAATTATGCCAGGTTTAAGAACTCCTTCTGTCACCTTCCATAGGTTTTATGTTCTATATTTATACTGAGAGGAACAGATAAAACAAGTTGCATACCCAGAAGTCCCACAACATAGAGCTGCTGCCTACAACTGTCTAAGCAAGTATCTCACATACAGAAAGAAGGCAGAAGTTCTCAAGTAGCTACAATTTGGATCTCATATACAAGTCTAGACATTACTGTAACAGAAAATATATAGACTTTCTGCTTAGACAAAACATCTGCAGCATCAGCTATTCCCCAAAAAATGATCCTTTCATTAACACTCATCTTCTTGGAATAGCAGTCTTGTGCAAGAGTCCTCATTTTTTTTTTCCATATTATTGTCACAGTATGTATTTCACCAGGCCAACTTGCTAAACATCAAATATGCAATTATGCAAGCTAATTAGCTCATTTTGTTACTTGTGCTTTGGACAATAAAGCTTGAAGAAACATTTCAGTAACTTTCAGAAAAATGACAGTTTCTTGTAGCAAATGTTTCAGCATCTTATTGAACTTTTCTTTTTTTAATATGAAGTATTAAGTGATTTTCATGGAGAAACAGACATCCTCAACAGTGATGCTCTTTTTTCATTCATTTATAAGAAGAGCAGAGAAGCATAATGTTAACAACTTTGCTTAGTAAGTGGAGACTGATATGCAAACAAGAGGATTCAACAATCCAAATGTCTGGATTTCTTCCAGTATCTATGCTGCAGAGACCTCAAGTACTGCTTTCATCCACACAGCACTCCTCTGTCCTTATATATAGCTGGTTCCCAAATGCAAAATATGGCTCACTAACTCTGGTTTTGTTCCCCTTCTGGGAAACTTTAGAATGACGGTATGAGTAAATTTGAAGTCTTGTCTATACAACTCTAATGGGTGCATTTAGACCACTGGAAAAAGTTCAAGGTAATATATAAAATATGACTGAATAACTGCTTCTACAACATGTAATAAAAGCTAATCAAAAGCAGGTTTACGGATCACAGATCTTAAGTACGTATGACGTACAGAAAGGGTTGATAGGTAGGCATCACAAACAGCACAGCCATGCTGTAAGTACTGTTCATAAGCATTGTTTCAAAATGGCATCGTCACTGCATGCACCGTAACGCATAAACAAGGCTGTGTGCAGCGACAGAAGTATTTGGAGGATGGGGGGAGTGAAAGGATTATGGGGAAAAGGCTGTGGATACTTGTCACATGAGAGATGCCTGGTGTGACTCATGCTCTAGTGGCAGAGGGCACCCTATGATAAATCACTCTTCAGGAACAACTGTCCGAATCTCAGCCAGTGGCTGCTTGCCAGCACAGGACAACATGTACCTAACAAGCTATGAGCTCTAAAGAGTTCTCTGCCCAAAATCCAAGTTCCTGTTAATAGTGTATAAACTGGATGCACGCAGAGGCATCTCCCAATTTTGAGGGAAAGTGAATAAGCAAAGATACACTATGACTACCCAGCTTCAAATGGACTTTCAATTAAACAGCTCTCCTCTATGCAATAGCAGGTCATAATGAGTAACACCTCAAAGTATCTAGACAAAACAAGAAAAAGTTTCACCCTCCTCTAAAGCAAAAATGGTATAGGAGCATAAACAAAGAAATGACATATCTGGGAAAAAAAAAAAAAGAGAAAAAAGAAACTGAGCAGTCTCTGCTAAATAAAAGACTCTTAAGCACAAACACAATAATAAAATCTAGAATCACAAGCACCTAAAGAAAACTAGTATTTTACCCAAACCATACAGATGATCCTGGATGAAAACTGATCAAGGGGACCACTCAGGAAAGTGGATTCTTCTCATTCACCAAGCCTTTGCAGGACTCCCACCACACAATTCCAAGAAAAAAATTAAGCTGTTTAGCCAGGCTGGGTACAAACTGGATACACCACCAAACCCATTGTTGTGGTTTAACCCCAGCCGGCAACTAAGCACCACACAGCCGCTCACTCACTCCCCTCACAGTGGGATGGGGGAGAGAACCAGAAGGGTAAAAGTGAGAAAACTCATGGGTTGAGATAAAGACAGTTTAATAGCTAAAGCAAAAGCCGTACACGCAAGCAAAGCAAACCAAGGAATTCATTCACTGCTTCCCATCGGCAGCCAGGTGTTCAGCCATCTCCAGGAAAGCAGGGCTCCATCATGCGTAACAGTTACTTGGGAAGACAAACGCCATCACTCTGAGCATCCCCCCCTTCCTTCTTCTTCCCCCAGCTTTATATGCTGAGCATGACGTCCTATGGTATGGAATATCCCTTGGGTCAGCTGGGGTCAGCTGTCCTGGCTGTGCCCCCTCCCAACTTCTTGTGCACCCCCAGCCTCCTCGCTGGTGGGGTGGGGTGAGAAGCAGAAAAGGCCTTGACTCTGTGTAAGCACTGCTCAGCAATAACAAAAAACATCCCTGTATTATCAACACTGTTTTCAGCATAAATCCAAAACACAGCTCCATACCAGCTACCGTGAAGAAAATTAACTCTATCCCAGCCAAAACCAGCACACCCAATTATCTGCTGTCAGAATAACTGCACACTGACTTTTCTTGTTTCAAGCTTACAGAAAAAGCCTGAGAAAGATAAAAAGGAATGACAGTGATGTGGGCTTCATCAGGACAACACCACTTCCCTGGGCTGAAGCAGGCAAAAGCACCTCGAAGGGCCCGAGCACACAGCCAGTTCAGCAGCTGATGTGCCTTCACTGACCACCAGCTGCTCTTCACAGAAGAATCTCTCCCAGTTATCACAATGTTTTGGGGTTGTGGGATCGTCAGGTAGACCCGAGTAGGAGTACAAACAGTTGTTTAAGGGTGCTCAGGAAAAGCACCAGCTCAGAGGATAGGCACCAGTCAGATCTCCCCTGCTCCACATTCCTGAAGTAAGCTGAAACTAAGCCAGAAGAGGAATTCTGCATCATTCTGCTAGCACAAAGGGAGAGAACAGCAGATGAACATGACAAAAATCTGACCCCAAAATATCGTTATCCTAACCCACCAGTGCATTAAGGGACCAGCTAAAAAATCAGTCAAGGACTGTACAGAGCCACGCAATAAACCTCAACTCGACTTCAGATCTGGAAGCAACAAGACTGTTCTGCAAGAGAAAGTGTTTATGAGCAGGACAGCTCCTGGGAAACAAAATGTCCTCACCAGATGCCTTCACATATTAAGAGGTGATCCACAAAGAATGCCAAGATACCCCTTAAAGGTTGACATTTGCTAGTTTTTTAACTAAGTTACATCTTACATGCCCATGTGCCTCCGCCACATATAAACAGCCCCGTGAACTTCTGTTAGGTGATGCCCAGCTCTTCAGGGTTGTAGCACTGTCTCCTGAAGTGCTTTAAACAGAGACCTTCACAATAATTTGAAGGAGCATTAAATTACTACAGACAAATAAAAGGATGAAGTCTTGGTAACTGTTAAGACCACATGCATCTCATGGCTGAGATAGTTTGCCCTAAGTGGTGGCACACCACAGTATGATCTTCCATTAATATTATGGCTCTAGCATACTTTTTTCCTAAATCCCTAACATCAAACATCCTTTCCCACTGATCCGGAAAAAAGTTAAACTCAAATTCTTTTTGTCCAGAGACTCAGTGGATTGCAGGGAACACATACAAGTAACTGCTAACTGTGAGAACATTTTAGATGGTGACAATGCAAAAACCCCAAATCCTGCTGAACTGAAAACACAGGAACTTAAGGAATATGGCTCTTTAGCACTACAGTGAGGGTAAAATGAGAGCTGAAATTGTAAATCAGTTTCCCAGACACCCTTACCGATTTTTTAAAAGTAAGCATACCTAAAGAAAGAAAAAAGAAAGCAGCTAGCCCAACTTTGTTTGAATGACTTAATGTTTCATCTAAATTCTTCAGAAAGTGGTGGGGACCAAAGAAAGTAAAGAAAGTAAAACTTCTGACTCAATACAGGTTAGCACTGATATTCAGATATTTCTCATAAATTAAGCCTTCACTTTTCAAGCAAATTCCACTGGGTACACTGTGATCCTATGTTTGACTGCAAAATGCATTTGCTCAGAGAATGGAGCAACCAATACACCGTCCCAATAATGTATGAAATTTTATTGCTAAAGTAAGAAAAGAAACAGTTGCTTTGGGGACAAGTCCTATCTATCAATCCTCTAGTGAGAAAAGGACACAAGTGGAAAACTGGTGCTGTTGGCTGCCATTTAAATATAGTTCTTATTCAAATACAGCGCCTTTCTTTCTCAACACATTTCTGTAACTGCTGTAATGTCTGCAGCACAACAGAGATTTTCAGTTTTTTAGATTCATCCAAGCACTTAACATCAACTTATAGCCAAATAAAATTTCCTAGTTACGACAAAAAACTGCACGAGTAGAAGCTCAGCATCTTCAGGAAGAAAGCTGAAGTCTGGTAATTTTTAGTTCGACCTAGAACAAAGTTAATGTTCTAATGAGTAGAAATCCTAGCTACATCACACATGTGGCATACCAGGCATTCTGAATCAATTTAAATCATGTCTGATGCGCTTTCCTCCAGAGTTGCGGCGTTCATAGCATATTATACTGAAATAAGCCTGTGTGGAAGACTCTGGTTTATGAGCAGCTGCCACCGAACAGCAGACAGGAAGTTACACTGCATTAGAAGCGAGATGGAGAATAGTATTATAAAGGGGAGGGGAAGTAAAACAACTTCACACACTTCATCAGTGTGGTGACTGGTATTTAAACAATAAAAAAGAATATCTGAGAACTAATGTTCTTTCAGGTAAGAAAGACCAGAGCTATATAAACATCTCGAATAACAAATGAAAACCGGGGACATTTTATCTTACTGTAAGAAGCATACAAAATGAATCATGCAAAGAAAGCTGGTCACACAGTTCTTAACAAAACAAGGGGACTCTCAATAAAATTAGATTTTAAAGAAGCACTGAAGTCCAGACGCACAGTTCAGCCTGAAGTTCATAGGGTATCGGTATAAAACTGAAGTAAAAATTAAAGAACTTCATTAAGCACAATAAAACTAGTCTAAGTAATTAATGATACTAGAGAACCAAGGTGAAAATAAAGCTCTCCATTTCATTCCAGGGTTCAATTATGTGAGATTTCAGGCAACACATTACACTACTACACTGTCTGCCCCTGAATTCCTTAACAATATCTATTCATTTGTTCTTAAAAAAAAAAAAAAAAAAAAAAACCTCGACATTAGCTGACAACACAAAAGATCAGGAAGCCTTGGTATGGTTCGGATATCCAGAAACAGGACATAGACCGAATTTGACACACCCCCCACACCCCCACAATCACAGTGAAATACAACGTTCTATCATTTTTACAATCTAGGGAGCTATTTTTAGTGCTACTTTTTCTTTTGCTGTGACAAACCTGAAAAATTGCTCAAATACACAACTAAATTTGCTACAGGTCAGACAGCACAGAATGTTAAAACTTTCTCAAAAAAAAAAGTAAGCTTGAGTTTAAAATGAGTAGAAACATTAAGTGAACACTTAACTATCCAATTCTTGAGTTAATGAAGACAAGGTATCCACTAGAGGCTTACCCACCCGTTGTGAACATCAGATGCATCAAATTAAAAGGCAAATTAAGCATACTAAAAACCCCTCAGTTAAGAAATACCAGAACGAAAAACCTCAAGCCTATGCAGTAGATATTCACAGAATCCCGACTTTCACATGGATTCACAAGGGTGTTGCTCTTTCTAAAATTCAATAATTTAAGAAGCAATTCTAGCAGATGCTGCATTGGTAGCTTTGTCAATCTGTGTACAAAACTGCTTAGGCATAATAGTGACATATTTCAACTCTGGATAAACTATTTTGGGCCATCATTTGCTTAGCCAAACACCGAAGCAGAATTCCAGAATAAAAATATTCTAGTGTTGGTAAGTTTATCTACATTCTAGATCTCAAACTAATGCCTAAAATAATAATTAACTGACAGCTCCCCCCATAGCCTTTTTTTATTCATATAATTAAAAACATGCCTTGCTGGCTTAAATCCAGTGATGAACAAACACACATTATGCACTGCCTCAAGAATCAAAGCTCATAAAACAATGTTGCACAGAGCTACAAAAATCACATGGTGTTAAGAGACTGCTGAAGCCTCTGAAAGAAATTCTTAATAAAACCAAACGACAAAATCTATAGAGGACAAAATCTCAGACAATTCATATGAAACACTTAACTGTTTCTGTTGATAACATAAGAAACATTCTCCCATTCTGCTTACTCCTCTTCTGAAGTTATGGGAGTCGCTTACTTTCAGCCAAGTCTAACACTGTGCAGAGCAAGCCTGCATTCACATGTGATTTAGACCAGTAAAGTTTGATTACAACGGTGAATTTGTGATTTGTTCATACTAGAGCATAACACTATTCCCATTTATTAGTTTGTCCACCTCTAGCCTCATTCAGAGGAATTCTTCTAAACATTTTAGTGAAGCACTCCAGAACTTACTGTAAACACACATAAAACAGGGAGTGGCATTCATTAATGAGGCTCATGTTCTATTTTAATACACAGCATATCTACCACGCTCTTACATGATTAAGACAACACAAGAAAATGGATGAAGTAGTTCAGTACTTCAAGAATTCATTCAGAGAAAACAAAGTTAAAAAAAATCACAGGAGTAAATAAAATTAGTTTTGAACTGGCAAGAAGAGAGACTTCAGTCTTCTTACACATTACAAGAAAAATTCCTCATTCAATTGTGAGCCAGAATCAATATTTTTCAATAAGAGCCAGATTCAATTCAGTTTCCTTAGCAAAGCAGTCAGGACCCCGCATAGCCAACTTTACTCCTTCTCCCCCAATTTGTCAAACTTCCGCAAGCCTCACAGGACTAAACGGAAAAAGAATTTTTTCCAAAAAACCTCATTAACTTGAATTCCAAATACCATATCTGCCCTCAGGAATTTTTTTTTCTTCCAATCAAGTTTTCCCACTATAGGAAATATTTATCTTCCACCTAGCAGCATTTAAAAGACCCAATATGCCATTAAACCTGAATATGCTTCAAATATTTCCTCCAGCCTGGTAGGTTTGGTAGCATTAGCTGTTACTTGTAACAAGAGTGGGTAAAAAATTTTAGGCAAAAGCAAGAATTCTGTAGTCTATTAAAAATCTTTAAGTCAAAACATTATACAGAAACTAGCCTGAAACAGAAAGGCTATGTGGGCTTAAGTGCTGGCCCAAACCTAGTGAGGTCTGCAGAAAGTCTCCTATTGAATTCAGTGATCTTTGGATCAGTCCCAAAGCATCTACAGTAGCATAAATAAGAGACAGCATCTGCATTTTAAAGGTATGTTTTTCCTGTAAAATAAAACCAGCTGTAAGTGATTTCAGTAACTTTCTTCTGATGAGACTAAGCAAGGTTTCTGACTTTAAATCTAATACAGCTTCACAGTAACCATCACTGTCACTAGGGAATTCTAGCTTTCCGTATCAGTCTATGGGACATCCACCTCAGAAAAAAAATATTCAGAAATCAATTATGAAAGTGATGCTTCTTCTGTATTATAGCTCATGGTAAAACTGAGGAAAAAAAAGCTTCATTCCACTAAGCAGCACACTGAATGCTTGCTGTATCAACCGGCAACCTAAGACCCAATGAAGTAACCTGTTCAAAGCGCAAATTTTCATTAGTCTACCACAATCCACTGGCCAAAGTCTAATTCCTGAACCATTTTAGAAGCACCTACTCAACACCAAATTTAAATTGTTCCCCAAAATTTTATCATAGAATGACAGTAGAAATAAAGTTCTGTTCTTCAAAATAATAAAAAGCCACCAGTACTGCCCACGTGTTTCCCTCCAGAAATATTAACATGCTTTAAAACAAAGCGATACCAGATTTTATCCTACCAGCTTTCAGTTGTACTCACGTGACTACCGACATGCACCAAGATGTGAAATTACTAATAATTTCACATCATACATGCAGTCTATACTAATAAGATCATAAGCACAACATAAAAATTTCTTTCAGTCACAACAATTTCCTTCTTACCTTGCCTCCTTCTCTTTCAAAGTCGACATATTCCCGGGTCGGTGTCTGTCGCTGCTCCCCCTGCCAGCTGGCCGGAAAAAACTGGAGAGACAGATTGGTTCCTGTGGCCACAAAAGCCTTTTAGAAAAATCAATACAAACAGGATCAGGGAGCAAGACATTACATAAATTATGCAGGCAGTCATTTATTTTTACATCAGTTTATGTCTTAAGCCAGGCAGCATAGAGAATACTTAAAGTCAAAAACATGCACTCATCATTTTTCTTAAGTATTAAGTTACAAACATCTGATTCCATTTTGACAACATTTGCCATTGGCTGGTTCGGATATAAAATACAACATGGAATCAATACTTCTTTCAAATCAGTTTTGCTGACATTAGAATCTGTCCTTTCAGTTCTGTCTGGATACCCTGCACCAAATTAGTACCTGCAACATTAAAAATTGCCCATGCTTTTTAAAGAGCTTGCGTATCTCTAAAAGAAGTACTGCTGAAGGAAAATGAACTCCTGAGATCTGTTACTAGGGACAACTTTTTTTGAAAGAAAAGGACTTGTTTTCTTTCACAATCTACTTGTGCCTAGATAAACACTTATCTGAACTGAAATGTAAATATTCCTATTCTATCATCTACAGGCAAGCAGCATCAATATACAGCTCAACTAAACTTCACATGACAAAGTCCTCTTGCCACATTAAGGCACCAGTGAAATCCAAATCAGCAGATGCTGTGTCAGTGAGAACAGGCAACCATAGGAATTCTTCTCAGCTGCAGCCCTTTGTAAAATCATTAAAGGGACTGACTTAACCATATTAAAAAAAGCATACATTGCTTTCAAGTAAATGATTTCCTATGGTTTCACATGAAAATAAGATTCAGTTTTCTTTATAAACTCTCTGTGTTTATTTGTTATCTTATCAACTCCAAGCCATGAGGAGTACATCAATTTCTAGACATGAAATAAAAAATGATTTTTGCAAGTAGAAGATTCACAGTATTTATACCCTTCTCTGGTACACGTGAGTACGTCCCGTAAGCATGCAAATACTCAAACAAGCTCCCAGAATATAACTCTACTCAAAATCCCAGGGTTAAACGTAATTTGTTGCAATCAAATAACTGTATTGATTACCATGATCACTTAGATTTAAACGGTCATTAATCCAGAATACAGTTTTTCTTAAAAGCTATACAAATACTACTCTAATAGTCGGAATTTCCTGACAAGCAGATTCCTTTCAAGCAACCCAGATTTCAGCAACTCTATGGTATAACCATACTGCTACCTATGACACAATAGCTCTACATGTTATTTAAGATAGTTCCGGTCATGTACTGCAACGCTGTCTGTGACACGATTAATACCTCCCATTTTGAAAGTAGAAGTGCTTTGTCTTGACTTCTTCCCCTCCACCAGGGGAGACTAACACTCTGCAATCAGGTTCCATTCCAGACTATCCTTAAAAGCAGATTTTTTTTTTTTAAAATCTCCTGTTAAGCACATTCTCAATGTCATTAAAATTGATAAATCGGTCCTACTACTATCGGGGGGGATATTGCATTGGTATATTAATATTTGTTTGCCCTACGATACGCAAAGACAAACATTTCAATCAATGTAATAGAAGCTTCACTGAGGATACACTTGCACAAATAGGAAACATCAAAACTGCGAGGGCTGCAGACCATCAGTATCAGGCTGACTAGCTTGTATTATCCCTTTGCTTTTCTAAGTGGTTCTATTTACATATCAACAAAAAAATTATACCTATCACCAAATATTTTTGACTCATAAGCCATCACCACTTAAGTCTGTTCAAGAACTACCTTCCCACCTCCGAGCATCTTTAGCAAATACGTGTTTTATACTCCTTAATTTATACACTTAAAACCAAATGCCAAGGAGTGAGATCTTTGAGTGTAAACCAGCTGACTACTGCAGCCCTCCAGACCACTCCAGTTTCTGCAGGCCCCAAGGATACTAGGTCAGAAGTACTATACTTGTTTTCTGGGAAACCGAGCGAGACAGTGAAATGCCCATGCCTCCCTGCTTCCACCCCCCAACTTGTGCTAGAGGGCCATGAAAAACCATGGGAAAAATACCAGAGAAAAGAAGAAAATGAAAGTACACAAATTCCCATCATCCTCATGGAGTCATGCAGGCAACATTTAAACTGTAGGCTATTTAAAAAGCTACACAGATATTTATTCTCTGGGTTTTTGAAGCTTGTTCCCTCCCTTTGAACAGATAAAACCATCCAATTAAAATACCCACGTGCTTCTCGAATCAAAATCATAGGCCTACACTGAAAAACTCGAGAACAGTCTCACTAGTAACCACACAGGACTACACCAAACCCAACAATTTTCTTCTAGTAACAAGCAAATTTTAAAAAATTGAAAAAAAAAAAAAAAAAATCACACTCACTTGGTCTTAGACTCGAAAGTAAGAAAATTATAATTTTCTATACAGAACCTTTTAAAGCTCAGTCTGAAATGCTATCATACACATATGCCTCAAATTTTGCAAAAAGCTTATCAGGTAGTACAAGGGTGATCTGACCCACATGTAGACAGAGTAAATACAAGCACCTTCCAAACAAATAGATAGTTAGGAAGTCTCCCAAAACAAACTGAACATGTAAAGCTATTTTCAAGTTATCAAAGCAACAGCAGTAAACCCAAAATCTTATTTAATGTGTCACAGTTACTTTTTCAGTAATACTGGTAACTATTTTCTTTATTCAAGAGTTATTTGACAGAAGTAACCAACAACCTACTGCCGGTTCCACATTAAATCCCTAAGCTGTTCTCTGGGTTTTTTTGCCTGCTTAAAAATATGTAAGGTCATTTGCAAAGGCTCCCTTTGGAGATAAAAGGGTAAATCCTTGATGTCTGGAAAAACATTCAAGACTGAAAAAAAAGTAAAATGGCTAGCTCTTTTTAACATCACTCATTACACACACTACATTTCTAAATAAACCTGACTACTTGTGCCCTGTTCACAAAACAAAACCAGATGTTTCAGATCAAGAAATTTAGAAGCTGTTTTATAATTAAGTAGAAGTAAAAATGCATAGAACAGGCATCACTGGTTGCTTCCAAGGGACAGAGTTCTAGCAGAGAAAGGCAGCAGCAGGCTTCGAAGCACAAAGGTGAAACTACAGTGATTTCCCACTTATATAAATAACTGCATAGGCTGCATTAGAAAGCAAGTTTATAAGCTACATGTCCCTTTTTTTTTTTTAGGGAAGGGCTCAGGTATACTATGCACTTTCACCTGTTCAGGAACTTCAAATGCTAGCACACTACATTTTCCCTACCTACCCATTGTTTCCCTGGTGACTTTTTAAAGGAAGCAAACATGCGCAATGAAAAATGAATGTAAAAAAAAAACCAGGTAAAATTAAGAGACAGACTACAGGGGGCCTCTCACAAAATAATATTACAGGTTCTAAGACCACAGACAGCAAGCAGGGATAAGATTCAGCTAAAATAAAGTGACCCAGTAAAAGACAACCGTGTACTTGAGTGTATATCCTTTTACTCACAAATGCAAATGAAAAAGATCAGTTGCAATAACTGGTATTCAATCATATTTGTTTGGATGTGCATAAGAATAATTTCATTGTGCACTGACCAGCAATATCTATACCACGTGAAATTAAAGAATCATCATAAACCAAGCTTGGCGAAAGTCACAGTTATTTTCTATGGGAAGGGAATTTTTACCTTGTCTTTCATTATATACTGTAAATGAAAAAGAGGTTACTTCTGCATTTTAAGAACCGCCAAGAGTTAAGAACTTAACAACAATGCTATGAGATACTGATCCTACAGAAGTAACATATAGCAGAAATCAAACCAGGAAATAACTAGTCAGTTCTTGACTACTCCGAGCCATACTTCATCTCACTTCTTAATTCAGAAGATAGTCTGTAACTAGCCTTAATGAATGAGAAAAACGGGGCTGAAGTTACGAGTTTCAAAGCCTAATTTTAAAAGCATTTGATTTAGTTCACAAATACATCAAACAGCTCATTCGAGACTTTTAGCTAGCGTCTTGTGAACAATTTTACTCATTTCTGAAACTTAACTGTTTCCGAAAAAAAAAAAGAAAAGAAAAGAAAAAAAGCTGAATATTGAAATAAGCAGTTTATAATTGTAACACGTGCCCAGGGAAGGAAGTACAGCCAATTCGCACTCGCGGGTGGCTCTGAAGGCTCCGAGAGACTTTCCTCACCCACCTATCACCTCCCTTTAACCCTAGCGCTCAACTCAACTACATTTTTACTGCTCCAGCGAAGGCAGAGCGAGTTGACGCATTTTAGCGAAAAAGCACTATTCTTAAAGGGAAAGAAACGCCGCCTTTTAACGACAGCCCCCCTTTCCCTCGGCGGCTGGAAGGCGGCAGATGTAATTTCTTTCCTTAAGGAAAACTTTTCAGCACGGCGCGGCCACCCAGACCCGACCGGCACCACGCACCGTCCGAGCACCGTCCCGCTCCCGCCACACCCAGCGCGAAGCCTTTTAGCTCAGTTACTTGCAAGCGTTGTTCCTCCTCCTCAAAGGCTCCCCGAAACTTTTTATTTAAAAAAAAAAAATAATAAAAATTAAAAATAAAATAAAGGGGCGAAGCGGCGGAGGGGCCCGGGAGCGGCTGCCCGGCCCCGGGGCCGGCCGCTTTACCCCCGCCCGCGGCTGACAGGCGCCGGCGGCCGCCCCGGCCCGGTCCCGGCGGGCCCCGAGGGGAGCGCGGCGCCACTTACGATCTCGGAGCGGCCGTCGCGGCAGGCGTTCTGGAAGCGGGCCTGCCTCTCCTCGTGGGGCCGGTCCCTGAAGCCGGTGTATTTAATCTGCGGGGAACAGGGCGCGCAATCAGGAGGGGCCAATCCCGGCGATAAGGGGGCAGCGGAGTGCACAGACTGCGCCGCCTTCCCGCGCCGCCGGGCTCGGCTCCCTCCGCCGCGGCTGAGGCGAGGCGCGGGGCTCCCCCCGGCCTCTCCGCGGCCCGCGGAAACTTTCCCCGCGGCGGGCGGAGGGAAGCGGGGGGGGGGGGCCTCGCCGCCGCCGCCTCACCTCGCACTCTCGGCTCAGCTTCCTGAAGAACTCCTCGTTCTCGAACTTGCTCCGCTGGTCGGGGACAACCCGCGGCATGGTGGTGGGGCCGCCGCCGCCGGCTGCCCTCCCGCCCTCCCTCCCGCCCCGCGCTGTCCCAGCCCCAGCGCTCGCCTCGCCCTTTGTTAGCCCCCGCCGGCGGCGCCCCCCTCCCTCCCTCCCTCCCTCCCTCCTTCCCTCCTCCGCCTCCTCCCTCCCTCCTCCGCCTCCTCCCTCTCCCTCCTCCCCCCGCCGCGCGCGCAGAGGAGCCGCAGCCGCAGCCGCCGCCGCCGGAGCTCGCGCTGCCGCTGCCGCGCGCCGCCCGCTCCCGCCCCCCCCCCCCCCCCCGACTTCCTCCCCGGCTCGTAAACTCCGGCCGAACAGCCGCACCATTCACAACTCCGCCGCCGCCGCCGCCGCGCATGCGCCGCAGGGGCTCGCGCGCCTCCCTCCGAGGCGGGAAGCGGGGCGATGGGGGGGGGGGGGAGGTGTGAGTCAGTGCCCCCCCCCCCTTCCCCGAGGCGGGCGGTGACTCACCCCGCAGGGCTGAGGGGAGCGGGGTCGCTCCCCCTCGGTAACGCGGCTCGTCTCGATGGTTTCCGGCTTCCTGCTTCGAGGGGAGCAGCCTCAGCCCTGCCGGCGGCGGGCAGCGGCCGCCCCGGTTGGCGATGGGGCGCTATCCCCTCACGGCGGGGACTCGGCCGTCCCTCCCGGGCCGCCCCCTGCACCTGCTCCGGCAGTCCCGCTTGGGCTGGGAGAAAGGAGAGGTGGCCGCGTCGTGGCCCCGCCGCCCCAGCCGCGGGTGGTGGTGGTGGTGGTGAGGAGGGGGCAGGTAGGGAGGGACCGTGCTGGCGTCGCACCGGCCTCCTCGGGCTCCCCTCACGGTCAGCGAGGGCCGGCCGCGGCCCAGGGGTCAGTGTGAAGGCCTGGCTTAGCCCAAAGCAGGGTCCCAGGACCGTACCCCACCGCTGCCAAAGGACCCCCACACACACACACACCCCGCTGTCCGGCCGCCGTCCAAACCGGGGCTACGCCGGGGCCGCCTCAGCCTGTTCGGTCCGAGAGCCGCGGGGAGCCGGCGCTCCCGGCAGCAGCTGCCGAGCCGCGCACAGAGCGCAGGCGAGGGGCCTGTGCCCGAGGAGAGCAGAAGCACCCGCCACTTCAAAATGCGCAGCAGGGCTGCTCGGTGTCTTTGAAATCTTGGTGTCAGCCTAGAGCAAAAAACCCAGCGCTTGGGTTCCCCAGCACGTAAAAAAGTTCGCTTACTCGCATGCTAAACACACAGCACCAAAGCTGCAGCCTGAACTCTTCATCTTCACGAACAGGCATTTTACAGGAGCTAATTCAATCAAGGACCACAGCAGGACATACATCACCTGCCCCTAAGTCCATTTCTTCATACATACCTTGATTATTTTTTTCCTACAACCACTCCCCCAGCTTTTTAGCAGCTCTGGAGCGTCGTAAGGATAGCTGCACATGCCAAAAAACAGTTGGGTATTACGATACCTATTGCCAACATAAAAATATTAGAGCTTATTAGATCTTTTGATAAAGAAATGAGGTTTTCTAATCTCTCAGTATTACAATCTTAACTTCACACGTACTCATGCAAATTGGAAGAGGGCAATGCTAAGGTTAGCCAGGAGGCATGATTTGAATCAAGTACGAGCAAATTAATAAAAAATGAGGGAAGTGTCTGTATCCCTTAACTAATTGTATACAGGCTTCATTAAAAAAACTGTACAAGTTTCTTTCTAAATGTAGAAAATAATCTTGGAGAAGTTTAATACATTTGTGAACTGCAGATTTAGGCAGTAACTCCATATGTGTTTAAGCTGTATCTTCCCATTTTTAGTACGTTACCGTAATGCAGAAACGTGTAAATTTAGAAGTTAAAAGCACTAAAAGAACTGTTTTAAAACCTTTCTTCAATAATAACCAAATCTGAAAAGACGCTGAGATTGAAAACATAAAAATGTTACGTATTATCTCGATTAATTTAGATTAATATGAACCCTTAAGCAAAATTCTCGTGAATGTCAGGCACATTTAAAGGTCCCAAAATAAGACATTTTTTAAAAAAAATCCATATCACTATTCATCTTACAGCAAGATCAATACCAAGAGCGTAGACCTGCAGGAGAACTGCCAAGTTCATAAGGTAGAAATCTGCTCTCTTAACCCCCAATAATCTTTCACTACTTACTAGTACGTTGCCCAGTTCCCACCTCCTCACGCCCCAAACTGACTGTGCCTCCTTCCAAACAACAATTTGCAAAAAAATTTACCAAGGTCAAAAGCAAGATGAGTGGTTATGAAGCCCTAAAATAAGAAACGGGAGACATAATCACCTAGCAAGTTTGGGTTTTTGACCTTGGCATACGTTTTTCAAGACTTTGGAAACAACATCAAATTTCACCGCTTTCCTCCACACGGGTCTTTGTTTAACAACTGTCATCCTGGAGTTATCATCTCTCCGCTGCAAAGTTTTTGTTTTAAATAAAGAGAGTCAATATTATCGGAAAGTCTGTGACAGATCAGACACTGCCTGTGTTTGTTGCCTCAGTCGGTCTGATGCAGAAGGGGCGAGATGGAAAACAGTGGCACAGTATCATATTATTTTTCTGAATTTATCCAGTTTCTCTACACTAAGCTGACACAAAAAAGTTAACTTCCTCTCTGAAGAACACCTCCTGAGGGAAGGGAACCGATTCCTTTATATTGTAACAGATACAACTGGGAGAAAACAATTATTTTAGGCCTGTTTTCTCATCAAGGAAAGCTTATAAAACTGGACCAGCTCTTCCTCTCTCTACCCCGTGCAGCCCTCAACATTTAACAAGGCAATTCAGGTCTTAAAGACAGCGAAGTTCCTACTTTTTTCGTTCCAAGCTGGACAGAGGAGAGGCACGCAAATTCGTCTCTTTGCTGCAAGAAAGGCTAGAGCATAATTTCCACAGTTCTTTACCCTGTTTGGCCAGAGTCGCTGGCCGCCGGCCAGACAGTCAACATAGATCAGAAGCAGCTTCGCAGGTGGTACCTGGGGGACACGAGAGGGAAAGCTGAGGTTATCGTGTTGGAGATGGGATACAAACTCATGGGAATTCTGCGGCTCACCAAACTTTTTTTTTTTTTTTTTGCTTTTAGTGCTATATCAGCAACACACCGAAACGAGCTAGAATCTTTTTCCTTGTGCGTAACCAAACGCGACTGCTTCCTAAAGGTGTCTCAGCGATCTCTCTGCAAAGCCTTTCAGCGTGGTTCAGGCTGCTCAAATGTTAGTAGGCTTACTTTGGTCTGCAAATCCTTGGTCTGTTGATTCACAAGAACTTAGGCTGTTCATCGGGCCTCCGGGTGAGTCACTTTCAGAAAATAGAAATGGTCAAGCTTGTAGGCATGCTGCTTTCAGAGCGATTTCTCACAACAGCCCCCTTTCCAAAATAAGATCTAACGTGTTTACCGTGCACAGATAATTGAGACAAAATACCACTGAAAGATTTACAGATGGGATGTTTTTGAGAAAGGGAGCTTTCTTCAGGTCACGAGTCCTGTATATACTGTTCTTTCTATAACCCTTCTCTGCCATGTCTTCAAAACCTCTGGTTTCCCCTAGGTAGCAGTATTTGATGAACAACTGCGTGGCACTGATGTTATATTGTTCTCCAGACTTCACGCATGTGAGACGCTAATAAGCAAGGCTCCTGTGTATCCATTGATCTACAGCAGCTGCAGCATAATCAAACACCAGTGTTATGTATATACAAGCTACTCTATGATTATAGATCCATTAATAAACTGCAAGATATAATTATGCACATTAGGTGTGAAATGCAATCCACTTACGCAAGGTCTATGCTTATGGGTTCTACAAAATTCGGGGAGAGGGGGCAAAATTGAGCAGATGAATTGACTTCTTTCCCCCAGACTAATTTTTATTTCCCTACTACTACAACCGATGCTCCCAGCCAGAATATCCTCGCTGAAGTGACGCTACCAGTGACGTGGGGTGTTGCTGATCCGTTCGTGGACCCACAGTCACATGCAGAAACCATCCTGAAATGCTCTAACTCACCTCCAGAGCAGCCTTTCGTGTCTAGCCTGCATACATCAGCATAACGATCTATCTTATCTCAGGACTCCCAAAACAACCCTAATGAGGGATATGGGCAATGCAGAGGGCCGTGAGCTATCGGAGTCAATTCACGTCTGTGGAAGCACTTTATGCAGAGATGGATGTAGGGACTCCAAATGTGACAACACACGGCTTTCAGGACTTGGCCAAGTCCAAAGTTGATAACTAAATATCTTACATGGCACACAGAGAGATGAGAGCCATACCACAACAGTTAAACAAAATGATCTAATTTTGCATTGAGTGGGAAGCTGCCTACCAGGTAAAAAATGCTAAGCACGGCAGGTATGAGGGAGGAAGCAGCACCTGATGTCTCTTTTCTCTAAACCAGGCTACAAGACAGACCCATCTGTTCACTCCAGATACCAAAGCTGGAACCTTTTTCCTAAAAGAAGATGCCTGCAGGTGCTGCTTGAAATAACTGAGTGGGACTCTCCTTTATCAGAACATGACTCCTGCCTGCCTTTGTTGTTCCCAAGCATTTGGAGTACTCAGCCAGGACATAGGAGACCCTTCCCACGCTGAAGCTGCTGAAGCCCAAATTCCCAGCCTCCCCACCGAGCACCCTAGTCACAAGGACTCTCACGCTGGAGTAGCTGCGTTCACACCTCTGCTTCGACCTGGGTTACTACCACAGTGCAACAAAAGACCTAAGTCTTCATGGGCAGGCCTAAGCGAAAAGCCAGTAAAAACAACCATCCTTTCCCAGCTGGGTGCTTTGGGCACCCTGGGCTATTTCTGGTTTTGAGCACTGGCAGTTTAACAGCGTGCTTCACAAAGAAATAGCCTTTGTTTCAATAACATACCTGTGCGGCATCTCCCACAGAAGCATGGCCTGTACAGCCTGGGACATCCACCTGAATACACTCTTCTGACACTTGCGTGCCAGCAGTTAATCATAAAAAGATCAGGGACGTGCAACTATGGAAGTACAGTGTGATACCAGGTACAGGAATCTGATGTAGTGAAGGCGGCCTCTGATTATTGAGCTTGGCACTGTCTTAGGAAAACACAACATCATAATGAATTGAAAATCTGTTTAAATTCTTTCAATTAACCAGGGGAATACAGATGTTTTTCTAGAAACCAACACGAAATGAAACTCGAGAACATCAAAACCAATTATTCCTCCAATGATGCAACGGAGGCTGAACTACACAATTAGTTAGAGAACTAAAACAGATTATCCCAGAAGGCTACTTGACTTTCATACTGGTTATTGGGAACAGTGATGATGAGTGAAGCAGGTATACATTTCTATGATTCTGTGGTATCTATACATGTTTTGGCAATGGAACTATGCAGCTTTTATATTAAACCCCTTTTTTTCATTTTACCAATCGCAGCACAATCTGTGCAAAGAAATATTGTCTGAACTCAGAGTCTCCATTGTCTGGCGAGCAGAGGGCAGGACTGGGTGCCTCTTCCAGCCTTGCCTGTGGCCTGCTAAGTGACTTTGGGCATATCGCTTCACCTCTTATGCCTCAATTCCCCCACCTATCAAATGAGTCAAGATCTCCAGATGAAGCTCTCGAGATCTCTATGTAAAAAGCCAGGCACTGTCATTATCCCTGATGTTGAGCAATGAGGAGAAAGTTTAACTGAGCGCAAGGCATGACTCACCCAAGCCTACATACATAAAAGGAAGTGTTTAAAAACTGCCTTTGTGAAATTAGTTCTGAAGATGCTGTTATCGGCATACGGACAATGCTAATGGCACTCAGCTGTATGTTGTTCAGGCATAGCTTTTTCTGCGTATTATCTACTGTGCTGCTATCAGCCACGCTGTCTCATTACATTGCATTTCTCAATCCATTAAAAACTTCTTCAAAAGTATGTGCACGGTTTTGGGGGGTGGCATGCTATGGTAGAGAGCCTTTTACACGTTTTTTTAAAACATTAAGCACAGCGAGACATAAAAGGGACGGACAAGATCTGTAATCTTGTAGCTGTTCTAGAAGTCCCCGCAGATTTTCAGATCTCAAGGGCTTCCAGGAAGCGACATGAGAATGGACGATGCAGACAGTTTCAGTTCCTCAGGCCCAGCACAAGCCAGCTGTAGTACTCTGGCAGCTCAGAGTGGACACGAAGTTGCCCACCCAGGATATCTGAGGTTTTCTTCCACATGAGGGAATCAGGGTGACACTAAGCGGTCACAAGCAGAGAGCCTGTCTAAGAAACAACCAAAACATGCACATGCTCTAGTAGCCTCCACCAGCCAAATCTCTATCTGATAAGCTAAATGCAACATCATCTCTCTGGATTAATTATATTTGCTCCTCTTCTGTTTCCAGTCTTCAGGGGGTTTTGGTGGGGTTTTTTTCCCTTCCTGTTAGCATATACAGCACTGTAAGAAATTGGTTGACACGAACTGGTGAGTTGGTGGCTGATGTGAGAGAGGAGCTCATGTGCAGGGCAGCCTGCGCAGCACAGGGCATGTTCGTATTCAAAGCATGGAAACCAAACACTTGCAGGGATAGCTGTTCATGGGTTGAATTTGAGATGATGGGGGAGAAAACTAAACAGAGGGTGACTCAAAGCCCTGTTCTTGTTTCACATGTGAATGTTTATCGCTGAGCAAGCTGTGTTATAGTCTGTTATACTTTTGATTATACTCAGTACAACTGTTAGAGGTGATTCAGTCTTGGTACAGATAATGTCCAAGTGACTCTTCAGATTCAGAAGAGATTATTCTTGTAAGCTTTGAGCTGTAATTCTTTCCTCTCATAGATCCAGTGGTGGAAGGCAATTGCATTTATGAAGCTTTTTTACCTTCTCTATGGTCAAAGCAGAAATGAACTCCCAACTGTAATCAAGGATTTTAAGACTTTGCCCAACTGAAATAAAAATATCAATAAACTTCACAGGAGGGGAGATTTGCCACAGGCACATCTTAGCTGAAAGTGTTCTGCTGGTGAGAAACAAAGAAGTTTATGCACAAAAAGATCTCTCCTTCCAAAATTCTGTATTTGTTTAGAAGAGTCAGACAACTCCAGAGGATTTATCAGCACAACTTGCATTAATCTTAATGAGAATTTTGTTAAAATCCCCTGTTCTGTTTCTAGGAAGTTTTCCTGAAGATAGTGTAATTTTTTTCTACTGCCATTCAATCCTCTTGGTCACTCACACTTCATCCACGTTTACGACACATGCCCAGCTTTAAATTTGCCTCATAAAAGGCAGCAAAGTGTTGACTTTGAAACCATCAGATTATTCTAAAAATCTTGTTCTCACTTAAAGAATTAATTTCATTTTCAAGGTGAAAGTTGCATTTCAGAACTGAGCAGAGTTCTGCTGTCTTGTTACACACTAAACACATCAAAACCTTCTATTTCCATACACCTAACACACCAGGCTGCCACGTCGTATCATAACAAATGGATTGTCGGCTGTTTTATTGTGCTTTCAGAGAAATCAGTGCTCCACTTAGGTGAACGCAGAGGCTGGGAGAGAAATTCATGAAGTGTGTTGTCTAATTAGCCATTCAAGGCTAGGAAGAGCTGCCACCATTTACAGATGGATCACTGAGAGGTGAAGTCTCTTGCTGAGGCCGATACTGGAAATTAGCAATATTTAAATTTGTGTCTCAAACCAAGTCCGCAAGGAAATATTCCTCTTTATCAGCACATTCCATCGCGGGCAGGTTTGGAGCGCTCTGGCACGGGGGGTGCCGACCGCTGCTTTCATTATGGAGCTCGCAAAGTTAAAAAAAAAAAAAATACCTGGCTGCTGCTTTGGGGCTCTACCGAACTCTGCCTGCCTCCTGTCAGCTCCAAGAACGCAAAGAAAAGCCCATTTCTTGGGTGTGTGCTGCTGAGGGAGCTGCCTTTTCACCTTCTTTTAATACAGTGCTGTTATTGTTTTTGTTCGCATTGATCTTATCCTTTGAGAATTTGGAAGGGATTTCAAAGAGGCAGGTTGTTGATGGTAACTTTGTTTTCGTGCTTCTCCTCTGTTGCTAGAGCTATTTGTTTTTACTGACTAGGAATTAGGATGGCCCCAGTCCTCCACCTTGATCCAAACGGGCATGCCCTGTGTCAGAACGAAGTCTCATAGACTTTCCCTTGACTTCGTAAGAGCACAAGAATTTCCCCGTGCCGATTTGATTGCACGTTTGAGGTTGGAGAGTATATTTACAGCTGCCCCTTTGCCTTCTTTACGTCCCAAGACAGATTCCTCAGCACACTCTACCACAGGATTTTCCTATTAGATGTGAATTTTCCCTCCTTAAGTCTTTGGCGTTGTAATTTGCTGTATTTTTGTGCTTTGCTCCCCCTGCCCAGGCCTGTGCTTACCAACAGGAAGGAGACCAGCAAGATGCCTACGAGCCAACGCTACAGCAGCAGCGAAAGAAACAAGGCACAAGAGCAGCAGAGGTTGCTTTTCACCTCTCGGTCACCTTTGTGGTCTCTGTTAGCAGCTGCAGTGTTTGTAGATGTCCAGTTAAGCTCAAGACTGACCCACAGAACAAGGAGAAACAAAGGTCACTTCCAGTTTCACCAGAAAGAAATTCCAGTGGCTACTCCAACCCCATAATCCAGCCATGATTAATGCGTATCGAAGGCAGATCTGGTTTCATTAGAGATCCTAGATTTTGAACCGTCTTAACTGGGGGGGGGAAAAAACCCCACCCTTGAAAGCTGAAGGAGGAAAAATATGGCTCAAATACAAAGTTGGATCCTGTTGCAGGGGAGTTAACAAATGACAATGTTCTACACAAACACGGGCTGCTCTGGGGAGCATTAAAACAAAGGTAGGCTGGTTCCCTCAGGATTTGCACCTCCATCTTCCCCTTTCACCTATACCACCTAATTTAAAAGCCGTCGAAAGAATTTCTGAAACCCACTTTCCCTCCCACTCTCAAATTTGCTTGAATTTGACCTGCGGACTCAACAATTTGTTGTGTAGGAGAACAGAAAAGAGGAAAAAAGGCACACAGGTGTAGTGATCTCCCACACCTTGCTTTACTATGAGTCCAGTGTCAAACTGAGTTTGTGCAGGGTGAGACTTTTTTTGGACAGAAAGTCCTTTCAGGACAAGGAGAGTGACTGCTGAACCTCTCACAAGAAACATCTCGGTATCAACTGAGATTCCCAGGCTGGAGCCAGACCAACCGACCTGTGTCCGCCACGGAGAGCTGTCATTTTGGGGGGGTTAGCACCTGGCTGGCTGATCTTCAAGTCACAGCCCCGCTCCCAGATTTCAGATCAGAGCACTCGAGGTTTCCAAAAATAGTCCCATCATCGAAGCTCTCCCGTTCAGCCATAATGCAGCGGTATCGTTCCCTAACCTCGTTCTCAGAAACAGCTGAGATTTTTGGCTGCATTTTAAAACAAAAAGGCAAAGAGGAGGAAAAAAGCAGGGGGTGGAAAACAGCTTGAGGGAAATGCCTGGCATGGAAAAGCTTTAGCCTAAATAGCTGAGCTTTGGCAAAGCTGTAAGCAGTCAGACTGCTTCTTACGATGAAAACCACCCGACACACTTGATCGCTGCATACCCACTCATAAAAACGCAGACACCTCTTGTATCTACAAAAACCTGTGCTCCACAGCAGGTAGGGTGAGCAGTAATGAATGGGTTCAAATCGCCGCAGCAAGATCAAGATTAGGTAACAGGAGAACATTTAACTGTAAAGATAACTTGAGTCCTGGGATAGATTTCCCAGGAGAAATCAGTTTCCATCACGGGAGGTTGCCAGAAGCGGATGGAGTGTAACCGTCCCTGCCGTAGCAACGAACAGCTAAAAAATGAACCAGGTGACACATCGAGACTCCTCAATATTTACTCTATACATAATAATTTACACATGCTAACAATGAGCAATAATGCTCTTCCCTTAGTAGAAGGATTTTATAACTGTTGAAGTGATCTATTTTTCACATTCATGTTTTAACAGAGACAATATCGCTACCCCCATCTGACAGAAGTGATGAAGCAGAGGCACATGGAGGTTGTGCGACTTGTCCATGCTCATAGAAAACTAGTTCGGGTAAGGCTGATGACACCAGTATTTAGAGTTCTGCATTCATCGCTTCTCAACCCAAATCGTTCTTCTCCCTGGGAATTTCAGAAAAGTTCACACACACATTTTCATGGCCACTGATTGATGGAGTTCCTTTTTTTGGCTGCTTCTTCTTCTGCTCTAGGGTTTATCTGGGCCCAGTACTCTAGGATCTCCTTACAGCTACCTCATCATCTCCTTCTTCTATTCTCCAGCCAGGGGATTTCCACTCTGTTGTCAGATCCAAGGTTGCATACGTCCCTTTTATCTAGCAGTCTGCTGTGCTTCGTCTTTCTGAGGAAAGATCCTGGATGGGAGCTTTTCCTCCCTGTTTTCATCATCTACTTTTCAGCTCCTTCCCTTCACTTCCAACCTGGCAGGTCTTCACTATATGTCTAACTACTTCATAAAATGGGGATTCCTGTTTATTTGCTGTTTCTGTTCCTTCTCTTTCAAGGCTTCATTTTAGTTGTAGAAAGTCAAAGAGGAATCCTTTGGGAATCGTAGGAAGCCACTTGAAAGTGTACGAAGATTCAACAGAGAACGTCCTACCGCTGCCCAGCCAAGGATGTCTGGTGGGCAGCTCATGACCTCGGGAACAGCTCGTTTCCTCACCACTTCTCTTTTGCTCTTAACAGCACCTTCCTCCACGTTATCATGTATCAACAAATTTACGAGTATCAGTTTTGAGCTTCACAGATCTTTTGAGATCCAGAGGTTTTTGGTTTCTTCCACCCCATTGTCTTTTAGACTTGATTTTCATGTCCTTCATATTTATGGTCATCTTTTCTCAGTAGCACCAAACTGTTCACCTGTTTTTCTTTGGTTTGCCTCTAGATGGGAAACAGCTACAATTAATTCAGGATCTGTTCTCGTTTTGCACTCTGCAGACTGATTTCCCACAGTGTTGGATCCCAGCCTCTATCACATCTGCTCTCACTCAGTTTGGCAACGTACTCATTTTCCACTGTGGTATCTTAATGGCTCTTCTCTGCTCTCGTAAGGAGTCTACTGCCATTTCAGAGTTTTGCCCTTTAATATGTTTTTATCTCACAGGAACCTGAAGCAACATTCACTTCCAAAGATGAAAACCACGTGCGTCTTCATGCTGCTCTTTTAGGGTCAAGAAGGGGTATGTTTGGCCACCCAGTTTAGGCTTCTGCCTCCAGTAAAAGCCAAGTACAGATTCAAAGGATTCACACCTTCGGCTTCACGAGTAACCAGTCTGGATGAAAGTGTGCCGAAAACAACCTGCAATGGCACTCAAGGATTACCTTCCTGACAGATCTGCCTGCAGGCAGCGTAGTCCTTCATCACCTCCAAGGTAAACCTTGCAGATTGTTATGAAGGGGAAAACAAGCTTAACTAACCGTTACTTTGCAGCTCCTTCCCAGTTAGTAAGTTGTCATGGCAGACTTGTTTCTCTCTGCCAAAGGAGAGACATAGTCTGGGCACTGCTCAGCTGAGAGGGGACGAGACAGTGACCAGGGAAATTGTTCTTAGCAGAAGATATTAATTCGAGCACTTGAACTTTCATGGAAGAGCTGCCGATAAAGCATTTCAGAGCAGAGCTTTAAGGTCCAACTCTCCCTGTTTCAAGGTGTGTTACCCACCACATTGTAAGTCTTGGTTGCGAAAGGCTGAATTTCAGTGGGTTTTCTCCCCTAAGCTGTACATGGCTGGAGTTTTATCTCCCATAGAAGAAGCCATAGATACCTGAAAGTGTCTCAAGGAAGCAAATTCCCCCTTGAGAACCACAAAGCTGGGAAAAGCCTCCACTTTCTGTCCACTAAAAAAATACCCTAGTCATTTTAATTTCAATTAGTTACAGTCCCTGAATTACTTCGGAGCACGCTGAAATTAAAGCTGGTTGAGTCAGTCTGGTCTTTAGATAACCAGAGCTCAGTGTCGAAGCCACACACCACTACTGTCCCCACCCAGGCACAGGAGTACAGAAAGTCCTAGCAGTGCTCTCCTGTGGGTCCATTTCCCAGCATTTATCACTAACACTGCATTTAGGAATAACACGATTGTCAGCAAACATCTAACAAAAGCCCAGGAGCACCGTGCAGCGATTGAACTCGCTGCCTGGGAACTTCTTGCTCCCACGGCTACTGCCTGCGTGCCGGTTTTCACTCCGCTTCATGTGAAGGGCGTGCAAAATGCTTTGAAAGTCAGGTCTGCATGTTTTTTCTCTGAAGCCACCTGTAATCCACCTTTTTTTATGCTTACGTAGGCAAAACTGAGTACCTCGGATGACTAGCTGCCGTCCCAGGCACGGAGGCAGGCTGTTAAACACGCTGCTGCCCTTGGTTTGAAAGCACCGTCCTCCTCCGCTTTGTTTCTCAAACACCGGTATTTAATGACAAACAAGAGCTTTTCTCCAAGGAAAGTGACATTGCCACAACACAGAAGTGAGAAAACAGGATCACGAGCCCCAAGTTATTAAGTGCAAGAAGCTACATTTAATGTACAGTCAAAGCAGAGGTGTGCATGAATATGGACATAAAGCTGGGTCTCTCCATCTCGATTCCTCTGCACCGCCTTTGAACTGAAGAGGAAGTGCTCGTGGCAATGCAGGATGCAAAGCTGATTATGCTTTGCTCTGTAAGAAAACATATGTAGCCAGGGAACACATGACTGCTGAAAGATTAAAAGGAGACTAAAATTCAGCACTTTGTCTTCATTAGCAGTTCCACAAAGTACTCCCTTTTTTTCATCCTGCTTTCTCTTCAAAGACTTCAGAAAACACATTAGAGACGGTTAAAAAAATACCCCAAATCCTGACAGCAGAGGTAGGAAAACTGAGGTGTAGTTTATGTCCCTGCTCAGCTGCATAAAATGGGCTAGAGCAAAGCAGCAAGTGCAATTCCAGGACCTCGAGTCACAGCCTTGGTCTCCTGTAGCAGCTAGTTATATTCCCACCAACTATTTGCGTATAGGTTTGTGAAAGCTGCCCAGCATTGAACTTTCTCCTAATGCATCCTTGCCCATCCTCTCCTTAGTTTACCAAGTGTTTCAGAAACTCTTGGACCTTTGCAGAGACCATGCTGCCTTTCTTACTTTCCTGCATTTTCCATTAATCTACTCAGAAACTATTTAAATACCTTCATTGTCTTTTTGATTTCCTAATTTTCATTCTAAGCACGTGAAGCCTTTGCTATGACAAGCGTTCCCCAGCAGGACGCCCATTTCTCTGCTGAGAACCTCTAACTTAAATATAGTGCCGAGCACCTGTGAGAGATGGGTGTTCAAAAAGACCATTACAGTTCCTTGGGGTGCTGAGCCAGCAGCAGCTATTAAAACAGCCATCTGGGGCAGAAGATGCTCCAGCTGCTGGTGGCTTGGGAGGTGAAGAAAGGCCCGCTTTTCCATTTCTGGCACTCCCGGTGCAAGCGAGACGTGCACACACCTAGCACAGAGCTCAGAGGTACTTCAACAGCAGCAAAATTAAGCTTCAGCCTAATTTTTCTTCCAAAGTTTCCTTACTCTTGTGGGATTTTCTTGCAAGATGTACTGCCTAGCCCTGAGGGGTTGGCTTGTCAAGCACAGCTTTATCCCGACTTGTAAAGGCAGAAATACTAGATCAAGAGCAGCTGCTTTCTTTACATTGCCAATATGTTTCCAATGACCAGTGCTTGCGCTGTGCTCACGAGAACGGCCCCGGTTCAGGAAGACGTTTATTCAGCACATGCCTAAAAGCCGTTGACCTGAATGAGACTCAGGCTTGTGCTTCAGATTTGTTCTGAATCAAGGCCTGAAAGATGGGATATTTTTTTCTGCTCGTTTAAACACTGAAACCCAAGACGGTAACACAGTATATTGAAATGTCCCTCTACCGCTGTTCCATCAGCTCATGAATCTTGTGGAAAGGCCATCAGTTACAGGTTGCTGCAACTGTGGTAAAAACTGAACCTTACATTTATCTTTCCACAGCATACATTAATGACTAAGATGTACGATGTTTTCTTGCTATCGGATTTAGAAAAGTTTTGGAAGCTTGTGGCATATGATGGACACTTTGAAATGTTTTCCTTGGATTGAATATCAGGTTGCATTTTGATTAGGAGAAATATGTACTGGGGGAAGGCGGGCAGTGATGAATTAACAATTTCCTATCGTTTTCTCAGACTTACTATTCATTTTAGGTGGAAGAAATTTGTGTCAATTGAATAATTCCATAGAGGCATTGATTTATTTGGAATTTAAAGGTATAGTAAAGAAAACATTCAAAGAGCTGTAATTATAAAGAGTATAATTTTGATTAACTCTAGCATTTTAAAAAAAGGACCAATTATTTTCCAAGCTGTGGCAATTTCCAAAAAGCTTTCTCTTTATATCAACAGTGTAGGTTGAGGCACGTTGTTTCTAAAAACCGGAACAGCACTTTTTGGGTTTCTATCATGCAGCACTAACACCAAACTAGCCTCATCTGTCATGTTCTGCTGCCGTTTGCCTTTATGATTATTTTAATTAGAAATACCCAAAGGAGCCAACATTGGACCCCACCCACACCAAAGTGGGGAAGCTTAAGACAAATACAAAGTTACCCGCTGGAACCAGCGCTTGCTTCCCTGATAGCTATTAACCTCTCGAGAAGGTTTTAGAAAATGCAGCTTACAATAAAATTCTCCATCACTCTAAGGGAAAAACAATTGGTCTGTAGGTAGGTCGAAAAATTAAACAGTAGTAAAGCCAGTGAATTATAAGCAAGTCTGACAGTTGTGCTCAGAGGAACATAGCCACAGATGAAGGGTCACGCCAGCGGTCTGCCTGTGCTGGTCACTGTCATGAAGATGTCCCCGAGCAGGCTGGTACCCACAACCACATTTCCAACACCAGAAAAGCATGAGTAAAAGCCCCAGCGATGCTGACAGCATCTTGCTCTTCAGAGGTACTCATCCAGCTGAAGCCATGCCTTCAGTCGCGTGGAGGGGATGATTTACAGCCTGAGCTCTTTTAGGGGCTGGCTGCTGGAGAGCATCTCCGGCAGAGCGGGGGGCTGCGAGAAGGGAGCTGCGACCCTCCACAGGGGCAGAGAACTGCTACCTCCGACCGTGCCCCAGCCTGTTCCCAAGCCCGTACGATGAGACCACCACCCACCGCACCGGCGCCGCGGCATCCGCACATGCCAGACCTCTGGGAACTTGGAGCAACTCTCCCAAACGGTGTAAAACCCACCGGTGCCTCCCAGCCACCCTGAAGTAATTCAAAGTTTGGACTAATGCTGTTTCCCAGGGCTCCCCATACACTACCAGAAAACAGATATGCAAGAACACATAGATTTAAATGAGGAAAGGGGCTGTGGATCTTTTAGATTTAAATGAGGAATTGGATCATGTGTGATAATTACAGCCTTTGCAGGCAGCAAATGCTTCAGTCAAGTTCACGCTCCTTTAATTAAAAGGGCTATATCCCCTTCCATGTTAAATATCCTCATCTAAATAATGAACTTTTAATACACACGACCCAATAAATACTGCCTCCGGATTGCATATTTATATCTTCAATAAATAAGGCTACAATTTCAACTACTAACTAGTTATGAATAGCAGTTTAAAATAACAAAGCAACCATTCAAATGCAAAGTTCAAATGGCATTTCAAGTTCTAAAATTGTTTGAAATTGTCACTAACGGGAGCCATTCTGCTCCAGTCAGCAGCCTATTGTCACAGAGCTGGACGCCCCGGAGACTCCTACCTCTCCATCAAGCTGAGCTCAACTTGGCCCTTGGGTTCAAGCTAATTGGAGCCGGCGATGGACGGCCAGAGCACGACCTCCTCGGCTTTGTTTACGGAGGAAGCTCTTCTCATTAGATAGCTGGACAGGTCTGCACATTGCTGGGAGACAAATATATGGACTTTCACTTGTAGGTCAGCAGTTCAGATCTGATGGGGATGAGTAATGACAAGCTAATTGATCTCAGATGGCTGTTTGGTGGTCTCTGCAAAATGAATTTGGTGGTCTGGGTTCATGTCTCGGGGGACGAGCGTCCATGGCATAGAAAAAACGGCACTGCGCTGCTCCTCTGCAAGGGCAAGGTCTGGAAGGAGACATGAAAAACGCCCTCTTTTCTGATTCTTAGAGGGGGTCCCTTCGCGGCAGGGCTGGAGCGCACCGACAGCTGGAGTTGAAAAGTTGGCTCTTGCTGAGAAACTTCACGGCGGCTCTGAAGAGATGGGCTGCGTTTTCTCAGCCTGCTCCTCTGCTCCCAGCAGAGGAGACGAAGATTTGCTAACAGCCCCTTGCGTGCCGCGGAACTTGATGCCCACGCCTAATTGGAGAAATGCTGACGATGTTCTCTTCTAATCAGAAACTACTGTTTGCATTATGGCTCTCTAATAATATATCCCCTGTCCTTCCAGCATATGAGGAAAAACATGACCCTTTGCAACTCATCTACTGGCTAAAATTAGTGATTTTTAGCAGTAATGCATTTCTTAAATTATGTCCAGCGGGGCAGAAAGAGCCTCAAAAACTCCTTCTCTCAGGAGGGTCATTTATTCTCACAGAAATGCTAAAGCATATATCTTTCTGTCACAGCTCTGGCCCTCAGAAGAATTTCTAGATACAGTACTGCTTTTTTTTATTTCTTTCGTTTAAACATTATTAATTGCCTCCCCAGCCCTCTTCGCTGAAAACAATTGTCTGGGGTCAGACTTGAGGGCTGTTGTTTCCATTCCTGCTATGCACAAAGGACCGCTTCATTACAGAGCCTTTCTGGAGGAGCTGCAAACGGACTGATCCTGCTTTCCCACTGCTTAATCCTGGACTAGCTGTTTTAATAGCAAAGTTGCTCAGCAGGTTTGCTCCCGATTTGCAGGGACAGGCAAACCTCAGCCTCTCCAACAGGATCGACCTAAAGCCAGAGGTACCAAGGCTGAAGTGTGCCTCCCAAAAGGGTTCCCGAGCAAGCTGGGGGTCAGTGCATCCCCCGTTTCGTAGCTGGGCTCCTCAGAGGCGGCAGCTCCACCAGGTAAACGAGGAGGACACCTCCTCCCCAGCGCCCACGGCCAGCCCCACGGCTGTTTCTGCTTGGCTTGTCCCCATGGGAAGCCGCCTTGGAAAAATGGTAAATACTCCAAGGAGGAAGTCTGCTCGGGTCGGCGGGGAGGTGAAGCGCCGGCTTTGTTCTCCGTCCCAGACACAGCGCGTGGCCTCGGGCGAGCCCGCGAGCACCGGGGTTCCCACACGGCCATGCAGGCAGGTGTGGGCACCAGCTCTGCCTGCACACAGCCCCGGGTGCCCGGGCAGGTCCGGCCGGGCAGGCACAGGGATGGAGACACCCAGCACTGCTGGCACCCACAGCGGGGACGGGATGGCACGAGCTGCCCTTCTCCCCACCAAGCCCTTTGCACCCCGAAATGTGCAGAATAACAACCGGTTCGTTAGCAGTGGGAAAATACGCAGGGGCGCTCAGAGGGAAAGCACTGGAGAACCAGAAAGTACTGTATTTGCATATATAATGGCCGTGTTTGCTGCGCTCTCCTCTACTCCCCCTCACCTTCCCCTCCCTGTTTCTGCTGCCGTAAATTAGGGAACAGGCAGGAGGTGCGCCTGTGCTCATCTGCTGGTAATTTGGTTGAGGCAGGGTGTAGCCGCGGCATGCAAATACGCTCTTGCTTCCTCTTCTGCCTCGAACAGGGCGCCTTCGCACCCAGCTCTGCTGGTGAGGCTGGCGGTGGGGACCTACATGCCCAGTGCTGGACGCTGCGCCCCGGCCACCGCGATTCCTCGTGGCTGACCCCAACCGAGGCAAAGCTGGCCCAGGATGATCCTCCGGTGGCATGGAGCCAACGTGCCAGGTCCTGCACTGCTTCCTTCCCCGTGGCGAGTGCGCTGGGGCTTCCCAACAGCTCCTGCCCCTCCGGGAGGGCACTGGCAGGATTTCACCACTCACATAATTTTGGCCTGCTTTAAATTAGGAGAAAGGCCCGGCTAGGGCACAGCATGGGAGCGCTGAGGCCGTTCCTCCCGGCGCGTCCCGAGCCTCCCCGCCTGCTTTCGGGGCACGAAGGGATGAACGGGAGGGCAGCCTCACACTCGAGTCACAAGCTGCCCAGTTCTCAGCCCACTTCCCCCAGGCGGTCAAGGCCACCACGCTCCCTCTGTGCATGCTTGGTTCCTGTGCCAGCTCTGGGCAGGATTTACGCTGGAAACAGCTTATTCCGAGTTAGAAAACCTCATGCTTTCTAGGAGGGTGCCAGCACGGCTCCCAGCGGGGGGAGGACTAACCAAGCCCTGGCATCAGCACGTAGCCCTGCAGATCTCTTTGCAGTGGCTGCCCCTGGATGGGACCGGGACCCTTTTGGGGGGTGCAGCGGGCTGCAAGGAGCAGGCAGAGGAGACCCGAGCTCCCGGCGGGCAGCAGGCACAAGAAGCGATTCGGGGAGTGGTAATCGCTCTCTAGATCTACTACCATAGCTCCTCGCCTTCCTGCTGCTGTGGTTGTTGTTGTATTCAAATCACAGCCTGACGTCAAAAATAACCACGGCTAATGCCGCTTGGTCCTCCTCAGCCCTTTCAGTGGATTTGTTTCAGCCAGCAGCGACCACGTCCCTCCCGGGTGCCCTGTGGGCTGGGGTCTAAGCGAGGACCCTCTGCCGAGCTGCTGCACCCTCCTCCTGGGTCACATCAGCCACGTGCAGCCGGTGCTGGGGTCAAGCAGAGCCTCAGCCTTTTCTCTTCCCTTTCCAGCATGCAAGGGGCAAGTTGGACTAACTCCCAAACAGCCTGGCAAGAAAATATTCAATTTGTTTGCTCCCAGCCACCCCAAACAAGCCCTCCTGTAGCAGTGGCTGCTCAATACCCCAGTCCCAAAGCACCCAGCTGCATGCGAGCAGCAGCACACACGGGGAGGCCGTCTGCAACGTCTAGGATGTGTAGTAGGAGAGAGCACATAGGTGTATATGCTCTTTACTCTCCTACCTCACTGTAAAACAAACAGCCTTCCTGCAAGGCCACCTTCACTCATCTGAGCGCCTCTGGTGAGCTTGCAGCACGGTGGCACACGTGGCTCGCCACATGAAGAGGAAGAAGCGCGCCTGGTCCTCCTCCATGGCAGGCGGGGAGTTTGAAGAGGTGTTTGATAACCCACAGGATTTTGTGACTCTCAAAACCCCCACAAATCTCAGCTGAGAGTCTGCCAGTGCATTTGCTCCAGTGTGGAGTTCAGGACCAAAAGCTTTTACCCCATCCCTTTCATGCAGCGTCTTGTATTCTTTCCACCAAAGCTTCTCTCTCAAAGCTTGTGGTTCAGCACCGGGTGACGCCAGCCTGGGAAGAGCTGCCCTCTGGTTTCAAAACCTTTCTATACGCACACACGAGCATGCACTCTTGCATTTGTGCTTCCAGGGCCTGCTCACCCCTGCAATCAAACAGCACATTTCTAAAACACCACAGGGCAAAGGTACATTTAATTCCTAGCAAAGTCTCCACACACAGATCCCAGAGGCTCCTTAGACTGCTCTGTTGCTACTTCCAGGCTTCTGGACTAGAAAGAAAATCCCTCCTCCAAGAACCATAAATGACTCCTGCAGTTGCTGAGAACCCCAACTTCTTTTTTTCCAGGAGACACTCCTTCTGTTTTAACATCTCCCCGCTCCTTGCTTTGACACCCAGACCCACAGCGTAGCCCCACGGAGCAGAACACCCCACAAGAAGCAGCACCACCCCACTGCTCCGTAGTTACCTGTTTTGCAGCATTGCTTTCCTTTCTGTAGGGAGCAGAGGCTCAAGCAGCTCCTCAGCCTGAAATCAGATGCACAAAGCCCTTTCCCTTTGCAGGAGCATCACCAGTGCCCCGCAGGCACATGCCCAGCCTGCCTGCAGCCTGTTAGAGCCCTGCGGGAGCCTGATGCTCCTCAAGCGTGGGGCTCCACAAGCGGCTGGGACAAGCCCTTCCCCACGCCTGCCCCTCTGAAACCAGACCCATGGGCCGCCCTCCCGCTGCCCACCTCCCTGTTCCCAAAGGGACCCTGCGCCCAAGCCCACCACGCTGCTGGTTGGGAGGGCAGAGCCCCCGAGGGGACGTCCCTGGGGGCTGCACGGCCCCCGGTGAGGATTCAAGGGTTAATTTTCCCCTTGAGTAAGGGAAGCTCCGGGTCTGGTACGAGGGTGGCGAGTGCCCACATGAGCAGGGTTAGCCTCGTGTTTGAAGAGAAGCCATTGTTTGGAAAACACGTATAATACAATAAGCAGGTTTAATATTTTTAATACTGTACATTTTTCATAGTAAGTCCAGGCCTACGTTTCCCATGCGTTGTGGAGAGGCAGATTTTAAGACTTGATGTTTGAAGACATTGAAAATTTAATGCTTCTCAAGAGGAGGTGGGAATTTCTGTGCGATAAGAGCTCGAGCCCATCGCAGGGTGAGGGAGGGTGCTGGCAAGGTCCTCCCCACACTTCCCAGCAGGTTTGGAGCTGGTGCCCACTGGAGCTAACTGGGCAGCTCATGCTGCTTTTGGATGGTCAGCGTCAGCTCTCCGAAGGCTCGCAGGCCAGATCCAGGCTGTCTAACGTTACGGAAGAGCCTACGTTAGCCAGGTGCCCTGTTCCCCCCAGAAGACGTGGGGTGCAGGGGAGGAGGGAAAAGGTTCCATGGGTCACTCCTGCCTGCGACGTTTTCCAACCGCTTTTCCTGCCTGGCCAAATGAAAAGAGCTTGTTTCTAAATGATAACACATGGCAAATGATCCCGACAACAGATGGGAAGAGCCCAGCATGATTTTCCGTGGGACACAAGCCTTCTCCGGGTGTTTCCCAGTGATGGAAATATCACCTTCAGATCAAAACACCAACCTCGCAGCAGAACGCAACCCAACAGCTGATTTATATCGTGGAAAAGCCAGAGGTGCTTATCAAAAAA
The DNA here is from genome assembly GCF_018139145.2 of Gymnogyps californianus. Taxonomy (NCBI): domain Eukaryota; kingdom Metazoa; phylum Chordata; class Aves; order Accipitriformes; family Cathartidae; genus Gymnogyps; species Gymnogyps californianus. The sequence goes on from NC_059482.1 coordinate 20,955,922, forward strand.
CGAACTTATAAATAACATTGTGGTCAATGTTCTCTCAGTTCGTAAATATGCCCGCTCACTCCATAATTTGGGGGGGGACTTTTTTTCTTGGAGGGAAGGGGAGAAAATGGAGCAGACCAGGATTGTGAGCTCTCTTTTTGCATTAAATGCAAGGAAGAAAAAAACCAGCTCTGCCTACAGAGCTGCCCGGGCTTAGCTGCTGCAGGAGAAAACAGCTCTGCCCTTTGCTCCAGCGTCCTCATGCCAGGCTCCTCGCGGCTGCCTGCCTTTGCAGGCTCAGCAGCGAGCCCCAGAGCCTCTCGCTGTTGCATTTTTCACCCGAGCACTCCCAGAGCAGGCAAACCGTGCTGGCTGTGCCCGTACTCCGCAGCGTGCCCTGGTTTCTGGCTGGGTTTTACCCCCCGGATAAAGATCGATTGTTATTTTACATCAGAAATCCCCATGGCTGCAGCTCGCCACCTTCCCACGGGCGAAACAAATCACGCCTTAACCTTCCTCGCACGCATACGGATGCCTTTGCACAGCGGGGACTAAGCCAGAGGAGAAGGCGAACTGCGTTTGGCCACCAACGCGTGTGGCCACGGTGCACCGGCTCCTAAACCACTTGGCACTTCGGCTGCTAATGCACAGCAACACCATTACCTTGTTGGGCAGCTGATTGCAACGGCTGCTTGTTTAAGTAAGAATAGCAACTGCTTTGTTCCATGCCGGAGAGGAACAAAATAAGGCAAGAAGTCCTGCTTATCATGTTGTGACGTGACGTGCTCCCAGACGAACGGGACGGGAGGTCCCCGGGGGGGCCTGGGGGTGCACGCGGAGCAGCTTTGCCAGTCTGGTAGAGGATCTCAGAAGACACATAAAAATCCGTGTGTGTGACTTGGAAGAAGAGACCCGGTTGCATCACAGCCTAGACCAGCTATGTCTTGTGAAACCGAGCCGTGATTAAAACAACAGACGTGTTTTGGTTTGTCTTTTTTTTTTTTTTTTTAAAGCGCTTTAGATCTCTCATTGAGGAAAGCTGGGAGATGACTCACCCTTGGCTTGCAGACCCAGGGGAAAAAAAAGAAAGAAAAAAGAAAAAAAACCCAAACCAAACCATTTTCTAACCAAATGTTTCAATGCATTTGTTTTCGGCGTGCCCACGGGCAGGCTGTGAGACCAGCCCTGCGAAGCCTGCCTGCCCGCCCGCCGCCGCACGCAGCTTGACTCGAATTTTGAGTAATCCGCACGGACGGTTTGATGTGGTTGAGCCTGGCAAGAAACGGGGTCGATACAGGTGAACGGCTGCGCTCTGTCTTTCTCCCCTGTCAACACAAACTTGCCACCATCTGATGGGCGAGATCTGGGCATCCAGCTGCCACGGACCGGGGTAACGTGGCCATCCCTGCCACGAGCCTCGGGGAGGTCAGGATCTGCCCTGGGAGGTCTCTGTAGAGGAGAGGTGGATCTTGATGCTGTTTACTGGGAGCTCGAGGAGGCACCTTTGGCGAATACATGAGTAAACATGTCTAATTGTTGGTTGCAAAGTCCCGTGAGCACCGTTTACGCTTAGATGGCGCGGACGCCGGGCTCCACCTCTGCACAGGCACGTTGGGCACGTCCCCGCCTGCCCCCGTCTCCCCCGTGCATGGGGGGACACACGGGGCACCCCCAGAAAAGAGCAGCCGTGGATGGGCTGCACGGGAGTTAACGCCGAAAGGGAGAGCAGAAAAAAAGCTCACATGCTTCAAAAGCCTCTGGAAGGCTTCTGAACATCTCATACCAGTAATCTAATAGAAAATTATAGGAATTACCTCCAGTAATGGGTTGATCTTGGCTTTGACATTGCTTTTAGCCCCAAGCTCCGTATTAAGTAGGCCAAAGCCCACAGAAGCGCCCTTAATAGATTATTGCTTAATAAAGCAACCCAATGTATTTTCTCTATAGATTTCGGCGTCCTCAGCTTCAGCCCACATTCCTGGAGAGAGCTGGGGTGTGCACGGGGGTGTGAGCCCTTCCGCGGGCAGCCGAGGAGCCCAGTTCTGCGCTCAAACACCCCCTCCCCGCAGTGGAAATTGGGGTTTTTTCGGGTGCATAGGTGGGTTGTACGAGGTGGGGGAAAAGGAGGGTCAAAATGTAATCAAAGCTCTTCGAGGGATGGGAGCGGACTCTGCGTCTCGCGCCGGGAGCGGTGTTTGACCCACCGCTGTTCATCAGAAAGTGGCTTTGGAGGAGCAAGACGAGGGCGATGCTCAAGGGTTGCTGAGGGCTGGGGGGGAAAAATCATCTTACAAACCCTCCAAGCCACCCAGAGGGTTTTGCGGAGGGAGGAGGTGCCGTGCGGAGCCAGAAGTAGGCAACGAGCAGAAACGCCAGCGAGCCAGCACACCGGGGGATCTACCAGCAAGCGGGCGGGATGCTTCGTGAGCCGAAATCATCTTTCTTTTCCAGACAAAAAAAACCACCTCAGAAGCTCTACCCTGCTTCTGAGCCCGGTGCCTTTGCGCGCTGGATCTATATCAGAAAAATATAGCATTCACCCAGGGGTTTTTATTTAGCGTCCCTGCCTTTGTGCCAGCAGACCTTGCATGGCAGGTTCAGTGACTTTCCATGGGGCCTTAAGAATTCAATTTTGCTTTTAAATTTGCTGCCTCTAGGCAAGATGTAGCAAGTTTTTATGCGCATGGTGCCTCTTTGTCTGCGTAGTGGTCTCATGCATAACAAGGAGAAGAAAAACAAAATATCTATCTATATAAAGGATGCTATTGTGTGAAAATATTAAGTAAACAGGGGAGCTGGGGCGGGATTTGCCCGCACCCACGAGCTGCCAGTGTCTGGGCTGGCTGGAGCAGAGCTGGGGTGGGCTGTGCCGTGAGCTTTAGTCCCCCTTTTCCAGCAACATCGCTTGCCAGGCCCGCCTTTCACAAGAGTTTATTTTTGGAGCTGCTCCCTCCGAGCAGAGAGGAGCGGGAACGCGCCGGCCCCGCATCCCGCTCCCGGCACCATCCACCTTCCCCGCAGGGAGGTTTTGGCATGAGCAACCCGACTCGTTTCTCTCTTTACTGCTGCCAGAGACTCAGCCAGCGATAAACAGCAGCGGGTGCCTTTTAATTAACATCCTCATTCAAGGCAACATATTATTTTCATTAAAATCAATAAATAGTCTCTGCTTGGACTTTTTTGTATGCCTTATACTTAAAGCAAACCAAACCCTACTCCTGGCATCTGGATCCCATACTTCCTCCACGGGATGCTCCGGTGCCGAGGCCGCACCTGAGTGGGCTCCACTCACGGGACGGGGATTTTCCAGTAGGAAAGGCAGTGGTGGGTCGGATGCCTTTGGGGATGCTTCTCCCTGGGTGAGGAAGTTATTATTTCAGACATAACAGACGGCAGAGCCGGTGAGCGATGGAGCGCAGCATCCCTGGCAGCATCCTGCCCCGGACCGCATCCCTTCCTGCCCCGCGTGGACCTTCCTGCCCAGGGTGGGTGGACCGGGGCAGGTCCGGACTCGTATGGAAGTGACCCTTTCCTTCTAAAAATGGGCGCTGTTAAATTAGGCGGGCTGAGCCGGGTTAGCTGAACCAGGTTAGGCCAGGCCTGGATCTGCAGTAGTTTGGGGTCTGGGCTCAATAAGTGGTTTAAGTGGAAAATCACCCCGTAAAAAAGCAGGCGTGGGGTCACTGCATTGGTGAGAGGTGGGTCCCGGCGTGCTGGGCTGGGCGTGGGGGGGTGCATGGGCACGGGGGTGCACATGGGTGCACGGGTGCACGTGGGCACGGGGCTGCACGTAGAAGCAGGGCTGTGCACGGGCACAGGGCTGTGCACGGGCATGGGGGTGCGTGTAGGAGCAGGGGTGCACATGGGTGCAGGGGTGCACGCATGGCTGGGAGCTCGCCTTTGCAAGGCAGGAAAAGGGCTGAGCGGGGTTCTGTCCCACAACAAGCCAGCCAGCACAACTCATCTCTCTCCAACGCGCTCGCAATATGTTCCCAGCGCTACGTCCGCAGTGCGATCTGGGCAGGCCTGCCTGAGCACAAAGCGGCCTCAGTCCCCTCTCTGTTTCCCACCAGCAATTCTTCAGTCCCTTTTTTCCCCATGCTAAAGTCAGCTTTTACGCACAAAGCCTCGGCTTGTCCTCGAAACTCCCTGGTGCAGAAGCGCTGCTGTCCTTTCCTAAAGGCAAGGGGCCGAAGCACCACACTGAGAGATTTCCCCCGTCGAGATTAGCACCACGCTAAGAGGTTTCCCACGGCCACGCAGCAAACCGACAGCCTCGCTGAGCTGTATCGCTCCCGGCTCCTCCCCGGCTCAGCCCCGACCCCCGGGCTCATCCTTGCCCGCTCCAGTGTGCCAGAGAGAGATGCCTTTGTTGCAGTGGCTTTGGCAACAACTTTTATCCTGACGACTTTTCCAGGAGAGCTGGTGAATGGGATGTTTGTCTCCCGGTTCTTCGCAGTTTATCCAGCCAGGTTTATTCTCAGGGAGTGGCCGGGGTTTATGCTGCCCCAGCCCAGGAGCCAGCTCGAAGGGATGCAGTTCCCAGGGACAAAATAAATCCATTAGTTGAACATGATCCGTGTGCAACGCGGCACCCTTGGACTCCACCCAGCACAGAATTTTCCTCTCGTTTGGGGCTTTATTGCAAATCTGCGACAAAGCCTGGATTTGTCAGACGATTAATTTTAACTCCAGTATCAAAAAAAACCAAACACAGAACCCACCCCTGAGCTGATCTACCGGGCAGTCTCAAAGCCCTGCCATGCCGGGGCAGATGTTGATTTAATGAGGGGGCCGCAGTGGTTTGGCGCAAGTTGCTTGGGCATTTTGTGGAGGGGATAAATAAATGCAGGGCACCCGCCGGCTGTCCCCAGGTGACTGCTGCAGGACCTCTGGGCGAAGGCATCCTTCCAGACCTCCCGAAAGGCTCGCAGAGCTGCTCTGTTTAACGGCTGGTAAATGGGAAAAGCGCCTGTCCCTTGTCCCTTGCTGCTGGTGGGGACATGTCCTGCCACCCCTTTTGGCAGGCATGTTCCCAGGAGTGCTGATGGCCTCCGTTTGCCCTCAACGGGTCTGATGTCTGTGAAAAAAAAGGTATCCCAGAGCCTGCCTTGGGTTACAGCCCAAACTTGGGCATGTGGGAGCTTATTCTGCCTTTGGTTTCATATTTTGGTCAAACCAAAGCTTCAGAGACCTCCAGACCCTGGTAGCTGGAGATGGCAGCTCACCACGTTTCTCCAAAACCCAACTGGCCACCAAGCCCAGCGAGCTCCTGCAGAGCTGTGTCCTCCTGTGGCCAGGGCATCCCTGGACCCAGCACCCCGGGCTGCTGTCAGTGACAGGGAGGAGGAAAATCCAGTTGTTTGTCACTGAGCAGCTCAAAAAAATGGATTTTTATGAAGTACACCCAGTCCATTTGCAGCCTCAATCAGCGGCAGGCTGCCCGCCTGGGAGATGATGTGCTGTGATAACCGTGTTTGCTAGCTTGGATTTAAACCAAATTATCACCTGCATGTAGAAATAATGATCCCAGGACAATCTGGTGCCCCTTAAAAACTCCCAGCTAAAATCAAACCCCAGGAGAGCCCGGCATGCACAAGTGACCCAAGGGGCAGCCACACGTCCTGGCTGCGGCCACGCCGGAGGCTGACGGCTGAGCCCCGCAGCTATAAAACACGCCTTGCTGTTGGTTTCTTGGCCAGGCTTCTCTTGAGCAAGGAGCGTCTGAAGTGGGATTTCTCGCTGTGCTATTGTCCCTTGAAAGCTGCCATCCAGCCTTAGTCTGGGGACGCTGCCTCGCCGGGGCGGGCAGCCCTTGCCCCCAGCAGGCAGGGATCTCCGAGCCCTGCCAGACGAGCCCTGCCTGCTTACATGCTCCCCGCTTCCCGCTCGGGGATGAGCGAGGGGAGAGGGATGTCTTCTGGAGCAGCGAACTGAAATGTATCTGATGTTCAAAACAAAGTCTGGAGTTCATTAGAGCAGCAATCCGCAGATTGGGAATCGGGCACTTCTGAGGGATCGCACAAAAGCGCTTCACGGGGGTGTGAGCTCGCGTCGGCGCGTTTTTCTTCGCGGCCCAAATTATTAGAGGATCCAGATGTGCTCAAAGGCACATCCGCAGCGCGCGTAAGCCTGAAGGCAGGCCGGGCGCCCGCAGAGGCTCCCGATCCCTTTTATAACCCCGCTGATGCAATTCACGCCTGCTGTGCAGCCCAGCGCCCGAGCCTTCCTCCTGCCTGAGCCCTGCGGAAAAGCAACAGGACCTGAGGACGCGTCACCTCAGGAGCAAACGCTTTTCTGAGCGGAGACAGAGGCTTAAAGCTAAGCCCGTGCCCGTGCTTGAATGTGTTGTGGCCACGTATCGGCCCTTGGATGGGCTGATTGATTGCCCGGCTGCACCCCGCTGCAGGGCTTAATAGAATTATGGCAATTAGGGGACGTTAGTGCTGCTGCTCCCCATAGTCCCCAGCTCAGTCCTTGGGCTGGGCGATGGGAACGCCGCAGCGAAAAGCCCATTTTTATGGGCCGCTGTGCGAGATGGTCTGGTTTGCAGAAGCACAGGTTTATGCCAAGCAGCCCTGGAGTCCCCTCCAAAAGAAAGAGGGGATGGCATTCCCCTCCAAAGCAGGGCTCCGCTTCTCATTCCACCCTCAGCAAAAAACCCTGACCACCCCATCTGCTCACCGGGCTGTGGTGGAGCTGCAGGGTCTTTGTGCGCCTAACGATGCTTGTATAACGAGGGCCGAACACGGCCCATCCTTGTCAACTGGTTAAGTCATGAGAAATTTAGTGATGTTGGAAAAGAGCTGCTTGTGAGCGGAGCCCTGTCGGATTAGTCCAAACAAAACACATGTGATGGATTAAAAATAAAAATGCTATTAAATTCTTTCAGGATGTGAAATTTAACAAAAGGCCTGTTGTGCGCGGAACGGAGGGGAAACGCCGGAGTCAGGACCGGGAACTCACTTAGCCAGGCAGTTTTGGAAGGACCACCTTGGATTTATTTTACGCCAGTATTTTTGGCCTTTGCGCGCAGGTTTTGTTCGTGGAGTGATCTATTAATGCCTCCGTCTCGTCTTCTCGGGTTCCCTCTGCCCCACGCCTCCGCAGCGGGCAAGCTCGGGCAGCCAGGCTCCCAAATGACAGGGCAGGCTGGGAGCGAAGGGCTATGTTGGAAAGCAGAGCTCTCCCTCCCTGCCCGGGAAGCCGTGACCTTTCCCAGCAAGCAGAAACAAAACCCGACAAATTCCAGAAAGTTTCAAAATCACGACGGCAAAACCCCAGAGCATCGCCTGGGAGCGGAAAAGCCCTTTTCAGATCGATGCTGGAAACTTTTCGGCTTTGATTCCCAAATGCTTCGGTCCAAAAATTCACTTTATTTTGCCTTCCCCCCGCCCCCCCCCCGCCCCCGCAAGAGGAAAATTTTAACTCCACCGAAGCCGCATGTTGCACAAGGGTTTTGTCAACCATCCTGGCTTAGAAAGCAGGATGGAGATAAGCCATCGCTGCCCCGGCAATTGCTACACGCCCGCTTTTCTCGCTCCCCCCAGGGCTGCTTTCTGCCTTTTGCTGCTCTGCGCCCGGCTCGCATAATCTGTGCTTCTTCTGCCGGCCGGCCGAGAGGAGCCTGCCAAGCTGGAGGAGGGCCCGGAGCCCCGGCCCACCGCAGCTAATGCAATATTTACTGCTGCAGAGCGGCGCTGGAAGCTGCCGAGAATGAGCTGCTTTGTGCGGGGCGGCTGCGGGAGGGTGGGGGTGCCCGGGGAGGGGTGCGGGGGTCCCCCCACCGCCCTGCCTGCTCGTGGCATCTGGGGTGAAACCAAAGCTTCCCGGGGCACGGCGGACCTCAGACGTGAGCTGGGCATGGTCTGTAGGTCGGGCAGGGCGGACGTGCACATGAGAGCATCAGCGTGTCCAAAAGGAACCCCCCCCCCCCCCCCGCAGTGCTCCGGGGCCATGTGGGGACACGGGGACAGTCCTCGTGGCCGTGGGGCAGCCTGGTTACTGCTCCTGCCAGGGCAGCTGGTCAAATCCTTTCTTTTCGGAAAGATGGTAGTAAAAATTGGAAAAGTGGCCTGAGTTTGCAGGATCTCGATTTGCAGGAACGAGCAACTGTGGAGCGTGCCCTGCTGCAGGTGGGGCTGGTGGGGAGACGGCCCTGCCGCTTGCCGAGAGCCCCGCGCGTGGGCTCTTTTAGTTCATAAAGTGCAGGTTTCGCGCAACCTCCTGCTTTTTCATCAAGAGGATGCAAAGCACTTTCCAACGGCAGTGGGCAGAGCTCTGCAACCCCCACTCTTTCCAGGTAGATTTATCTTATTGACCCATTTTACTGAGGATTTACCCACAGGACCGAATCTGGAGCTGCTCCAGTGACCTCCACGGGAGCACCACCGAGGATGCCTTTGGCCCCAAGAGCAAAAGCATCGCATTTTCATCGAGGACTCGGCTGCTGACGAGGCTTTGAGCCAGGGAAGGTGCTGGGCTGCGCTCCCAGGAAAATCCAGGCTGGCGTAGCCGAGGTGCCTTGGGAAAGCCTGGCTGGGACGTGCACTGCTCTTTGCAAACCTGGCATGGTGCTCCTCTGAAAATCTCTCTCCGGGCCGTATCGGAGGTCAGCCAGGGAGGCAATTACCACATAGGAAAGGCCATCCCTCCACGGCGTCTCTGGGGCGGAAGGTGTGCAGGGCACGGAGGGGCCAGACCCCCACTGTGAGATCCTTGTGCGAGAGCTTCGCAAGCGGTGGGACCGTCTGCATCCTCGCTGTGGGATGGCTGCACGGGTCGGGCTTCCCACACCCACCGCTTAACCAGCTGGTTAGTGCCAGACAGTTAAACCTAGGTGAGGAATAAAGGTGGGTGGTACAGGCAGCCGAGCCTCCATCCATATTCTTCTGTGGTCAACGGCTATTATTCCTCATGCAATAGCCGCCCCACTCTGCCCGGAGTAAGAAGGCAGTTAAGCACAGGCAGGGTATTCATTTGCGAAATGATTAACAGTGCGTTAATAATTTAATTCTGCCTCCGAGTCCCCGGTCGCAGCTGCGTTTGCCAGCGGGGCAGGCTGGCCGCTTTAGCCTTTCCTGTTACTTCTGCCACGGGCGGAGGGGAATGACTTCTCCAGCGCGAGTCCATTTGGTGTTAAAAACGGGAAATCAGTTTTCTATCGATTGGCATTTCTCTTAACGTATTCTCGCAAGTGCTCATTAAATTTTCATTCAATTATCCCGGGCCGCGTTGTATTTTTTTTCCCCCCATCCTTTTCAGAGGGAATAGGCGATAATGGATGCATCCATCCCTCCCGTGGAAGCAAGCCGTTCAGCGTGCGGCTAATTTAATCGAGGAGAGGCAAATCTTAATAAAGGAGGAGGGAAGAGCAGTACTCGTACCAGGACGGCTGATGGTATAATGACCCGTCTTCTGAAGAAGCAGAGCAGCTGAAGCTCTCCTGGTGCCATTAACGTTCAATATGTCAGAGCTGAAGGTACCAGCGAGAGGAAAACAACATCATTAAGCAGGACACTCTCACGCTGGAAGAGGAGGCACATTTATATTCTGACAGGGGATTATCTAGGCAGCAATAATAATAGCAGGAGTAATAATAATAATAATAAATCATTATCACTTGGCATTGCTGGCTGTAGTGGAACCCAGGGGTGTGAAACGGCTCCGGTAGAGTTGAAAGAGTGAGTGGTAGACACGAGCACCAGCGGGAGAAGATGGGTTTGCAGGGTGATCTGGGACAAGTCCCTGCCTGCTCCTGCCTCAGTTTCCCCAGCTGCACAGCCAGGCAGCGATACCTGGCTTTGCAGAGAGCGCTGCGGCTGCTCAGCTGGGTACCACTATTTAATCTTAATGCATTTCCATTTGTTCTTCTCTACCAAGACTCAAATGGTATGTTGTCCACCCAACATCATCATCTTTTTGGGGTGGAGAGCTGCAGCCTGAGCTCGGCTCTTGCTGTCATGGCCATCCCCAAGTCCCCCAGCCTCTCCCATCTTCAAACAGGGGATATTAAGTCTGGATTTGCCTCTGCTCTGCCTGGAAGAGCTTTTCCCTGTGGGAGCATCCTGCCCCCAAGGACAGCCCGGCCCTCGCTCAGCCCTTTACACGGGAACAGGAGGGATGGTGCCAAATCCAGGCCTTGTCCGAGCTTGAAGGTGGGCTTGTTCTTGGATCCTTTTCAGATTTTCACATTCAGACTCATGAGAGCATTTGTCATAAGGCTTGTGACAAGAGCTCATCCATCTGCAACGCTGACAAGCCCAGCCACTAGCCAAAATGTATTCCAGATTTGGCCCCAAATACCGCTTGCTTGACCTGTCTCTGAGGACCATACATTCCAGATGGATGTGTTGTTCCTATATGCAGCACGTTACCAGGGGTAATGTCTGTGTGGCACAGTTGTGCACGTCACTTGTTAATGCGCGAGCAAGCGTTCAGTCTCAGGGAGACACGCTTGCTGTTATCACTAGCTTAGGTAGGTAGGGCTCTTGGCAGAGCCGGGCAAGCAGAGGAGAGCTGGGCTCTGGCTAATCTCTCCAGCATGTCTGAGCGGTTACGTGCAAGGTTGGGAGCCTCGCTGCACACACCACTGTTTATCTGGGTTTCAAGACAGCCTTTGATAAAGAACCACAAGGCAGACAGCGGCGGCGGCTGAAAGGGATCGGGGATCACGGTAGCGAAGAAAGACCTGGCTCCGAATCAAAAGGATCTCGGCAGCCGCGCCGAGGGGGCCGACTCCTGCTTGGGGTGGGATGGGGATGCTCCCTCCTCTTCAGAGGAGGGGAATGGAAGGGGAGAGGGGGAGCGAGGCTGCAATATTGCTGTGCACCCTTCTTGCACACATTCAGCTGTATTTTGCCGCGCTCATTCCCTTCCCTCTGCCTCCTGCGAAGAGCTGGTTTGTCTCCAGCATTGCAATGGTTTGTACTGCCTGTAATTTAAACCCAGCTGGGGCACGGAGAAAGGAGCGCCACGCATCCCGCAGGCGTAAGATGCTGCCCCATTGCGTGTCCAACACCCGTGCAGCTCAGCCTCTCCTTTGCCATCGCCCTGCGCCATCCCGGGTGCGCTCTTGGCAAACATGGGCCTTCGAAAGGAGGAAAGAGATTCAAAAACTCAGGATGTGCTCAAAGCAAAGAAGTGTATTAGCTGAAGCGATGAGAGCTCTTTTCCTGAGTGCTTGCGGTAAGCTCCATTACTGCTGCCGCGCCACGTGCCGGGGCTCAGTACCTTCGGTGCTGTGCAGTTGGGGAGAAGCGCTCCTTAATGCCAGATTTGAGCTGTCTTTCGTAATGCAATTATTCTGCAATAATCTTGAAATGGAACATAATTAGGAAAGGAGTGGGGGGAGAGTGTGCAATCATAGTCGGGAGCTGTAATGCACGGGTTGTGCCGGCGCTGCGGGGAAGCTGGACGCAGCCCCTGGCCAGGGCCGTTGGCCGTGGGGCATCCTCTCCCCGCGGAGCTGGCTGAAGCCTTTACCTTAAAAATGAGGAGTAAAGAGGAGAGTTTGGGGTTTTTTTTCCTTTTATCTTGAAAAATAATTAGGCTGAAAAGTGTTTTGGAAGAGGCTCGCAAGCTTTAAATCGTGCTTCTGAAGAGCCTGATCAAAACAGCGGCATCGCTATCTGCGGAACCCCCCCGGGTTATGGGGCTGCGCTGTCGTCCCCGGATAACCCCTTCCAGTCAGAGGGATGCGAGTCCAGGACGCAGGGATGGAGAGGGATGCTCGTTGCAGACTTTCCATACACGGGTGGAAGTACCCTAATACCCAACAGAGAATTTGCTTCCTAGCACGGACTCCGAAGCCCCTGATAGTCCGTGTGGTCCCTCTCTCGTACCCCTGCAGGCAAAAGGTTTATTTAAACTGATGATTAAATGCAGCCGGTGTCGGGGGCTGAAGGATGAAGGGGTGTCTGCGGGGTTTGTGAGGGCTCCAGATCCCTGGGGATGGGTGCAGGGAACACCCCCAGATCCCCCTCTGCCTTTATAGCTTGAGGGCTTTTGCTGTCTGGGGGGACCCACGGAGCCCTGGGCCATGGCTGGCTTTGCTTCACCCGTCCCTGGACAGACACCCCCTGGACAGACACCCCCACAGACAGACGGCTCACCCGTTTCTGGGAACTCTTCGCCATGGAAAAAAAATTCCCAGCCCTCCGAGTGACTCACAGGGGAGATAATTGGCTACCCTGCTTATTTTTCTTCCTACTTCTGCCTAAAGAAAATCTCCAGTGCCCGGCACTGGGACACCACGACTTTCGCCATTCCCCTTTGTTTTGTCTGACTTACTCACTCCTGGGGGGGTTTCTCCCGCTGCCAGAGCCCCCGGCAGTGGAGCAGGGCTGGGGATGTGCCCGGTCCCTGGAGGAGCCACCCCACTGTGGGGCTTCTCGGGTGGTTAGAAAGGGTTCTGCTTGTGGCAAAAGTCCCTCTCTTTACCCCAGGCAGCGATTTCGTGAAACCTGCGGGAGCAGAGTCACCCCTGGGGCCTGATCCTGTACCCCACTGGGCCGATACCTCCTGCAGAAGTGGGGGCAAGACCCACAAACGCCGCGCGCATCCCTCTCCGTGAAGGCACCGGCCTCGTTTTCTGCAGGATTGAGGCTAGAGAAAAAAAATAAAGGCTTTACAAGCAGCCCCGAGCTCACACGCCAACCTCTCCTACCTAGGGGCTCCCCATGGAGAGCCTGGCCCGAGCGCCCTGGCCCGGGCAGGGGCTGTCGCACCCTGGCAGCTCCCGCAGCCCCGGCTCCACCGCACGCCCCACGCCGTTATAAAAGCTTTGCTGAATCAGATCTAAACCAGGCCTGGAAATTCCTTTGGCATGAGCCGAGCTGGGGATTTCAAACCACATATAGCTTTTTCATTACAATGCCTGTGCTTTTATATATATATATACACACACACACACACACACACACATATATATTTTGATTTTTGGAGGGCGGGGGTTTTGCTGCTTTCCCAGCCTGCGGGTTTGGTCGGGTCCCCGTCCCGACGCTGCTCGGCATCCCAGGGCCACCCCACTCCCACGCTAAAAGCTTTTGCCTTCCGGCTGCTGGCTCATTAATACAGCTCAATTAATGCTTACTCCCCTGTTGTCCAAAGGTATTGGATTTCCAGTCCCTTCTTGCCAGGCTGAGCCGCCGGAGCCCTGTTCCGCTGCATGCACAGTCCTACCGAGAGCCAGGACTGTTACCCCTCTTCGGGCTTAAAAGTGTTTTTATGGAGATTTTCCCCTTTCAGCCCTGGGGAGAGGGGATTTATTGTGGGTCACTGGAGCAACACTGCTGCAGAAGGATGGGACGGGGAAGTAGAGACACATAACCTTCATCTTGGCTTTATCTTGTGATGTATAGAGCGCATTTAAACATATATCCTGGTTAAGTGAAGGACACAGGGTCAGTCACCCCACAACCACCACCCTATTTCGCCGGGTGAGACCCTCCCCATGCTGCCGCCGGGGCATGAACCAGCTCCGAAACCACGAGAGATGGAAACTGGGCAGGCGGGAGAGTTTTTCCAGGGTGGGATTAAGATAAAACGATTTCCATCTGAGCCCCTGCCTACCGCGGCTGGGCAGGGCTCCTGTCCCACACCCCTCCGTCCCCCTTCCCCTTCCCACCCCCATGGAAAACACCTTTGCGGGGAGACGCTGGGAGCTTTCAATAGAAAATCAGAAGTTTAAATTGGCACAGCAGCGGCTGAAGTGGTGCTTGGAGCCATGCTGTCCTGACAGTTTATTTAACAAAAAAATAAAACAATAATAACGATATTATAGGTGCAAAAAGGAGCGAGGGAGAAGGGGACTGTTCTAGCGATGCTTCGCTTCTCTGTTTGGGGAGACTAAGGAAATGTCGCTCCTGGGCTCGGTGTAAGCAGCACATTTCATGCTTAAATTGCATTTCTTTGCTGTTTGGCTAGCAGAGGTGATTTGGTTTTGGGGACCAGGCAAGGCTTCAGAGGCGGCATTGCTGTCTGAGCTGGGGCCCGGAGAAACCCCAGCGAGAGACCCCAAACCCGGGGGACTCCTCCTGGGATGCTCTGCCGTGGCTCCCCGGGGTCATTATTTGAAGTATTTCCCTTCCTCCGTGGGGGAAGGTGGCAGGGAGTCCCCAGCAGCCTCACCCAGGCAGGATTTATTGCCTTCCCTGATTTCCTAGACTGCCCGGGCAGACTTCTGATAGCAGAGGGTTTCTTTCGAGCAATTTCTTATTACAACAACAACAAAAAAGAAGCGAGGGGGAGAGAAAGGGGATGAAACGCTTCATTTGCTTCGCCAGCATGAGGGTTTCCTGGTCGGGGCTGGAGAGGTGGCAGGGGAGGATGGGGCTGGGTCCCCCTGCTCCGCAGCGATGCTGGGCACTTTCCTCCGGCAGCCGGCAAGGTCCTGGGGGGGCCGGGCAGGGCAGCGAGCGGCCGTGCTCACCGTGGAGGGAAAAGAGCCTTCAAAGGGATTTCTTTTGGAAAGGGGGCTATAATTACCTGTTTATGGTTATAATTATTTCCTACCGTCCCTCATAGCCCTGCCCCAGCTCAGTGCTAAAGAAAGCGTCCCCCTCTCCCCGGGCATGGGCTACGAAGTGCCTGGAGGTCTCCATCCCACATATTTAACATCCAGCCTGCGACCGCTTTTCTGGTAGCAAATTCCTTTCCAAATCTCCCCTGCAATTTGCGGCGGGCAAACCTTGTTTGAGTTTGAGGATTTAGCACATTTTTGCCGCACCGTTTTTCGCAGGGAGGGCTCGGGGCCGTCCGGGCTGCGTTTTGTGTGGTCTGGCCACTCCTGAGCACGGCATCCCGCACCCCGCCTCACCGGAGGCACCCCAGCACCCATCCTGCCTGGTCCCCGGCAGCGGGAGGGCACTGGACCCCCCCACCGAGGGACTGTCCCCGCACCCTGTCCCCTCTGCCCTGCGCCCCTGCACATCTGGGGCCGAGGCTCAAGGTCGTCGGGCTTTTTTGTTGTTCTTTCTTTTTCCATTTTATGTGGTTTGTGGGCACATAATGGAAGGTGGATTCTGGAGGGGTTTGTTCTCTTGCCAGCCTGAATTATTAATCCAGCCGGGCTTCTTTCTTTCTGTTTTTCTTTTTTTTTTTTCCTCATGGATTTTATTTTAGGCAATGGCAAAGTCACCGGCTGGCAATGCCGGCCCTCGCACCAGCCTCCGATAGCATCGCTCACCAAAGCGCAGCTGCGCTCTGGCCCACGGCAGCAAGAAGCTGCCAGCCCTGGGAAGCATCCAGGGGCTTATCCGCTGCTGGTGCTCCCCAGGTCGGCACGGCCAGCGCGGAGGAGCCCGGAGATGCCCGAGTACTGGTGTGAGGCAGCTCTGCACCTCTGCCCTGGTGTAATCTATAGGGTTTTGCTGGAAGAGAGGGTTGAAGGGTGAACTAAAGCCTCCTCCTGCGAGGGGAGACGCTGCCCGTGCCGGAGGAGGTGGGTATGCCGGGCATGGTTACCATCCTCAATGAACGGCACGGCGCTGGGGTGCTGAGAAATTAAAAGCCTCGGCCGAGGCAGTGCAGGACCAGAGGTGGTCCAGCTCCCCGCAGCCTCCATCAGCACCCTTAGCCGTCCCCAGCTCCCCCAGGCAGGTCCCTAAGGGGCTGCAGACCCCCGGGCAGTCCCCACTCCTCACAGCGGGAGCGTGTTCGCTCCCCATCTGCCCCAGTGCGGAGTCACACCGCCCCGAGCCCGCCAGGGCAGGGACATCCCACCGGCGTGTCCCAAGCCGGAGGGGCCAGCCCCAGCCTTCCCCCGCCGAGGGCAGCGTTGGGGGGGCCCCCTTGCCCCCCTGCCTTCGCGGCAGGGCGGTTGCCGGCAGGAGGCAGGCAGGGAGGCGGCCTCGCAGCTCTGCTCCCCAGGGCGCTGGCGGCCTTGGCACCCACCGCCGCGGCTTTGGGTGGCCCCGGCCCACCCAGCCGCACCTGGGGCTGCCGCCCGCCTGCCAGACACCGCACTCTGCTTTAATTAGCAGGGTGGTTTAATGAACGGCAGCTCCGCTGCGACCACGGAGCCTTCCTGGCTGAGCAGCCGCGGTTTCTTAGGGCTGTGTCTGCTTACCTGCCTTTGCACCCTGTCTGCCCCCTCCTCTTCCTCGTGGGGAGGGGGCTACAGTGGTGACCCAACCCTTATTATACACCAGAGAATCCACATCAGAGGGAGCGGGTGGGAGCACCCTGGCATGTAGGAGCAATACGAGGGCACTGGGGATGCCCGGCTTTGCCAGCTCTCTGCTGGAGGGCTGCCGGGGTTGCAGCTCTCCCTGAAAGATGCTTCCATGGGCACCAGCCGAGGGGTGCTGGACACCTCCGGGTTTGCTGCTCTCCCCCTCCCGCTGCCCCCATCCATGGGCAGACATCGAGGCATCAAGCTGCTGGCTCAGGGCTGGGGGCATTTATTTATACTGGAAAGACTGGGAGAGCGTCAGTAAATTGAGCGTCGCCAAACGGCTGCTGCAGAGGGGAGGATGCTCCCTGCCATCGCCGGGACTGATATTGCTATTCCCATCACATGGCGCTGGGCCAGCAGCCTCGCCCTTTGGAGGGAGAACGCTCCTTCCCGTGCTCACGGTGCTAACGAAGCCCCCCGGAGCCCGGGCAGCACGCAAGCCTGCGGCAGAGAGACAAAAGCACTTGTTGAAAGAGCCAGGCAGGCGGGAGCAGCCTCGGGCACCTCGCCGTCTCATCACGGCACGGCAGCGGGGCGCTCGGCCGCACGGCATCGCCGGCACCTCGCCGCCTAATTGGTGACCCCCGGCCGGCGGTGACAATTAGAGCCCCAGTTCTCCCCTCCGCCGGGGACTCTCATTAACCACCTCCGGCTTTACCCCGCGGGGAGCCGGGGCGCAGGAGGCTGGGGGTGCGGCGAGCACGCTGCCCGCCGTGTGCGTTCTGCCCACCCTGGCTGGAGGAGGGACGGGATGACAATTTGTAGCCGCACTAATTGGCCTCACTGCTGCCGAGCTGTGCTGAGAGGGAAGCGGGGAGGTCAGCGGATAGGGGGTCATCCTCCTCCTCCTCCTCCTCGGAATGGAGGGTACCCATCCCCAGCGACTTCTCCTTTGCTTTTATTCCCTTCCCCAAAGCAGGTTTTGTAACAAGTGAGCTGCCAACGTGATACTGCACCTCCAGCTCCGGAGAGGGGAAGGATTCAGCGGCCAGAGGGGAAAAAAATTCCCATTGCTGAGCATTTGAGGCCAGATACTCACATTTTTGTTTACACTGAAGGCTATTTTACCCCTGTCTGGCTTAATGTTATTTTCCGTGCCTTATAGCTAAGCAGAATCAGGATGCAAGTCATTAAAATCACCTTCTGAACCTGCCCTTTCGTGAGACCTGAAAAAGGGGAAAATCAGTAAAAACCACAAGTGTGGAGACAGTCTGTGTGCACCAGGTTGGGCAGCTGGAAACAGCCTCATCTGCTGCCGGCAGAGAGCTGAGGCTTTGCTGAAAAATAGGGATGTTGGTGTAGAAACCCGGGTCTGCGGGCAGCCAGCAAGGGCCCAGCCCCGAAATTACGGCGCTGATGCGCCGTAAAATCTTGGAAAAAGATTTCACCGGCTTGGAAAGCGCGGTGAAACACAGCGTCCGTCTGTCCCCTCCATCCAGACGTCGAACGGCTCCTCTCACCGAGATGAGATACCCAGCTCGCCGTGGGAAGCCAGCGGCTGCCGAGGACCGATCCCGGCGGCAAACACAGCATCTTTGATCTCGTCGTGGTCGGCGCTGGTGAGGCTGCCCCGCGGGGTCAGCTGCGAACATGGCACAGCAGGCTCCCCGCTCCCAGCCTCAAATATCTGTCTGCTCCGCTCCGGCCACAAACCCTCCCCCGGACTAGAAAGAGGGAAAATTACATGTTCCAATTTGCAGATTTGGCGGAGATAAACCCCCCCGGAAGGCGCGGCTGGAGATGCCGGGGCCGATAGCGCCAGGCTGTGCGTGCCGTGGGAGCACCCTGTCTCCCGCCGTGCCCGCTGCCCCGGCACCGGGGCTGTCCCGCTCCCAGGGAGAAGCTGGGAAACTCCCTCCCGCCCTGCTCGGGGTGGCAGAGGGCCAGGCTGATCCTGTAAAACCCCGAGGGTGGATTGCTCCATGGGCAAAATCGTCTCGGATTAAGCGTGGGAGGAAAAGCGGAGCAGTGATGCATATGGGGTGGCCACTCATGTAGCGAGAGGGTTTGGCCTCAGCTGCTGGGGAGGGCAGCCAGGCTCAGCGGCATCCCTTCGCTCTGGAAGGGGCAGAGGGGACATTGGGGACAGCCAGCTCCCAGGAGACCGCCAGCAGGGAGTGATGCGGTGGGTACCAGCTCCTCCGGGATGATGCTGGGAGGGATGCTGGGCGGAAAGGCCACTGGCTCTTGCAGGCAGCGAGCTGAAAGCTGAGAGGAGCCCAGGAAGGGGAAAAAAAAACCCCTGACGTGTGCCGTATTTCATAGCATGAGATGTGAGACTTTAATGGGCTCTGAGATATCAAAGAAGACAGGAAGCCTAAACCTGTACGCGGCACAGAAAGCCCAACAGCAACACACGATACGATCACCACGTTCCTTCGCCTGCGGCGTTTGCCTGCAGCCCCCGAGGACAGACCCCGCTTGCCCGCAGAGCCCCAGCTCTGCTGCTTCACTCAGAGGCATATCAGTGCAAGAGATCCTGACCTGAAGAGCTGTGACAAAGCGGTAAACAAGGTTTTAAATAAAAAGCGATGCTGCCCAAGGCCGGGCTCCGGAGGGAGGGGCGAGCTGGGAAAGCATCCCGGCGGCGTGGGGCCGGCAGGTACGTCACCGTGAGTTGTGGCCAGCGCCGTATTTCTCTGTTGCAAAGTTGAGCAGTAAATCCTGGCCGGAGGATCTCCCGGAGGCACCGAGGGACAGTCACCGGCAAAATTTATGGCTCAGAGGTGGCAGAGCCTTGCCGTAAATATAAGAGGTGTGCAGGAGAGCTGGCCCCTGTGCTTCCCCAAGGGGAAGCTCGTCCCCTTGCCCGTCCTCTCCCCCAGCCCAATTTTCTCTCAGTTTGGTTTTGCAGCCAGCGCTGTTCATTGCTGTTAAAACGTCCCCACCTCTGGCAGGAGCTGGTACCTGTCCCCGGCAGCACCGGGGATAGCCGTAATGGATAACAACCACCATGACTCACACCAGCGGCATTGGGAATAAGAGGGAGCTGAGATCTGGGGTGGTCATGAGGGCTGCAAGCCCTCTGCTCTGCAGCAGCAACATCTCCCCATCACCACCATCCAGGCTTTGCTGCCCATGGTCAGCCTCCCCCAGGATTTAACCCCCCCGGCTGCATCCCATGGGCTCACTCCCCATCGACCCCCACTGGGACCGAACCCTGCGGCTGCTCCCACCTCCTGTTTAAGGCCAGAAAAGATGATTTCAGCTGCACTAGCACTTATGCCGGTGAATAAATCTGCGGCAGTCGCAAATTCTCTGCCAAGTGACGCTGACGGTGGCCGGCCGGGCTGCGCTAGAGGTGAACGTGGGTCTCAGCTGAATGTGCCAGCCCATGATGGGCGGCTCTGGGATGCAGGCTGGTGGGCTGCGAGCACGCTGGCGTTTCATTGTGGGTAGGGGAAAATTAGCATCTGTACTTCTGAACAGTGGCCAAGGAATCAGAGAACATTATCAATGGGAAGGGAAAGGTATCCCGGGAGGATTCACCCAGCATATGATCCCATGGCAGGGATTACACCCCAGGTGTGCCAAATCCATGGGCATGGGAAGAGAGCCCGAAAACAGGTTCAAAGGGACAAGGTGGAAAATCCCATCAGAAATGTGAAAGAACAAAAGCAGCCGAGGGGGGTACTAATAAAAATGTATCCAGGAATTAAAAATAATAATGATGAAATAAACTAAGGTTCTCCTCTTGACTTCACTTTGGGATTTCGCCCTGATGGGAAATTCATAAGCCGCGTATCTTTCTCATTTGGGGAAGGATTTGTGAGCCTGCGCCCTTACCCATCATATAAGGCAGCCGTGGGTACCACACGCCTGGCTTTCCTGGGCACGGCTGATGCTTCTGCCTGGAAACTGCATCGGGAGCAAAATCTGTGCCCGGGATGAGAGGTGATCCCGTCCAGTGGGGACAGCCACCGCAATACGATGGGGCAGCTCTGGCCGTGACCTTGAGCTGACAGCACGTTGATGGGGAGATCGTTATTCCAGGTAGGAAAGTGCTCCTCCAGCCCAGCCAAGTTCCGGAGGACAGCAGGCAGCCGAGCCTCATTAAGCTCATCACGGCAAGCCCATTTCTGTCCAAAGGCGGAGGTTCGTTCTAAAGGTCTGCACATTAAGAAGTCCCAGCGAGGAAGTCAATAAAGACATGGAAGAGTTTCAAAGAGAGACTGCAGGCAGGGCTGCCTGCTTTTACTGCAGGGGCTTGGAGAAATGCTCGTTTGGCATTTGCAGGCAGTCGTTTACCCCCAGCGTTAACATCTATTTGAGGTGGACGAGCAGCAGAACTCAGTTTCCAAAAATCACAAGTATCATCCCTTGTCTGGCAACGTGAGAAAACACCCCCCGGGCAGAGAGAGGCTCAGCCCCACGGCCCCCTCCCTCTGCCTGGGGCCCACTCTGCGCCCACCGGGCACAATATGGCCTGGGGGGGGGGGGGGGGGAGCGGAGGGGGGGGGGCGGAATTAATTACACAAATAAAAACAAATAAAAAAGCAATTAAGAAACGTCTGCCCCCCCCCCCGCCTTGCTCTGCCCCCGCGGGGGCCGCGGGTCTCGCCCCCGGGGACAGCCCCACTCGCGGTGCCCGGCGTGGCGTGGGCTGCACCGCGGCGCCCCCTGGCGGCCGCGCGGGGCGCCGGGCGGGGCGGAGCGGGGCGGTACCGCGGGGTGGTGGTGGGGGGGGGGGGCTGCGTGTCCCCCCCCGGGCTGGGGGAAAACCTTAGGGCAGCGCGGGGTTTCTAAAGCATCGCCCCGCAGGCAGCCCCAGCGAGGCGGTGCGTGGCTGCCGCTGCCCAGAGCCGCAGCCTGAGCCCTGGGGAGGCGGCGGGGGGGGGGGGTCAGGTCGGCAGGCTGACCCCGGGAATGTCGCATGAAATAAAAAGGCAAAAAGAAGGGTATTTGGGGCAGGAGAAAGCCCTGCACAATTTGCCGGGCTACCTCAGCTAAGCCCCTGCTGCAGGAGGTCGTGGCCTGCAGCCCCGAGCAAGGTGTCCTCTCCAAACGGCTGTCAGCAGCAGCTTTGCTCCCTGCAGTCTGGAGCATTCACTCCAACGGTTTCAAATCCTACTGGGCTTTTAGAAAAGGTGCCATTTTCTGGTAAATCCCACAGCATTTAAAAGCTATTTAATGTCTGGGCTACTCCCCGCTGAGTTGTAAATAATTTTTTCCAGCACTGAAAATTGTTTACTAACATTTTATTGAGGCCTTATTTTCCAAAGAGGGGATGCGGCTTGGAAACGACTGGCAAACAGCTCAGTCGGGGCTCTGGGTCGCATGCAATGGGCTGATCAAAACACTCTTTGAAACTTATTTGTAAAATTCAGAGTGAAACTTTGCACAGTTTGGAAACAAAACATTGTCTCCCCTCCGTCTCAACGTTTTATTCACTGCTTTCCCATATTCTATCCCAATTCCATGTACCATCCCCTAATCTATCCAGCTGACCAGGGTTTTGAATCTGGATTTAACGCACGCACTGCAATGTCTCAATATTTACGGTATTACACATCGGCGTGTCTGCTGGGATGTCTCCAGCCACCTCAGGAGAGCGATAACAGCAGAGGGCTTGGCCCACTGATTCCATCTGGAAACCCATGACGTGTGAGCCTCCCCGGCCAGGCTCCTCCAGAGAAAACCACCGTAGGACCCGGCGCCAAGCTCACGGACTCCAGCCCAAAATTCTTCGTCCCACCAGTGATTTCTGCATGGGACCTTGGCTCTGTTATTGAAAACATCCTGTTAGTGCCAACCGTGGAGTCAGGAATGGAAATAAAGCACCTCCCGGGGGGACACACCCCGTGCAGGGAGCTTTTCTCTGACTACTTATAGCTTCGGTGTTGGAAAATGGCCGGGTGCGGCAGCACGGGCACGGGATGTGCCAGCCCGTGGTGCACGCAGTGCTGCTGGCTTTTTGGGTGCTCAGCCCATGGCTGCTGTCGGAGCCGGGAGGAGGGCTGCACCACACACTCACGGTGTCGTCACCCACTTTTCTGGCCTAAAACCTCACCTGCGAGTGCCCAGGTATCACATCCTCGTACCTCAAGCCAGCCGTTTGGCACGTTGGCGAGGAAGCGCCGGGCTCTGTGAGCTCAGGCGGGCAGCCGGCGGGGACCTCAGCCTGGGGACCCGTGTCACCACCTGCCCGCACAGCGACGTGGCTAAGCCCGTAAGCGGTGCTAAGGCGAGTTCCTCTCTCTGTTCCCTATTTCGGCTCTGCTCTGCGCCTTTTCTGTTTGACTAGAAGCGGTGCTGGGCTGTTGGATGCCTTCGCAGCACCGAGCAGCTCTGGCTGTGCTGCAACACAGACGGATGCTCGTTTGCGTAGAAAGCAATCGCAGACAGGGCGGATGCCGGCGGGGGGTCAAGTTAGAGCAGCTAGAGAGAGGCATCGCCCTG
The DNA here is from genome assembly GCF_018139145.2 of Gymnogyps californianus. NCBI lineage: Eukaryota > Metazoa > Chordata > Aves > Accipitriformes > Cathartidae > Gymnogyps > Gymnogyps californianus. Next base: position 20,978,477 of record NC_059482.1, read on the forward strand.
GGGTGGGGGTTAGACCCCGTTACACCACCCCTAAATCCCCGCCCTCCTCGCCCTTGCCCTCACTCTTTGAAAGCGTTGCTGGGGTGCTCTGTACGGGGGTCAGGTAAGCAGGTGGATAACAGGGCAGCCAGCGGGGTCCGTGATGCTCGTGGTCCCCCAAAGGACCCGTGAGAGCCCATCCAAGGCACCCGTGGTACTGGAGGGAGGAGGATGGGAAAGTATCGAGGTACTGCTTTCCAGGAGAGAATCACGTCAGCAAATGATTGGTTTTGAGTGCATTGCACAATGTATACGTAAAGTTATCGACTGATTAAAAAGCCCGTGCTAGAGACAGCACAGAAGCCGGTGGACACGGTTGCATACATCGGAAATGCACAGCGTGGTGGAGAAAAGGGAGCCGGGGCTCAGGGCTGGACCCCGCTGGGTGGCTGTTGGGTGCCACGACATGCTCTTGTGTGCCACCGAGTGGTGACACCCAAGGGACGAGCAGAGCCCGCAGCTGAGCCGGGGCTCAGGGGAGCACTGGGTGCACAGCAGTCAGACCCAAAAGCAGACCCTTCGACGAGCAAGCCCTGACGCCTGGAGCAGCCACATCAGGCTGGGGGTTTGGAGATGGCTGGTGGGGATATAGCGGGGCAGGAGGGGACGGTGGGGAAGGACATGCTCCCCTGGCCTCCTGGGATCCAGAGAAACCCCCAGGAGGCAAATTGGGTGTTTTCCCTGTGGAAAGCAGAGCCCTGATTCTTAGACACACCAACCCCGGTTGCTGGGGCGGTGTCAGAGAAGTAGCAGGGCTGCAACCTGATGCTGGGAAATTATACAGTCAACGGAGCTGCTCTAATGAGAAAATGAACGAGACATCATATGGCGTTGATTTAGCGCTCAAATATGAACAACAGGGCAAAGGGAGGAAAATAACGCCAAACAAACCTCAAACCCCCATGAGTTTAAAAGACGCTTTGTGCGAACACACTGCTTTTACCCCGAGAAGCAAGCAGCGTTCCTCCCGGTGCCCATTCAGGGCTGCAATTAATCTGGTTTCGGCAAACCAGAAACAAAGTCCCCAACTCTATTAAGAGCCACCTCTTGTGGAGTCTTAAACATCTAAGCAACTCAACACCGCTTTGTAAAATGCTGGCGAAGATGAAGAAAATTAAAGCATTGTTCAGGATGACGCCATTCAGCTTTTCCCCACAACAGTTTTAATGATGGTTTTATCATTTGAGGCACCTGATCAGCTTGCAGAAGTGTGGGCCGGCATCGCCCTCGGAAACTTTTGAAGTCTTCCCGCCATTTCCTAAAAATTGTGTGTTTGGGATGCTGTGAGAGGCGCTCTTGCTGGGGGATGCTACAGACTGTGACCACCTTTCATGTCCTATGGCTACAAAAACTAAACACCCCTTGTAAGAAGTCCCAGGGCTGGTGTCTAAAGAAAAAATGAAGCCTATTTGGCTTTCTTTTAGAAACCTGAATGCCAGCTGTTAGCAAAGCAAACGCACCCCACAGCCAAGCTCCAGGCTATTAAACCGAAGTAGGTTTCCTGAGCGATGCGACCCCAAATCTTCCTTGTATCAGGGTGGCTCTGTGCTCCCCAGGGCCACGGCTGCAAGGAGCTGCAGAGGGCTCTGGATTTTAATCAGATACCCAAGTTTGGACTGAATTACTTTTTGCAAACCACTCTATTAAAAATTTGACACAAATACAAGTCTCCCTTGAAGTGCTCTGTGACTAAGGCTGTCCTGCTGCCCGGTCAGCCTGCTTGGGGCAAACACAGGAGTTCAGCTAAGACCATCCTGTAAACCGAAGGGAATTTAGAAAGCTGAGCCATCAGTAGCGTGCGGAGTTTGAATCGCCCACATTCAGTCCCCTCAGCAAAGGCAGAGGCAGACCTGTGTTTGGGGAAGACGTAATGAGAAGAGATCCCAGGCCATTAACTTCATTACTGCAGCCGTGATTAATAGCAGCAGCGGCAGCAGCGTGGAGCATCGCCAGGGAGGACGGATGCAGGATCCCAGCCCGTCGGGGATTTCCCACCTCCAGGAGCTGCTCTCGGTGGCTGAAAAGGGAATTGAAATTAATTTCCAGCCGCTACCTGCTCCACAAAGCGGGTACCTCCAAAAAGCAGGTAGTTCAAGCCTGTGTTGGGAAAAGGAGCCACAGAGCCCCATGGCTTGGTCCCAGGGTTGTAGAGTCAATGGAGCGATGCTGGGGATACGGCGGCTTCGGGTCTGGGGCTGTTGGGTTTACGGACACCGCATGTCTGTGCCGCCCCATCGCCTGTGCTCTCCTACTATAAACACCACTTGATTTACTCCATAGATAGACTTTACGATACTTTTTTACTGTATGAGATGCTCCATTTAATACATAATACTCCAGTAATGTCACATTAATCTGCTTGGGATTTTTTTTTTTTAATTCGTTACATAGCTGTGTTGGTCACCCACCGACTCTTGGCTGGGACACCGGCAAGCGGCTGTCATTACACAGCTCCTGCTATTTCTGCCGCCATCGGCTGCTCCCGTTCCCCCTCCCCAGCCCATGTGTGGCTGAGTGTACATCCTGATGGGATTTCTTCTTTAATAACTAAATTAACATGCCAGTGGCAAATGCTACTGAGTAATAGTTGGAAGAAGTTGGAAGAGCCTGTTCTTACAGCTGGAGGAGACAAGTGATGAGGCTGGCTCGGTTACAGGCAGAGCTGGCTCCTCCTGTGAGATGCTGAAGATGGCAGCATGTACCGGCAAAAGCGAACTGGCCGGCAGCAAGCCTCTTCTCCCTGCAAAAAAAATCATGACTTTATAGGTTTTTCTTGCTATATGCCAGGAGCAAAAATAAATAAACCCCAAAGCTTGCAAACTCCGGTCTTATAAACCCTGAGAAAAGCCATGCGTGTACATGTATATACGCTCATGGGGAAGAGCAGGGTTTGACGCAGCTCATTTATGCCCACACCATAAGCCATGTGCGGAGCTTGTGTTGATGTTCATCTTCCTACCCTGAAGAGGATATATATTTTGGATATACTTTTTGCTCAGAGTATTTCATTCAGCCAACTTTCAGCGCCTTTGCCCTGGACCACGCCATGGTGGCTCCCGGTCAACCCAGCTCCTCCCTCCCTTGCACAAACCTCGTGGGCAGAGATTTTGGGTGATGAGAGTCTCCCCGAAAGGGAGATCCAGGGAAAGCACCCTACAGCCCAGCTGGCAGGCAGACAGCCGCGGAGCCAATGCTGCCGGGGAGCTGCTGCCGGCGCGCCGGCTGCGGCTCGGCGGGTGAAGGGGCGAGCGAGGGTAACAAGAAGCGATGCTTGTGGCCCGTAAAGCAATCAGGGAGACAATTAGGCACATAATGAGTGGCATTTTATGTCGCACCTGCCAGCCCGGTGCAGAGAATGGCTGTGCTGCAAAATTTATGGAGAATATGGTTTGGGCTTGGAATTGGCTTTTTGGGTTTTTTCCCATGGCGTTAAGTTCAAACCCGGGAGACTTGCTTTGTCAGATGGGAAGTGCTTCATTTCGGAAACAATTGGCTTCAGTTCTGAGCTGTTTAAAGGCATGTTTGGAGTTTTAAAGGGGGAAAAAAATAGAAATGAAGGCATCTTGGAGAGTAGAAATGAAGAAAACAAAAAAATAGTCACTTCAGAGCCCTATTTCTAAATGAATAATGCACCAGAGCCAACACATTAATTTTCCTTTCTGTTGTTCCCAGAACAAAGTGCTCTCCCTGTTGATAAAGTCCTCCAAGACTCAGGAACAGGAACCACCCAGCACCCCAATGGAAGCAGCAGCAAAGCTGTACAGAAGCCCAGAGTATGGAGAAAATCAAATAAGCGTCAGAATAAGTGTGCGAGGGAGGCAGCGCGTCCCGCTGGGACGTGGCCGGGCACCTGCCCAAATCCCGGCTCCTCCGGGTGCTGCAAAACCCCCGGGTATCCCGACTGCGGCAGCCCTGGGGCTCCTGGGACTCACGGGACCTTGCAACCACCACACGCGCAGCACGGAGCGAGGATACTCGCAGAATTTGAACGCCAAGAGATTAAACACCAACCAACAAAACCTCCCCCTAAAATCCAGATATAATCCAGAGAGCAAGGATTCGGGGGAAGGAATCAAACCCATGCAAAAGCCATCTCTAACTAGCAAAACGGCAGTTTCAAGGCGATCCCAAATGTCTGGGCTTCATGAGGTCGTTAAAAATGTTTAGCCTGACTTTCTCCAGGAGCCAGGACTGGGCGGCCAGCAAAGCTGTCCCCTGCCTTCGCACGCACAGCAAGTGCCAGAGGCCAAGGTCCGGGGCGGATTCAGTGCTTAACAGTGATTTGGTGGGAGTAGCACACAGGGCTGCTGCAGCCGGTCGGCGATTTTCCCTAAGGAAAGCCTATTTGGCAACTCACAGCGCTAATTTATTGCGAGCTGTCGCAGGCGAGGATGCTTCCTCGGGCCTGAGGATGCAAAACCATGACGGAGCATGAGGATGCAAAATCTGGATTCTGTAAAACCAGGGCTCTGCGGTAGGGAGAGCCATCGCCTAACGAGAACCAATGGACAAAATGGCTCTTAATTACCAAAAGTTCCATTAGAGCTGATTACCACCTTCACCCCCTCCCGGGGGCCGGCGTGACCCTGGGCAGCAGCGGTGCGCAGGAGACGGCCACGGCCAAGGCTGGGGAAGGGGGGTCCCACCTGCGCCTCTGCATTCACTTACCTTAGCAAAAATAAAGATGCTTTTACTATTTTTTTGTTTATCCATCTGCTTGTAATTTGGGGGGGGGAGTTTTGACTGGGAAGGCACTGCTCCTCCGCTGGCTGCGCAGCCCCCGGCGTGGCTTCCCAGGGCACTGCCTGCTGCAGAAGCCCCCGGTACTTCGCAGGGGGGACCGAGAGCGGATCTAAGGCAGCTCCACGCTCACCCCAAAATCATCTGGTTCATCTGGAAAAGGCATTGGAGCTGCCACTTCCCAGCCTTGTCCTTCATTGAAAAATGCTCCTTCCCCACCTCCCAGGGCAGGTATTGGGCATTTATTCGGTGCTGTAACCGCCCTCAGCGATTGTGCGGCACACAATGTCAGAGAAAGGGAGGAAGCTGGGCTAAAGAAACTGGAAGCAAATCAGTGGTTTCCTGCAAAGGGATGGGGCTGCGGTGGGAAGGAGAGGCACGGCCCGAGGGCACGACAGGAACACCCCGGGGGAGACCGGAGCATCCCCCGCAGCCCCGGGCTGCTCAGCACCCGCGGGCTCATGACAAACAGGGAAAAGAAGGCAAGAAATGGAACGCAGCTGGTAATTTCCCTGACATTGTCTGAGTGGCAGAGGATGAAGCCATCCTCCTAATTAATTGCAATTGTTTTTGGACAAAGCCGGAGGGAGGGAGAGCAGCCTCTGCTCACTGAAGTGGGAAGCAAGAGCCTCCGGATGGAAATTTGGGTGCCGAAGGAGCTGCAGCTGTGGCTCGGGCTCGGCACCTCGAGGAAGGGGCCGGAGCCAGAGGCGAGGGGTGAGAGACGGGAAGGAACCAGCCGGCACCTCTCACCCCGGCCGGACACGGGTGGCCAGGGGATGCCCCGCGCATTGTTCCCCGGATCCGGCCGGGGCCGCAGGATATCCTGGAGAAGCTGCCGGACCCCGCGGCTGCGGGGGGTGAGGGAGGGGGCTGGATTGGGCCCTCCACCAACAGGACGCTTGGTTTTATTTCATCTTTTCTCTGAGAAAAGTCATGTGTAGATGATGCCGAGGTTGCGAGGACATCGTAGCAATTTGGAGTGAAGCAGGAAAACTGGCTTAATTTGCTCTCACCTGTTGAAAAGTTAAACCCAAGGGGTTATAGTGACCGATAATGTTATGTGGGTGCTGGGTGAAGGGGCTGGGTGGAAAAACCGCAGCCAGCAAGCGGCCGGCTGGAGGGAGGGGAAGTTTCCCAAGGTCTGATAAGCCCCGGGGACGCGGCAGTCCCACTCTATCTGCCCCACCGATAAACTGGGGCCGGCCGGCGCCTGCTGCACCCCGGCAAGGCCACCCGCCCCCGCCAGCACCACCAGCCCCCAAGTCCCTGGAAGGTCTTCTGCAGCACCCATGGGTGCTCAGCAGCGCCAGCAGCCCTCGGCCTGGAGATGGACCCAGCCGCACCGCGTGTCGCCTTGGCTTCTTGCCATTCTCCCAGTATCGGGCTGCTAAAAATAATCCGGAGGCAGCAAAGAGAAGGCGACGAGTACCCGAGCTTTCACAGCTTTGCTTCATGGCGCTTTTTCATTTTGGCAGATGGGGCTGGATGGGCTGACGTGGCCACGCTCTCATCCCAAGGGGCCCTGGGAGCCGAGGGGGGGGCATCTGCCTTTCCCCAGCCGCCCCCCAATTAGGGCTAGAAAACCTGCACCGAGGTGCCAGACCCAGTTTGGTTTCCTCCCATCTGCTTTCCCGGCAATTGGAGACCACTCGCAGCGATGGCGCTGATCCTGCCACCGTCTCCCCCGATGGCCTTGGTCACATCCCTGCGCCCCCGCTGCCCCCCATAAGCCAGAGGACCCTTTGGCTCATGCCAGCAGGCGGGGAGCCCTGCAAGCGCTGCCCTTGCCGCCTGCATGGTTTCCTTTGGGGCTTTTTTGGTGGCTTTTGGCTTTTTATCAGGGCTCGGGCGGCAGGAGGGAGGGGGAGGACGGCGACCCCACGCTCGCACCTTCGTGCGAGCACCCGCAGTCTGGGCGCGCAGCTTGCGCCTGCCCACGCGCCGGCGAGCTCCCCGACGGCTCCGGCTCCAGGAGGTGTCACAGCTCCGCTGAAACGCCGGGGTAATATTCCTCGGGTTTTCCTCTCTCTCTAACGGTGGCTGATTGAAACTGCTGAGAGGTCTCAAATATTCAAAAAGTCCCAGCGAGCACCAGAAATATGTATTTTTATCCTATCTGAGTGATTACTCAGCTGCTCATGTATTATATTTGCAGCCCGAATATATGCACTGGGGAGCTGACAGGAGAGCAGCAACCAGAACGGGTTTCTCCAGACCACGAGCCAAGAAAAACCATCAGGAAAGGAGTATCTTTTGGGGGAAATGGAGATATAAAAAGTTCAGTTGGGCTTGGTATGAGAAAAGGGCAACTGAATCGGGTGAAATGTTTCATTTTGGAGCCTGAATTACTTCTTTAAGTTGCGCTGGGGTACATTTGGTGAGGAAATGTCAGTACAGAAAAAGTGTAAAATCCTTCTGAGACAACTGGTGTGAAAGAGTCCGACTTGGGAAAAAAAAAGGATTTTTTTTTTTTTTTCCTTCCTCAAAAATGTGATGAACAAAACAGGAATTCATGAAACGTTCAACTTGACATGACTCTGCCTATTTCTGTGCGAGAAAAAAAAGAAAACCCACGATGCTGTGACTCAAAAACGCTACCCGGTGCCGGCAGCAGCTCCCGCGCCGCTCGCTGCCAGCGCGCCGGGCTCCACGCCGCCCCAAGCATCGCCAGCGGCTGTCGGTCGGGCCGGCAGCTCCCGCACGGGATGTCTGTCCTGCCGCTCGCCCGGCTCAACATCACCTGGAGACGTGGGATCAGCCACCGGCTCCTGCCGGCGGTAATGGGGATAATACCCAGCTCTTAAGGGATGAAGCACGTTGGGCAGGGGAGCCGGTCCCGGCTGCCAGAGCGATTCCTCGTCAGCATCTGTCAGGGAAGATTAATGCCTAAGTAGGTTGTGGGCTGGCTTCCAGCAGCATTTTTAATAATCAGATGCCGCGCGCTGTTCGAGCAACCCGCAGAAATGAAGTTGCCTCGTTACAAAAGAGAAATAAATACGTTGACATGAAGTAGCTCATTTGCTGGGGATGTTAAAGCTGGTGACAACCCCAATTCACACCTGGGGGTCTGACACCCCCCAGACCCTCTCCAAGGTTGCAGCATCGCCCGTGCCAGACCGGGGCCCGCAGCTGGACTGGCAAGCCAAGGAGGGCTGTGCAACCAGCACAGCTCCTGGAAAAATGTAAATAAGGCCCCGAGCTGGCGCTTGCAAGGTCTTGCAGATAAAAAAAGGGCAAATTCCTGCCTCCCGGGGAAGGGGCTGGGCTGGGTTTGGGTTTTGGGGCCGGGAGTCCACGCGCCGGGGTCACGCCTCGGGGCACGGCCATGGCTGCGATGGCATCACCGGGGGAAGCGTCACCTTGCGCCTCATCGGCAACGTCACCGATCCCCAGCGTTTGGGATATGGTGGAAAACAGCTCTTTTCCATCTGCTGGCACTCAGCGCCAAACCACTGCCTGATGCTGCCATAAAACCCAGCTCGCTTTGGAGTTTGCGCTTCATTTTCCTCTACCTGCAGAGAAAAGTAGCTGTTTTAGGAAGAAATTACAGATATTTTAACGTGCAGTCTTCTTGCACCAGATCATCAATCCTAATCCCGCGGGACGCTGTACCGCTGGCAGCGAGAACCGGGGAGCAGAGGGCAGGACCTCGTGCACCCAGCCAGCCCTGCCTGCCCCACGGGGGCCAAAGGGCCTTGGACACGTCCTGAAGCTTCATCGGGGCTGGCGACCCTGACCAGCCACCAAACCATCCTCATCCTCATTTTCATCCTCATCCTTATCCTCCCAGAGGCTCACTTGGCGCCAGCCCAGCATTGAACGAGAGCTTAACTGCCCGGAGAGGCTGGGCAGGATATTAATAGAGCCAAGGCGGAGCGCACTGCTTACGGGTCCCAAAATAGGCTGCTGAGGCAAGGGGATGCCCGAATCGGGGCTGCCCTTGCGAGGGAGCTCCCCGAAAGGGCGGCGAGGGCAGGGGCCGGCACGGCCGGAGCCGGGATGCACTGGGAGCAGCCGCGGGCACGGGGCGGCGTTGGGCCCCGTCCCCGTCCCGGGGCAGCAGCAGCCGGCAAGCACTGACGTTTCGCCGCCGCAGTGAAAACGCCTTTCTCCTCCCCGCCATTACACAAAGGCTCCTGCGGGTGACCCAGGCTGACCCCCGTGAGAGGATTACTGGGCTATTACCGGATTGGGACCGTGGGGAGGATGTTTGGAGAAATTTGCTCTCCCTCCCCTCGGGAAGGGATGCTCGCGGTCCCCAGTGGGTGCTCTCCTGCACGCAGAGCCATGGGTGATGCCGGGGCTGCACTCCCCATCCCTGTCCAACCCTCTCAGCCAAAGACCACTGGCAGAGTTGAGGACAACCGCGGGGTGAAGACACCCGGTCAGGCTGCAGCCAGAACTCGGAGCCCTGGATGGGCTCACGGAGACGATTTGCCAGGGTTGGGATTTGTACCGGGCAAGCCCGAGCCCTCACACGCCTGCAACCCGGCCAGCATCGGCCACCGACCGCGGGACACGGCCAGCTCACCCAGGAAAGCTCCTTCCCCCGGAGCTGGAGGGATCCCAAAGACTTACAGTTATTTAACCTGAAAACGTAGCAGGGTGGAAAGAAATCTGGGAGCCATATCGACAGCGAAATCCCATTATTGGCCATGAAATATGCATGCTCGGTAACTGCGCGGGAAGGGCACGGCTTCCATCCCCGGCAGCCTCTGCCACCAACCCCTGGCTGGGCATCTTCACCCCTGGTGAGGGCAGGGAGACAGGCAGTGCAGGCAGCTCAGCAGATCCCCATTTTATATGCCAGGGCACAGAATGCATCCCTCCTCGTGCTCCCGGGGAGCAGCCCCACGCCAACACACCGTACTGCAGTGCTTATCAGGCTGGCAGAAGCAGAGTGTGCCTAAATATACTCCGTAGTATTTATAATTCAAGGAACAAGTCGAAGCTGCGCTGCCTCTGCGCTTGCCAATGTGCAATGCCCTTCGCATTTCTTCCCTTCTGCCGCTCCCATCCAGCCCCTTAAATCCCTGTGTTGACTTGATATTTGGGGTCATTTCGGTTTATTTTCCCACCAGCTCCAGGGGGAAAATTCCAGGTTAATTCATTTTCGCTCGGTGCTGCTCCCGCTGCCGGTTCCCATCGCTTTCTGCTGCTCTCAGGAGGCAAAACTGGAGCCGCAAAGCTGAAAAACCTGGTGATAATTGCACGCAGGCGGCAAGCCCTCGGGCAGGGTGTGGATGCCCCAGAGCGGGCCTTAATTATGGCTCCAATTAATTGTCGGTCACTGCTGGAGCCGGAGCGGGCTCCGTGGGAGCGAGACCTTGGCCATGAGACCACAGAAATGGGGTACCCCCTTGCTCAGCTGGCTCCTGCCCCAAAACCGGGGTGCTGCAGGCTTTGCGAGGCGCTGCCCGGCCGCGCTTTTTGCCAGGAGATGGTGCTGCCTGTTCTGCCGGCGCCGCGTTGCTGCCTGCGAGGGGATGCCGGGGCCTGGGGAGCATCCTGCACGCTGCTGCTCAGCATCAGCTCCAGAGCATCCTACCTGCGGGGTGCAAAGCGAAGCGCCTGGCTCCAGCCCGCCGGGGGATTCGCGGCCGGATCCGGCCCCCGACGCCTCCGCCGAAACACATCCCATGGGATGTTTTGCCGGGATATTGTGGAAATGGTTGGATTTTGCAGCCCGGGGGTAGGAGGCTCCTGCCTGGGGTGAGGGTGCGGATATGGCTCCGCAGGGTACACCAGGCTGCGTTACACGGCCGCTTCGCCTATATTATTTATCACCCCTTTTCTCACCAAGCTGTGCTCCAGCACCAGGCTCAAGCACATCTCCATCCCTCTTCCCAGCCGCCCCGGTGAGGCTCCGTGTTGGCAAAACACCCTTTGGGTTAACGTGCACCCAGCCCCAAGCCCAAAGAGGGGAGGTTTCACCCCAAAAGCAGGCTCCATCAGCTCAGCACATCCCGGGAGCTGCTCCGCACTCGCAGTCACATTTTAAATCAGCACCCAGCTAATTACCTCCAGCAATAAGGGAACCCTGTGTTTGTAGTGAGTATCTGCTTTAAAATGATGTTTTACACAACATAAAAGGATTATTTTATAATTAGCTGTCTTCTAAACCCTGGCCTATTGAAATGATGATATTAAACCATACACCGTTCTCTGCTTTTTAAATATCATCTGGAAGTTGATTAGTTTTGCATTACTAAAGAGCAACCCATTGAAATATTTAATCATCATAAGACCTTTTTCATATAAATGTTAACATTTGATTTTTTTAAAAATTTCTTTTTTTCCCCCCCGGTAATTACTCTAGCTTTGCTTACACCAAAAAAAAAAAAAAAAAAAAATTGCTGAAGCAATTTTCCCGCAACGAAGGGATCAAAATAGTCCTGTGATTAACACCTGGAGCATCCTTCGCCGCTCGCTGCCCGGCACAGCCCCAGGTGGGAGTTCGTGCTGCCGCTGCGAGCCCAGCTACCACCCTTAGGACCAGCGTAACGGCGTGCGATGCCCCCGGGGAGGGGGGGGATTTTCCTTTCCCAAGGGGTTGATCCTGGCTCCGGAAGGAGTAGGTGGGAACAGGGTGGGTGAGATCAGGCGATCTGCCCCAGGGGATGTATGGTTTTATACAGGGGGAGGAGAGATTTTAGGACAGACGGGGCTGAACTGCAAACGGTGACACCAGGATGCTCAGAGCCTGGGGCAGGGACCCGGCGCTCGGCAGCCCGTGAGCTGGAGCATCACCTGCGGACACCCGAAATGGCGTGGGGACGCGGGGCCACGCTGCCAGGGACACCTCTGCTTGCAAAAAGGGACGATGGGAGCTGCTGGTATGCTAAATCCGAAAGGAGAAGCTTTTTCGGGACTTACTGCCTTTAAAACCGCGTAGAAATGCAGATGGGCATCAAGGGCAGAACCGTCATCGCCTGTGCTCGGGGACAGGCGGGTGCCAAACTGTGCCGCTCTGCGCGGGGACGGGTGCAGGGGATGAAGGGTCAGACATCCTCAGCCCTTCTGGTCTCAAATGCAAAGAAAAGGAGGAAAGCATGAGCCGGGAGGCCCAGGAGTCACCGGGAGGAGCAGGATCCGTCCCACGGCTGGGCTCTGCCCCCGGCGTGAGGAGCAGGCGGCTCCGCTCGGCTTGCCCGGCCGTGTCCGCACCCACGCGGGGAATAAACCATCTGGATTTAGACACACTTGAAATTCAGCTCCTGCTCCATGCCAGTCATCGGAAATGATGCATTTGTTGTGAAATGAAGCCAAGAGAGTAGTATAGAAAGCTTTTTTTCAATATGCCTTAAATAGCCAGAACGTTTATTCTACAGGCAATGAAATTCTTACACGTTTCGGTCAAATAATGAGGATAATGTTTCTGGCTTAAGGAAAACACTCCTAACATCAGCAAAGGGGAAATGCACATTTCAATTAATAATTTTAAGTTACAAATTTGCATGCAAATGTATATTTAGAAATTTGAAAGAGCTAAATCATACATTTTGGGCAGGCTTTTACTTGCAAAAGCAATTTCCAGCGTGGATGTGGCTTTGTATTAAATTCCATTATGTTGCTTAGAGAAAAATATAAGAGGCATAGAAAAGCGAAGGAGCTCTGCGGAACGCAGCCGGGCTTTTCCCTGAGGCACGTCCCATCGTGTAGCTGCACCGGTGGGACCAGGGAGCGTTCCGTCCCCGCCAGAAAAACAGTCCCAAATTGACATTTGTGGCTTGGTTTTAGCACCCTCTGCATGTTGCATTTCCTCCTAGATTTGGGGTTTATTTTACCTTTCAGACAATTCAGGGGACAGAGTGGTGCTGGTGAATGCAGTGGGTTTGGGGACCCCCAAAACCTCTTGGCAGAAATCGGGGGGAGATGGGTCCATCTCCTCTCCCTGCCCGGCGAGCGGGGCGCATCCCTGGGTTTTTGGGTGGATACCACACTGAAAAGCCCTGAAATATTTGTTTTCTTGCTATTTTCCCTTCCAAACCATATTGGGAGGGTTTTCCTAATGTTTGACCTGAAGGACCCCAAAAACATTTGTCCTCATCAGAGCTTTATTTATTTTCCCCATGGAAAGCATTCACCCCGCATGACCCAAACCCGCAAAGCCCGAAACCACCATTTCCAGCAAAGAGCCACCCTAACCAGTAAGGACACATATTTCTGCCCCACCGCTGTGAGGAAAACTCTCCTCCGAGCAGTGGCACACTTTAAAATAATTTAAAATATGCCTTTAAAATTCTTCCCCTCCTTGTATAAGTACATAATTGTTTTCACTTGCAGTAATCTTCTCTGAGATGTTCATGGCTGATTTATTGAATAACTCCTCCTGTGCGCATGGAAAATCACCCATTAGTCGTGGAGAGCTCGGTGCTCCATTAACCATCATCATTTTGCCTACGTTTTGACTTGGCATCAGCACCCAGCGCCCGCAGGGCTGGGCAGGGCACTGGCATGTGTTTCCCCGTGGTTACGCACTCTCATGAATGCCATTTGTTTGGAAAAACAGGCAGTTTGGGTTGCAGAAGGAGGGCTGTGTGTCTCGGTACCCATCGCATAGAGGTTTGTCTCCAAGCCCTGCCTGCCCCTGGCCGTGCCGTGGATGTGCCGGTGCGGGTCGCCTGCCCGGGTTCTCCCTCGCTCCGGGGACGGTGCGTTTCTGTGGCTCAGAGCACAGTGCGTGAAGGAACCCCTCAAAAGAAAAAAAAAAAATCAGGAATTAGAAGCAGCAGCGTTGCTAGGGAACCAGACCTGAGCGCTCAACTCCTTTTTTCCCTAAAGGAGTCCAAGAGAAATCCCTGAATTTCAGGTCATGTGCAAAGAGGCACTTGGCTGGCGGCTCCCAAGCCTCCGTGCTGGCTCCTCCGGGACGTGGGTGTTTGGCAGAGCCAAGGGCTGCTCCTGCGCCCAGGGTGCAATGATGCTGCCATCCCCTACAGCCACCCGGCACAGGGAGAGGACAGCGATGGAGGGGGGAGAGGGCAGCGGTGGATAATGGGAAGGACAACGATGAAGGATGGAGAAGGAGATGATGGAGGATGGGAAGGACAACGGAGGATGGAGAGGGCAGTGATGGAGGATGGGAAGGACAACGATGGAGAATGGAGAAGGAGACGATGGAGAATGGGAAGGATGATGATGGAGGATGGAGAAGGCAGCAACAGAGGATGGAGAGGGTGATGATGGAGGATGGAGAGGGCAGCCACGGAGGATGGGAAGGACAACAATGGAGGATGGAGAGCACCTAATCAGAGGGAGTGGAGTTGAGTCGGGAACCACCGAGGGCTGTGGTTGTGGCCACTCACTCGACCCAGAAGAAAGTTCGTTAAGCTTTAATGCAGTCTCGCACCAGCGGGCGTTGCTTATGAGCCTCCAGCATTCCTGATTCATTAGGCTTGAGAAAGGTATAAAATATGACTGACGCTAACAAGGGCCCTGCAGGCCACCGGGGAGGGGTGCGCTACCATCGCCCGACCGGCGACCGCCCCTGTTTCGCCGGCGCATCCCAGGGTTGCTGCTGGGGCCGGGAGCACCGCGTGTCCCCACTGCAGCCACCCCGGCCCCAACTCAGCCAGTCTGCAAAGCGCAGATCCTCCATCCTCCGCAGGGTGCTCTTCCTCGCGCCCTTCCTCGCGGAGCTCGAACCTGAATCCCAGCACGCAGCCACGTGTGATTTCGGAGCACTGAAATGATGCTTACCCACGTTGTCTTCCAGCTCGGGAGCTGACTGGCTTCTGTTACTAAACATAACTCTGACTTTTCCTATTTTTTTTTTTCTGAAAATATTCCAAATATTTTCCAAAGCAAAGCCCCAGAGGATGCTATTTTCGTCTCCCCAGTGGGCTGAGGAGCTAGCTCGTTTTCCACTCACCAAAATAGCCATGATTTTACATGGATTCATCATTTCTTTTCAGTTTGCTTCCCATGGGGATCCCCAAGCAGCCAGCGGAAGGAGGCTCCCTGGTGCTGCCCTGTGCCTGGGCCAACACATCTCAGACCTCATGGAGTTGCTGGTGCACTGCTTTTTTCCCTCTTCCCTGCAAAGACTTTGATTTTCTAAAACTTCCTATTTCTTTAGCACCGACAGTTGCAGAGCTGACGCTCTCATCTTTTTGAGGGACATCGAACTGAAGGGAGTTTAAAACACGCAGCCAGGATAACAGGATTGTTGCTGGCGCTGCAAAATGCCACCTGGATCTCTCTCCGTGCAAAGTCAGCCGAGGGATTGCAGTATTTCCCAGACCAAGCCATTTTAAAGAATTCGACAGCATGGGGGATGCTGGCAACAGTCAGTGCTGAGATTCAGCTCACCATCACCCAGGGTTGCCAGCAAAGGCTGAAATTTCGGGCGCTCTGGTTTAATTCAGAGCAAAGACATTTATTCACAGTCCCCATGGGGTTACTGACTCCGGAGAAGGCACAGGAGGCTTCAGCTCCAGGAGATGGACGGTGGGCAGAGAGAGGATGGATGTGCTCGCTGGAGGCAGAGCAGGTTGATTTTGGAAGACGAGCCCTGCTAAAGCAGAGCAGATCTTGCACCCTCCGGGGTACGAAGGATGCTCTTTGCTACGAAACTGAAGCGACAGTGCGCTGAGCCCGGCTCCTGGGCTCCCGGCTGCTGCATTAAACATGAGCAGAGAAATCCCCCCGAGCAGCCCACCAGCTGCTGCTCATCCTTCAGCAGCTTTTAACAATTTAAGGGCCAAATTCAAACCCTTCAGACTGGAGGGTTTTAATGGGTGGACTGGAATAGGCTGCTGCTAATTGGGAGCTGAATCGCTCCGCCCTGAGAGCGCTCGAGCAGAGTCATGGGCTACACCAAGCCACTGTCTTTTATATTTCTGTGGCATTCAGGGCTCGACTTATTTGCCCACAGTAAAAGCCATTTTGTTCGAGAGGTGCCTTATCGCAGCTGAGCCCCATCGGGTGGATGCTCGGAGGGGAATCTGACATCTGGCTAAGACCCAAGGACTTTAAAGAAGATTTTCATCTAAAACGCTCCATAATCCTATGATAACATAACCTGAACTTGTTCTCTGAGTCACCCTTTTGCTACCAAACCAACCCAAACTTCAGTAATGACCTGTAAGCCCCCGAGACCAGCTCAGTGCTGGGAAAACAAGGGGATGTTTGTACATACCCAGAGCTGCAATTTAATCCCGCCTGGCTGGGGGAAGAGTGCAAGGGACTGGCTTTTCTCGGGAAAAAATAAACCAGTTCCTTCTTCCTCTGGCATCCCTTTTCTAAATTAGAAGTTGGACAAGTTCAGCCTCTGGGGAGGACGACGCTGGGGAGGACCCCGCGTCCAGGTCCCAGCCGGAGACCTGATACACTGGCATCCTCCAGCCCTTTCCACCCACCTTCAGCCCACCATGGTCTTCCTCTGAACCGGACTGGAGCTTTCCCACATCGCAGCCTCTGCCCCAAAACTCGTGGTCCGTGGGTAGCCTTTGGCATCGGCAGGGTGAAGGACCCAGATCCCTCTTAGCTACACCAACTCTTCCTCTCCTCCTCCTGCCACAGCCACCTCGCTTAACGTCTCCAGCCCGTCTTCAGTGCCGGTGCCCCGTCAGACCCTGCCTGCCTCCCCGTGCCAGGCACCTGCCCGCTCAGACGCTGGCTTAGCCCTGCCAAGGGATTAGGATTACACACACTGTCAGGCAAAAACATGCCCGGGGAAGAAAGCACTTAGTGTTGCATTATTTTTTTTCCTAAGTAGGTAAATATCCCTGTTGAGCGAAATATGAATATCCATCTTCAGGGTCAGGATGGGATTTGGTGCTGTAAATCTCCCTCCGGGCCAGCTCGCTCCATGAGGTTTAACCTGGGGTGACCCAGGCTGGAGCATGAGATCCACGTCTCAGGTGCGGATAAGGCCGGTTGGCACATCCCTCCCATCCATCCCATCCATCCCATCCATCCCGTCCATCCCGAAAAGCAAAGGGACTGAAGGGAAGGGAAAAACCTGCTGTGAAACCCGGCTGTTGAACATCAACAACATACCGGGTCGGCAGCTGCCCTGGGAGCGGTCTGGGCTATTGCGGAGGGAAATTCATGGAAATGTTTCCTATCAGATCGATAGGAAGGTCGGTAGCCACTTCAAATGCCATTTTATTCATGGGGTATTTAAATGTGCTGAGTTTTCAGTGTCCCAAAGGGAAAACCAACAAAGCAGCGACGTAGAATAAATAATACAACAAAACAATAAATGTGCCAATGTAGGTGAAGAGCAGGGAACAGCAAGGATGTGGCTCTGGACCACGCAGTGGCCGCAGGACCATCTCAGATGCTGCAGCCGTAATCCATCCCGGGCTTACCAGGCACAAAAAGCAACTGAGCACACAAATAATGACCCGTGCAAAATGCTGGGACACTTAAACTTCGCACTACCATTTTCCCAAGTGGAAATGTTTAAGTCTCGGGCAGGGGAAGCTGTGAAAGGCACCTAAAGGCTCCAGGCGCAGAGGATGGGTGGGCAGCACGCAGGGGAGGGCACAGCACTTTTTAAGGTCCCAAGCGGTGGGATTAGTGCTGGGCACACTGATTTTGCTGCCGGGGCTGGAGGAGAGGGGCACAATCCGAGCAATGATGGCTCTCGGCAGCAGCCCGGGCAGAGGCCAGGGGGTGATGGAGCCTGAGGTGCCAGTACGTGCGCTCACGTTCACAAGGTGGTTTGGGTCAGGGAGAAGCAACATATCACTAGTCAAAATTTCTCGGAATCTCTTCCTTCATTTCGTTTCTGTGGCTGTGCATTGGCATCTCGGCTTTAACACTAGTTAATTTTTCTATTTGCTTGCTGATCTTATGGTATTTCTTCTTTGGTTTTTTTTTTTTTTTTTTTTGTCCTTTTAAGCTTGACTGCAAAACCACAAAAGATAAAAACATTCAGAAAAGAAGATGAATAAGATAAGATCGTCTTACAAATCACTGGACTCCAGGAGCAAAGGCTTAAGGGAGAAAAAACACCAACCCCAATCTCATGAGGATCACAATTCCCGCTGCCAAGAGACTCGCACCCGTGGGGACCCTGCCGCAGGCTCTCTACAGGCACAGCAGGAGACCCCGGCACGTCAGCCTGACCGGTTTTGTGGGTCCAACTACGGTCCAGCATCACGCATGAGTCTTCCCTAGACCCAGCAAAAAGAGATAACCACCTAAATCCCAGCAGCGGTGATGATGGGGAGATGCATTTTCATGTCATAAAAATGCTCTTCAAATAATTGCTTTTCTTCATTTGCTGACATTTAATGATGGGAAGCCAGAATAAAAATTCATTTCAGGGTGAGGCAATGTGACACGGGGTTTTCAGTTTTCCCACTGAAGTAAAAAAAAAAAACAACCCGTAGGTGGAGCAAAACAATTCATTCCACACTCAGGACTTTTTGTTTGGTTTTAATATTTAATTGAGGAGAGGTAATTTCGCGACCAAAGGTCAGTTCAAGGCCAACATTTGCAGGGTTTCGCTTAGAAAATGGTGAAACAAAAGACTTTGACGTTTTGGGAAGGCATGTTGCTGGTTTTCCTGCTGCTCTGTGCTAAACCACTGGTGGGAGAGCCCCCCCATACCAGGGTCTGCCTCCTCCTGCTCCTCCTAACAGCCGGAGCGGCCAAGGCAGCTCCCAGCGGAGGTGCCAGCCTTGCCTGGAACTGGCTGGCACGTTAGCCCTCATGCAGAAACATTTTTATGCCATATTAAGTGCCCCCCCAAAACGCAGCTTTGATCCCCAGAGCCCAGTCGAGGGTCTCTGAGCCTTGCAGCAATGTCCGTGCAGAGACATCGCTCCAAACCACAGGAAAAAAAAATCTTCACCCTTATTTTCAATGTAGTCCCCCAAATATCTTCCTCAGTGGCTCCTGTATTTCAATTTCATGGGCTGATGACGTGAGGGACATCTCCACTCACATCGTGGTGGCTATTCCCAGCAGCATGCTGCTGTCCAGCCTCTGCCCCTTGCCCCTGCGTGCTGGGATAGATGGTGCCCCTTCCCCGGTTCAGAACAGACCATGATGCTATATAGCACTTTTTTTGGACCTATTCTTGTTTAAATCCAAGGGTTTCCAAGCTTGGCAGGGTTTTCCTTCCAAACTAAGCTCTCAAACCGAGCGTGCCCAGCAAGGGACGAGTCCCAAGCCAGACTGGTCTTCACAATCATAGCAGAGGGCAGTGTTGAGGGCAGTGTCCCCATGGGGGACGGGGTCGGTGACAAGTACGTCTAAGGGTTGTCAGGATGCTCCGGCGATGAGCTGGCCACCAGGCACGTGCAGTGCCCGCCCTTCGGTGGTGTCCAGCTGCCTCTCGCCGTGTCCGTCCTCCCACCGCCTGACACAGTCTCCTTTCCGTCATATATCCCGCTGAAGTACCCGCTCACCGGAAAAAAGACGACATTTTAGAGGCAATTAATATCCCGGGAATATATATCTCTGCTTCCTATACTTGTACATTTGTAATCTGAGTCTCTTCGCTCACTTCTTTCCCTCCTCTGCAATGCCCTGTGGGGAAAGCCGAGCCGCGGGGGGATGCGGGGGGTGCCTGCCCCCTCCCCAGCACCGCGGCTCGGACCCCACGGGCCCTCCTGGGTCCGTCCTTGTTGGGGAAGGGCCAACCCCAAAATCTGCCGAAGGCCACGGGCAGCATCCCAGGGAGAGCTGCCTTTCTTCTCCCCACGGCTCGGTTTTCCCTGGGGAGTTGTGCCCTTGTCTTAAATCTGAAAGGCATTGCGAGGGCTGAATCGGGGTTAGCTGAGAAACCCAAAAAAGGTCGGGAGATTATATTTCCATTTAATTAGCCCCATGGCTCTGCTTTACCTCCAAAGACAAAATGCACAAGCGATGCTGAGGAGATGCCTGGGCACCACGTGTCGCTCACACTCATTGGAGCTCAGTGCATCTCCCACAGCCCATTTCATTACTCCTCATCTGCTCCGAGCAGGGTGATTAATTTGAGCAGGGGGCTCATCGGCGGTCGCCAGCATTGCACCCTGGGCTGTATGTGGTCTTGACTGATTTTCCATCCTGAACTCAAAGAAACCCACCAGGAGCTAGGACAGGCAGCCGTCACCTGCATTCACCTACATCAATGTTATTTTCCTCAAAACTCTCTCCTATCCAGTTGTCAGATGCCTAAGCCTGCGGTCGCAGCTGATGGAAACCTGGGCACTGAAACGAATGCCCACGAGCACCGGCGTGGTGGGAGTTATGCCAGCGAAGGCTGAGAGATCGTTGAAACCCTCCCAGCATCCTCAGGTGGAGGGCAGGAGGAATGAAGAAGTTCTGCTGGAGCTGGGGAAAAGATCCCATCCCACCCAGAAAATACTTTAAAAAATTTCCGTTGGATATGACAGCTACATCGTGGCCGTTTTCCACAGAACAAGCAAAGCCCCTTCCAGCCCAGCTAAGAGCCTTGCAACTAGGGCACTCAGCTGGGCTAGGGGATAACGGTGTTGAGGAGCTACTGAATCAGAGAGCAGAGAGCGAAGACGAGCCCCGTTCCGCAGCCGAGGCTCTCGGCAGACGAATGCATTGCCGAGCTGGTTCTGGTTCCTGGTCCTAGCACAGGACTGGAAGAGACCCCGGGAAAGGCAGCACCGCCGAGCCAAGAGCACGGACACAGGCATGGCTCCTCTGTCCCCGCACACCCAGGCTGGCCCAGCGGTGTGCGACACCAGTGCTCCCAGCCCTCACCTGCTGGAAGTGCTGCCTCTGCACCGACACGTAATTTAACACTAGCACAGTGCATCTACTCCGTATTACGACCTTGAAGAGCATCCTCGTTAGGCGCTGTCCTTCCTTGCCGACGCTGGCGGGTGTCGGAGTGGGTACCGCTCCCTGCAGGCAGGTTTTCCACTGGGAACCAGCAATCCTGGGCAATGGGAGGATCAAGCCCCAGGAAACAGAGAGAGGGGGATGGACAGCACGGGGAGCCAGGAGGAGCCCAGGTTTGTAAGGAAGGGTGGGCGAAGCAGCAAGGTCCCTGGGCTGGGTGTCACGATGCCTGGGTCCTCCTCCCGGCAGTTCACTTTCTGGTTTTAGGATGTGAGGCACCCGTTCGTAGTGCAACTGGGTGCTGCGCCCTGGCCGTGCAGGATGGTCATAGGCTCAGCTCAGCTAACTCCCAGTGCCTAAAAGCTGGATTTCTGCCCCCAAGCCCCACGGTCCCTTGTAAAGCACATAGCCAGAAGAGAGCCCCAGGCAGCATAAGGTACAGCAGCCACCCTAGCACACGTCTGTGTTCAGATGCCGTGATTCACACCGCTTTCCTCCTGGGATGATAAAATAAGCCCGGAGGGACGGATCCCAGCTGTGGCAATCGGCTTCCAGCTGCCCGGCGTGGGGGGACACGGTCCCTGTGGGCCGAATCCTGCCTCCCTCCCTCCTCCACCAACCCAAGCTGCCTCCTGCAAGAGCAGTTCAGCCGCGATGCCTTGCAGCAGAAATGAGGCAGGAGAAATCCCCTCTGCCCTTTTTTTGCTACATCCCCCGGACCGCGTTGTCACGGGCAGCTCAAAGCCATCGGGCTTGGGACATTGCATCTCCAAGAGGTGGAGGTTCTCGCCTGCGCCAGGGACGATGGAGATATGCAGGACGTGGCTCCCGCTACCTGCCTCCGGACAGGATTAATCGCCTCCTGGAGATGCTGTGCTCTCTCCATTGGCCACGGAGAGAAAATTGCAATGCAATTTAATGAAATATTAAAATGTGAGCAGCCCTTAGAGGAAGGAAAAACAGAGACACCCTGAAAACCCCATGAAGCAGCCTGGCTTCTCCTCCTTGATAGCCCGAGGAGCCTGTCTGGGCCCCGCTCTCACCTCAACCAGGGCCTGAGCATCCCAGGGACATGTCAGGGCTTCCCTCTGCATCCCCGTGGTGCCCCCACCGCCCCTCTGAAACCCCGTGGGACATCCTGGGTGGGGAATAAATCACAGCAACATCCCCCTCGCTCCAGGGCAGCACCCCCAAAGGCAGCATGGCGCACGTGCTCCGGGGTGGCTCATCCCAAAGCGGGTCCACGTGTCCCCTCTGCCCTACGCTCCCCTCCCCATGCCACCGAAACGGGGACCAGAGGCCACCCTGAGGTCCACCCTGCCTCGCTGGCAGCTCCTCTGTGGAAGCACATCTTTTGCTGGGTTTCCATGGAAACCAGCATCGCACACATGTCAGCCAGGCCAGGCGGCTCCCACCCCCAGGAGATGCCCCACGTCAGACCCTGCATCTCTGTGGGTGCCTTTCCCTCCCAAGCCCGTCGCTCCTCGTGGTATTTTCTGGCCGGTGGCAGGGGTGAAGAGCGGTGGGGCAGGGAGCAAACCCATCTGCTCGGTAATTCAGAGGATCCTGTGGGCACACAGGACGTGCCCATTGGCATGCCCTGCTCTCTGCGCGATGCGCTTGCAGGTGGCATGTGAAAATGCTTGGCTCCTGGCCGGGGGTGATGCAAGAGATGCATTCCCAACAGAGGAATAAGATCCACACACGATTTTCTTATTTTAACTCGCTGCCCCTGGGTCTCAAACAGATTTCTGGCAAATAATCACAGCCCTGCTATCCTCGCCCCGACCCTTCTCTCTCCTACACACATTTCCTTGCAGCTCAGCTCCCTGCTTCTTCTCCCAGGCTGTTATTTAACAGCGTCACGCTGGTGTCTTGGCTGCGTAAGGAGGGACGCGAGCTCCGAGCAGCTCAGGGAAGATGCTGTGCTGGCTCTCCTCTGTTCAGCAGTGCAGAAGGGATTGAATTGCTCTGTGGAGCCGGGCTGGTGAAGGAGCAAGAGCTCGTTCCCACTGTGCCAGGCTGGCAGGCTGCACGCAGAGCTCTTCTTACCGCTTTCCAACTTCTCTCCTCCGGGATCTGGAAGTCCTGTAGTTCCCCTACGCTATTAAACCCTTTACGAAACAGAAATTCTGACAATTATGCAGTTTATGAAACTAATCGCTCTCCCCCACGTTTCCAGACACATCATTCTGGTCACTCTCCTCCGCATCTTCCCCATTAATAAATCAAAAATACTTCTGCAAACGCAGGCGAAGCATCTGCAACCTCTCCTGGGCTATGACACCTGCCAGACAAAAAATACCACTGAAAAGTGAATTCTTGCCCTTGCCCTTGCCCCTCACTAGCAGCGATGCAAACCCCGCTCGCAGTTAGCAGGAGATGCTTATCCAGTTCCCACCATAGGAGCGAGAAGACAAGCGCTCTGCCGGTAAATACAGCCCCAGGAAAAGGAGGAAAGAGAACAGCCCACAGCCAAGAGCCACGCGGAGCTGCAGTGATCCCCGGCAGTGTTAGCAGCCATATCAATGCTGATAAGGATTTTAAAACCCTCTTACAAATCCTGTGGGTATCCCCTGGGTAAGAGTTATCTCTAAGGAAAACATCTGAATTCAAGAAAGGGCATGAAAAAGAAGGCCATAACACTTTTAGAAAAGAGATATCATTTCCAGCTACATCCAGCTGCGGGGCTGGTTTCATCTTGAATTGAAATCATGAGGTTATGGTGGAGGATGCAGAAAAGTGGTACTCTTAGGTGATGTATGAACACATTTACTCGTAAGAAAAGGCAGGTTGTTTTTATTTGCTTTGCCAGTTTCTTGACTGATGAAGGAATTTGGAGACAACCTCTACTCCTGACACCCGACGTTTCGTACCCCTGTGTGTTCCCACATCACGTCCTGACTGACGACCAGCACCTCCTGAAACCCGCTGGGGTCAGCGGGACTCGCCCTGTTTGGGTACGGCTGCTCCGTAAATCCCCAGCACCCCACTATTTAAGCAGTACTTATCCCTAGACGTGTGGCTAATACTATTGACTGGAACAAAACCTGGGCAAGTCTCCTTGTTAAGCATGCAGCCAAGTGCTTACTTCCTCCAACAGGATCTTGAAAATACCCTGTTTACTAAGGCAAAAGTAGATTTTAATTTTTTAATGCAGCCTTGAACTTACAAGCTCCTGAAATCCAGACCTTTCGTGTTGCTTCACTGCTGTCTTTGCTTTCTGGTTGCATACTATGCAGTAAGGATGCCACGTCCTTGTCCCCACAAGCACTGAACCTTGTATTTATCTCCCAAAAATTGCTATGCAATGCAAATTACTCCATTTCCAAGAGTGCCGGACGGACGGAGCACATTTTCAATGCACAGGGCAGAGGATTAGGAACAGCCTCCATCACTTGCAACTGCTCTGCGCCAAGCGGGAATAAAAGTTTCATACCGAATTAGAAACACGGCTCCCATTCCTGCCTGCAGATTTGTGTTCTGTGAATGCAGCCAAAAAGAATGAAAAAAAAAGACACTTGGCATGCACTCATTCACTTTGAATGAATTTGCTTTGACCGACCGCACGAGGTTTCCACATTTGCAGCCTCGCCAAAAAAATGCTCCATGCACGGTCAGCAAGGCGAAGTCCGGGGGGCAGCGGGGAAGCCCCAGCGCCACGGGGAAGACGCAGCCCCCGGAGAAAAAGCAGGTACCGTGATATTCTGGTGCATGCAAAATGCTTGGCGATGCTCAGCTGGCCATGGCACTGGGGATCATGCTGCACACCCGTATTTTCTGGTGTTCCTCACTTCTCCATCATGAGTCCATCCATATCCTTCGGCTCTCCTGTTTTATACAGGGACTGCGGACTCCGTTCTGAAGCAGTGGGGTGCTAATCTATAATCAATGCTCCAGAAACCCAGCGCTCTGGGATCTTATCTTAATGCACTGATTTCAATATACTCCTGAGTGATTCCTCTATTTGAACAGCGCTAGTCAAAACACTTCACGTCTTGAATTTCATCGGGTGGATATCGTTAATGAACTTACTTCTGCATTTTCCGTAGTTCAAAAATTGTCGGCTGAAGGGTGAAGGGAATCATAACGTCTTCCCTGCAACCTGCAGAGAGAGAAAAGGGAAGAGCTCTGCCAAATAAATGATTCATTACCCAGCCTTCTCCCAGGCTAGGTGCTCGTGTTAGCATCTTAAGAAGCTGTCTCCACACGTGGCCTCTCTAATTGCATGGTGAGAGCAGTCGGTGATGCCCTGCCACGGCGAGCAATGCCTTAGGGCTGGCACTGCATGGGCAAGGTGTCCCCTGCTGCTGGGGACGCCCTCAGTGCCACCTGCTTTGAGGGGAGCAGCACCTCTCCTTAACCTTAAGTAAAAATCTCTGCTTCCATGAGACACCCCGAAAGCCAGAAACCCCAATCTCATGCCAAGTTAAAGGGACAGGAAAGAGAAAGAAATAAGCATTATATATCTCCACAGGGCAAGTATATATATATATTATTGACACCAGCAAGATGCCAAAGTCTACTGATGGGCTGCTGTGTGCCTGTTCCTGAAAGAGTAATTATCCCATCGAGTTTCCAGCTCTTGATGATGCAGAGGATAAACAGAAGTTTCCTGTTCGGAGCTTCATAAACACCCTGAGCAGATAAACGCTGATATGCAAGGGGCTTGGGACGGGGAGGCAACGGGCAGCAATCCTCTTTTATGAGAAATGAGATTGGAAAAATGGTAATCTCCTAAATGGGCATGGCTGGTGGGCTGATAAACAGAGCTCCTGGTTATTATGGTGATGAGCTCAATAGAAAAAGTATAATCCCAGCCCAACTGTTCGGGAGATCGCTGCCCAGCCTCTTCCCCCCTCTCCCAAATCATCACATTAGGCTGATAGGAGAAAATAAATGAGATCTCTTTGCGCCAGGTTGTGTAACGTCACGGAACAGAAGCATCGAGCTTTGCACTTTTATCTGGGGACATCGGTCGCTCCCTACCCTGGATCAGGGAAAAGAGCCTCAATCTCCCTGCGCGCAACTTGTGTCCTCCGGTTCCCTCCTTTCACTGAGCATCTCTGGTGCGTCTGGCTCCGTCTTCTCCACCGAGCAGCAGTGACCATAGCTCTCTTTCCTAGACCCTTTTTCTGGGGTCCGTTTCTACCCAGGAGCCGAGCGCCCACCCAGGGCAGGCTGGTGGGCACCGGTACCTTCCTGCCTCCCAGCAGCAGCATCACTGCCCGGCAAGCCTCGCCGAGAGGACCAACACCCACGCTTACTGCTGTGTGCAGAGGGAGAGGTGTCAGGGGAAGCCCAAAACACAGCTCAAGGACGTACATCCACAGGTTATGGGGTTTTTTTTTTCACAGCTCCCTCGGTAGGACCGCAGAGGAAGGCTTTGCATCCCGGTGCATACGGAAACTCTCTCCCGACTGCCAAAACTGCAGGCTGGGGCCAAATTAAAGACAAAGGACAAAATGCCATTTGATGTGTTTTTCTTTGGTCTTAAAATGGGGGGGGGGGGAAGGCCACATAAAAAGCTGTAGGCAGCATGACAATTAGTGACAGGATAACGACTACCCAGCAGCACCGAAAAGCCGTATGAACATCACAGACCCACAGCACCAGCCACATCAAAGAAACATAAACAGTACTAAATTAAATCAGCCGACCAGCAAATCAAAGCAAAGGGACAAGCTGCCTGTTTCTGGGAACATACCCGCAGTCTTTCCTCCAACCCTCTGCAAACAAAGAGCTTTCTGCAGTTGGCTTGGAAGGTCATAAGGTTTGTGCTAATGCAAGTGGAGTCAGAGCGATGGCAAGCGAAGGGCAAACGCAGGCAGTTCGGGGAAGTTAGTTTTTAAGGCGATAGTTTTTAAGAAATAGTTTTGAACACAGAGAATAACAAACAGACCTCAAGCATTTGTGGCATTTTTTTGATGTATTTTGCATGAAATGGAAAACTAAAACAACAAGCAGTATATACAGTAACAACAAACAGTGCAAGAATACAACAAAAAGAGGATTATAATTTCAAATCGGCGTGCCCTGCATACGCAGCGCTTCAAGTGCTAGGGAGCAGATCTGCCCTTATTTCTGCTGTCTGCAAGGCCGGGTATAAAAGATGTCAAACTGAGATAAAACTGAAAGTGCTGGGATAACGATAAGGTAAAAAGATGAAAAGGAGGTTTCATATGGCTAAACTCATGATTCACATTCAAGCATTAGGCTCTAAAAATAATTCCGAAAATCGTGTTTGAAAAAAAAATTGCTTTTTTTCCCACTTTTCCCCACCTGAACAACTTCTGACTCTGGAGTTGGTTGTGGGATGGACATGGGTATTTAGGTTCATGATTTACAGCCAAGCAGCAGGAAGACGGGATGGTTTTGAGGTCCCCTGTGCTAGGTCTGGGTCTGGCTGAGCTCAGGCTACCAGCCGGGAAAGACTGCGTGATGCAGGGCCATCATCTGCTCGGGAGGTAATCAAAGACACGGGAAGGTGGAAGGAGTGGGCATGATTCACCCTGGACTTCAGAAAAGCTTTTGATGCCTCGGCACATGAAAGCTTTGCTACAGGGGTAGTAAAACAGGATTGGAAAAGAGCGGTTCTTGGAAAGATAAAAAAGCTGAAAACACGAGCGAGGATATCAAAGGCTGCGGGGATCGCACACGCTTCTGCGTGCCAGCGAAACATCGCTGCCACGAGTCCTGCGGGCTCGTGCAGCCTCCTTTGGAAATCAGCAGGCACAGTGGCAATGAAGTCGGCAGCATGGATTTGTAACTACGGGAAAACCTCAACAGGGCTCCGAGCCCTGAAACGCAGTGTCTGAGGCTTTAAGGACCTTGTGCACCACGCAAAAAGCCTCAGTATCCATTTTTCTCCCCTCTCCTGCTTTCCCCAGTAATATCCATCCCTCCTCCCTCTGCCTTTAGCAGAGTACCCCGCGGGGGAGTGGGAGATGTCCTTTGCTGGGGGTCAGGGACAGGGAGCGATCCCCACAGAGCCTTATTCCTCAAAGGAGTGCAAGACGTCTCATTAAGAAAGCTCAAGAAGTTTCAACCCACCAGGAGAAGCTGCTTCCCTCCCACACCAGCCAGGCCATGCTAACTGGGTGAGGGAACTGGTTTTCATGACACCAGCCCGACACAACGCCAACACCAGAGCCTGTGCAAGCAGCCATCCGATGGTCACCGGCAGAGCTGGGAAGAGCAGCCACAGCTCTTAAAATAAACCTCCTCTATCCTGCCCCGCCTCGAGGCTTGGAAGAAGTCCCAAGGGCTCTGGTTTGCTCTCTCCCATCCCTGCTCTTCCTTGCTTCGGGTCCGTCGGAGGATGCGAGGAGGCGATGCTCCTGGTTGCTCTAAGAGCCAGCCAAGGTCTCTCCCCCAGGGCAGGGGCTCGGGGAGCTCCGCAGCGCTGCGGGGCGAGCAGCCGGGATGCTCTGCCGCTCTGCGCTGCTCCCCTCCGGCTCCTTCAAAGCTTTTAAAAAGCATCTAGTATGAGAAATGGTGTATTTCAAGGACACTTCATGCAAAAAAAAACCCCTAAGCCCTTGAAAGCCTGCTCAGTAGATGGGGTTGTGTCGGAGGCTTTTACACAGATGCTGAATCCTTTTCTCCTGTTTTTGCAGGGATGAAATGCTGCAAGGACAGTTGGGGAGCCTGAGATGGGTCTGTATGTCTGCACCAGCCTGCACACGGGGTTGTTATATCACTGTTCTGCCAAATCAGACATGGGAATCATCCCCTCTTCCACTGAAATGCAACCTGTTCTGGGGAAAAAAACTAATTTTAACATATTCTTATTTTGAGGGGATTCTGGATTAAGCCCTGGCTGTGCCCAGTGCTGTACAAAAATTAAAGTAAGAAGGCGAGCTTGCCTCTTGCAATTGAAATACAAGCCAGGAGCCGGGGGGAGGATGCAGGCAGGGGCGGCACGGGACAAAACCTCCTAATTTAGGACAAGAAATAGAGTTTTTGCTCCAGCTGGGATCTGGCAGATGGCAAGCCAGGGCTCAAATCCCCTCATATCCCGTCTTCTCATGCAGGACCTTGTGGTGTCAGGGGCTGTACAAAACCCAGAACAAGCAACAGTCCTTCCTCCGCAGGGCATACCAATAATGATACCCAGTGCTTCCTTCCCAAGGGAGCTGGGAAGCTTCATTAATTGAGAATTTCAAGGATCTTTGAAATCAGCAGCTGAAAGATGCTCCAGAAATACAGAGCAGTTTTATTTTTAGAATGGATGTACAGTAAAATCTCTCCCCTTATTTTCTGAAAAGGGCTTTCTCCCAGTCTGGAAAGGCCAGCTGGGCTATCTGAGCAAAACTGCAGTGCAGTGTGAGGAGAGGGAAGGGAAAAAGAAAAAACACAGAAAAATAAACCCAAGGCGAGATGGACAAAGGTTTTCTTCTTTTTATTAAGAAGGATGATATTAAAATGCTGAAAAATACTGCCAGGGTACCATACACAAGGCGGCCATGAGAAAACCTGGATTACTGGAGCATTTTCTGCCAGGTGAGCAACAGCAGGAGGAGCTGAAGCTCCCCGAGCATCCCTGCGCCACGCACCACATGCACTGGCATCGCTGCGGCAGGTACAGCAACGGTGAGCTACGGCCAAGCAATTTGCCAGCCCTGCGGGGAGCCCAGGCGCTGGCTGGGAGCAGCCGAATTAGGAGGGCTTTGCTGAAGACGAGTCTTGAAATGAGACAGGTAATCTGGTCAGACCAGGCATCTTCTGGGGACAAGACCAGCCTCCAAGCACAGCCGGAGCAGGAGGGATGCAGCCCTGCCCTGGACGGAGGGTTTAGCCCAAGCCTTGCTCTGCTCCCGTCATCGCCCCGTCCTCCGCAGGGCCATGAGTTTCCCTGGGGAGTTCTGCTACCTCCAAAAGCCTCTAGAAATGAATACTTACCCCAATAACCTACTTCCACTCATCATTTCCATTGACCTATTGCATTCTCTTTTCAGGCTATAATTTAGCTCTGGTTTATTCAAAGAGGGCTGAAAGGAAGCGACACAAAGAAGAAAGATAAAATGGGCTGAACAGAGCACAAATGAGATCTGTTTGGCCTTGAGAAAGGTACATTTCCTTTTACAGACGGGACTGAATGGCTGCTTGGACATATTTGAAAAGGACTAAAACTATTTTCTGTAAACCTGAGGTTAAGCAAAGCTTAGATGCTAAATGATGAGCCAGACTGAGTTCTGCATCAAACCTCTACCAGTTGGACACAGCCAGGTTTCATTCATCATTCACTCAGCACTTTTCAAGTCATCTGTGTTTATCTCTCCTTTTCCATAAGACACAAAAACCTTTGAAGAACATCTTCTCCAAAACACCCATTTCTACATAATCAGAGCCTAAAAACAGGGAGCTATCAAAGAAGTGAGACGCTTTGGTCAGGTCATCCAAGCACGCTTTGCCCAGATGTTGCCACAACTTAGCTTGTCACCCGGGGAATAGTTTCAGAAGGTAGCGGTGGATTTTGGGTGCCCAGTGGATCTAAGGACAGGCAGAGGAGAGAGCAGGGAGGGAGCATCTCTCCCCTCCTCTGCAGCCTTACTGTTCCTCGTAAACGGCTGCCGTGGCAGGATGGAGAGAGGGGTGTGCTGAAAACGGGGCGAAGCGGCACCTGGGAGCTGAACCCTTCATCCCACAGCCGGTGGATCCCACTCCCTCGCCGGTGCAGGACCGGGGAGGAAGGAAGCACGGCCGAACAATGAGCTGCAGGAAATGGCGGTGGCCGCCCCTGACCGAAAACAAGGGCCTGACTCAGCAAACATTGACTCGAGACGAAGCTCCCGCCAGCCAAGGCAGCGGCCTCGGGGAGCTGCAGCCCGTGGTTCCCCTCGTGGCAATGCCCAGGGCTGAGCTGGGGTGGGGGGCTCGCCCACGATGCACCCAGTCCATCTTCCTTGTGGGAGACGTGCCCACGCATCCAGCACGTGAGCAAAACGGTCCTGTGACAGCACCCCGAGGGGCCAGATCCCACCCTCAGCCGCAGAGCAAGTGCACGCCATGCCCTAGACATCGGGGTTTTAGCTCAGAGACAGATGGGAAGAAAACTGCTTTTTAAAACACCCGGGTCTGAGGAAGGTGGTGCAGAAATGGGTGTCTTCTCGGCTCTCATCCGGGGGGTGTTTTCCTCCCCTCCTGGCCTTCCATCTGTGCAGCTTTCAGTGGCTCACTGGGCTGCAAAAACACCATCTCCCCTCCCGGACTTTGGGAAAGTTCCCTTTTTTTCACTTGCCTTTAAAATCTGGCTTTTGACTCCCAGAGCGTGCAGGAGAGCCCTGCGCTGGGGCACATGGCTGGGACCCGGCCTTCAGCGAAACACAGCATGCAGCGCACGTCCCCACACTGACCCACGTGCTGACGCAGGAACCAACCAGAAATATAAATAAATAATAAATTATTACTAAATTATTACTAAATAATGCCTTTTTCTTCTCTTCTTGTGCTTGCTCCATGCTTAATTGCTAAGTGATCTGGAGGTCTTTGGATCATAGGTGGCCTCATGTAACAAACAGATGATCTTTCTGATTTTTATTAACTGCCTAAAACGTTATTCCATTGCAACATATTGCCTCGTGTGCTGGTCCCCCTGTGGTGTCCCCGGGGCGCTGGGTAACAGCATCCCCTCCTCAGGGGCTGCAGGGTGGCCAGAGCACCCCTGGGTGCTGCCGGAGCATCACTCACGGGGATGGCGCGGGGGTTCGGAGCGTGGGAGGAGGAGAGGAGATGGGGGAAAGCCGGCTCACGTCGCTCAGCTGCTGCTGTTGAGCTGCTGGCCTGCGCGGTGCCCGGCTGCTGCAGTGCACGAGCACACACCCTCCGACAGCTTGCCTGGCAGGAAAAAAAAGCCAAGCTCGCGTGCTGCCAGCCAGCACCCTCTCTCCTCTCTAGGGCAGCGTACAAAAGCCATTTGCTATACTGATGCTGATAGCCCAGTCGTGCCCCCCCGTGCACCTTTCCCACTCCCCTGCCCCAAAAGGCAGAGGTTGGTTTCAGGAGATTAACGCTGCCTTCGGGGAGCTTCACCTCCCAGGCTGGAGGCAGCCCCGGCGCTGCGCAGCACCTCTCGTCCAGGGCTGCAGTTTACAGGGCAGAGCCCATCCTGCTAAGCCCGTTCAGATGCCCACCGCTGGGCCCCTGAATTGTTTAGCTCCAAAAGGCAGAAATAGCATTTTTCTATTCTGTGAATTTTCCCAGCGGATTCATCTAACTGATTCCTCCGCTTTCCCAGCCTGATACCAGGATTTCCAGGAGGAAGGAAGTCTCATTCCCAGTGAGAGTAATCAAGCATCTCACCGGCAAAGGCATGAAGCGGCCGTTCACACGCCCAGAGCATCGCGCGGGCTCCACGTGAGCAGAGGTGCCTCCCCTGCTCCCTCCGGCCATGCATCCATTGCCCGTCTTAAGGGCTTTGGCACAACACATCAGGCCCCCACGTAGACATGACAGCCTTGATTTTGCAGGGAGTTACTGCAAAACCAGCAATGACCATGCCTGTTCCTGTGCCGAAAGGCAAAGCTGCAGGCTAGCCCGGATCTCTGTTACTCACCCCAAGTTTATGGGGAAACACAGACAGCAAAGCAGCGTGTGAGAAGCAGCCATTCACCCCCGACGGAATGATTGACCCACGTCCATGTACAGAAGCTGTCGCTCTCCAAAACAGAGCAGAGCCCAGCTCAGGGCCAGGTTTAGCTCTTAAAACTCAGTACCAGTGGGCCAGGAAAGGCACTTCAGTCACTAATGCCAAAATCATTGTGTGCCCAATGCCACGCTTCTGTTTGGGGCAGGACGGTGTCTCAAGCTAATGCCTCCCCCACAGAGAACTACTTTACCACCTCCCAACATGAATTCTGTCCCCAGCTAGCCCCCAATATTGACAGATATATGGCTCAAATACAGCATTGATTAAAGTGGTGGGTGACAAAGTCCTAAGCAACTTCTTTACAGTGGATCTAAAAGAGTCAGAGAGAGAAGAGGATGGAAGAAGGCAGTGCTAAGGAGATGTGGATTCAGGAGACCTGCAAGCAAAATACAGCTGCAGCTTAGAGGCTGCAACAGAAAATGTAGGGCAATAAATTTATAGAGTGAAAGCAACTTGAACATTGATCAAAAGTACAGAGAAAGCATCAGGGAGATGGGGAAATAACAGAAACTTTAATTCAGGATCCTACCTGCCAATGCAATAAATATTAATGGAATAAGTTGGAGAAAGGGGAGACTTCCTTGGGAAAGCAATAGCAAAAACACTGAGATTGATTTCCCATCAAACAATATTTGACGAAGTAAAGCAATTAAGGGCTCAGAAACAAAACCTAATTTTAGGGGGGTGATAGGCAGGATAAATGGGTTTCCAAAGAACCAATAATCAAAGCTTTTGAGTTCACCTCAGGCCCACTGACGCTGGCTTGAATTAAAGTGCCCAGCACTTCCCCAGGCTGTGCCCTTTGAGCACCCTCTGCCCAGAAGGTCTCTCCTGCCGTTCAAGAACCAACAAAACATATTTCTAACCTCAAGGCTCTGTAGGCCCATAAAACTCAGACCCATCTACAGAATTGACTTGCACTCCATATAATGAGCCACATCCGCACATTGAGCACCACCATCGACCTCCCATCCCACAGCCAGCAGCTCCAGAACCAAAAGCGGTGAGGAAATACAATGGCCCTCTTCTTTTTGCCCTCATGGGCCACTGGAAACTATTCCTGTTCACCACCGGTTCCTCTGGCAGCACAGGTTCCTATGAATGTTTCTTCTTAGCCTGGACACATATCCATACACATAATCCCAAGAAAATAATTGCCCCCATCATATAAGCCTGAGGACTGCTGCTCTTCCAGTTACCTCGGCCAGCTTTTGTCCAATTTACACTAGGAGATATGCACAATTTGGTCTGAAGGCACCGTTGAAAACGGCCCTGCATCCTTCTCTTTCAGAGGAGCTCATTGTTGCCCATGAAAAATCTCCTCCTGTTGATTCCCAGCGAGCCTATCTGAGTGGGGAAACTGGGAGGTTTCTGCCTAGTTGGACAGTTGATGATGCATCCTGTGAGGGACTCCCTGTGACTCCCACTGGCATCAATAATGTTGCAAGTAATGAGTTCATGCAGTGCCCCACGCCAACTTTTTACTCCAACAGAAACTAGCTATTGCTTGTTATCTTCAGCTTCCCAAGCACTGGTGAATGACCAGCATACAAATTCGTGTGGGGTCTCCCACTGCCGGGATGACACCCCTCCGCTCCAGACCCTTGATGCTCCCTTAATGAGCCAGAAAGCAAAGCTCCTTCGTCAATCCACCACCCACCCCATCCAAACCGTGCTGAGCAGGCTCCGCTGCACCACGCACTGCAAAAGGAGCTCATCAAAGCAGCCTTTTAATTGCTAGAGTAACGACTTAGATGTACAAAGATTCCAGTGAAATTTGCATGACTAATTAAATAATTAAGCACAGCCTGACAACTGAGGAACACAATCACGCATCCGAAAATCAAAACCACCTCCTAAGCACTGGGAGCAAGAAATAGGAAGGGATTCACCACCCTGCGTGTCCTGTCAGCAAGACTTGCTGATGGGTTGTGTCTTTTTGCTTAGAGACCAAGCGTAAGTAACAGCACCACCGCTCTCTGATGAAGCCTTTGATCTCTGCCCAAAGAGCTGCTGAATCCTGACCTCAAGCTAGCACCCGCATTGGAAAAGCAGGGCTAAATCTGGCCACGCTGCTGATGCTGGCGGAGTGAGGAGTGGGTGCTGCGTGCAGCTCCGTGAAGACCTCTGCGTAGGGTCTGCTAGCCCAGCCTTCGACAGAAAATGTTCAAGAGGCTGCAAACCACGATGCTGGTCAGCCTTGGTGTGCTGACCCAGCACCCCAGTGAGAACCTGGTGTGGGAAATGTCACACTCCTGTCTCATCTCCCACGTAAAAAAGCAAAAAAGCAAATCCCACTCCCTCCAGCCACACGTACCAGACCCAAAGGGTTAAACAGTGTCATTTTCCAGGAAGGAGAAGGCGATCTATCCCACCTCCTTCAGCCCTGCTTTTTCAAGCAAGCTTATAAAACCCACTTGGAATATTAATATGGGATGGTCAGAACTGCACGGGCTAAAGGGGAATTTGAAAAGATTAATTCTCTATTACAATCCAAGCCTTGATTTCATAACCTTAGAAAGCAGATTCCCTGAGACTCTCCTGGGTTGCGGCACAGCATCTCGCCAGGACGCCTGGGTTGACAACACCAAGACCTGACAGAAGCCAGAAAGTGACATACTTTAATTCTTCAAGGAAGAGCAGCAGCAACACGGGCTTGAGGAAGGAGGGAGAGGAGACGGGAAATCCAGCTCTAACAGAAAGGCCTGGGACGCTGCCAATATTTTACATTCTTCGTGACACAGTTTGCTGCTGGCTCCATTGCCTGATGTGATCAGTCCGAGAAAAAATTGGCCAGTGCCTTCCCAGACCAGTGCTGTCAAGACGGCTCTTGACTCCCGCTCTGCCCACAGCCAGCATCCTTGCAGCCACCAGGAGCCCCGCAAGCCCCCGGGTACCCATGTGGGAAGTTCATTATTTCTTTCCTCCGCATTTGGTGATATTATCTGGAAGAGCACTGGCACACTTTCAGTCCAGATCTTATTGACACACAGACACACAGGGGAAAAATATCTTCCTAGAGGCATAGAGAAGGTCTAACATGCATTTTAGTTCCAGAATAGATCTGCTAAATGATTGCACCTCGCAGCATTGCCTCTCCGGCCACTAGAAAAGCAAAATACTTCCTCCCCATCCCCAGCTTCTCACAAACCCTGCACCGGGTTAATAGAAACTCTTTTCTGAGTCAACACGGTTAAACTAGTGCAAAACCTCTACATGCCCAACCTCGCATATGTTTCTACCATGCTTATATAAAGTGATCAGTGATAAACCGATAAAAATCCGGTGTGTGGATGAAGTGAAATAGCTGGATGAACCCATCACAGGGCTCCACTGGAGCAGCTGTACTGCGCACACGAAATGTAGAGCAGCTCCTTACCACTGAAAGCTGACAATCAAACCAGAGAATCACATTGATTTCTCCCTGCCCCAGTGTTTGAAACCAAACCCTCTCCCCTGGGCTTGCGGCTGAATGCCGGGTGCTAGCGCTGAGCATGCCCGAGTCCGCTGCGCTGCTCTGCGGCGGGGTGAAGATTGCACGGCCTGGGTTATCCAAAGCAAGAACAGATCCTCCAAATGCCAACACTGCTATAAACGGTGATGCTGCCATTAACGGACCTTGGCTTGCCTCTTTGCTAACTGTGCAAATAATTTCTGTGCAGCGGAAGTGTAAGTAAATAGATGAGAAGCATATAAGACAATGTATTTCTCTAATTTACTGAAGTCACTGAGAAGCATCAGGGCAACTTTTAAAAACTGCTCAAGCAATTGGGAGCTTAAATTCTGTCCATCTCTAAAAAGTTTATTATTTCTGGCTGTATTTACAAATCCAGGTAAGAGACTATCTAGAAAAACAGATCCGTTTAGCCTGTGTAGAAGTGTGTTGGGGACTCATAGCATATACCAGAGACCCAGGGCAACCATGCTACTGCATTTGCCAAATTCAGAGCTCCCTCAGTTCACCAAGCCCAGATGTCCAAAAATGTAAAAAAGCATCCAAAATCAGGCCCAGAGAAACAAGTTTCCTTCATCTGCACTCCACTGGCACAACAAGAGCTCTTGTTTGCTGAGTAATTGTAAAAAACACTGCTGATTTTTCACGTCTCTCAGCAATTTCATACATTTGGCCCCAGAAGATGGCATTGGAAAAACCAGGACCCTCTGAATCAAGCAGAACCCTGTGCTCTGGTTCCCTGACGCATGCTCAAGCAATACCCTGCTGCCAGAGCTGCTGGCAGGGCTGGCTCCAGCCTCTATTTTCTCGGCACCTCAGTTTGTTGATTTGTAAAGCTGGTAAATACACACCCGCCTCCAGCCTTACACAGCTCCTGCGTGGCTTAACCATTTGTCATATCAGCGCTGTCGGAGCTGGGATGGGCTAAGGGTACAAGAGAGACCGGTAGAGGAGAGGTACAGCCACAAAGGTGACGATTGCCATGTTAATTATTAGCATCTGTTGCCATCAGAGCCTGCAAGGCAGATCCAAGCAGGGATGAAAATGCTGTGCGCTGAGCCAGCATCTCCAGTGGGTTTGTGGCAGGTCACCGAGACTCTCCAGCTTCCCACCACCCGCAGGGACTAGCGCAGGCTCTTGGAGCCAGTGAAAATTGTGTGTTTAGAGCAGGGTCTCTATGTCTGGCAACAGGAGCTGATCCTCTTCCTTGCCAAATGAAGCCCAGAGACTTTGCGTAGACCTTTTGCACAAACCTGTTTTGGAAAAGAGAGAAAAAGACCGCCCTGCAATGAAACCTCATGTTTCTTACACTGAAAAGCACTTTATTCCCAAAGCACAAAGCTAAACATAGCCTGCACCAGCTCCTGAAGACGACCTCACTCAGTTGATTCACCGAGCGACGTACACGCTTGCTGCCTGAGGGGTTTCCAGCCCTGGAAGATGCTCACCCCTGCCTGAGCAATGGGCTGCAGGACGTGGTTACGCTTGCCATCACTCCTTGCAGCTGAGGAGCCGAGCTGGGCAGAGGGGAGGCTTTCATAGGGGCCCCAGCACATACCTGCCAAATCACCCTGACCTCTGCCTAAATAGTGGAGATGAATAGCAACACTCCCATCCTGGTCCTCTCGTATTTTAACAAACACGTCACATCTCAGTGAACCTTAGAAAACACGCTCTGGAGTCACCTTCGCTACCAGGAATCTTTTTCCATCTCAGTGGTCCCCTGACAACCTGGCCAGGACTGCAGATCCAGCTGTAAAGGTGCCTTCCCTCTGTGGCCAGCCCCTTCCCCACCGCCGCTTCCCTCTGCGGACCGAGCAGCGCCGGGCGGGAGGTTTGCAGAGAAACCAGGGGTTCCAAAGCGTAATCCCGAACAGATGGCAGCTCCAGCCGTGCTGCCTCAGAAGGGCACTTTTAAAAGTAAATAGCAACAAATGTTTTGGTGTGTAATGCGTTGAAATCTTGATCTCACACAAAGCTTATTTTCTTTTTTTTTTTTCCGCTCTCCCAGCAATGGCAAATGGCTCAGGACAAATGCTGCTGAAAAGAAAGAAGAAGGAAAAAAGCCTCAATCAGTTAAATGTTTTAGAAACAATTGTGTTTCAAAATCAACACGAAGAATTCATGAAAATCAATCCTAATTCAAGAGGGCTGTACTGATTTGTTCATCTTTCCCTTTCCCTGCCTAAGCAACCAAAGCAATAAAAATGATAGCTCCAGCTCAGGCAAGGAAGCAATTGAAACTTCAAAAACGTTCAACATCGGCGGATGAAGCTTGATGCAGTCTCCATGGCCTGAAAGCTAAATATTCTGCAAGAGAAGCAATGTACCAGGCGGATGAGTGGGAGTTTCAGGTAACTCCTACCCCTTCAGCTTCCTTCTCTCAACAAAGCCAAGCAAACCAAGGTAAGATTGTCCTGCTACAGGGAAAAGCAAAACTGTTTGTATCAGCAAAGGCACTGCACAGACGGGAGCTGCCTCAGTTGCCCTTTGCCAGTAGGAAACAGCCGCTCTGCTCTTACACTGTGCCCGCCCAGGGCCACCACCACAGGGACATCAGCAGGGCAAATCTCCTGGCAAGGAAACCTAGGACTTGCAATGCAGATCCTGCTAGACCTTCCTGAACCGCCACAGGAACGCAGTCAGCATGCCACAAACCTGCCGTTCTTCATCTCATTGCACAAAGTTGTCCCAGAGGAAAGACTTCCCAGGAAACCCAAAGTGGGGGTTTGGGCACCTGCTGCTCCCTAGACCTGGTCCCACCTCAGCGTCACACAAGGAGAAAGGCACTTTTCAGGCTGTCACCCTGGCACGGAGGGTGCCGGGGGGTTCACAGCCAGGTGTGACGATGTTGCCCCAAATAAATGACACCTCCACCAGAATTTCCCACTCGAATGCAGGGTGGGGGGACGCATCCCACTGCCAGGGTTCGCCCTGCTATAAGCTGACCTGAAGTCATGTGAATGTGATTCCCGCAGCACCCAGCCTTGTGCAAATAAACCGTGTCTAACCACCTTCAGACGGCTTCCTGGCAGCGCAGAAAGCAAGCAGAACCAGAGCAGGGCACCAGTACCCGCAGACTCACGTCATCTCGCCTTGGCACCGCTGACAACAGCTACTGAGTTTTGTCTTGAGGCAAGCAAACTCAGACTCAAGTGTGGGTTTAAAGGTATTTGGAAGATAAAAGCTTCCTAGATAGCAAGGACACGCTCCCAAAGGAGGGTTTCTGTTTAATAGGCAGCAACAGCACCCTGTGTCACTGCGTAGCAAGAGCTGAAATAGTTACTCGCAGTGGAGATTGTTTATCTGTGGGTCGCAGACATCTTCCCAGCTATCCCCAATGCTCTCTAAAAGGGAGCAGGAATTTGAGCCAGAAAACAAACCTGGGAATAACAGTGTGGAATGAAATGAGGAAAGGCAGTTAAGAGAGAAGGAGAAAAAACCTGGAGACAAAACATAGCAGGAAGAAAAGAGGAAATGTAAAACACAGTCTGGAGAAGGATCTCAGACATCCGAGACTTGCACAGGTTAAGATTTTCTTCAGACAAGGCTTTTCCACTTCTCTCTATAAAGTAATTAATTTTGTTAGACTTCCATCTGCCCAGTACAATCACAAAAGTTATTCGGAGACACTCCATCCTTCTTCCTACGTGTCTAGTGGAACCAGACGGAGATTTTAGGAGGGAGCTAGTAGGGACCTACATGTCCTGCTATGGTCGTAACCCAGGAGATTTAGATACCACTTGGTAACTCTGTATATATTTAAGGATTCAGTGCCCTGCTCTGCTATTTCCTGCAATGTATTCCTATTACTGCATCTTGAGCAAATGCTTGAGGACTTGGCATGTATTTCTCCATAGCACTGCAACAGAAATTGTAAAGAATATTTTTAGGGAACAGAGCAGCCCATTTCAAGATGGCACTCAGGATTTGGGGTTCTCTTTGTGACCCTCCTGGCAGTAATGTACAGCTTAATTTCCTTCTTGTCTCCTATTCCATAGGAAAACACACTGCGGTTTCACTGTGGCTCAGCAGAGGCCAGGATCTGAGAATAAGACATGGGGCTGAAGTTCTTACAAGGAAAGAGACAAAGAGGCAGAGATTTACGCTCTGCCAGCCCCTGCCTGGACCAGCCCAGCGACACAAGCATGCGTTTGTACTGCTGTTCAGTGCTGGCATCACCCAGCAACCAACGATGCTGTTCGCTCACCAGAGAAGGTGAAGGAGGGTGACTGAGCACCCCAGGGCAGGATGGCCTCCCGGGGCTGTCCCTGGCGTGGGGCAATCAAGGGGTGCATCGTTGCACAGCCTAGCCGTGATGTACTGAAGGGTCATTGCCAAAGCCAGCTGGCTCGGCTGGGCACGTGGGAATGGTCCTGCCTGTCCGACTGAGCCTTGTCCTGGGTCAGAGGGTGAGCAGAGCAACCCATTTACCCAGCAGCATAGCCACACTTGCAAGCAGATTTCTCTTCCTCAAATATATCCATTATATCTGTTCATTTAGCTGGGATTCACTGGGAATGATTTGCTGTAGACTTGGGTAAAAGATTAAAGCTGTATTTATTCCTGAGCCAGTCAGTCATATGACCCATTTGCTACAATGGATAGAGGAATTACGTGACCTCACTATTTTTTTAATGTCAAAACTGCCCAGGATATATCCTCGGTTCCTTGTTGGGCTTTGGTTTGATTATTTCGGAATCACACACTAAGGTACACATGGGTGATGTGAGGGCAAGGCACATTTTATTTGCTTGACAACACTTCTGGAGCTGAGCAGCCAGAGATCCCTCCTGAACCATCCTCCTCTTGCTAGGAGTACAGGTGCAATTGCGATCTGGCTTCTGAGACATACATGCCTCTGGTGTTAAGTTCATGCAGGTCAGGGCTGCCCTGGGACAGAGGAGATCTATGGTTGTCACGTTAATCTCCAAACCCTCCACAATCA
Source organism: Gymnogyps californianus (assembly GCF_018139145.2). NCBI lineage: Eukaryota > Metazoa > Chordata > Aves > Accipitriformes > Cathartidae > Gymnogyps > Gymnogyps californianus. Next base: position 21,019,076 of record NC_059482.1, read on the forward strand.
CTGATTATTATCAAGAAGAATAAATGGCTGCTAAGACCCTTAGTCTCTGCCTTAGAGAAAACACATTTTAATTCTACCTTGGCATCAGCCTGTTGATGGCAGCGGACTTACATCCAGCCTGAATTTTCTCTCAGCACCTTCATCCAAACAACTTCCAGCTTTGCACACGGAGGTTAAATCCTACCACATTTATCTTCGGTACTTCAGTACTTAAAAAAACCCTCGCATTGACCTATTTTGTTCTTCATATCAAGCAAAGCAAAGGAGAGAGGGTAGAAAGAAACACCATTCTTGTGTATATGCTAAGGGATCATCTACCTTTTTCCAAAGGTGGTCTACTCAAAAATCAAGAAGCTATTAATATCGTACATTTACACCGTGCTGTTCATGCCAAATATGAACACCAAACTACAGGACTATCTATGTCTCATGTCACCTCCTGCTGAAAGGTGGAATAGGGCAGGTCTTTAATAATTCAGTGTAATTGTCCCCAACAGTGCAGGAGGTGAAGAAAAGAACACGACATTCCACAAAGAATTCAAGGAGAGAGAAAGCAAGAGGCAGCCAGCTTAATACTCATGTGAACTATCGATGCAGGTTGCCAGAGATCCCACCCCAGCATCCAAAGCTCCTGGACGCAATTCTGTTGGGAGATCAGGGAATTCATGCAGTACATTTGAAAAACACTTCTTCAGCCACTGAATAAGCATTTTCAGCCAAACCTGGGATCTTCTGGTCCAGGCAGCAGTCAAATATATCTCAGATAAACTGGACTACTACAGAAGTCTGGATTCTTCATGCTGTGACGATGCATTTTTCAACATCTTAATCATTAATGCAGAACTCTCTTGAGCTGGCCAGATGCTAAGTTTCCGACACCGCTGAAATCAAGGGGAGTTTCGCTGCTGCCTGGTGAAGCCATGAGAAACAGCCAACAGCAGCCCTCTAGGGAAACGCACTCCTCTCGGTAAGTTTTATGGTATTTCCTGGCCACGGGCAAACTGAGTAGGTAAGGATGGCTACACCATGCCGGACCGATGGGCTGCCCTGCCCAGTCTCCTCGATTCTCACGGAGGCCCACGGAGGCTGCGGTGGGAGGGTATATGAGCAAGGCACACAGACAGCAGCTCTCTCCTCTTGCACTTGCAGCTCCTGACAGCCTGTCACCTGGGGACATCTTTAGCCAGAGGCAGCAGTTTTGTGTATTTAATAACCTTTGATGGATCTTTTCTTCATGACTTTTTTCTTCCTGCTTTTTGAACCTGGCTCGGGTTTAGCATCCAGCCAATATTTTGATATTCACTGAGCACGCTGATACACCAAATACAGAGTTTGCTTCAGGTACTGTTTCATCCTTGACTGAGATGTCATTTCCCCCAACATGACCTTCTTAGAATAACACTGCCTGTTTCGCATGTGCAGAATTTGTTCTCCCCCACTCCCTCCCAGCGAAAGCAAGTCCTTGGCTTAGAGCATTGTGAGAGATGCTCATGAAGGTTAACTTCAGCCAAGGACAGCCAGTCTCTATAGGCTCTCTTCAAAATTAAAGGTGAGAGATGATTCCCATTATTCATCCTCCACTGGAGGAGTGTCTCTTTTCCTACACTGATTATAGCCTCTCTCAGCTAAAGCTAGCCTTCGCGAATCACATCAGCACTTACAATCAGGAAGCGCTGCATGACACTGAAATAGCAGTTGGTAAAGCTGATCCTTATTTTAAATATTTTAACACATATTTCTAGTAGAAGAACAATGTGATAATTCCATACAAAAAAACACCGAAAGGTTTTTTGCGGACAAAAAGAACAGGAGTTGTATGTAACTAATGGTAAATTTGTACTTGGAGTTAGCTTCTGAGAGCTGTGAAGTAAGTATACACTCATATTTTCAGGGACTGAATTAGCATTCCTCAATAAGATCACTCATCAGGACTACTTGTGTGAATGAGAGCTGCAAGGTTTCTGGATAGCATTTATATAAAAACAGGAATGTTCCTGAAGTGCTGTAAATGGAGCTGCTTAAATCATCTATCCAACTCTTGCATCTGATGACAGTAGCTGAATGAAATGACACTCGTATGCAATCAGTTGCATGTTTGAGCTTGAATGCTTAATGCAGAAGGTTAAGCCTGGTTTCACCAAGACCAAGCAACAACTGATTTCCTACACAGAGGAATCAGGACTATGCCTCTAACCAGTGTTCCTGGATCGTGGCAGGAATTGTTTCGTTCCTACTAAATCATCACCCCTGATATTGCGGAAATAGGAATGGCAAAGGGCTGACGGGGTCCTTGTCCTCCTTCAGCCTCAAGCCAAGGTCAGCTCCCCTGTCTCATTTTTGGCACTATCTCACCCTTGCCTCAAGGACAACATTTTGTAGCTTCAGTTTCGTGGCTTTTCAAGGTTACTAGTGCACCTGCTGAATCATTCATGCTATTATATGTTTCTTACTGCAGAAAGTGGACAGAAGTAAGCTTCTTCCCCACTTCTAGTTCTGTTCCATTTAGGTTCTCACATCACCACTGAAATATGGATATCTGCACTACCATACAAGCAGAAATTGGATTGGATGAAGGGACAGAAAATAGTGCATCTTTATGTAAACCTGTCCCCAACAATGAAAATACCCACAAGGGAATCTACTGACTTCCTCTCAGTGATCAGCAGCAAAATAGTTAATCATTTAGCTTCTGATATTTTTTGTAGGCCTACAAGCCTTTCTCTTTATCTGCCATGTGTCCCTGAACCACTAGAAAATGGAAAACATTGACACTGAGAAGGCTCCTTAGAGCTGGGAGTTGAAAGTCACTGCAGAAAAGGGAGCGGAGTTCACACCTCATTAAGGGTTATTGACAAGTTCTTTCTCACTTTGAGAAACCCTAACTTGGGGCTCTCTGCAGACTTAGGTAATGTCCTATTTCAGGCCACACAATAAATTTATTTTCACAATAAGTAGTAGAAACCTTTAATTTTATATTAAAAAACCCTTTATTGTGCAGAAACTGATGTGGATCCTTGGGAAATCGTTGGTGTGAGCCACAGTACCGAGCTGTGCTTTCACTCAGCAGCTGTCTTCTGGGACTGGTAGACAGACCAGCTCCAAGAGCTCCTCCAGCCCTGGTACATGCAGTTCTCCTCGGCTTCCCCGGCAGATCTTCTATCTGGCATTTGTTACTTTCCCCTGAATACATCCCAATCTCTCTCTGTTCTCCTCTCTGTGGCATGAGAGACCTGAACAGAAAACTTTCTAAGGTTAGTTCTAAGTACTTTGAGGACAGGCTGTTGTATCTCTCTGTCATGCAAGTGTGTTAACCACTGCCACTCCAGATGGCAAACATTTCTAGCCCCATAAGCCCTAGCCCAAAAACTTCACCTAATTCCAAGACAGGAGCTGTCAGTGACTCCCAGGTCCTGTAATTATCATCGTCCACCCAGACACGCACGAAAAACTAACAACAAAAGTAGGATTTTCAGCATTTCCCTAAACTTGGTCAGGCTGTCCACCTTCTTGATGCCAAGTGCAGTATTACAGGTTATATTCTTATCCACGGGTTATTGTTTTAAATATTGATACCTCATTCTTGTTTTGATGCCAATTTTCCATACAATAAACCCACCCCACACCTTCTCTTCTCTTAACACTGGTCTTTACTTGTTCAAGTCACTAGTCAAATTCTAAGGTGCTTCCTCATTTGATTTGCTGGAGTGGAACATATTAGTGGGGTATGGAGTGAGTAAGAGTGAAGTAATGATATTTGCAATTTGACCTAGTATCTGTGCATTTCATTAATCCTTCCTCCATCAACCACTTAACCTTTATGGGCGTTCTTATTGCCTCTCATTGTATTGATTTCTGTCCATTTCTCCAATTTAGTGAGATCATGCAGTATTTTAAACCTGTCTTCCACTGCATAACTAGGTTTAGCTGGGGGGTAATTGACATCAATTTAAAGAATGAAAAATTAGGCTGAATATCCGGGGAAAACTTCCTAATGGTGAGATCTGCTAGAATGCATTGCTGTCTCTCCATGGGATTGGTGGCCATTCCATTAGCATGTGCATTAAAACCGTACTGAAGGAATATAAGATTACAGATTGGACGGAACAATCCTGAAGTAGGAAGGGGAAGACAAGCCGTAAAGCACTGCAGCTTGCCTCCTATGGTCATCTCATCCTGGATTTGCCCCACTCCCTCTTCATACCACCCACCAGTTCCCTGAGGATATGCTGAACCAGCAATATCAACTAGTCATGGGGATGGGATCCCATGTGATGCTCCCTCCAATATTATTGCAACTTCTGTTGTGGTGGTAGGAGTGTTGTGGTAGCTGTGGGACTTCAAGTCAAAGATTCATCTTCCTTGAGGCCCGCTGGATAGTTTTCCCACCCCGTTTTACTACTTCCTGGCAAGCTGTGAGGCATGCACTGGTGGCATCCAAGAACACATGCTGGCATCGGTGGCAGGGGTTTGCAACTGCTCCCCGAGGCCATGTCTGGACTGTGACACCCCGATGGGCTTCCTAAGTCCTGGGTCCAGATGTGCTTCCTGGCTCCCACCTCATCATACCTCCTCCTACGTTTCTATGTGAAAGAAAAGATGCCTGGGCTGGAAGAAAAGCCAACCGTATCCTGGGCTGCATCAAAAGAAGTGTGGCCAGCAGGTCGAGGGAGGGGATTCTGCCCCTCTACTCCGCTCTGGTGAGACCCCACCGGCAGTACAGCATCCAGCTCTGGAGTCCTCAGCACAAGAAGGACATGGACCTGTTGGAGTGGGTCCAGAGGAGGCCACGAAGATGATCAGAGGGCTGGAACACCTCTCCTATGAGGAAAGGCTGAGAGGGTGGGGGTTGTTCAGCCTGGAGAAGAGAAGGCTCTGGGGGACCTTATTGCGGCCTTTCAATACTTAAAGGGGGCTTATAAGAAAGACGGGGACAGACTTTTTAGTAGGGCCTGTTGCGATAGGACAAGGGGTAACGGTCTTAAACTAAAAGAGGGGAGATTCAGACTAGATAGAAGGAAGAAATGTTTTACAATGAGGGTGGTGAAACACTGGCACAGGTTGCCCAGAGAGGCTGTGGATGCCCCATCCCTGGAAACATTCAAGGTCAGGTTGGATGGGCCTCTGAGCAACCTGAACTAGTTGAAGATGTCCCTGCTCACTGCAGGGGGGATGGACTAGATGACTTTTAAAGGTCTCTTCCAACCCAAGCTATTCTATGATTCTATGATTCTAGGAAGAAAGCCAGAGCACTCTACAAACGCCTGATCTGGGTAGTCAGAGCCTGGGACAGTGAGGTATGCTGGAGGGCACTTCTCTCCCCAGTCTGGATGCAGCCAGGAGAATCATTAGAGATACCCATCACCTGCAGGAAGACAACACAAAGTCATCATCTATCCCCCAACATCACTTTGGTACAGTCTGTTTCAAAGGCATCCGTCAGTTCTGTTACCATCCTTCGCTTCTTGAAGAAATGACTATCTGATTAATTTTTCTAGCAGAATGGTTGAAAACTGATTGCAGAAAGAAGCCAGTTTGTGCCTGTATCAGAGATACAGGAGAATAAGGACTTTGGTTTAAAATACACTGCTGACTCTTAGGTTTGTAAAGATAACAGTCCAAACAGAGACAAGCGTGTTCTTTATGCACCTCGAGTGAAATAGTTTAATTGCAGGAATGGCCAGAAGAAAGGTTCTCCTCCCCACCTTTTATGGAGAGGTTCTGTCACGTTTAAGAAAAAAAAAAGCCTATTTTCATCTGAAGTTGTTACTGCCAGCAACCACTTTTTATTAAAAGAGGACTTCTGTCAGCTCCTGAAAAATGGAAACATCATTTTCAGCAACAAAACCCAACATATTTATCTCAAAAGCCAAGCAGGCTGGTACGTATTTTGATTGTTTGGTGGGGGAGGCAGGCTTTTTTCTTTTCAGGTTCTTGAAATTCGTCTCCCATGAATAAGCAGATTTTTCAAAAAATGAAATTTCCCTCTAAGAAAATTTCAAAGGAAACATTTCCATCAGCTCCGCTCAATTAGCAGCAGCATAAAAATGGCTCAAAAATGGCTCAATTGCACAGCTGCTCCCCTGAATCTTTCTGAGAGCTGAGAGAGCAAGCAGAGGACTTGCCCATTTCTGATTTTCCCCTAAGAAAGAAATTAGCAGATATTCATATAGTGACGGGGATGTACGTGGGACAAAGGGCTGAGTGCAGACTCCGCACTGGTCAAGCAGAAGAGAAATAATTTTCTCCATGGCAGGAGGCACAGGCTACAAATTTGTCAGATAACAAGTAGCCAGAGGCTGATACAAAAGACTAATTCTCTTAGTAAAACCCTTGGAGAGTATCCCAGTATGACTCCGAGGCTGGCAAGTTGCTGGAGAAGATGGGAAGTAAACGCAGCCATCTCATGAGGACACTGCCTCTGGATTTCTTGATTGTGCTTTTCCTATACGGCACTTTTCATAACGCCCTCTGGCTAGAACCATTGAAATGAAACTTATTGATTGAAATTCTGATCCTATTGATTTTACACAAGAGATTTGCGCGAATATGAAAGAGCAGGAACTGCTCTGTAACTGCTCCCATCTCCATTTATTCCCTGCTGAACACATGCGGTAGGCTTGCTTGTCTATCTCAGTCCCCTGAGCTTCCAGAAATAAATTACCCAAAATTCAAATATACAGTACCTATTAGCTCACAAATGTGCGGTAAATATTACTGGTCCCTGAACACGCTAACATTATTTATGAGTTCCCTTTTGCTTTCTTTTGTCTGCTTCTGTCTCACATCCCCTCTTTACCTCGTTAACCGCATGCCATGTTTTTCCCCTTCATTTCAGAGATGCAGAGGGAAAATGGGAAGAACATGTTCTGGGAGGAAGGCGGGATGGGAAACAGTGCTGGGAGGAGATGATGTTTGCCTGGAAGGAAAGCGCCAGGGAAGTCGTGCTTAAAATACTGCAAGTGCTATTAGAAATCACATTTCTACCCCTAAAGGAAGGGTGCTGGATATGGGAACTGCAGAACGCAGGACAGCAGGTCAGAAGATCCCAGAAGCGGCAGTGAACAGAGGTCCTAAGTGGAAAACCAACACAGTGTGAGCAGATGGTCACCCACACCCAACACCACAAACGGCAGCCCGCTGCCTTCCCCGAGCCCCTGCGAGGCAGCCCCGGCGCAGCCCGGAGCCAGCATTTCCTTCCCACAACACAGGGATGTTCCTGTCAAGCCTCCCGCAGCCATTTTCTTTTTGGCAGGGAGGTGGAGTGGGCTTTAGAGGCAAAATCAGCTGCCTCGCCATTCACAGCTAACAACCAAACCTCCCTTTGCAGGCTTCTTGTTTACCGAAGCGGTGCGTGTCCTTTCTATATATCAGGCAGCAGTCCTTGATTTTGTTCATTTTAGTTTCATGCACTTTAGCTTGCTGCGCTCAACACTTCGTTCTTTCCTCTCCAGATCTTTTTATAGTCAGACTGTCACATATCAATCAATGTTATGGATTAAAGTTGAATATATCGTGACTTGTCTGGGCCAGCAGGAAAGCATTTTAAACAAAGTCCTATTTATCTTATTTTCCCCATTGACATTTGTTTTCTTCTCTCTTTCCAACCTCGTGAAATGGCAAAAGCTGCCAGGAAAATTGCAGGATTTTAACTCGCTAGAATTCCTAAATAATTGTTAGATGTCGTGGAATGGTTATGACAAGAAGGCAGGTCATCTGGTGAGAAGAGATCAGTGATTGCACTGCAACACAAAAAAACCCCAACCCTGTTAATTACATTGATGGAAAACATAATCCAAAATGGTGGTGAAACTTGATGCCTTGCATCCAGCATGCAAACAATTCGCATCGCAAGTGTTGATCGAAGTGATTTAACTGTGAGGAGCTCGAGAAGGGCTCCTCGCAGGTTACATACGCCACACTGCAGGGCGGATGCCAGCGCAGTGCACGGGTGCAGGAGCTGTGGACCCGCACAGCACGTGGGGAGCCAGGGCCTCCACACTGCGTGGGGCTGGGGTACGTCAGCCCCGGGCCTTTGGGGAGCCCAGCGCCCACATAAACACGCTGCTGTCGCCCGACCCCAGCCGCACGTCTCCCCGTCCCCCAAGCACTGAGGTGCTCGGCCCTGCATTGCTGGGCCAAGGCAGACCCCAGCCCCGAGTGACCGGGAAGGGGGAGGCAGAAGCCCGAGTCACGGCCTCTCCCACCCGGGTGACGGCAGCGGCGCGGGGGAAGGCGCAGGAGCCTGGGTCACGGCCTCCCGCCGACCGGGGCGAGGGGGACGGGCACCCAGGCCGCGACCTCTCTCCGTGCCGGGCGGCGGGGAGGGTGTGCAGCCCGGGCCTGACCCCGTCGCGGCGCCTCCCCTCAGGAGAGCCGCGGAGGGGCCGCGGGCCCAGGCGTGCCCTCGCCGGGACCCCGCTCCGGCGGCGCCTCCCGGGCCGCGGCGGCCAGGCCCGGCCGTGGGGAACAGAGCGGCCCGCCGGGCCGGGGCCGGGGCCGGGGCCGAGGCGGGGGCCGCGCCAGCGCCGCCGCGAGCATGCGCGAGCCGCGCGCGTCACGGGAGCGGGCGAGGCCGGCGGGAGCGCGGAGCCCCGGCGCGCCCCCTCCCTCTCGCCGCCGCTCCCGCGCCTCCATTCGGCTCCGCCGAGCGCTGCCAGCGCGCCCCGTCGCCGCCGCCGCCCGTTAGAGACCCGCCGCCCGCCAAGGAGGGGAGAGCGCGACAGCCGGGGAGCACGGGAGAGGGAAGGACCCTCCCCCCGCCGCGAACCCTCTTCTTCCTCCTCCTCCTCCTCCTCCCCCGCCTCCGCCTCCGCCTCCCGGCCGGGAAGAGCTCGCCGTGCCCGCAGCAGCCCCGCTGGATGCACTGAGCGCTCGGGCGCGGGGAGAGGGGCAGGAGGGAGCCGGGAGCCCCGCCGCGGAGGCGCTGCGCTGCCCGGAGGCTCACGGCCATCTGCTTTAATTCTTTGATTGCCCCCCGCCCGCCCGCCCGCCGGTGGCTGGCTTTGCCCCTGCCTCCTCCTCTCTGCCCGCGGGAGCCAGCCGAGGCGGCGGCGGCGGCGGCGGGGGCTGCACTTTCCCCCCCCCGCCCCGTTTTTTTTTTTTTTAAATTTTTTTTTTTTTTTTTTTTTTTTTTTAATTTTCGTCGCCGCCATGGGATGTACCCTGAGCGCCGAGGAAAGAGCCGCCCTGGAGCGGAGCAAGGCCATCGAGAAGAACCTGAAGGAGGACGGGATCAGCGCCGCCAAAGACGTGAAACTCCTCCTGCTCGGTAAGAACCCGCTGGCGGCCCGGTCGCCCCCCCCCCCCCCCGCTGCCCCGCGTCCCCTTACCCGCCTCCTCCCCCGCGCTTATCCTCCCTCATCTCTCTTTCAACAGGGGCCGGTGAGTCGGGGAAAAGCACCATCGTGAAGCAAATGAAGTAAGTCCCGCGGGGGAATCGAGGGGGGGGGGCGGCCGAGTAAACGGCGTTAATGGGAGGGAGAACGGGGCGGGGGCCTCGCTGAGGTGAGTGAGGGCCGCGGGCGCCATGTTTACCTGAGGGGACCGCGAGGGCGGGAAGGCGAACGGCGGGGGGGGGGAAGGCCCCGCGAACGCCGCTCCCGCTGCTGTTCAAGGCCGATGTGGTGCTGAAGCGTCGCCCGGCGGCCTCGCCCCGCCGTGGGCGCGAGGAAGTGGCTGCGAGCGCCGCGCCGCTCGCAGCCCACCTCCCCCCGCCCCCCCCGCGGGCGAGGCCGCGCAGATGTCCCCATGAAAGCGGGCCGCTGTCAGTTAAGCTTAACGTCGGGGTGTTGTCTGCCGGCTCTGCGGCTTTAAGTCAAGGCTCCCTACCACTCAAATCCCCTTTTATTGAGATTTTAGCCTCTCCTTTTAATGAATGGGAGACGAGCTTGGCCGCCCGTCGCCAATTAAAGTCAAACCTTCCTACCAAACCCCTAGCCTGGGGTGTGGGTCTCCCGACGTGGCTTCCAGAGCCCGGGGTTGCTCCTCGCTACACACACGCACGCTCTCCCTGTGCTTAATGAGACGTTCCTGTGCAATAAACAGCAGTGAAAAAACCCCACTGCACGGTCTTTTCCAACGCGTCACCGTGGCTGGAGTAATTGCATCCCATAGGAAAGCAGGTGCAGGGGAAGGCTAATGAAGGGGTGGAGGTGCTCCCGTGGCACGGTTACTCTTCCCACCCACCCCCCCCCGCCTCGTTTTTAATTAAAATACAATGAAATAGCCCGGCCTCCCACCGAAACAGACATGACGGGCTGGTTCGAGGCGGGCGCCATCACGGAACAAGCCCGGGCGCTGGTTCAGGGTCAGGGTTTCAGTTGGGGAGAGGCACGGAGCGGTTGCCGCTTTGCGATGCCGGTGGTTGCAGAGGGATCCGTGGCTGGGAGGGGCCCCCCGGGGACCGGGGTTGCTTAGCGAGGGGGAGAGGCGGCAGAGCTGGGTGTGGATGGGGTGCAGGGAGGGGGGGGGGGGTGCAGGCTACCCTCCGCAGTCCCGGGAGCGGGTGCCTTTGCGGGGGCCGGGCTGTGAGCTGGCCGCCGCGGGGGCTGGGGTTGTGCCGGCCGGCGGGCAGGTCCCGGCGCGGCGCGGCTGCGGCTTTCAGGCGGTTCGCGTGGTGGACAGCGCCCAGCGGGGACTCGAACCGCCGGCAGCGCTGCCGCTTCGGCACCGCTCGGCTCCTCCCGGCGGCGGCCGAGCGCCGCGCTCGGTTGCCTTCGGAGAGCGCTCGGAGGCGGTCGGGGAGAAGCCGAACGGACTCGGAAATAGCCGAAGGGGCTCGTCGCCGCTCGGCAATCTGTTGCCCTGCTCTCCCGTAGCCGCTCCGCGTGTGCGTGCGTGTGAGTGTGAGTGTGCGTGCGCCACGGGGGCAGATCCGGGCCTTCAGCCCAGCTCCTCTCCAGCCACAGTGGCTTAGCGAGTGACCCGGATATTTCTGTATCAGCTCTGTGGCCGCTGTGTCCAGCCCTCGGGGGTTCACAGGGAACTAAACCATCATCCCCGCCTGAGGCAGTGCTTTTCCCAAGGCACTGCGGGGCTGGGAGGTCTCGCTGCGAGGAGGCTCGCCTCCAGTGTACGGCAGTCTCCGCAGCTTTTCCCACTGACATTTGTGTACCCTACTTCTGTAAAGGCTCCGAGCTTCCCCTTTAACGGTTTGAAAGGGGGCTTTCCACCCTGACAGTTTGATTTGGGGCTGGGGTGGGGTGGGTTTCGTTTGCACTTGTTTGTGTGCGAAAGGTGGATCGGGGAGATGTTACTGCAGATGAACACCAATAAATTATTTAATCTCTAGGAATTGCTTCTGCAGAAGCATGCTGGAATGGCGGGCGATGGGGTTTGGTTGAAGGGAGAGGCTGTAGCTACCACAATAGCAGTGCAGCAGTGCATACACGCAGAGCCCATAGGCAGGAGGGCAGGCGGTGACCATGCTGGCTTACACAATTAGTGCACAGTGACTCTTGTTTTCCAAAGAGCAGAGCTTTTGTTTTTTGAAGCAAATTGCATCAAGATAATAACCTGTTTGCTGGACTAGATCAGTATATTGAGGACTGAAATATACCATTATATATATTTTTATATATATATATGCATATATATATATTTTGCATGAAACAGTCTTAAAGTAACACATGCTAGGCTTGCAGCTTTGTACCTGACTTGAAAATGCCGAGAAGGCTGCTACGGTGAAAGGGCTCATAGCGTCGGAAACTGGGAGGCGTCTGTCAGTGTGGAAACTCCAGTGAACTGTGCGGAGGCTGGGGTGGGGACAGCGGTGTTGCTATGAGCACGGCAGCAGGCATCTGGAGAGAGCCGCGCAGCCGTGGGCACCGGGGAGAGTGATGTGCAGGGAACAACTCGGCGAAATTAACATTTCTGAAAATTAATTTAAATATAATGTAGGCATTAGCATTTCACCTGGTCAAGCTCCATTAGACAGGCTTGCTGAGAACCTAATGAATTCTTAATAAAGATTAAATCGCATGTTCATTAGATTTTGATGAAAGAGACTGCTATTTTATTTTTTTAATACTGTGTTATTGGTGTGCTTCTAGATAATAAATCTCATCTTCTTGAATGGCTAAAGCAGCTTCACACTTGGATATTGCCTTGAAAAGAAGGACAGGAATCTGTAGACAGATGAGAAAACACTAAGACAAAGGAACAGAGAGCAGACATTGTTACAGAGGACTAAGAAGAGGTTACACGCTGTCCAGTTAACCCTTGAAATATTAGGTAGCGGGAGGAGAAGTGACAGGTAAAAATTACAATAATTTGAGAGTGTAGTCAGGATGGGGATTAGGATTTGTAAAATTAATTAAGGATGTTTTAGTGAATAATTCAAGAGTGTAGTCAGGATGGGGATTAGGATTTGTAAAATTAATTAATGACGTTTTAGTGAAATATTTGGAGATACTTTTCAGCTGGTGAGCGAGGAGTTACCCAGCAAAGAAAGAGGTACTGGTGAATGGCAGAGAGGTGGAACTGGAGGCTAGTGTGTACATCTCAAACAGTGGCAACACAGGCTAGGAATGGCACTTTTCTTAGCACCCAAGGTCATTTTGATGCCCTTAACCCTTGCGCTTTGACTACACCCATCTTGGCTGATTAGGTTTGCTTGTTAATTTTTCACAACCGGTCCTGCACTCCAGATACTTTCACCCATGCCTCAAAAGGCAGGGTCAGGGCCAAGCTAGCCAGGGGAACAGTCCTGAAAGGCGCGGTTGTGCCATGCAAGCCGATGAGACTCCAGAGTGTGCCACGGTGTTCAGAATTGGACTGTGATCAGATTCTATTTTCAGTCAGCTTAAACTAAAAACCAGCTTTAACCACGCAACTCTGGGGCCTCCTTTGAAAATCCAAGCTAGGGGGTGAGAGTTACCGGATGAGAGAGATTTGTCTTCCACTGCCACCACCCCATCTCAGCAAATTCACTTTGATGTAGGACTGCAATGGATGTAAATATTTTTTAGATCTTATATCTTAAAATAAATGTTAAGCACATGCACAATTTGGAATATGTGATCTTTTCTGGAATACCTGGATTGTAGCATGGAATCGAGACTGCTGTTATTCAAGGATATTTTTGTGGGGACTTATAACTCTAGTGAATGTGTTTGTTCATCCAAAGCCCCAGTCTAGGAAGACACCAAGCATATCTCCGTCTGTTACTGCTCAGCAGAATACTTAAATACGTGCAACGGTCCAGTGGTGGGCAGGGATGGACTACTCGGGTGGGGACACCGTCCGCTGCCATCAGCATGAAGCTTCTAGGGAATTCAGTGTTTAATCGCGCTAACGCAGAGAGGCTGAGTTAGCTGGCGTGGCTTCAAAAACAAGGTCCTGCCACCTACTCAGCAGCAGCCGTTCTGGATGGTGAGCCGGGGCAATACTTCACCTTCCCAAACAAGGGGTTAGCGATGGCTGTGGCATTCAGGAGGAGACATGGCTTCACCTGCCCACAGGAAAAATCTCAGGTTTTGGAGTTTGGTTTTGGATTTTGCCTCTGCAGAAGCAGCAGCTTCTCTCCCCTGCTGAGCTGGGAGCAGAGAGCTGGGTCCGGCTCCCTTTCACAAGATGCCGGAGCTTCCAGCCCCGCACGTCCTCCAAAGCAGCTGTGTCTCACTTCACCAGCAATGCTGGCAGTACCTCAGTTGATAGGCTTCTTTGCTGTGCCATTTTTTGCAAAATGTTTTTATGTTATGTAGGAGAAGGATGGGAATACGCAATCAGGAGAAAAATACACTAGCGTACAATGCTTATCTTTAAATATCTACTATCTTCTCCCCAACAGCCATCAGTCCCAATAGCTGTCTGATATATTGTTTTGACCTTTTTCAAAAAGCCCCTCAAAACAGCCCCAGGCTCTACTTGCTCTCTGCGTAACTGAATTACTTATAATCTAATGAACTTCTTCAGAGTGAGAAGCAGTCCCCACCCACTGGATTTACAGCCCATCTCAGCAATTTGATGGTAAATGCCATTGAAATGAAATGATGTGTTGTGAACACCCACTTGAGTGCTCTTTGCCGCATGTCTGTATCTCAAAGCTGTAGTGATTTCACACTTGCAGCCCCTTCCCCTGGGAATACCTCACCCCACGGGGGCTTATAGCGTGGGGCTGCTTCACATCTGTGGCGTGTTCCTGGGGAGAGGACCGCAAACTGCGTCTTCGTGGTCTGCCCACTCCTCAGCGCAGCTTTTCTGCCCTGCGGCACTGGGTGCGGACCCCCGCTCAGCCCCGCTGCCTTGCTCCCGTCCGGGAACTGTTTGATTACAGCGTGAGCTGGCAGCCCAGAGGCATGAACCTCACTAGAGCATCAGGTCAGGCAGAGCCGTCCTTCTTTTTCTTGTCTCCTGCTCTGTTTTCCAGGATTTCTGTCACTTAAGGCCCAAAGTAGGGCAGTGACAGGCTGCGCCTGGGCGGTATTTGAACTGGGTTTCAGTAAGCAGGGGAAAGAGCTGCAGCCTTTCTGATGAAGTTGTGTCATTCTCCCAAGACCTGCTCCAGTGCACTGTGCCCTGGGTGTGGATCTGGCACAGTATGTATGGCACAGTGTAGCTCTTCAGACTCCAGCAGAGAGGCAACTCTGGTGGGGCTGTTTTGGCAGTGAAACCTGTATCTGGTAGGAAACCGCCTGCTGTGGCAGTTCTGGGGTGTAGAGATGGCAGCTAATCAGTGCATTGTCTGCCTTAAGGAAGGCAGAGTCTCCTGCCAGGGCATGAGAGATCATCCCAGTGGAGTCTGCTGCAGGAGGGGACTCTCCCCTCACTGCAGCTTTTTTCCCTACCTCCTTCCCAGATGCTTTCTTGCATCCCTGGATGCTGTGGGTGCCATGTTACACGCCCTGCAATGGCACAGCGCAGGGAGATTGCCTCTGAACCAGGCAGGAGTAAGAGCTAGGAACAGAAGAAAGTGAAGCTGTTTATTTTGACTTGTAGTTGCAAATGGTAATCATGTTTTCAGCACTTATTTCCTTCCTTTTGGATTATTAATTGTGCTTATAAGCCAAAACATTAACTACCATAGTTCATTCTTTTATACTTAAGGTTCTTGTTATTAGACTGAGAGAGATTTCAGAGAAAAGCAGTAACAATATTAGCAGGCAAGACAGAATACATTTTGGGTTTGGGTTTTTTCTTTTTTTCTTGACAGTTCTTAATTTGTTTCTTGTTTTAGGGACTCATAAAAGTAAAAATATCTTTCAGTGACAACAGTGAACTGCATAGCTTCTCCTCTTTCAACCTAGTTTTAAAACCTTAAAAGAAATTTGCCTGTCATATTCTGACATGACACATCTAGTCTCATTGGAAATGTTTTAGCAATCTAATGAGATGAAAGTGGTTCTTTTAATGAGCTCTGAAGAAAGAGACAAATCTGCTGCACAAATGTAACCAGGGATCTGTTTTGTTTTATGGCTTGGCTAACCCAGAAGTTGTAAGAGACATTAGATTGAGTCATGACAAAACGAAAAAAGGTTGTGGTTTTCCTCTTCGGTCTGTCCTTTCCCATCTGTCTGGGATACAGCTTCATATCTGATGTGAGTTCTCCAGTATGCTTACCTGGGGAATACTGGGAAGATCATCAAAATGGGGGAGGAATGAAAAAGAGACAAATAGTGGAGGTAGAGGCACACTGTTGGCTCTTCTGCTTGGTCTGGTCAAGAGAAAAAGTGAAATGAAGAAATGCTTCACTGCTGGCCAGGGCAGGAGCAGGTTGCTGGTCACCTGGAGAGTAAGAGCCAGGCAGTCAATAATGTCTTACAGACTCATAATTAGCTACCTGTGGTAGAGGTAGTTTTCTTCAGCTGCTTTGCAGAGTTACAGCCTACCTCTGTAAGTATCAAGCTCCCCTGGTTTCTCCTGGATTTGCAGGATACAAAATCACAAATGAGTGTTGAAGCTGGTGGATTTGCAGCCACAAGGCCTGATGCAAGTGCAGGGTCCAAGAGCTCGATTTTGCAAACTTCTGAGTTCATTCACCTCCTGCTCAAGCTGTGAGGAAGGTAAAAAGCTTTTCTTACGAGCCAGCAGCAGTTTACATTGCACAGAAGGACCTATCCTCTATACTCTGAAGTCCATGGTTAAACCCTGAGTGCAACTGAGTGCAGAAGACAGGGTTTGGTCCTTTATTCATTATGAGAGTGTGAAGAGGAGCTCTGGCAGAAGAGAATTGGTAAAACCTTCTCAAATTCAGGTGGCCAGGGTATTTAAGAGTCTTGTCACTCTTCCTGGTGCAATTGCAAATCTCCTGAGATCTGTGATTTGCTGTAGAGCCTGAAAGTGCTTCTGTGGAGCCTCGACTCGCATGATGACTGGGTGAGCTCTGTTTTCAGGGGTTCTTTGCTTAATTCTCTGTTTTGTTTTTGAAAGAAAACTTCCAGCTCTCCTCACTTCAGAGAAAAGTTAAAAAATAAATGTCCTTATTCTAGCCTAAGGACTCAAGAATTGGGAGCAAAATAAAAAACAGCCCAAATGAAGATAAGGAAACCAAATACATCTCAATTGCTTGGTTATTTTTGAAGGCTGTTTTGGTTTGTTTTTTTTTTTTTTGCATTAGCAAGGTTGAAACCAGCAACCTCACTTATTTCAAATCAATTTGAATGCTACTGACCTCAAACCCTCTCTTTGACCTCACTGGACTTTGGGCCAAGTTCTTCCTACACTGAAGATGATGTCTGTTCAATGTACAATTTTTATGAGATCTGATGAATTTCAAATGTTTGTGTGGCACTTGGTGGGGTACTGGAAATAGCTAAGTTTCATTCACAAAAACAAAACCAGGAAACAAAAAGGTCTGGAAATCACATTTTAAAAAACATTGGCACATTAAACCTAAGGCCATTTTTCTTGCCTCAAAAATTCTTTTATTTCATTCTTAGAGGGAAATACTAATGATTTTTGCCATCATTTTCCTAATGCTGAAGAAATGCTCTGCCTCATGTAAAAATCCCCCTAAACTGTTAATTGAATCATTCTCATTTTATTTTTAAGACCATTCATGCAAATGGCAGATGTAGGGAGGTTGGAGGATTACAGTCCTGATTATAAGATGCTGTTAGGATTCTGCCTAAAAGCAGAAAGTGCAAAAGGCTGAAAAATGCTACTGGATAACACAAAGCAAAGGAACTGATGGTTTTCTAGTGCTGAACAAAAGGGAGAAGAAAGTCCTTTAATCCAAAGCTCAATCATTGTGTGCTTATTGCGATAATAGAATAAAACTCTTGATGGAGGCATTTCTTAGCTTACCAATAAAAATGCTTACCCTCCCCTGCTTTCAAATTAATTGAGAAAGAACTGAGGAGCGCTCTCGCAGAAGGGAGCCGAGGAAACTGTGTAGTAAGCCGACAACACGCCTATTGTCAGATTGCTAATCAATAATATTTTTGACATTGAGAGAGAAGGATTGGCAGAGCTGAAATTGCTTTGTTTTTCTTTATTCTTGGGCATGTCCTGCTCTGCTTCATCACCAGAAATTATATTGGTTCATCAGCAGACCTTTCATCCAAGTATTAAACCTGTAAGCTTAACACAAAGGAGCCGAAGTACGCCAGCTTGCGAGGGAGAAGAGAGGTGTGGGTAACGTGGGGTCCTCCTACGACTTAATGAGTTTGGGCCATGGCTGTTAGTAACCCTCCTCTCCCCCATCAGGCCATCCTGTGGGATTTTGTGTCTTCAGGAGCCAAAGACCATTTATCGTATATTCTGTTTGATACAGGATAACTTGTGCAATCCTTCAACAGAAATTCTGCTGGTTAATGTTGCAGGAGTTGCTTTTGGGGAAAGGTTGGGAGACTCCGATCCTAGTAAGTGCATTGAGGTGCTAGTCACCGTTCTCTGAGAAAGCCTAAAGGTGTTGGCTGACTCTGCTTAGGATTGTGGTGTTCAGGGAAAACTGGGAGCAGGTTTCGGCAGAAGCAGGATCTAATGCTGGTAGGAAATGTAGGGTTTAATAACAAGGAAAGGGATTTTCTTCTCTTTGGCATGTGGTAGGCTACTTTGCATAGAAATGCAGGGGTACGTGTTTTGCATCCAGAGGCCGTGAGGAGTGTCTCCAGGACCTGCTTTAGTGAGCAGAGAGGGGCTCAGCAGGCTTTCACTGGTCCAGAAGAACACCCTACTCCAGAAATATCCTATTCAGTGAATTCATCACCCCGGTGTTAGCACCTTGGCAGGGAGGCTGGGAATGGACATTTCACCTCTGTGCATGTCCCTCTGCTGAAACATAACCCCCCAGTGCTTAAAACAGTCTGAAAGGCAGAGCAGTGACTGAACAGGCAACTTCAGACTTGTATTAAATGCACTTGTCTACAAGAGCATCATCAACAGCAACTTGTACACACCGTAACAGTCTGGTCCAAGACTTGGAGCATTTCTGCATCAGCTGGGAATCGTTACCGAAGGGGAAGAGATAAGAACGGGTGTCTATTGAGGAAAATTTCACTTAAATGATAAAAATGTATACTACCTCCTAGCAGAATTTGGTGATTTATCCTCTCCCTGTTAGAGCTGATTGGAGTTAGTAGCTCCAATTTTAAAGCATTAAGCAAAAGTACATAGGAAAGGCTGAGCACACAAAATGGATGTTAGGCAGAATAATCTAGATAACAAATGAGAGCTTTTATTGCTAGATTTCTGGAGCTGTGGTATGCGGTAGCTCGCAGTGATGTAGTCATGTTTCTTCACTGCCAGTACAGTGCTCCTTATTCATTACAGCCCTGTTCTTTGCCGCCTTGGTAACGTGGGCCTTGCTGTAATCCGGCTCCTGCCTTCACAGCAAAGGTGGTGGAGTTACCTCATTTTGACGGCTCTCAGTGAAATAGTATCTTGTCTGTATTTCTGGAGGAATTTTGTGTGGAACTGGTGCCGGCCAGCTCTGGGTCTCTCCAAGGTTCATGGTGAGATTTTCAAATCGCCTCCAGGGCACCACGATATGGACCTGCATGCCCTAATTTGAGATCACAATAGCTAAGCCTATGTGAATTCGTCATCCTCTCTCGTGCTCCTCTGCGGCTGGCATGGCAGGGCACATGCTCCTCCACAGCATGGAGGCTTCTGCTTGGCTTCATCCACAGGAGGGACATACCATCCTCATAATGAGTTTTAAATGTAACAAAATCAGGTTGGCTACTTAAGTAGTGCAGAACTCAGTTTTTGATTCAGTATATTTTGGGAATCTGTTCTTATTTACTCACAGCCTCTTTACATCTATAAGCAGTGCAAAAGGGTATTACAGCAGGGGCGGTTATAGCTTGCTGCAGCTAAAACAGCTCTTTCCACTGGCCAAATAGAGCTCTTTCCACATGGCCCTTGTGAGAATGAGAAATTAGTCACCTGTTGGCAGGTTGGTAAGGTGCACTGATGCCCATGGGGCTCGAGAGTCGGCATTTCTCCAACATCGACTGATGGCATCAGGGTCACATTAGAAAAGAGGGAGGGCCGCCAAGACCCCCGTCCTGCCAGCAGGCTTGTGCTTGATAGGAATTGCCCTGCAAGCACGCTGCTGCGTTGCTGGGACCAGCCAGGTCCTACCTCTGCAGTGAGGTGGGATGTGCAGGAGAGATGAAAGCTGGTGTTGGCACCGGGGGATCCAGGTACGGATAGTGAATCAAAATCTTGGTATGTTCCTTGGTGATATTCATGTCTGTTCAGTGTCTTTCACCGTAGCTAATTATTAAAAGAAAACAACAAAAAGAAAAAAGAAGAGGATAGAAATACCAAGAGGGAGCCCATAAATGATAAAGAATTAGCAATTAGTAATTTTCATATGGTTCAGTAAATAATTCAGAATTTAGACTTTATTTATCTACTTTTTTATTTGTCTACTTCTTCTGTTTACCGATCCTTTCAAGAAATAAGTTTATTTTTAATTCACATTTGGATAAACAAATTGTAAAGTTTTTCCTACTTTACATGAGCATGAAAATTGAATTATTACTCTGGTACTTTTAGTTCTGATCAGCGAGATCAAATTGTACTATTTTTTCCCATCTGTGATCAAACAAATAGGTGAGGTCTTCTGGCATAAACAGATATTCAGGATTGAATTTAAATTCCGATTTTTTTAAGTACTCCTGCATAGGACTTTGAAATAGGTTTTTGGAGTTTCCAGTAAAAAAACAGAAAAAACTTCTTACAAAGTGTCCATAACAATGATACAAACCCAGCCAAAGTGGTGTATTTAAATTCCATAGTAACTGGATAAATATACTGAGATTTTTAAAATAACCAAGATCATAACGTTTTTATTGGCTGCCTCATTAACTTGGGCACAAACCCATGCAGCCTGTCTGAAGCTCTCTAACACATCCTGCTCTGTCTGTTCTCCAGGAGAATCCTCTTCATTCAGCAGAATGATTGTCTTGATCTTCCCGAAGACTTGCTCAGGGCTTAACTCTCTGCTTTCAGAAGCGCTGAGCCCCACAGCTGGCTGATTTCAAGTCAGTAACAACTGCTCCGTACTGCTGACAGCGAGGCCACAGGACTTGTGGTGCTGCCAAATTAGAGATGCTACTAATCTGTATGTAGTTAAGTCCCAGCATTAGACATAGCTCATGTTTCATTCACGCTCAGATCCCAAACCCCAGAACAATTGAGTTTTCTAATAATGTGCATGTCAACATCAATGGGCTTGAACAGAACTGGGTTATTGCACACAAATAGGTTTGCATGCACCTGAGCTTTGCTGAAGACCACATCATCTCTGCTTGTGCTGATTGCCACCCAATTTTAGCGTCACTTTGTGTATCCAGCCTTTGTCCAAACATTCACTCTGTTTCTTACACCTCTTGGAAAACAGAGATCAGGGGAAAAAAAAGATTCTTGTGTTGTGGCCTTTTTCATGCCACCCTTGTTTCCTTTTTGCCTCAGATGCTCTCAGGTACCAGCCCTCAAATTTATTTCAGTTACAGTTATTTGTCATGTTACTTGTATCAGGAGAACAAAAAATACTATCTGGTTTGAGGAAGTGCAGGTTTAACTGTAGCATTTTATATATGTATTTAATGACTTCAAGAAATGAGGTTGTGTGAAATCATTTGGGATGAAATCTTGCCTATTCCCCGCTATTTGGTACTCAGAAAGCTGCACCTGAAATGCAGTGTTCAGTTTTGGGTCTCCTAATCCAAGGGGTAAACCACTGGTAAACTGGGGCCACCAAGATGTTCGGGACTGGTGCACAGGTTGAGCGAAGGGAGGCTGAGGGAGCTGGAGAGGAGAAAGCTGAGGGAGATCTCACTGCTCTCTTCCACCACCCAAAGAGGGCTAGAGATAAGATGAAGCCAGACTCTTCTTAGAGATACACAGTGAAAGGACGAGAGGCAACAGACTCACGTTTCATGGAAATTAAGATAGAATATAAGGAAAAAATGCTTCACGGGGAGGTTGGTGCAAAAGTGGAACTGAGCCCAGGGAAGGGGAGAATCATCCCTGGGGATTTTCAAAACTCAACAGGACAATGACCTGTGCAACCTGACCTACCTGAGATGGTAGCTCTGCTCTGGGCAGGGACCTCTAGCCCAAGTTATTCAATGATTCTATAACAAGAAAATCCAAGTTAGTCTCCTTATTCAATGTTCCTAACTTCTGTTTTAACTAAAGAACTAGCCCTCTATTTGGAAACTGGTTGAGGGACAATGTTGCGCAGCGTTACCAGAGTTTCCCCGTAGAATGCATAAAAAGCGAGGCTTAGCTGGGAATATTTGGTTACTGTTTTTAATTCCCCTTCACACCACTTTGGTTTGTTTCTTTGCTTCTAGGTGTTGTTTTCTTGGATTTATTCCACGCAGCATTTCACAGGCAGCCTTCTGAAATCCTAAACTGGGGTTTGATCTCTTTTTGTTGGTGGTGTGGGTTTAAGTCACCTCTGTCTGTCCCTGCTCAGTTATGGTAGTATGGTGATGCTTGTATGGTGATGTATGGCAGTGCAGTGAACCAGACTCTGGCGCTGATCTGGGTTAACATAAAAAAGAAAAACAAACCAGAAGGAAATGTCCATCAAATGCTCCCATAAGGCAGCAGTGTACTGAAGGTTGAGATGTGAGATTGTGTTGAAAGATTCAGTCACTCCTGGCTAGTTCTGTGCGTTAGGGCTTAATATTTGAGGGTAAATCAGTCCCATTCAAAGACTTTGAAAAGTAGTTTTCAAAAGTCTTTCTGTACCTTTAGGCATTTAAATGATGGGTGTTTTTTTCCAAACCAGCCTTATTTTCTCCTATTAGTTCCTGTAAAAGAAATGCAAATCTTTCACTGGCTTGAAATTTCTATGTTGTTTTAAATAAATTTCCTGTGATCCACAACGCAGTGAAAAGGAAAGTGCAGCCGTTTATTGCTGTTTCAGTGTATTTAGACCATCTTTTGTGGTTTGGAGGTCAAATCCATTTAATCTGGTTATGCTATTTCAATCACATTTACATTTTTAATGCAAAGCTCAAGTTTGCTTCACACTAGAATGATCTCTCTGGTTTTGTAACAAACTTTAGTTGTCCTGGGCTTTGGAGACTTCTCTCTTTTATTTCCCCTTAGCCTTAGACACCATCTTTGTAATTTATAAGGTAACTTTCCTCCACTGGGTTGCCAAAATGCTGCAGAATCCTGCTTACACAAGTGGTGAACAACATTTTCACATTCCATTTTATTGGGGGCAAATTTTGAAGCCTGCATTAAAAGCCTGGTATTGCTGTGGTTAGCCTAACAGTGGTGCTCGAGGTGGTTTGCGTAGGTCTCTGCTGCCCTTTAAAGGGAAGAGCACTGCATACAGAATCACCATCTTCACCCAATATCCCATTCAGACAGTGAGCTGTCCCAATGCTCCCCTTGCCTCACAAGGGCTCACCAGTTCACAACTTCAGTAAGACACCTTTTGTGCTCTTACTGTAAGTAAACCGGGCCAGAAAGTCCTTCTTGTGAAAGATATTTGTCACATTCGTAGCCTCACAAAAGCTCCAGAAGGAGCCTGCCCCATCTCCCTTTCCTCCATAAGTCCTGTGTTTCCTCTTTTCCTTAAAAGAAGCTTTCACACAATAAGCCTTTTTCCCAAGAAGAAGATGCTATGTGTTAAGTAACTTAGGAAATAACAAGAAAACACACCAGTGACGTTCCAGCTTCAACTAAGTTCCTGCATCGTCCCCTGAAGGAACGGAAATTAAGGCCCCAAATACTTATTTTCTTGACTTGTAACATCACTTATAAACAAGCAGGAGCGAAATGGCCAGCTTGGCAGAGGTTTGGCACTACCAGTCAAGACAAGAACGTAGTGCAGACAGTGAAATGCAGACAAGAGGCAGAAAGAGACAGAGCTTGATCTTTAAAAGCAGGAGTCAAATAAGGAATCATGATCAAGTTCAGGCTCTGGATAACAAAACGAGGTTGTTTCCTAAGCAGTCATCCAGAAGACTGACAACAGCTTGATACAACAGTGCACGGACTGGACACTGACACCTTTATGTGAACGTTGCTCAAAGCAAGTGTCAAGAATAAGTGGATCAGAGCTGTCAGAGCTGTTAAGAAGGGCAGAGGCTGGCAGGAGAAATGGCAACCCCCCATTCGCACTGTTAGATGCGCGTGGTAGGGTGTGACAGTAAGAGAAAGCCAACAAGAGAGATCCTAGCAAGCCCCCTTTTCATGGTAAGTCTTGAAGACTAATTTCCTAAATGAGGCTGCAGAAGCAGGACCCAAAACTCTGCAAGCTAAAAGACAAAATGATACTATGTGCTCTTCCGTTCTTAAAATACATCCTTCCATAACCAACGCTAAAGCACAGAGGAAAGGAAGAGAAACTGTTTCAATTCAGCTTCAGTTACAAGCGAGCCTCCTCTAATCTCTGATTTATTCTCTCCTAGAAGACCTCCTTAATATAAGTTATCATGAGTAGTGGTTCTGACTGTAAGTGGAGAGACACTGGACCATTTGCCCAAGGTTCGTGCAGTATATATGCAACAGCAGTGTGATGAGTGTAAAAATAAATGCAAACGTACATAGGAACAGAAGCAGATCTTATATCCAATAGCAAAGTCACGCTTAATTATTAATGACTGAAGTGCTGTAGTCTTTCGCTTAGTAGCAAAACATACCCTGAATGTCTCTCAGGTTATGTCAGATTGACAGAGCATCACTGTCAAAGACAATGTCAACTTTTCAGTGATGGATCAAGTGCTGTGTACAAGAGCAAGAAAGATGAATATTCAAATGAGAATCTCGGTTTCCTCTGATAAAGAGCCAGGAATTCCAGGTTCAAGAACTGATTGATGGAAGTTGCCCTTGTCATGGACAAAATGGTAAACAGCTTCAGAATAATGAATTACAAGCAGAAATTGTACTAGTCAGTGATGGACTAGATCATGGAAAGGTCATTTTTTCCAGCTCTGTCCTAATGCAGAACTCTTCTCGATCGCATATTCCTCAGTGTTCTATGTGATTTACTTGTAGATGACCTACCTAAAGATACCAAGATTTTCGCAATTGTACATCACTCCTAACTGCAGATAGATTTCGCATTAAAGAACTTTCTCCAATAGCCTGAAATTTTTGTCTGAAATTTCCTCTTGCTTCTTCTAATCACTTCTCAGCACAGAAGAGCTCTTAACAGTATCAGCTGTTGGAGTAGAAATGTGAACTGGTGAGTCTCTGGGCTAAACTGTATCTTTCCCAGCCTTTTTACCAAAGTTTGGATGGAGAAGTTGGTGGGGCTTTCCTTTTCCCGTACTGAAGATTTCCAGTGCGAGAGAGGCTGTCCTCAACCACAGACAGGAATCGTTCAGTCCCCACAATGGAAGGAAGTGGTTGGAGGAAGCGATACCAGTTCAAGGTGGAAGGTTTCAGTGGTTACATCTCAGATCCCTCTCAGTGAATTTGTAATAGGCTGTGTCAAAGAAAGCAAGCTCAAAGCTGAGAGAAAGGTTACGCTGATGGCAAATGAATCTTAAGTAGAGAGGTCATGGCTAGACTGCATTTTGAGTGCTGGCCTGCCAGGAGCTCAAGGCAGCTTTTGGGGAACATGGAGGAGAAATCTAGAAGTGATTCTTTTTAATGCTACTTCTAAGTCCTGGCTGGCTAAGCTGACCCAGCAAAACAGAGACTGTAAACCCACACATAGCTTTTTGTCCTCTGCATTGACAAATGCGTAGCTCTGCAGTCCTCCATGTCTTACACGTATTTCAGAGACAGCAGTAGAGTTAATAAAGAGACTGGTCTTTCTGAAAAGCAGGCTTCAAGCTTCACAGAACAAGCACGGGTGTTATTTGGCCTCTTGGTGGTTTTCTAAAAGTAGAAGATGCCCAAGAACTTGCTGTATCTGCAGCTGGTGCTTGCCAGAAATGCTTGTATGATCTATATGGATGAGTGGAGAAAAAGGGGGTGGGAGGGGGAAAGGCCTAGGAGGGGAAACAGCTGAGGAGATACAAATGAAAATTCAATTAAACAGAAGACAAGGAAAATTCAAACTAGCATTGATGCCCTGCTCAAGGCTGCTGACGAGTCTTGATTTCATCTCTAAACCTAGTGAACGAAGAAGGCAACAGTGAAGAAAATAAATGACCACCCTGGAAGGAGCTGAATTAGATGACCAGGAAGATAAGAACATTCAAATAAGGATCTTTTATGATATGCCTAGGGCTTGTAACAAATTCAACCAGAATAATAGATCTTGGGCTTGTAACCATTCCAAAGCTTGTCCAATGTACCAGAATTTTTTTTTCCTAAAGGACTGAGTTTATTTGCCAACTGGAAGACTTGAAATGGACAATGAACGTAATCCCCTGTTGCTTTCCACCCTATGTAGCCATCAGAATGAAGCTAATCGGATATATTAAAATCAGAATGGTGGCATTTTGCACTCATTTTACCTTCTGCCCCCAGTTACGCTGGTATGAGATATAGAAAGTGATCTGTTGTGGTTGTTCTGGTTGCTACTGGTTTCTTCTTTTGTGGGAGAGGTGTGCAAATGCTTGGTGTCATAAGCTGTTGTAGCACAGAAGCTGAATGGTCTTTTCTCTCTTAAGAGAAACTGTCGTTCCTCCAGAAAGTGGTCATCATCAATTTATTTCAGCTTTATTTTGCTCTTTGCCAGCTGTGTGAGGAGCATGTTCAATATAACCAGTCATTCCAATAGCTTAATTTCTCCCATAAGTATTTTGCTTCTTTTGGGGTGTCACCACAATCCTATTTAAAAGCCTGCTAATAGTAATTGAAAGCCATTTTAAGCTTGCATGTAGTATCAGGGTTTGAGCTGTGTTTTATTTCTGTAAACCAGAAATAATAGTTAGCTGTGACAGATACTAGGAAGCTAAATAAAAGCCAGGGCTACCACGCTTTTGGAAACCTACATTGCTAGAAGAAATTCACAGTATATAGGCTTGATCCAGAACCCAGTGAAATTGATGTGAATCTTCCTAAGGACTTCAGTGGGCTTTCGATCAGGTTCTGAGTGCAAAGTGGCCCGAAAGAGGTTAGGCACAAAATAATCAGGAACTTTGCCTTTGCAAAGAGGGTGCCGGGGTCTTCAGCCTGTGTTTAAGAGGGATGGTGTTGATCCTTTTACAGAAAGCAAAGGGGAACGGAAGTGAAAGGGTGCTGGCTGGGTTGGACTAAGCCATGTTTAGACCAAGTGGTCTTCTAGACTACTTGAAAAAGGATACCAGCTTTGTTGGGAAGGAGAAGTCGGCTCATGCTATCTGTTTGATTCCTCGTTCTTAATTATTTTAGCTGATATCATCTATATGCTAAGTCAATCCCAATGAATGGCATTTGAAACATCCAGACCGAAGTCATTACATTATCACATTCAGGCCAGGCTTTAAGTAAAAGAGATTTGGCTTGTTCTTTACACTGCTTGGCCCCTATCCTGAAGGTACTGCCATTATAACGGCGGATTATCTGCACTGGAGGTTTTCTTCATTTCCATTAGGAGAAAAAATTTCATTCAGCGCAGCAAGGGCAGCCTGAGATGGCAGGAGGAGATTGGCTGCATGCTGACGCCTTTGTTATCCGCCGAGCAGAGCCTGACATCCCCTGACACTGCCGGGGGCTTGGCGAGGGGCTGTTATTTATTTCAGTGTGTGGAACACATTGTTTTCCAAAAGGGAGGAGAATCGGCCCTTTATTGAACAGGAGTCACTGGGCAGCGTAGTCACCGAGCTGCAGTAGCTGGGGTTTGTTGATACAGTTGGCTTTTCAGCAAGTGCCTTTGTTGGGCTTATCTTTTCTTTTAGTCTGCATCTCTTTGGTGGTGTTTAAGGTGGATCTAGGGTCTCCCTGTCTTTCCCGATCCCTCTGCCTTTTCTAACATAAAAACACAGGGACAGAAACAGAGGGACTCGTATTTTTCAAGCTTAGGGATCTCCATAAGGCCCCTTCCCTGAGATACATAACAAACTTCTCATATAGAGATACCATCTGTCCTGCCATGGGTTGCCTTAGTGCAGTAGGTTTCTCCAGTCAATTTGCAGACCGCGAATGGCCCGTACTGCTCTGGTAGGCAGTGTAAGCTGGTTTCAAGATTGCACTACACCCACACAAAAAGGGCTGCTGCTTGCTGGTTTACACCAAAGCTGCAGCAAAGCACTGTGGCCTCTTCTTCATCACGTAACCCCTTGTAACAACCCCCGTGACACATTTGCGTTAAAGTGGAAGCCAGCCGGTGTAGTAGCCTCACGTCTTCCTAGAGCCTAGACACTGCACACATGGTCCCCCGCTGCGAGACACCATATGAACATAAGACAAACTATGGGAACGCTTTGGAGCGGAGACCAGTCTACACTGAATTCACTTAAAAGTTGAGAAAAATCAGGCTTTCGGTTTTGGCATTAAGCACTGAACCAGCAGCAGTGTAGGCGTGGAAACCAGGAGGAGTTTTTCTCTCTGGTATCAGGGAAGCATTAACCTAGCCTTGTGTGACAGATTCATCATACAATCATCCCAGCTTGGCCCAAGGGGAGCGTTTTTCAGGGGCTTGATCGTCCCAGAAAAGTCTTCAGTTTGGAAAGATAAACCCAGAGGTGAATCAGGAGACCCTAGTCTCAGACTCTGCTCTGGACCAGTGGCTTACAGGGCAGTTCCTCCAAGACACAAACCCAAAAGGGAAGAACAACTGCTTGTCTCTGCCAAATAAATGGAAAGCTGGCTACAAGAGTTGTCCAGTGACCCTACACACACAGCCGCCTGCCCTTCCCCACGCTTCCTCATCTCACTGCTGCAAGGCTCCTGGTGCAGCCAGTCTGCAGATCAGCCCTCAGGACCAAACGTGCTCTGCAAGCCTGCACCACACTTCAGAGTAGGGTTTGGCACGTGCGTTGTTCATGCTCAAGACTAAATTCAGGTCGCTATCTTGTTAGGGTGGCTGCTAAGGTAAAGATTCAGAGGGCCAGGTGACTCACCAACCAGTTCACCAAGTGTTCTGAGTTCTTCAGCTCAGAGGTTCTGCTATAAATAAATTTTTGCATGGAGGGGAGAATACATAAGCATGCAGATTGCTTTTACGTATCTTTTTTTATCCTAGAAACATGTCAGCAGTAAAGCAGAAGGGGCAGAGTATTTTGTCATGTGGCCATAAGGAATAGCAGTAAAATGCTGTTTGCTGACCAGGATGGAAGTGTGACTTCAAACCCAAAATGAGAGAACATATGATCTGTAGATTTGTGCTAAGATAACTGATTCAGTGCTTGATATCTCTGGGAACCTAGTAGATAAATATGCTGTCTCACAGATACCCAAACCAATTTCATCTGATATTGAACTTTCCATTTCCAGTTGATTTCTTACATTATGAATCTTTTAAGTAAATCTATCTGTGGGTACTGC
This sequence comes from Gymnogyps californianus, assembly GCF_018139145.2. Classification (NCBI taxonomy): domain Eukaryota; kingdom Metazoa; phylum Chordata; class Aves; order Accipitriformes; family Cathartidae; genus Gymnogyps; species Gymnogyps californianus. The sequence continues at coordinate 21,047,864 of NC_059482.1, forward strand.
AAAACACAGGGAAACAGAGCTCTTATCACAGCTGGCGGAGGAGAATAACCTGGTTTTCTAATGCCTGCACAGAACAAACGGAAAGCATCCTAGGCCTGTCCAGCCTAGCTGAGGTGTGGAGGGCTCCTTTGGTCAGTCCAGGAATGGGAAGGGGAGCCTGCCCCAAAGGCCACAAGTGTGCCAGTGCGCAGTCCTGCACGCAGGAGTTGGCTGCAGACGTGGAGATGCAGTCGGGCTGTGCAAGACAGAGCATATTCCATACTCCGGGAAAGCCAGGTTGGGGTCCAGCAGTTCAGCAAATTCATGAAGTATCAAGGAAGATTTTATCCAAAGGTGCTGTTGGATTATTTGTTGGCGTTGCTCTGATCAAATTTGCTTTGTTGCCTAATAGTAAACATGGTGCATGTGAAACTCGGGGCCATGAGCCAGTATAAAGGGATAAGATAATGGATGTTGCTTGAGCCTTTTACCGTCTTTGTAGTTAGAGCAGTTATTGGAAGGCACTAATCCCTCTCTGCTGATTATCGACCTTTGAATGAATCCTCATACACTCTCCAGCAGCAAAACTTGTGGGTTTTCAGGCTCAGTAAAGCTCAATAGAACCAAGACCTTGTCATTTATTTTCACTGTTACTATTATTTTTCTATTTCAAAGCAGAGTTTTCTGCTGTGAATTCCCCACTGTTTGATCACAAAAGCAAGCAAGGGAAATTGTTATTTTTCATCCTGAACCTTTTGTCCTTTTTATTTTTATAATCCACGTGAGGCGACTTTGCTGGTCATTAGCCGAGTTAGTAAAGCGAGCTTTCTTTGTTGGGCAATAGCAGGGAAACATCAAATGTCTGGTTCCATGGTAGCAATTTGCTCTTGAAATAACGCAAGCGTTGATAAGTTGCTACCCTCAGCTATATTTGTCCTAGTAAATAAACATCATCAGGATTTGAGCACAAATACACGTTGTTTTGCCCTGTTTAGCTATTCTGAGATTGTGTAAGGCTAACAAAATTTCCCCCGCATCAGATAGACTTGTTCTGTCACGCTCTCGTTTCGCAGATGATGTGTGTTTCTGCACACCTAGCCAAGGATGTATTTTTTTAGGCATTGATCAGCACAGCAAATACCCCTGGAAATGCATCCCATTAATGCAAAGCAGTGTGTGCTTTTGATGGGTTTGCTTTTTAGAGGCCAGGGTTTCTATCAGTGGAATGATTTGCCTCTGTGGTGCCATGGAACGGCGGATTTCCTTAGAGGGAACTGTGGTTTGCCAGCACAGGGCACGCAGGGGACATCACACCGTCGGTGCCCGCACCGCCTAGCCAACTTAAGGACAGCAATTGATACGTGCTGGCTTAAGCAGGCCAGAAAAAGCCCTGAAGATCTGTCTTTGAGAGAAAGATTCAGTTTTCCAGGATACCCGTAAAAAAGGTCATTAACCATTTGGCGATGGGCTGTAGCTTAAAAGTGAAATTCCTCATTTGAACCTCACAAAATCAGGATCGTGCTTCTTCCCTGACAGGCAGCAGGACCCAAAATAAAACAAAGCAGCAGCAGGAGACCAAGCGAAACACGACAGCGACACTTGTTCCACTTGGAGCAGCGGAGCCACCGCTAATTTGGGCTGGAAGATTGGAGCACATGGCAAGAGGTGGTTTGATGGGTTCATTAGATAAACATACTGGGTCAGCCCCGAGCTGCAGGTGCCACACGCTCTGCAGTGAGGTGAATCACAGCAGAAATAGGCAAATTCCGCCCCTTCACCATCACTAAATTTCCCATAGCCCTTCCTAGAAAATTCAAAGGGATTACACAGCTTCCAGACCAAATCCCGGTGTTTAATGGGGGTTTCAGCTGTTTTGACATGCTGCAGGATTTGCAGCGTGCATCGCTCTCCCCGCTTGCTTAAACAAACGGATGTCTGTACTCGACAAGTTGGCTGCCCCACCTGCTGCGAACCTGAGACCCAGAGAAAAGGCTTTTCTTCATACTTCTGATTAGCAGTAATTAGATTAGGGAAGTTCATAGTGATGGAGGAAGTCTCTCCTCCATGGAGAACCATCCGGTGGAAGTTAGTAAGGGAGCAGGACAGCTCTATTACAGTGATTAACTCAGGGTTTTGCCAGAGCACATGCGAGCTGTAACCTGAGCAAGATCCCATCGTGCTAGGAACTGTACATCCAGCACAGAAAGACGGTGCCTGCTGCAGAGAGGCATATGTTCTGGCTGATTCTCCCCTCTCCTTTTAAACCTCCAGAGTAATCAAATCATGCCTTGAGAAGTGGAAATGGTGAGTTCCAGCTTCAGGGAGTCTCGTCTCAAGAGTGAGCACCAGTCTGGTTCCTCAGGGGTACGGGCCTGTCCCTGAGCGAGGGAACGGGGAGGGTTTCTCTCCTCTACCCTGCCTTGTATTTTCATAACACTTCTAGGACCTCAGTGCCTTTGAGGCCTCTACCAGATTTGGCAAAATTGGCCAAGAAACTGAAACATTACCGAAAGAGGGGCAGGAGGATCACGCAGGAGCACACGGGCGGACATGCAGCGAGTGATGCACTAACCTGGGGACCTTGAACAGACTGAGAAACACGTCGGGGGAACCTATCGCCCAGGTTTCCAAAACCACTGGACAAATATTAGACCTTAATTACTTGTAGGCAAGTAGACATACTAAAGCCGCTCTGAAAACGTTCTCCACTGAAACATTTTTTTGACAAGGAAAACTAATTCTGGGCTTACTAACCAGTTTCAATAAATAGAATCACGCTGATGAACAGACGCTGCTTAATTGCCTTCTATAACATAGCTGGGGAACTAGAAAACAGGAGCTGAAACTCCAGGCTCACAGCCCCCTTCTTAGCACCTCCCCCTCCGTTTTTCCTGAAAAACAACAAAAAAGATCAGATCCACCTTCTGGCAGAGATCAATTACGTACTGCTTTTTAGCAGAGTTTCAGTATATTATTCTCCAATTTAGGCCAAATTCAGAAGTGAATCTGGAGATGGTTAAGATGCATGTCAGAAGGAAATTGGTCAGAAAATGGATGTCAGGTGGGCGTGAGGAGCGCGGCACGGTGTAACTCACAACACTTTGGCACTCAGTGGGAGAGCAAAATTGGTTTAAGTGAGAAAAACTTACACGGATTTGGGGCGGGGGTGGATGTAGAAGTACAAACTCTGAAAACGGCCTTTTTCTTAGAGGAGAAGAAAAGGAGAGGCCGGGCAGGGATCTGTTTGTGGTGAGAAGCAAGTACCAGCTCCCAGGAACAAAGGGCCCTGTTTGCAGGATGTGCTCTGAGGAAAATGCAGATCTGTTCCAATCTCCCAGAGCTCCCTCTTTCTACTCTACTTTTCTACTGTCCTGTGAGCCACCCTCCCCGCCAGCCCCACACCCAAGCAGAGTGCAGAAGGATTCATTTAGGGTTTGTTGATTAAAACAAAGCCACGGAAGAGCACTGCCAAAGCTGGAGGGAACTGGCAGCTCCGAGCCCATGCGATTTCATTTCGTAGTTTCCTAAGAGAGGGAATAATGTTCAGTGCTGATTGCTTTGGAGTGAAAAAAAAAGAATTACTGTAGTAACAGAAAAATGCGGAGCTTAGATTTTGCGTAGATGGCTTATTAGGTCAGAGCTGGAACACGCTTTGATTTGTATTCCTGATGATTGTACACGGGCACTAATTGGCCAAAGAAGCAAGGGATCTTTGTTGCTTTTGTAGTTTAATGAGGAAAATATTGTGTAATGTGATGATTATTTTCTAATCAAAAAGCAGAGGAACAGAATGGGAAAGAAGACCTATGAGTGAATAAAGACTGTAATTTTAATTAATATTTCCTTGTGCTAGTCAGTTGCTCTGTTCCACAACCAGTTGTTAGCCCTAAATATGCCCTAATGTTATATCTTTATTATATAAATTAATATTTAATATTATATTATGCTTAATATCATAGAAATATTTCCCTTGGTATGCTAAGCATTTTGCCTATGCATACTTTTACTCACATGTATGGGCCCATTTAAGCCAACAGGACTGCTCAGGGACTAAAATGAGGCATTTAAGTTTGCAGGACTGGGGTCTTTTGTGTCCTGTGCTTGAATACAGGCAAATCATTGCTTATGTTTGTAAAAGCAACATATAGTCTCTCTATGGGAGAGCCCTGCGTTCTGGCAAGTGAGGCAGAGACATTTGCTGAGCCAATTTGGAGCCGGATTCTGTCCTCACATCCAGCGGTGCAATTTCCTGCAATCCAGTGGGATTACCCCACTACCCAATGGTAGGATATTTTGTTTAATGAGTGATTTGCTTTGATGTAGCAAGACTAGATGGATAGATGAGAATAATGCCTGTCCAGAGCATTTTTATTACCGAATCGCAAAGCACTTCACAAAGTGAGACCAATATCATTGCTCCATTTTACAGGTGGGGAAACTGAGCTGGGAAGAGGTCGAGAGACTGGCCTGTGCATCTGGCAGTGTGTTGGCCAAGCCAGGGGTCAAACCCAGAGGGTCTCCCATCCCCTCCCTCCTCTGCATCCTAACCACTAGTCCTCACTTCCCAAAACATGTCCCCTTTCAGCAAGCTCAGGATACATGCTCATGTCTTCACACTCAGTGCTTCTTGGAGAGGGGCTTTGTAGCTCTCAGCAGCTGGCCCTTTTCTCCCACAGAAACGCAGAGCTGTTTGCAAAGCTGAGCCTAAGGAAGAGAGAGTGTAGGATGCCCGACACACCACTGTATTTTAAACAAAGAAGCGTGAAGGATCAGAAGCAATAAAATGCCAGTGATCCCTGCAGCATTTGGAAGAACAGGTTGGTGCCTCTCTGGGTTGGAAGGACTGTTTGTCACGGCCACTTACGTTCTCAGGAAATATTCAGCATGACTCTTTGCTACCTTTGAGTCTTGGAGGAAATGAACTTGATTCACTGAGCTTTCACATTACATACTACTGTGGAGCTGTGGCTGGCCTGAGAGCCTCTTAGCTGATTACCTGCTGCGTTTTAAATGACAAAAAAATCCCAATCCCTCTTTGAAGCATGATCTAAGCAAATATTATTTGAAATGAAGAAGAATCAGGGTTGGTCATCTTTAAAACAGGCATAAGGGATTATGCATTTCAGTTTGACAGCCAAAATTTTGGAGCAGTCAGTGAACATAACTGGACCTTTACTTTAGTAAATGATTGTGTATAATAATAAATTTGAGCTTAGTGATTTGTTTATTTAAAAAGAATAAATCGTAATGTTAAGATTCTGTGGCTCTACTCTCATAATTTCAGTGCTCACTATGCTCAGAAGCCACTGCAGGGTTCCTGCTCCTGCTCTTTTTGCAAGTCTCATGATACCTCCTGGATTTTCCTTAAAAGCCCCTGAAGGCACATGAATTTGAGAGACCTCAGTTCCAGGTTTTTTTGGGGAAAAAAAAAATCTCATCCTCTGTAGCAGCATAGAAGTTGATGGTGGACCCATAAAAATCCAAATATAACTAGAAAGAAGTATGTGTGTTCATCATACTTTAAAATAAGAGATTTGAAAAATGCAATTCTTATATGCTTTAGAGCAGCAATTTTGTATCAGTCATCTCTTTAAACACCTGAAAATCTGCAAAAAAATCTAGTAATCAAGGTGGGTTTTTTTCTGCCTTGTGTACGTACCATTGCCAGTGACCACGGCTGCATGGTCGTTATGTGTTTCATCCCTCCCGGAAAGTCTTTTGCCTTGAACCGGCATATGTCCTGGGGAAAAGGGCTCTGGTAATCCTACTCAAGGCAAGAGATCCCTCTTTCTGGCTCTTTGCTCTCTTTCTGGAGGTTGCAAAATTTAATTTTTGGCCCTAAAAATCAGCAGACCAGATCCTGCATACCACCAGGAACAGAGCCATTGCATAAACACGCACCGTTTGCAGACAGATGTTTTTTGGAATTGCTCTTTCAGAGTATGATTTCTTCCCTGTAGCCCTTGAATCACTAAAGTGGGAGTGCTGCCTGCCAAAAAAACCTGTTTTAAAAAAGAACGGAGGGGAAGGGGAAGAAACATCATCCCCTTTGCTGGCATTTCATAGAGGGCATGCCCTTTAAGAGGCAGAGCCAGGGCCAGGACTGCTTGCACTAACAGAATGGGGCCAACTGCCCCCTGCGTTCTTTGCAACAACACAGTATTTTCCTTATAAAATTGCAGAAGTGTTAATTATCCGGATTCAGTAATAGCAATAGTTATTTATTGAGGCTTGCTGCTTTCCTGCATGAGCAGGGTCTGGATCCCCAGTGGAACCATTCATCAGCGGGTTTGACAATGACAGTCCGCTGCAGAGCTTTCAGAGCACAACAAAGATTTCTTCACAGCTCCAAGCGACCGGAGCTGGCTTCCGCTATAGTACAGATTTGACAAAGGCAAAAGGAAACAGAGTCACTCGCTAACATGCATTTCTCTTTCTGTAGTGTATTTCTTTCTCTGTACTTCTTATAGCACTTCGTACAAGACAGAGAAGTGGTGTTGCCTGCGTTTTACAGAGGGGACACCGAGGCCCAGAAAGGGAAAGCGACTTGTACAAACTTTTCAGCTGATGACTGTCAGAACAAGGAGCAGGAGCACTGGCCAAGTCCTAATTCCCTGGCAGACCCATGCATTCATCCAGCTGTAGTGAAAGCCACTCTATTTCTGTGCACTTGAACTGTGAGTTATAGGCAGAAGGGGAAATACAGAGGGTAGTGCAAAATTTTATACCCCTGTTTCAGTATCTGCCAAGCCTCTACTTTCTTTCTCCTTTACTATATCATTTACTTTGGGGACAGGCTGCACACATGCCAATACAGTGTACTTTGGGCACCATGCATATTCATACCAACCAGGCTCCAGTTTCACTTCGCACAGGCTTTTCTCCAAGCAATTTTTGCTGCTATTGTTGTTGTTGTTGCAAAACATTTTAATTAATCAGGAATTTTAATTGTAACCCTGCTGAAAATGCCAAGACAAAAGCACAAATATAAGGAGACAGTTGCTCAGGTTAGAGCAGCCCATCTTCGGTTAGCTGTGCTCACTCTGAGATCATACAGTGTAATTACAGACATCGGCACAGGGAAAACACTGAATTCTGAGTGGCATTCTAATGTTGTAGAGAAATATGATGTTGTTTTTACCAAGTCAGGAAGCCTGTTTTGAAGCTCTGATGGTGCCACTGGGTTGGCATACTCTTAACTGGAAAGCCACATCCCAAAAGGATTGCAATGACCTTTTTTCTAGTTCTTCAACTGTTTCAAACAATCAGTTTCACCAAAGCACTTATAATGTTCTGTGTTTTTATGAAGCTGAAAATCAGGTCATTTCTAGACTGATTTCACTTGCAATGAATGAATTAGCATGGCTGCATATTTCCACCTTTGGCTGAGCCACTTCCCAGGGACACGTTGTACACCTTGGGATGTTAATGGCTGACAGAGGTCCCCTTCTTGCTCAACGTGTCTAGAAAAGAAAATCTCGTTCTGGCCTTGTTACTTGTCATTTGGCCACAATGCCCAGCAAATTGTGTCTCCTTTGGTAGTGAAGTAATTGAGGTTCATCTGCCCAGTGATACGAAGGCCTGGACCAGCACTCAGCACACAAACTGATACAACTTTCTGAGCCTGAAAGTAATTTTCTACCCTCTTAAAATGGTTTTATGCCTTGGTGCATAGTCTGGACACCCCCCAGCACGCCATGAATAATAGATTCCGAAAATCTGTAAAAGCTTTATTTATTTAAACACCTAAATATTTAGAATTTGTTCATATCATTGGCATATTTACCCCACTTTCCCTGCAGTAAAAGGTCTCAAAAGGGTTTCTACCTTGTAAACCTGCTGCGAGCAGTATTTACAGTCTGTTGGCTGATGTGCGTTTAAGGCCCACAAGTGAAGCAAACAGGATTTCACCCTCGGTGAGTTTGCAGCCCTGCCCCTTCTCTTTCTGGAGAGCTAGTTGGATGGGTTGCATTTTTCGTCATAGAAACTCCTCTTTAGAAAGCTAATGACAAAGCCACAAGGGTTTTCAGGGTCTTTGCTCACAACCAACTTCATTCCCCCGTTTTCTTCCAAATGCTGCCGCGGGGCTCATGTGAACTAGTGCAGAGCTCGGACATCGGGGTTCGGCTCGCGCCTCTTCCACTAACACTCTGCTACTTTTTCTCACCATTTCCCCTGCCACCACGGCGTGTGCTGTGTCTTGCTGGAGAGCAAGCTCATCTGCACAGGGAAAGCCTCTCGCTGTGCGCTTGGGTTGTGCTCTCTTGATCGTGGCTGCCTTTCCAGGCTCGGCTCAGGCCTAGCAATAAGCAATTTGGAGGCTTAGCAATAAGCAGGTGTGAGATTCCAGTGACTTGCTAAAGAGCAGAGGGGATGGGTGGGAGGAGAGGACCTGTGCCCCATCTCAGGGCTTTCTTCCTCTACAATAACTGGTGTTTTCTTCTGAGCTGCGCGCTTGCTCGTGGGGTACAGCTGGCCAGGTCAGCCGCATTCCTGGCTATATCTGAGAGCTTTGAGATGAACTTCAACAGGAGCAGGACCAGAACCATTTTCATGCACTGAGACTACTTCTTCTCTTGCTATTACTAATGTAAACCCACAGAGCTCCACCGATGTCAGCATTGCTGCTTTGGAGGGTGAAAGCGGGGATAGCCATGCACTATAGCCTGGGGCTGATGGTTTACTCAAATTGATGAGCTCCTTGTGAAGATAGCTCTAAGTGACTCAGCTCTCAATCTGTTTAGACCAACTTCATGGGTTGAGGTGGAAATTGAGCCTGAGTAAAGTTACTCCTCATCCCCTAGGTTATGCCTGGAAAGCAACGCTTTGCCTCTGCACATTTCATTGTCACAAGTGGTACCTTAATGGTAAAACCCCCTGGCTCAAAACCGCTCAGTTAATCATTTCCATCATCTGAAGGCAAGGCTGTGCACTTCAGGGTTTTCCTGTACTACCAGATTATTGCCCCGATTCTGCAGACCACAGTTACTGCTTGGCATCCTTAGCTGAGCCGATTCCTCCCGACACAGCCCATGTGAGAGGGCTGTCCATGCCTTCAGCACCAGGGCTGTCTGTGCCTTCAGCCGCGGGAGAGGCAGCTCGTTGGTTTAGCTGTGTGTTACACGGGCACAGGCAGCAGCTGAAGCTGAGCTCACTCAGCCTTCTCCTCCGCCATGTGCCATGGATTCAGGCAGAGAGGGAGCTGAGTCTCTGTCAGCAATGGGATCCCTGGGAAAAGGTGACTAACTGCAGGATTAGTCACAAAAGAAATTGCTGTGGTAAGCACCGAATATTACTTGGCTCTACAGATCTTTAACTTGATGGTGGAGATGTAGGGGAGAGGCTGGAGCTAGTATTGGGACCGGGGAGCAAGCCAGCAGGCAATTTGCCCTGGACAACGGGTGCAGGGAGCAACACCTACCAGGTTCCTGCTCCCCTTTCCAAGCAGGTACAATAAAATGCAGTCATGTTTAACATACTGTTAAACAGCAGAACACTTCCCATGCATAGGAAACACCAAGGTGAAATGCAAAGGGTGACTGTAAAAGGAATGGTGACACTAAAAGCTTAGTCCTGAACAGCTGAGGCAGAGGAGAGGAGAGGAGAGGAGAGGAGAGGAGAGGAGAGGAGATGCTCTTGCTACAGGATCCGTTCGAGGTGCAGAGGAGGGACACAAAAGGCTGGTTTAGGTAGTGCAGGCTGCAGAGGTTCCTGGCATGGCAGGGGGAGTTAAGGAGAAGCATAAGCAGGAAACCAATTTCCTTGTGACCACCCCCTTCTACCTGGCAGAGGAGCAAGCTGGGTTAGAGAGCAGATTGCAAGGGCTGGTGTTCGAGGTACCCACCCGGTCCCACATTTCTAGGGTGCCTTAGGCGCAGAGCTCTTTTTTCTAAGGAAAGTGCTTTACATGTAGAGACACTCCTGGCTTTAAGGGGAATCTCCTGTGCAGCACAGCTTCCACAACCGTGGGCCCTTTGCTTTTTTAGGTATGACAAATACGAGCTAATCCCTGGAACCCCCCAGCCACAAAGGTGATTCTGGTTTCTGACTCTTGGACAGTCAGGCTCACGTTGTGCCGGGTGTGATTCACTGTGCAGGGCCAGCCGATGTCCTGTGAATTCATGCTGTGTGAACACAGCTCTTGCAGTACACCAGCAGAAGCTGATCATTGTATTTTCCTATGGTCACTTCTCCTATTCCTCCTCCCCCATGTAATGTCCACTCTTTGTATCTTCTTATTTATTTTCTCAATTTTCATGTTTTCTGTAAACAATTTTTTTTGTTGTTTTTCCCTATACTTGGCTATTTTCTTCCTCTAAAACCTACCTTTTGTTTTTCTAGACATTTTAGGGTTTCTAATGTTTTTCCTCCTTAACAGCTTTTTTTCCTTTCTTTACTCCTTCCTGTTTTCTTTCGCCACAGGTTTTCGCAGCTCTTACAGCTCCATTATCCTCTCCCAGCCTTCCCGGGAGGGAGCTGGAGCATACATCCCACTTGCCTTCCAAATGGTGACAAGACTGTTTTGGAGGATGAGTGACTGACAGACAAACACCAGCCTCAAATACTCTGAATGCTCTGTTACTAATAGCTTTATTCTTGTCAACACAGTAAGCAAAATAACCCTTGAAAGGGATAGGCCATATTTTTAGCCAGCCTTAAACTCAGCTTCTGAAAAATAGCTTTATGCTCAGCTGTCTGTCTCACTCCCTGGATTCACGTTCCCCGAGCAGATATTTAGAGGACTGCTTTTCACTTTGACCTGGTAGGGATGCGTAATGAGACTCTCGGAAGCATGTTTTCTTCAGACACCTTGCAATGCTGCATGGGTGGGACCCTGAAGCTGACCCACAGCTTGTAGCTGAGTAGGAAATAGGAGGCAGGAGATGCTCATCTGGGGCTTTGCTGCATGTTTGGTCCCATGACTTGGACCTGCACAAAGGAACCGAAAGGGGTGAAATTTGAACCCTACTAAAAATAATTAATTGATGAGAGAGTGCCAGGGTTTCCTCACCAGTCACAGTCACCACCAACTTCTGATCTTGATTATTTCAATATATCTTGAAGGAGTTAAAATTTAGAACAGCTTAGGGAAGATAAATAAGAACTTTTCTGTGCTGTGACACAGAAAGGCCTCGGATGTGCATGACCTTGCCTTCCTCTTCTCCTGTTGGTCTTAGGACAAGCCAGATTAAGGAGTGATCTCTCCCAAACAGTCTTCAGTTTGTTAAGCTTGTAAATAACAGCAAGGGTGGAAACCATTGCAAGACGGATAAAGCTTAGAAATGCCGGCTGGGATTTCCCTGTGACGTGCCTGTAAGGAATGTGTGCTAGTTAACAGGGCTAATTTGTTGTGTGGCACTGTCTCCCAGTTCTCCGTGCAGTTCCTCTTCCAGCCTGGTCGCTCAGGTCCCCAGTTGCTCGCCAAGGCCACCACAGCCTTCAGAAAGCAGGCTCCCCATGGGACGTTACTGGGGACAAGGAGGGGGACCTTCCCCTGGGAGGAGGCACAGGGGCTCGGCCTCTGTAGTCCCAGCCCAGCTGGGAAAGCTCAGCAGTGTCCCTTCAGCCAGGCACCCCCTGCTACCTGTCCTTGCGGCAACCGAGCTCCAACCAGCACTTTGACACCCAGCCAAAACGATAGCATTTCAGCTTTGCTGTAGTCTGTCTTCTTACAGCACTTCGTGTCAACACATCCTTCGCTTGAGCGGTGCAGGATCGGAGGCAGCGTGCTCAGCAAGGGTTTTGTGCTCGCTGCTCTTCTAGGCTGGAAAGAAGCCAGGGATCATCAGGGTTGGGGGGGGCTGGTTTGTTGCTGGTCTGTTTGGGATTTTTTTCCCCTGCTCCCTCACTAGGGACACAAACTGAAAAGAGTTTTGCGGTGGCAGCATTAGAGGCTGCTGTGTTTGAAGTGCTCTCATTCATTTGTAAAGGATGACTTGTTTATGGCAAAACAGCTCTGAAGCAATTATTACGATGCAAATGGAGAGGTACACCTTTTTCTTTTATGGATTACCTCTGAAGCTCTCAGTGCAGGGGGGAAAAAGCAAGACCACTGGCTTAGGAAAAGAAAGAGGGATTACAGAAGGGAATGTTACTGTACCTGAACTTAGTAATGAGGCATGCCATCAAAAATTAACAAGCAGCCGTATAAACAGCACCATGTAAGACGTGGTGTTGAGCATAGAGTGAGCGTGCAGTGGGCTGCTAAGTGCCCACATTGTTTTTATTGGCTTTCAAACTGAGGGAATGTTTTTCCTGACATGATCTGGTCCTGGTCCCAATGCTATTCAGTATTCCCATTCGTGTTTGGGGTAGTAGTACAAGAAGAGTACAACTCAGAAGAAGATATGGCTCAGAAATACTGGGGAGGAGCTGCAAGGGCTGAGGAAGACAGCATCAGAAACAGTGCTGCTGAAACAGCCCAGAAGAAACAATGAGGTGAAACTCAGTAACAAATATAAAGGTGCTGCATTTAAGAGGGAGAAACTAGACTGTCCCAGAGCTGCAACTGTCCTCGATGTGTTTCACCCAAGTTAAGCCAAGTTCTCATGTAGATATGCTCCGTACCAAGCAGGTGCCCTGCAGGAAACAGACTCAGTGCTTTGGAGCCAAGAGCCCAGATCTAAGTGAATACAGCAAAGGAAACCTGCCCTTGCTGGCTACAGGAGCTGTAGCATTCCCCCTCTGTGAAATACTCTTTATCCGCTGTTCTGCACAGGCGTGGAGCAGAGCAGACATCCTTCCCCAAGCATACTCTGCTTTAAGATGCCACAGCTGCCTGTCCACTCAGGAAGAGGATGGCAAACCGTGTCTACTGGTTATAGACAGACTGCTGGGAAGGGCTTTTCTCTCCAAACTAAGAGGCATCTTTTCTGCTAGCAGGGCTTTTTCTGTTCCTTTGGCAGTTCCAGCTGGATATGAAAAATCCAGCCCAGCTGCAGACTTTAAGACATTGTTTTAGGACAAGACCTGTCAGGAGGAATGAGGCATTTTGATGGTGAGTCGCTTATGCTGTGACTGTCACGTGCACAGGAGAGGCTATGTTTGCCTTTGTGCCTGCTGTCCTTTCTGTATCTGGAAAAAGCAAGAGCCAGTGCAGTGTTTTCCTTTGGCCATTCAGCATTGAGTGTACCAATAATAGCACAGTCACATAATCAGAGTTTAGGGGAAGGGACTGTGTCTTCTTCACAAGGGATAAGGCCCTAGCACATTGGGGACAATGCTGCTACTCACATAATGAACAGAACTTGATGGTCCTCAGCAAGTTTCTCCAGTTGCCTTTGCTCTTGGCATAAAGCTTTGGTGCCCTTGGTGCCTGTGGTATGGGAATGTAAATGTGAAAGGCAAGTCAGAATTCATATGCAAAAGCTCCCTCTAGTTTAAGAGCAAAGGTCAGAAGAAGTTTCTTCAACCTTCAAGAGAGTGGCGGGGTGAGGGACAGCCAGGTTATCTGTTGCTCGTTTTGGAGAGACCGTCAGCTCTAGCCCATGGTAATAGGCAAGTGGGTCTAGTTGGAAGCCAGCTCTGCAGAATTAAGACACCTTCCCTTCCCCAAATCAAGGAGAGGTTGAAGAGAAGCTTTTAGAGGACAGGGTGAGATGCATTCAGGCTCCACAGGTCAGATCGGTTCAGGATGTGATGTAATTGATTGCATTGCAGGGAGTGCTTTGGGAAGCCCCATCACTCTTGAGTCTTGCAGTGAACAAAACCCCAAACCCCACAGCTGGCCACAAAAATCCACATTTTGCTGTCTCACAGGACACCCGCCCTGTTTGTAGTGCATGCATGAGGACAGGACACATTGCCCATACCATTAAAGAAAAGGAAGTTATATAGGAGGATGGTGGGGCCAGTTTCTCTGCTAAAACTTGACCGACATCCATGCTGCAGACCTCCAGCCAAATTCTCTGCTGAAGGACTGCCAGGTTCAGCAAATATATGGAACCAGGTCTCTATGCAGGTGTTGAGTGAGCATGAGTTCTCAGAAGCCAAATGATGGAAGTTCACCCAGTCAGAGACTTTTGCCACCATGTTTCTTCAGTGGATTTTTACTCGCCACAGGTTTTTTTCATTTCTCTGACCACTCTCTGGTTTTCACCCCCATTTTCTATATATTCCCCATCTGTTCCCTCCCCCTGTTGTTTTCCTGAGCATTTTCTAAGCCTGCTGCAAATCCAACAGCCCTCAAGTTCTTGTTGAACTTCTGAACCCACCCTGTTCAAGTGGGTGCTAAATCAGGCAGGACAAGTCAAGCCAGCTCTAATTCTGATGATAGCAATTGTGCTTTTGGAAAATAATTGACAAACATTCTGCATTTAGACAAAGCTTGTCTAAGGGAGAGAGAATGCTTATATTCTACAACTTCAGTCTGCAGAGCGCCAGTGTTCAAGTAGGACATTTTAATAACATCCTTCATGGACAAGTGTTTTGCTTGGAAGCCTTTTTTCCTCCCTCCACTCAGACAATTGTCAGCGAAGGGACTCGCAGGGAACAAAATGGAATTAAAGCTATTCAGAAAATTAGAACAGTCTGCGTTTCTTTCTTTCTGTGCTGGATTCATTACTAGCGGGGCTATAATCTGCATTTTTTTGCCTGAAGCACACTCCCACTCTTACCTCTTCACAGCGATGCTGCTGTTCTCACAGGTAAACAGGTCCTCCCTGACTGGATTATAGCTCTCAGCCAAAGGCAGGCTGATGACAAGAGAAAAACAAACAAATGCATTCCCAGGGCCTGATCCAACTGTCGGGAAGAAAATAGAAACCCTCATGGATTTCCAGTCCCTTTGCTGACAGCTAATTGCACGGTGTGCAGGAAATTTGGGTTGTAAGGACTCGGCATCGAGTACGTTGTGTCTTTCCGTCATCTAGCAGGTTGCCCAGGGGGCTCAAGCCCACGGTTCCCCCCCACAGCCGCACTACCAACCGCCTTCATTTGAACTCGGACATGTTTGCTTTCCATGTGACGTGATTCCTTCTGCTGCCGCGGGTTTACAAGGTTTTATGAAACTGTGAGTTCCTGGGTGGACAAACTGATGGAAGGAAGGATCCAAACTGCCAAAGGCAGTGTCTGAAGGGAGCGGGCTGGTGAGGGGCAACACCGAATGAGCCAAGACGGACATTAATATTTATGCTCCAAGGAGAATAATGAAATGAGGGGCAACTGAAAGAAAAATAAGCCAGAAATATGTATGTTGAGATAGGAAGGTACTAGGGAGGGGACAAGGGAGATTTGAATTGAATGATTGGGAAATCTTGTTGGTTTTGAGGTGGAAATAGTCTTCTGAGATGAGGCTGTTCCCCGCAGCCCTGGGTGGAGGGTCTGCCTGCCTCCTGCTCACACACCCATTGATCTGTGTCACTTCTGCTGCTACTGATACATCTTTCCATCCTGGCTATTTAAACAGCTAGTTTCTTTTTATTTCTCCCATTCAGTTCTTGTGTGCTTCTACAGCTGGGGACCAGTGCTTTCAGTGGTAATAGGCTCACTATTGCTTTGAATTAGGAGGAATTTTATCAGCCCACTGTTCCTGTAATTTACTGTGGTTTAGAGTGATAATGAGGATTTGGATATGTAAAGAAACCCTAAAGTATACATGGAAAGCAACACAAGGGAGTGCAACTCTGAGCCTTGGGCCTTAGTGACTATGAATGGGTGAGTGAGTGCTTAGCACAGGAAACCAAAACAGGGGAGACAAAAGCCAAACATAATCTTCCTGGGCTGGCAAATGCTGTTTATCTGATTTGTTTAAATGACTGGAGAACAGAAAGCTTTTCTTTCCCTTTGTTGCTCTGTAGCTGTGTTACAGTTTAGCCTTAGCCTGCACAGTTGCTTGCATGACTTTGGCAAGGAAGCCATCCTGGACTGGCCCAGTATGGGACTGGGAGGTGGTCTGGAGAGTCCAGGAACCATGGGCATGAGTCCATCGCCCCACCACAGAAACCAAAAGAATCGAAGGACTCCTTTCAGTCTTATTATGTCTGAAGAACCACAAATAAAAACAAGGGGAGGGGAAGTTCTTTAAGATTAATGTTCTTTTTGGGTAAAAAATGTGAAATGCTTCCTTGCCAGGGATAGTTTCTAGCAACAAATATCAACTGTGGTCACAAATAATCCTGCCAGCGGATATGTGCCTGCTTTGAGTGGACAGCAGCATAACTGCACGTGCAAGTGGGGTGGAAGTGCGTTGGTTTGCTACCAGATTCCACAGCAGTGCAAATCGTTTGTAGCATTCTTGGCACTCAATTAGTGCTCCCATCTATAATTTCAGAAGCCTCATTCTAAAGGCGGGGGGAAATACATCAGGCCTATTATTTCTGCTGGCAACGCTGGTACTAAAAATAACTATGTGAATGACATTATGGAAGCTGTATTTGAGTTCGTCAATAGATAAATTTTGACTGGACAGCAGGAAATATTTCTAATGATGAAATGTGTTACTCTGTGGATTATTATTCCTGGAGAAGAGGTGAAAGCTTCCTTGCCCAGGAGCTTTTAAAGGGAGGATTTAGGAATGAAGAGGAGGAAACAATCCTGCATTGTGCCCTGATATTCTGAGTGTTTTGGGGGTCTCTGAGAGGTATCAGTGAAGAACGACCATAGAAATCTCACTTCCGTCAGCCAGATGAAGCAGCCCCACGGCCGGGTCTGGTTCCTGGGGTTGGCAGTGGCAGACTGGGGCTCCAGGGCCCAGGTTCCCCCTTCAGAGGGCCAAATCCTGACCGCTCTTGGGTGCGCATGGGCTGCCTGCTGCCACACGTTTCCTGGCAGGAGCTGCTGCAGCCACAACACCCCCAGGCCAACAGCTTGGTTAGGCTGTGGTGGTGTTGCACGAGCTGCTGCAGAGACCGACCAGATAACTTGTCCTACCTGGAGAGATGCTCCTGGCTGGCCTGGAGGTGTCTGGACAGATACGTCTGCTGTCCACCCCCCGAAAGGGACGGCACCTACATGCTGAGGTCCCATGTGGCTCAGGCTCCAGGGTGTGAGGTGTGGGATGGGGACCCCTTGGGACGTCACAGCCTGCACCTTTGAGACTTCCCTCGTGCTGTGATTTGGTCCCTGGAAGGCATGTTGGAGCAGTTTCAGCACGTGCCACCCTGTAGAAGTCCCCAAGAGGCCAGGACACCAAGGGAAGAGAGCAGCTGTGCCCCAGCCATACCCAGTCCTCGGAGATGCTCGCAGAACATTTTTCCCAGGGGACCCCTGCTCGGTTCATCAGTCTCATTCCCATCTTCCCCATTCCCTTGCCCCTTTCTCAAGCTCTTGCTTTGGCATTAGTTGGGATAAATGTGATTTCCAGCTCTCCACTCCAGTTCCCAAGCAGAGGCGGCTGTGACAGTCCTGCCCGAGCAGGGACGGACTCGTCCACCCAGCCTGCCTTTCCCAGCCCTGCCTGCACCCTGCCAGGGCAGCCGAGCAGCATTTAGCGTGAGTTATTCCATTTAACTTTATCAATTGATTGGTTAATGAGCCACTTGTTTGCCTTAGGTTACTCAACACTATTGCCTCTACTTATAGATTAGGTACTGCTTTTTATCACACATTTCCCCCTGTCCTGTGGGTTGTAACTCTGTTATACAGATATTAGGAAGCTACAATCACCACTGTTTAAAGGGGACACCGGCAGTGCTATTAAATGCTAAATCAGCGCTCCCTTACCTATGTTTCCCAAGTTCAGATCATCTTTGTATTTGTTTTCTTTTCTTCCCACCAACATCCCCCAAAGGGCAGAGGTGCTCCCAGCAGCTTGCCTCCCCAGACCTCATGGTAGCAAAGCTGGGGGCTGTTCATGGGACTGCAGGTGAAGGGAGGGAAGCCAGGCCAGAGAGGTAAGGGAACGTCTGCGCTGTTTGGAAAGCTTTGAGAAGCTAATGAGATGTCCAAACTTTCCTAGATACTTTCTGGAAAAACAGAAGCCTACCCCATCAAAATGATGCATCATCCAAATGCCAGCAGTGCACCCGCTATGTGGGTGGGGAGAGTCAAAGTAGTCTATGCTCATTAAACCTCAGCCTCTATGAATCCAATCAAACCTCTCCAGAAGGCAGGAATGTTTTACACCAGGGACAGTTAAATAATACTAGAGATAAGCTTAAACTCTGACGATCAGATATGGAGTAAATCTATTACGAGGCAGATTTACCAAATCTAGCTGGGTGCTTTATAATGCGGTTCAGACAGTCGCTTTGAACTGCGATGCGTCTTCTTCTCAGATACTCTTGGGAGAGACTTATAGGCATTTGCAAATTAAATCAATAAGGAATTTCTCAATTGAAGATGAGGACATGGGGGATGACAAAGACTGATGAAAGTAGTAGGAGGAACATACTCATTTTCTGAGATGTTTGTCACAGCGGTCGCTTCCCAGCATAATGGGCAAACACGTTTACACATCCATTTAAATGCAGCTCTGCTCTCAGTTATTGTGTCTACCTAGAAAGCCGGTGGTGGCTTGCTGAACCAGAACTGGTCCATACGCCCAGCGGCAGCTGCTGGCACCATGGCACCCGCTGCTTCTGCCGGGGTCTGGTGGCCACCAGGCAGTGCAGTAGCAAAAGAAGATGGGGAAGAGGTGCCAGGCGTGCTCTCTGACGGCTGTCCCGAGAGGCTCGCTTCCCAGCAGTCTCCACGTTGTTTCTTGGTAGTGCAACGCTCCTGGGGCTCCCGTTAAGAGAATATGGGCCTGGGAAGGAGAACTTAAGTGCCAGCCTGGCTCTAAGCCAGGCTTTCAGATGCAAGAGAGCGTCTGGCCAGGGTACCCCAGACACTTGATTCTTCATCACTCCCTTCTCCACTGGCAGGAGCTGCCGTGCCAAAAGCCGACAGGAAGCTCTAGGAAAGTGCAGGGACCCGTGCCTCACCCAGCGAGCGTGGGAGAGGTTGCCTCTAGCCCTCGGTGTGCCTGGGGGACGAGGGCTCCCTAAGGATCCTGTCAGGCTGGCTGAGTCACCCAGGGATGCAGGGGAGCTTCTCTGCTTTCTGCCAGTGGCCAGTCCTTGGTCCACTGATTTTACAGGAGCTCTCCCAGTTAGAGCCATGTCCTTCTCTCCTGCTGCCACCGAGAGGTCACAGGATAGTTCTTGGATCTGGTTACAAAGCCCCAGCTCACTCTGCAGAGCAAGGACAAGTAATTATTTGTGGCCTTTTGGCAGTGGCTGCATTTATTGTGGCATATGTTTGTATTCTTCCACTACTCAGTACAGGCATGGGAATACTTGGCAGCACACTGCCTCCCAGTTCCACCCAGTGCCCCAGCAGCCTCACAGGGAGGCACTGACCAGCTGTCCCAGCTCAGAGAGACGGGGGCACAGAGAAACACACAGTGGGACCCCAGAGCAGAGCCCTTGGTGTCCTCTGTGCCAGGAAATGCCACGAGATACTGAGGATGCCTGAGGTCTTCAAATCCTTTTTCAAACAGTATTGCGTTGGAATAGCTTGGCTGAAGAGCTTGGGGAAACACTGGGCAAAAATTGCTCCTTTGTGCTTCTCAGGGCAGTTGTAGGTGTAGGTGGGAGACTTGGAGCTGAGGCAGGGCCTTCCCCCACTGCCACACATAAGGTACCTCTCTCTGGATGCGTGTGCCAAGTTAGACCAGTCAAGGTCTTGTCCCCCACTGGTATTTTCTAAACGTCAGCTGCATTTGAGAATCCCTGAAGGGTTAACGTTATTTGACTGAATCCTTGTGGAAGGTGTCAGGGAAAAGCTGTGCATTTGTCTTCCCTTCAGATAACCTGTTCTCTGTGCATGAGTGTAGAATTTATGATTTAAATATATCCAAATGCATGTAATTAATCACAAGTGCAACATACCTCCTTCCTCCTGCGAAACCTTATTAACAGTGTGGGTGGAATCCTAAAATACCCTATCTGCCACGTTTCAGCTCAAACTCTTCAGCTTGGAAAGCCTCAATGCAGCGAGCAGACCTGAGCAGCCAGGCTGCAAGAGTTCAGACCCATCACCTGGTGTTACTGAGCACAGGGGCCCAAAGCAAGCTTTTACCACCTCCTGTTTGGAAAGGTGTCTACCTCTGCTCCATCCGAGCCATGTTTCAGCTGTAGGCAGAGACTTCCATGAGGCTCCAGTAAGTACAGACAGCAGAAACTTTGCAGCCCCACTGCAAGAAATACCACAGTTAGGCAGGCAAGGTTTGGTTTTATGCTGCCTGCAGCAGCAGGAGCAACAGAGGCCAAACCGCTGTTCCTCTGCCCAGGACTTTTATCACATCTACACCAGACGTCCCCATTTTGATTGCAAAATTTTCCAGCAATGGAGGATCCATTGCAGTCTTCGGGGTTTTTTTCCCAGCAGCCAGATACTCTCCCTCGAACTGTGATCTGTGGGGTGTGGTGCTTGATTATATCCTCTAACGGCAAGGCAGCACGTTGCAGAACTGGGAACACCATGACTCAAAGATCTCTGAGCTGAGATTAGTGGAGGCTAATGTCAGCTTGGCAGCACACCCAGGGGCTTGTGGCAAGCACACTGCTCGGAGATGGAGCCCCTGAGCTGTAACCATGCCAGGGAAGACGGACAGGATACAAGGAATGGCATAATCGCTCTTTCCAGAATTGATTCCTTCTCAGCTTAACATATTAAAACATCAAAAGTACTGAAAAAAACCCCATCTGCTACCAGAGCTAATCAAACACATCAATTATTGCTTCAGAAAGACAGTTGCTGCTAGATTTGATATCCCAAAAAAGCAAAGCTGCTTTAAAGCATCTTTTTATTTTAGCTGACTGTTTTCATGACAGCACACGATTCCTAATGAGCACTAGTACAGCTAGGACACACAGAAAAATATGTCAACTGTGCAAAGATCAGCTCTAGACACAGGGGAAGTAAATCTGAATCCCAATGGATTTCAGTAGAATGGGGGGCTTTGGAAGCCAAGTTTGTTGCATGAGGGCTAGGAACTGGGTACGTCCTACCAAAGCCTTGCTTTGATACACTGAGTCGTGCACTGACCCTTAATATCTGGGTAAAATACACAAGGTTGCTCTATTCTTATTGTGGTATTTGGTGGTGGTACTTGATTGTGAGGATGAAATGCACGGGGCGATGAAGAGGCTGTGCATGTCCCTTGTTTCCTCTATTGTCCACAGAATATATGGTTATGGCGAGCAACATCTGAAAAGGTTTTGAAAGGCAAAGTCACCTTCCAGCTATCAAAACACTTCAGATGAGGCAGATGGGAAACCAAAAATATTATTTAGGTTTGGGCAGTAAAACTGACATTAAACCCATTTGCCTCATTTTTCAGGCTTTGATGATAGTTAATGACAGCTTACGGAAGTTGTAAGTGAGCTAAAAAAGCCATAAAAAGCTGCTTTGTGTCCTTGTTCAGGGGATGAATTTAACAAAACCATTACGGGGCTTTAAAACACTGTTTTGACTTTCTAGAACCAGCTGAGGGATGATCCAGCTGCAGTTGGATCCCCCTTGCATCTAAGAGAACATTTAAGAGGATTAATCCCAATAATTTTAATTCAACAAAATGACCTTATGTAACATTACCAAGGAATTAATGAGAATTCTCTCATGTGGGTCATCACCGGCCCCGTGGATTTTTTTTCCCTGGGGGATCTCATTGGTCTCAGGCAGAGCGTGGACAAAGTAGATTGACTATGTAGCACATTGCATGGGATCAGAAGATAAGTCACTCGGAGCAGGAACTCTTTTTCCTTCGCTGAATTATTATTTGGGAACACACAAAGAAGAACGCAGCTGTCAGCCTCCACTGGTGCTATTTGAAACCCTTTTGGCTCCGAGGCTTTTTCCACAGAAAAATGCAATCTCATCTAATGCAAATGCTGCTGCAGGAATCTGTGTAGTCCAGCTGTCTTTTTTTAATCGAAAAAAATCCTGATCTAATTGTTTTTGACTGTGTTTCTTTGCTGTTCTTACTGAGCCGAGCAGGATGCATATTAAAGCTAATTAGGTGCATGTAGGGTATTCAATATTTGATCTTAATATTAAAGGCCCCAGGAGAGGGCACATTATCAAAGTTACACAACTGCGAATTTTAGTAAAACCAAACTATGCCAGTGGCCTGACATTGCATAAAACCCAAGTCTGCGCCGCTCCCTGCTTGGTGCGGGACGTGGGGGTCTGGGGCAGCCTCCGCCTGCGTCCCTGCTTGTGCCTTTTGCTGCCCGTCTGGGCAGATTTGGCTTTTGGGAGCATAAGAAACTGGTTTGGGGCAGCAAGAAAGAGGGTCTATTGTATTGCTTCTGTATCAGCAAGTGTGATTGATTTTTTTCCCCCTGACTGCACCCCCTATACCACCATCCCCTATCTCTGTGTTTTAGGGGAAGGGTCTGAGGTTTGGTTTTGGTACTGAGCCAGCACTCGAGGTCAGGTCCTGAGCATGTGTGTATCAGCGTACCTCCACCAGCCAGCACGCAGCCTGACCTTCGTGGGAACCAGCGGCTCCCTGTAAACGAGGAGCTCATTTATACTGTCATTAGGACTTGGGAGCAGGGTAGTGCGTCCAGGTACGGGGACTCCTCTGGACACCAGTGGCCAGTGGTCTCTGCAGGAAAAAAACTATTATTAGGGTGACTCAGGTGGGTAAAACCACTGCTATGGTTGACTGTGTGCAAGTAGGCTTGGTGCGGGTAATACTTATTCTCATGGGTAAGCCACGGGATGCTTCGTTTTCCTGACTTGGTGATGTTAAATTTCAAAGGATGACTATGTCCCTATTGAGTTGGGGTGCAGTACTAGCACAGTTGCTGGATTTGCTGTGCCTGCGCAGCCTTGCCTTCTTTTGAAATATTAGTACTGATGTCTTTCATTTATCAACAGTAATTAATTACTTTCAGGATGCAGTAGACTGTTTATGCTCTTAAACTTGTTTTATACACACACTTAAAAACAGAGTATTTCACTCCACTGCTTCCTGTTAGAAAATGTAAATGCTGAAGGACTCCTCACAGAGCAAAGATGGAGAGGGTCGTTGGTGCATCCCAAATGCAGGGTACAAAACCCGGCCCAACACCCCAGTCCGATGAAGACCACAGGCAGGGAACTGAGCATGCAGTCCAGGAAATCATCTCTCCTCTCAACTACAGCATGCAGCCGAAATGGGGATCACCCCTCAAGACAGCCCAAAGACAAAATTAAGCACTGATGTAGAACTCAATTAAAAAATAATAATAATAATTAAAAGAAGACTAAGAGCTGCTTCCAAAAAGCCACAGGACTACAGGGACACAGCACCACGTTGGGAGTTTCCTTTAGGGCACTTGTTTCTGGTTTTGGTCTGTATTAAACTGGAAATGAAGAGTATTCTGCATATATTTTATACACCTGAAAACAAGCTGAAATCAAAGGTTTTTGGGAAGCTGCAGTGTCTGGCCCCTACATGTCTAGAAGCTAATCATCGTTAGCTCAATAGCTGTTCATCTACAGGCAAAAATAAGATGGTAGCAACATCCATTCTGAGTAGACACGAGAGAGTTTCTTGTAACACCATTTTCTAGCTTTTTGGCCAGCCGTTAAGGTGCAGAAGCACATGCCTAGCTTAAACTAGACCTCAGGAAGGCATCAGAGTTACTTACAGGCGTTGATATTAGGCACAAATGTAGCTGCCTTAGAAGAGCAAGAATGCTTCAGCCCTGTACAGGTCCGTGAAACTTTTGCAATTGATTTGAATAAGCTCGACCATTTCCAGGGCCGTAGATTTTGGCAGCATTTCAAGCGCCTGACGGATTTGCTTATTTTTTAACATGAACCAGCTGGTTAGTTAGAATAATGTCTTTGCGTGCAAGAAATACTTTGGTGGTAGGAATTCAGTTTTGAGTGACCCAAAGGTATTTCCTCCAGAAAGAAGATTTGCCCCAGCTGGGGCTCTATCACAGGGCTCCATCAGCATTTCTTGGACTGGTGTTAAAAATCCAGGTTGAAAAAATTATGCTTTTTAAAATGAGCTCCATTTGCAGTTTTTAGATGACCCTGACTAAGGAAGCTGTTTTTCTTTTCAAAAAAGTGGGCATGTAGGCAGTCATCTTAATCTCCATCTCGGAGAATTTCTTGCGAGAATAGGATGTACAACGTGTCATTCAAGCACAGCCAGAGGGGAAGAAGAATGAGAGTTTTGAGAGATTTGCACCCTGTCACGGAGGTCTGAACTGTGCCTTTGCAGTCTTTGAAACACAAGGTCATGGGCATCTGCGTTGATTTAGTTTAACATAATCCAGGAGTTTTTAATCGCATTTCAGGCTATTAAATGAGAAGAGAATCACTGGAATTTAGCTTCATAACTCCCCTGTAAACAGACTTTTTAACCTCATATCAAGATAAAAATAAATTTAAAAGTAGCTGATTACCTCTAGCAGAAGATTTTCCATCAAAATTTGATCAACCCCTTCCCTTCCCTAGATATTAAAGTCAGATTTTTGCATTATTATTTTTCCCCATTTGCAAACAAAGCTTACAGAGTTTTCTTCAAAATTAGGTTTTTTTTTCTTTTGACTGAAGCTCTGCCCAGCCTCACCAGAATAGCCTGCTTGATTCCAGTATGAAACAGAAAATATTATTTTTGAAAGAAAAAGAGCGGAAGAAGGGAGAAAAAAAAATCAGAAAAGTTTGCCAAGCAAAAATTGTGTGTATGTGTGTTCATTCCAAAGTTCTTCATGTAAAATCCACCTTGGATCATACCCTAAACGTATATGTATGAATGGGGCTCTCAACAGCCCGAGCAAAAATGCATCGGTGGGCAAATGCTCAGTTGTTCCTTTCATGCCACTTCCCTTCTGCCACAGCCCAAGTGATCTCCTGCAGTTGCAAGCAGCACTTTACCCCCTGTAGCGCCTCACACTCTTTGCATCGGCTGGGAGGTTTTCCCTGCCCACGTTGTCCATCTGGACTTTGGGAGCTGCCCATGCAGAGCACTCGGGAGACCTGAGGTTTCCTGTCGTGGCAGGAAATGCTGCAGAGGAGCACACAACCATCCAGGCTGCAGCGGAGCTGCGGGTGCTACGCAGGGTGCCACTGCCAGCCAAAACCAGGTCAGCGTCCTGGAGCCCTGAGAGGTGAAACTCATCGCTGCGGCACAAGGCTCTGTACAAAAGCCGTGCAATGACCTTTAAGTACCTTAATTTGTCCAGATGAAGGTGAGGAGCAAGGACTGCTCTTATAGGAACTGGACCGTTCATTTGCAAGGTATTTGCTTGCAATACAATTCGAGTGTAATAATCTCCTGGTGATTTCTTGCCTGGTTTTGTTCAAGCAAATCACTGTAATTTTAGGGATGTGCATTGATATGGGAAAACTTCATTCAGCTGGAAACATCTTGCTGATTGAAAGTAAATCACCTTAGGTAAAACAGAAACAGTATGGGATTTATTTTCTCTGGTAGGCAATTGGAAATCTCTGCGTATGTCTTTTACAATGATGCAGACAGTTTGAAGCCACACGAAGTTCCCTGAATTTAGCAGGAAACATTTCAGAGGCATTGGCTCGAGGTTTTGGAGTGATGACAAAGTACAGGAGATGAGGGAGGGCTGTGTCAGTCAGGAAAGGAGAACCTGCATGCAAAGCTGTGAAAGGGATGGAGGATACGGAGCACTGGAAGGAAGAGGGGGGGAAGGAGTGGCCACAACAGGCTCCACTGCCGAGCTCTGCCATCTCTCTCCCTCTGGCACAAGAAGGGGAAGTTTTGTAAGATTCAGACCAGCCATGGTTAGGGAACTTCTTACTACATACTTAGAGGCTCTGCTGGCACCATCTCAGAAATACAAACACTTCTCCTTGAGAGCTCTTGGAGGGCAGGTGGGGTACTAGAAGACAGGACAAAAATGTAAACATGGTGTCTATCTCTTAATATAGAGGGAGAAAAGAGGGGTGAGAATTATAGACCAGTCAACTTCTAGAAGCTTTCAAGAGAATTGAACTATCAATCAAACTATTTGCAAGCACCTAGGAGATAAAAAGGGAGATGAGTGACATCCAGCATGGATTATACAAAAATGAGGCATGTTAAACTAATCTCATTTGATTTCTCGGCAGAAGTAGGAGAGGAATAGTTGGTGCCATATCTAGATTTTGGGAAGGGTTTGACACAGTCCCACTTGACTTTCATAAAATGACCTGGAAAAACAGTCTAGATAAAACTACTTCAGATCTTACACAAAAAAGGATGAGTAGTACAACTCATTCCCAAAGAACACAGTTACGGGTGGCTCATGGTCAGAGCAGAGGACTCTCTCAACCACGACTCTGCAGGGGTCTGGGTTGATTTCCTTCAAAATCTTCATCAATGAAAAATGGATGAAAATACATAATTACACCTGGCAGTGATGTGGAGCTGGGAGAGGTACTTCAGCACATCGGAGGATAAGCTTTACAGCTTAAAATGATCTTGGCAGGTTAGAGAAGTGAGGACTGGGTCTAAGCTGGGGCACTGTGCCTCAGGAAGGAGGAGGACCCAGTTGGAGAAGCTGTAGGGAAGAGTCATTGCATTTGCTAAACCTGGCTTAGGTTGGAAGAGCTGGAAGGAAAGCACCAGAATAGCTTGTCTGGGACTGGAGCTGGGAGGGGGGGAAACTGTAGCCTCTGCTCCAGGAGGTTTTCAGGATAGATGGACAAGTATTGCCCCCAGGAGTGACCTAGGCAAACTGGCTCCTTGCTTGGATCAGCCCAGGCTGAGATCCAGCCCTACCGCGCTGGAGCTGTCGTGTGCTTTGTTCAAAGCCGCCGTTTCACAACCGCCGGGGCAGTGTGTGTCAGCAGGGACGTGCGGCAAAATTATCTTTGGCTTTGCCTTTTTAATACATTTGTTTTGTAGTGAAAGGCTGAAGGCATGTAAGTGCTTCGTTGAACGGAAGCCAAAGCGAGCTGCTACGCAAAATGCACCCCCTGTTTCCAAGTATTTCATTTATTTTGTAATTAAGCAATAATCTCTGAGGCACTGGGCACTTCTTCAGGATTAATGACTTGCTGAGGGATGGCAGAAGATCTGATCTGCAGTGGAACCATTTTCCCCAGCAAATACCTGTCTGTTAATGCCATTCTAAAATGAGTATGACAACATAACATGCAAACATATGGGTTTTGCTGTTAGCAGCTGAGGGATAGGGAGCAGGCATTAATAGGTACATTAGACAATCTGGTTGCTTCAGTTGTCTCTCACCATTCCATTCAGAGCATGATGTTTCATTAGTCACTTGGTGAATGAAATGGCTTTTTAATTGCTCAGAATCGCTTTTAAAAATTACAGCATTGTCTCCCCCCTCCACAGCCCCCGGGGATCCTCTTAAATCCCTTTTCTTCCTTTGCCTTGGAGAGAACCAGCTCCAGTGTGGCAAAGAGGAACCTGCCTGCAGCAGTTTCCTTTGTATTTCAGACACAGGAAAAAATACAAGCCATTTAGAAAACAGAGAATTCACATTTTTAGTGCTGAAAACCTTCTGTTCCCATTAATTTGTGGGTTGCTTAAGGAGTAGCCCACCCTGCCTGAACCTTTAAAGACTTCCCAGTCTTGACACACTGCTCACTTCTATTAGTTCCTACACACTGTGCATTTTTAATGGTCACAGCTCACTACAGTATCCAAACCCCACTGCTTCTTGTGTCCTGCGGCACACAAGCTGGCTCAAGCCATTCCCCATAACAATATACCTCCCCAGAGTGTTGTTGGAGCTTTAGATATCCTCTAGGCAGGAAAGCACGATAGCAGGCAAAAAGAAAGGTGTATCCCAAATGGGTGAGCGGCAGCATGAACATTTCCAAAGGACTATGGAAAAAGCTGCCATGGGATTTCAGCCATCAGATCGCCAAGGCAAGCAAGAGGAGAAACATTTGCTAAAAGCATATACGACAATAATCCAGTTCATGGTGTCCTAGCAGGCTGTGGAAGGGCACTAGTCAGTGGGGTTTTGCTCGCTCAAGTATTAGGTAATGTGCTAACTGCATGATTGATTGATCCGTAGGTACTTCCTACAGCAAAACTTCAATACTGGCATCTGCAGTGCTGCTTTCAGTTGCCGTGGCTGCCTTCCCAGAGAGATTTCACAGAAGAACAATCAGGGTGTTTTTTCTCCACAGTCTTTTCTGCCCCCTTTAAAAGTAACGCTTTTATGTCTGTGCTTTGACCGATGTCAGCGTATTGCCCAGTCAGCAGTATGTTCACTGAGGGACCCCAGAGCCACTCTCCATCACTTAATTCTGCCCCTTCAGCACAAGGAGCCCTGTTACTTGATAGGGAGCTTACTGGCTTGGGGTATTTAGAAACACTGAGTATTTAGAAGTGAAAATGTCAGGCAACAACTTCACGGCACAAGGCCAGAGACAGTCTAAACTCTGAAGAAGACCAAAGCTCATCTCTTTCCCTATACAGCTGCTCAGCCCTCTTTTTGCTGTATCAAGTCCCTAGTTGATGCCTGTCAGTGAAAGGCAGAAACAAAGCCAGCCCGAGGCGTGGGCACCACTCCGATCTCTACCAGCATGGTCAACGGCTGGACCAAACAAATTTCAGCTGCATCCTCTTGTGGCCCTTATACTGCCCCTCGTGCCCATCCTCTTCTCGCCCCTTTCTTATCCCCCTCTTACGTTTCCTTCTCTTAGTTGCCCCAGAACCAACATTTAGTCCCCCCTGCCCCAAAATCCAACCCCAAGCCAACCAACCAGAAAGAATGAATTATTTCTGGTGATGCTTTTGCTAACCGCCTGCCTGCCTCCCACGGGACCCTTGCTCTGCTGAGCTTCTTGCTGTCATGCTCGTAGCTGGGAGCAACCGGTGCTGTACAGTCTCTCTTGAATTCAAACAGGATTGATGCAGATCCTTGTGCTTTGTGCCAGCCATAACTCTTCAGGTTTGACTGCAACTTTTGACAAAGAACGCATTTCCCAGAAATTCAGCAACTTGTCTGAGTAACAGTAAATGATCCATGAGATCCAGTGCCGACACACAGCTCTGCTGGCCCTCCTCCTTCCCCGTTACTCAAACGTTGCCACTCCAAACCTTGGTGCAAGCACTGGATTCACACAAAATAAGCTACAGAGTACAAGGTCTGCTATTGCCTGTAACTCTTTATCAAAATCAAAACCAGATATAGAAAAATTTTGACAAATTGGCAAGTCTGGATTTACTAAGTCAGAAAGGTTTTCATCCACCCCTGCTCTTCTCAGCCTAGGCGAGAAAAACCAGCAGCCCCTCGTGCTGTTTCCAGCATGCCAGCAGCATTCCCCCTTCCTGGAGCTGGAGTACCCAAGCAGGGGCTCTGCCCAGTTCCTCAGATCAGAAGCTTAAAAATTTCCTGGACACTAATTAATTTGAACTACTGCCTGTCTTGGGCTCTCTTTGCTTGTAGTCATATTTTTCCAGGACTCAGAGGGTGTTGGAGCAGCTCCTCCCAGGAGCGCAGTGTTCAGTGATAAGTGAGCAAAGGTTGTGGTGGGGAGAGCAGAGAGTCGGTCATTTGTGTTAGAAAACCTTTCCGTGAGCTTCACATCACGGGAAGTAGATCTGTGTCTTTGTCAGCATGTTTCTATCAGCCTTGTTCTTCATGTAGTCATCTGTTAATAACACGGGGCTGGCATCCAGCCCCGTTCTCCACTGCCATCCCAGCACTGTATCTATTGCAAGCTCACTATGATCCCCGCTAGCGCTCCCTTTCCCCGGGGGGTGCCAGCACTGGTCGGGACCTTGGTTTGGGTGTGTCTGATTTAGAAAAAAAGGAAAACAAAAATCCTGTTATAGACAGGATGCTAAGTTTTATCAGTGACTGGATCTGTTACTGAAGGACTCTCTGTTGTCCAGTGAGAGCTGAGGATGAGCAAGCAAGGACTTCATTTTGGCTAAGCAGATCACCCTCTCTGCCAATATTTAAGAGACAGGATCGTAACTTATGTCTTCACTGCGAAGAATTATTGTCAAACACGATTAGCTCTGCAAATCCTAGCTGTTTTCTAGACACACCCAGGCTTAGTTCTTGAGTTAGAGATGAAGAAATGTCAGGGGTCAGTTTTCTGACCTGAGCAAGGGACTGCAAGAACTCACTCCATCACATAGTTCCTTTTGTGGAGTTTGATAGAGACTAACGCAGAGTGTCCAGCGCGCAGAGCTGATAGGACTGTGGGTCTCATTCCTGTGTCGCTTCAGGAAGGGATAACATAATATGCCTTGAGGTGGCAAAATGCTCAGCACTGTTTTTAAAGGAGAGGGAAGGAGGGAGGAGGTGTGAAGGGTTGTAAATACTTTTAAGTGCTACACAACTAAGTCACTTCCCCTATCCCTGCCTGTTTCCCCATGCGCACAGGGGTATTTCGACTCTGGTTCCTTTTGTAAGGCACCCCAGGAGTTACTATGAAAAGGACTAGACAAGAACTAGGGTTTCCTGTCACTTGTTTCAGTGGTTAAAATCTGATCTGATGGTCATTGTAAGCATTGAACATATTTCCATAGCCCTTGACAGGAAAGGTAATGTCGGACCTGGAAACCTCCCCCTTTGATCGGTAGGCACGCGAACACGAGGCTCTCCAGGCTCCGGCGTTTGCAGTTCACTTGGGAGAGAGAGAGCCTATGTGCCGACCCTGCACAAAACCTCCTTGAGAGAGAGCAAAAGGAATGCTAATTCCAGGCACTGGGCTCAGACAGACTACGGGTGAACAACCAGAAAGGTTTAAAAAGAAATGCTGACTAAATTAAGTGAATTGAGCTAGCAGATGTGCTCTTCAAAAGAGCACAGAGCTCTTTTAAATGTCTCCCCCATTGAAATGACATTCTCAAGAGGTTTTTGTCCTTTGCATTTTCTTCAGGATCATCCATGAGGATGGCTTCTCTGGAGAAGACGTGAAGCAGTACAAGCCAGTGGTGTACAGCAACACTATACAGTCACTGGCAGCTATTGTACGTGCCATGGATACCTTGGGCATCGAATACGGTGATAAGGAGCGACGGGTAAGTTAAAATCACCACTGCTTGGGTACAGAGAGCTGAGCACCTGGAGACTGCAGAGCACAAACAGGAGGCATTTGCACAATCTGAATGCCTTGGAGGGAAGAGGAGGGAGGGGGGAAGATTTACATCACCGTTGTATGCCTATCGCACATGCAGTTTGTGCAACAAATGGAGGCATAAGCACAATTGCATATGACATCCCATTTGAACACCTGCGCTAGGAAGTGTAGCCCTGGGGACCTCTGTGTCACAACAGCCACAATCTCTCATGCCCTGGCACTAGCCAGGCCAGTACAAAAACAATTCGGTTATCTAGGGACAGCCTAGACAGAGGCGCTGACAGACTTGGGGAAACATGTGTCCTGTCTACTGTGCATGTGCTGAATACACAGGCTGCAAGGAGAAATGTCTCAGGGAGAAGTCTTGCTGCTGTTCAAATCACTTCCACCAGCCTGCTAATATAGGAAAGCTTTTAGGATTAACTTGACTTTTGGGGGGCTTGACTGGCTTTTACTCACACATTCCCCATTCAAGTGTACCCAAACAGCAATTTCGCTTGCAAACAAGGGGATGTATTACTTCGGTGAGGTTCAGATGGACAGGGTCTTAGGCAGCAGCGTTAGCATGTGTCTTATCAGAATAACTATGTGCTGTCTGGCAGCCTTCTCATGCCACACACCTAGGGCAGCCTGTCCTTTTACAGTTGCTACTCTGTTGTTGCTTTAACCAGCTCCCTATTTTTAAACAGTGGCTCCTCTGTGAGGTGCCCCTGCCAGCCTCTGCCTTTCCTTTTTGCATTTCTGGCTCAGACCAAGCCCACATGGAGAAACTCAGAGCTCTAGCAAAGTCAAGACCACCCTTTTTGCATGCTGCCATCCCAGAGAAAGTAAAACTACTTGGTTTCACTGGAAATAAAATAATTTCAGATTAAAGACCTGGTAAAGGCAAAGTCCTATATGCCACTGAGTTTGTCATGACTATTTTTAGGTAGCTATCAAATGACAGATGTATGACACACCCCAAACTCCTTATCTGAGGGTTGATAATAAAAGCATTCACTAGAAAGGATGCCAAAATCCTGCTGTGGTGTTACTGTATGAAGAGGTACCTTATTTCTCCCAATTGCAAAGGGGTATTTTGATTTCTTTGCATCTAGGGATTTTTCCCACAGGAACTCTAAATCCTGGAGACATTTCCATCCCAAACGTAGAGATGATACCATAATGGAGTTCTTGTGAGCTTGCCGAGAACTAATGCTGATGGCTTTCGAACTGAATACATTAATCTGTTGATTACTCGGTGACTCAGCTCTCAGCAAGGCAACGTATCTTGTCTCAGCTAAAAACCTATGCCCAGGAAAACAGAAACAAATCATTCTCCATGTCTGATAAATAGTCTGTGGCAGACAGCTTTAAAATGTAAAATTTTTTTTTTTTTTTTTTTAATGCCTGAAGTCCTAATTCAAGGAGGGAAACTCAGCACTGCTTTAGTGCCAGGCCTGGCAAAGTGTGGGGTGTGGAGGGGCAGAGCTGTTATCAGCACTGCCAGGAATGAGATACGGAGTACTGGGCTGCACAAAATGTCGCGTCTGTTCATATTCCTCTGGAAAAGATGCCAAATGTTCCTAGGATCATACGATAACTCAGGCTGAAAAGGAGCTCAGGAGGTGTCTAGCCCAACCTCCTGCTCAAGCAAGGTCAGCTCTGAGGTCAAAACAGGTTGCTCAGGGCTTTATCCAGTCGGGTCCAAGATCCTCCAAGGATGGAGACTGCACAGGCTCTTTGGGCAACCTGGTCCACTGCTTTACTGTCCTCAGGATGAAAAGGTTTCTCCTTATGTCTAGTGTGAACCACTCTTGTTTCAATTTATGCTTTATGGCAGTAGCGATCCTGAGTTACTCCTTGCAAAGTAAAAAGCAAGTTAGATTAAGTTCTCCCCAACCTAGTTTCCCCTAAGGTATGTAGTCCTGGAGGAGTTACTCCTGTCTTACAATATTGTCATGCTGACTGTGTATAGACAAGCCTGCAAAAAACCACTATAAACCAAACAACAGTCTGGGAGGGCTGATTCAGAGTATCTTCACCCTTCGTAGATGGGAGTAATATTCCTTCATCCAGCAGTAGACAAAGGGGAAAGAAATGAAGTCTCTCAGGCCGTGGTCTCCACTTGCTCCTTTCTCTTAGTCAGCCTCCACAGAAAGTTGCTGGTATTAGTATGAAATAGTATTTATTTTAATCTTACAAAGAAGCGCATGGCTTCTGCTACCCCGCTTTTGTTATTAACGCACAGCTGCTATAAAGAGAGGCCATTAAACAGGCGATTTGTTGAGTATTATGCTACATGGTTCATCCCTTTTCAAGCAAAGCTTTTCTATTTTAAAAGTCATTCCTCAGCCAAAGGTTTCCAATGCAAATCTTTTAGTGGGGGATTTTCCCCTACTCATCACTTAAGCCCCCAAGAGAAGGGAGCTCAGGAAGGGGAGCCAGGGCTGCGGCTGCTCGAGCCTGATTCAGCAGCAGGGAAGGAGGGGGCACGGGCCCAGGACAGGTTTTCCCCAGGGACTGCTAGGCTATTACAGCTTTCCCCAGCCCGACTTCATGGGAGATGCATCTGCCCCTGCATCCCTTCCACATGGCACCCTGACAATGTTTGGAGCAAAAAAACCCCCTCCTCTACTTAATAAATGTGAATGAGATGATTTGTGCTTTTGTTATTGAGGTAAAATAACCAAATCCTCTCTCACTGTTCTCATTTTTCTCCTGCCCGTAATTATACCTCCAGTATTTAGTTTAATAGAAGTGAAAGACTAGAGGAAGAGTCCAGACTAAACCCCTTAGATTTTGTCAGTCAAAGTGAGACCAATGTAGGAAGTACGAGCTAAAAAGACAAAATAAATCACAAAAGCCGATGCTCCAGGTCTCGCTGACCCTCTCTGCTGATAAGGACCTGTCCCCAGGTTAAGAACAAAACAGTCTGCGTGTAGGATTTCACTGTTATACGTGCTTGTTCAGGGGAGTGGGTTTTCCTGCATCTGTGCCTGGCTCATGAAAAGTTCATGGCCTGCGGGCAGCACCTAGGTCCTTGTTTCGTATCCTTCAGCGCAGGGAGGCAGGAGCACGTCCTGCCAGCTCCTGGCACATTATCACCGCGCACAGCCCGGAAGGTCAGTCTGAAACTCCAGAAAAGCTGTGCAAGTGCAAAGTCACAAATCCTTTCCATGTTGCAAGAGGGCAGGCGAAAAAGGAGCGGTCGGTGAGGAGACAGGAGCCGGCTGCGGGAGGAGCAGCATCTCCAGGGCCATCACTGCCCTAGGTCTGGATCCCTGACTAGCCAAGAGCAAGGGGTTACACAAAGGAAGAGGGGCAGAGGCTTGGTCTCGCCTGGCTACTCAAGACCCTCCAGCTGGCCTGTAGGGCACTACTCAGTCCTTACCTTTATAATCAGATTAACAGGCAGGAAAGAGTCAGGCCGTAACATGTAGCCTCTGGATTAAACGGTTCTCTAAAGTGCAAATGTATTAATAAACCAAACTCCTCACTGGTTCCCTTTCAGTGTACCCAGGTGGAGCAAACGGGTAATGGAGATTTAAAGCTAGGAACCTAGAAGTCAGTACAAGTGTTTGGATCTGATCAAGCAGGAAGGGCAGGGAAGTGATGGATTTTTATCTCTGCATTTGAAGAACCAGTTCCGAAATCCAGCTTCAGAAATCCCAGCCAGAAGCAGTGTAAAGTCTCCTCCCCAGCGGGTCACCGCTGACCTCGGAAGCTGCTTGGAAATGCAGCACCTACAATCCCACTCGGGTGAAACACAGAGCTGCAGCCAGGCTGGGGGTCTGGGGGTGTCCGCAGCTTGGAGTGGTCCCGGGCTGCAATGAGCCTGCCTGGGCAAGCATGCCACCCGTGCAGGCTGGTATGAAACCAGCTGTAGAGCATGTTCATATTAGCATAAACCAGACAGAAACAGGCTGACATTGTTCAGAAATTACTCAACAGAGAATCCCAGTATCAGTCGCGTGGCTCAGATACAAGTGCCTGAGGTGGCAGGGTCACAGGTCCAGCGCTTGGGGTCCGGAGGTGGCAGGCGCTGACCTTCACATTGAACTTTTTTCCCAGTGGGAGTCTGGAAATGTCTCTGCTTCAGCTATGAAAGGGAAAACTAAAAAGCTGCTAAAGTGTTAAAAAAATTTGATAGGGAATTTTTTTCTTTCAGGCTTTGTGGCAAAATGTGTCTGTCGTGACCTTATGCTGTATACAGTGTGTAACTCCTGAACTGTGAGCTAAACAAAGATGTACCTGGGACATTTTAAAATACTGGCTAGTACTATTAAAAAGAATCTGTTTAATGTAATTGAACAGCTTACCCGAGGCGGCTGGCAAAGGGGCCCACGTGCACCGGAGCTGCGTCTAACCTGCTTCTGAACAGCGGGGTGCATGCAGAAGCCTGGTGCCTCCAGCCCCATCCCCTCCGCGCGTGCCAAAGGCGGTGGCAAGACTGAAGGCAGTGGCAGGTGCGGGGACGCAGCCACTGTCACCTGCTGCCTTCCAGTCGCTGGAGGGGAGCAGCGTGTGGGAGGAGCCCTCTTTCCTAAGACCTGCTCCTGTGTAACTGGCTTTTTCTACTTGTCAGCTCAAGATATTTGTGGATTTTACTTCATTTCAGGCAGGTATCTGTTTAGACCAGCTGGCTCCTACTGCATGTCCCTAACCCAAGCTCTCTGAGAAATGCAAAAAAGCTGCTAATAAGTTTGGGGAGGGCAGGCGAGGTTTATCAGGGACTGCCGTGCTGGTAGGAAGCCTCTGTTTGCTGACCGGTAGCTGATGAGGTGATCTGGGGGACGGACGCAGGATTCCTGGGTTTCTGCCGCTGCAGTGAGGGTACGGCCAACCCTTGCTGGTCTGCTGTTGTAAGCAATGGGAACTTCACCACGGTGAAGCGGAACTTAGGGCTGCTATGTAGAGAAGCAGGATGGAGTGGGAGAAAAGGGAAAATGGAATAAAGGGGGCATTAGCCACCCCATTTTTGCCTGGTGTCGGCATTTGTCTGGATGTCCAGCTGCAGCTGAAGTCTGCTTGCTCACTGCATGCAATAGCCACAGCATGCATATAACCATTCCTGCTGTACTGGGTCTGCTGAGTTCATCACTGTAACAGCGCCGGACAAATATTTCAGCCTGCCCTTCGCTAAGGAGTAAAGATCTGTCACTCTTTTCCATTAAGATCAAAGCCATCTTTCTCGCGCACCTCCCTCTTCCTCCCTCCACGAGGTGCATTTCAGTTACCATCATTCATGTTTTTGAGCGGTGGAGACAAATAAAAGACGGGGCATTTCTTGAGAGGTGGGTAACATAAAACAGAAAGGAAAGCACTTGTTATTTTCACAGCCTGTCTTGTTGCCAGGGAGATGGTTGGCTCATTCAAGAAAGGCTTGTTGTTGCTGGCTGAGATGGCCAATGTATTGGGAATCATTGCTGCAAAATGAGGGTGCGGGAGAAAGAGGGAGACAGCAAAGGACAAGGGAAAGCCCAGAGTAAGCTCTGCCTGCATGGTCATGGTGCATGACCCACAAGCCCTGCTGCGCCAATTCTGGAGTCTCTCTAACCAAAAGCTGTGCCTTCCACATCCCACTAATGTATTTTCCTCCTTTAGAAATCCCTTGAGCCCCTGAACATACAAAATCTTTCTCTAATAAATGGTCACAGTAAAGTAACAGCAGAGCGTGAAGACAGTTTATGATAGCCCATTGCACCAACTAAAAGAGCCTGAAACAGTCTACTTCCACTTTGCTCTACCTCTTAGGGAGAGTCAAACTCACTCATCATCAGGAGAGATCCCAGCCAAGTTGGCTGAGACCTGTGGCCGGACACGGGAGACCTTGCTTTGCTGCAGCAGCAACAGCACAGCTTGGCTCTGCGCTCCTGCAAAGCTGAAGTCGTGGTCATGGAGTCAATAACATATGATGATCTTCATGTAGCAAAAAAGATCACCCCAGAACTGGTGTCTGGTTTGCTGTAGTCATGCTACTAATAAAGGTAGCGTTTAGAAGGAAGACAAAATAAGCTTGTGTCATGGCTATAAACACATCATGGCTTGCTTTCGCAGACAGAATTAGGCCTAGAAGAGCCATCCAATTAAATAAGCAGGTTGTAGGGTTAGAGGCTGCCAAGTCTTCATGTAGAGTTTTACTTAGGCTAAGTTTGTCAATCTGTCCTCCTTTCCAACCTGGGTAATTACAATAGAAAACTGGCGATTCATTTAGGGCTAAAATGTGATCTTAGCTCTGGCACCAGACGAATTACACAGCTATTTATAGGGCAGCAGTAGTGATGATGAAAAAGAGTCAGAATCCCAGTCTTCTGCAAACATGTCACAGTGCTTCTGAGCAGGAAGAAATCCTGAGTTTGTGAGGGAGGGAGATGATACCGGCTCTGAGGAAAAGGGGAGGGATGGGGATTCAAATAGAAATAGCCTAGAAAATGTGATAGCAGTGGAAACAGCTGGGTGCTCTAGGCTAGCAACTGGATTGCACGGACACCGCTGCACCCAGAGGCAGTATCAGCTAACCTTTCTGCCAGCAGAAGACTATCAATCACTGACAGAGCTCTGAAAACCCAGACTTCCCCAGTGTGGCCCAAAGTACCCAGTTTTAGTTAAAATTCCTAAAGAATGAAAAAAGGCCGTGTGAAATGGAGCCGTAAGGAGGCAGGGAGAGTGGGGGCAGTCGCGTAGCAAGTTGGAAACGCGTGTCGTGTGGAAGGCTGCTCTCTGGAAGGTGCCACCTTGCTGAGCGGTTGATGTGCCAGCATGATGTTTTGCACATTGGTCCTGCTTCAGGATGATATCTACGGTGTTGGCATGGCAACGCTTTAATCCTCACGCAAAAGTAAACACTGGGTCTGCTTTTTGGGTTCTCCCAGACGCCGTGGGCTGGTGGTGAATGGGCAGCAGTCGGGGGACGGGGTGGAATAGAAGTTCACCTGGTCTTCCAGTCCCTCTGTGCGGTCAGAAACCTGTTCCTAAGAAATACATTTCTAGGGAAAAAAAATATTTTGATGCACTTCAGCATCATTTCTAAGTGAGCCAGATGAGAATAAGTGATGCAATCACACCTTAAAATGCCACTCAAATCTGTTTCTTTGGTGAGCGCTTGGCATCAGCCAGGCACTGTAGATTGGTGACACTTGCCATCCATGCCGCCTTCCCAATTGTGAGATTAGCTTTATAGCTAACCGTCCTATAAAATCACTGGTCAGAACAAATGCCATCAATTAAAATTAGCCTTTTAATTTTCTTTTGAAGAAAAATGGAGGAGGGAAAGAGGTGTCTCAGGGCATCATTGATAAGAGAGAGACCACAGGCATCTCGCTCCAACTCCAAGCTCCAGATTAAATCTAATCAGATCTTTCACCATCTGAAGAGAGCTTTAAAGAAGATGCCTGAGTCTTCCCAGAGAGACACAGTGAGAGGACAAGGCAGCAGTTACTGGTGCCAGGAAGGGGAATTCCAGCCGGACACAGGCTCAGGCTCATAGCGCTTTCCCTCTTCTCTCCATGCCGTCAGGAGACATCAGGACAACCTGCTCTTGAAGGGCCACCCAGCCCTTTGGGCATTACAAGTGTGGAGGGATAAAAGAGGTCTGGGGACGTTTGTGTATGGCAGGATCAGTGAAAACAGGAAATACCCGAAAGGTGATTTTTAACTTATGAGTATTGCCTTCCTTTTCAGCTAGCCACCAGGAGAAAAGCTTGTCAGATGAATTCTCCTGGCATTGTTTGCTCTCTGCCTGGTAGAAAGCACAACCTCTTCAGAGCTGCTTTTTTTTCCTAGTGCCTCTGCTTTCAGCTGCCATTTCAGGCTTGATTTCTGAGTAATGAACACCACTAGTTCTCCAAAGGATCCTTGAAAAGGATCCCCACTTCCCCCAAAATTGTCCAACATCCCTGTTCACCTGTGAAAATGCAGACCCTGTGCCATAGGGAGATTAGTCTTTCCTGCTCCTTGCTTACAAGCTCTCTCTTCACTGAGAGAGGGATGTATTTTTCCTCCACGAGCTTTATGTGTTTGATACTGAGTTTTTGGATGATGCAGGGAGTATTTTTAGTTTGAAAAGAAGGAAAAAAACCCAACCCTGTTCCCTTGGAAGAAGGGCTGCCTGCCTTCCCCTGTGAGATTTGTTATTCAAATGCAGCCGCAGTTAGGGCTGCCAGGGAGGTGGTGTGACAGGGAAGCACTCGGCACACAGGGGAGAGCGAAGCAGCCACGGGACTGTGACATTTGCGGTGAATTAATGAGAGGTGGGGTGCTGCTTTCCATTCCCACAAGATACCGGTGGAAGAGGGCTTCTCTGGGAGCCCCTGGAAAGCGCCAGAGTGGGCCAACACAAAAGATGAGGTGTTCAAAAATATTTGGCAGAAGAGCACAGCTGGAGCAGAGCCCCGAGAAGGTGAAAACCTCCTTGCTGCCGCAAAGGGGCTTCCTGGCAGCTCCTGGATCCAGGGTGGGATGCAGGTCAGGCAAGGGCCGGCTCCGCACCACCATCCGCTCCTTCCCGGAGGACGGCACAGCCTGGCCAAGGTGGATTTCAGCCCGTCCGATGGGGCTCAGCGCAGCCACTCCCCGCAGAGCAGACAGCAGTGGCCTTGCCCTGGGTAGCATCTGGTGTTGGAGAACACAGTCAGATACTGTTTGTGCTTCTCTAGAGCCTTTCTGTCCATAAAGGGATTGAAGGACCCGTAAGCCAGAACAAAAAAGACGTCTAGTTATTTGATGTACTGCGCAACTGAGGCATTAAGGTTAAACACATGCCACTGTTTCAGGAGGCTTCAAAGATGCTTATACGTGTTTCTGACCTTATGGGTGATCGGGCACTCGCTAAAATCCTTCCAGAAAGTCAGACCGTGTTTGAGACTGAAGTTCAGGTTGCATCTGGCCACAGCCTGATGCAGGCAGGGTGCTGTCTTCAGGTATGATTGCAAGTCAGCTCTCCCAGCAGCAATTGCAGATAACTACAAACTACTCAGCACATTTCAAATACATGTCAGTTATTAAGTGGATTTATTTCCATCTCTTCTGGGAAGTGTTGGGAAGTGCTGCTGAGTCATGCTGCTTACTCACCAGTTTTAAGAGTGCCATTTAAAATATTTGTTTTCTGAATGCCTTCTACAATGTTCCTATTATATGAATGTTTCCAGATGTAAAAAGAAAACATTTATACAGGGCATCCCTGGCCTTAAACAGATCTCTGGTGTGTAACTCACAAAAAGGCATAAAACAAGTGTCTTGGGAAGGGACCTCTCCTTTGGCTCTGTCATTTGATGTTTATTCACGGATAGTGGTGAGAGATAGTGCAGTCTTTGCTCCAACAGAGCAAAAGCACCAGCAGGCTGGGCTTGGGACAGCTTGGGAGGGAGGAAGTAGAGCCAGAGAAGCTGCCTCTCTGTGCCCGGGCATGTGGGAGAGGAGGAACGGGGAACATGGTCCTTGCTTACACCGGGTGCTAATAAACTTAGGACACAATATTCTCCTGCAGTGGTCTGCTCTGGCCACAGATCCCCAAGCAGTTCAGCCCCCCAAGGGACACGACATCAGGTGCTCTTGCAAGAGCACCAGGTCCGAGGGCACAGCTGAACCCGGGCACTCAGCCACCTCGGGCTCTGTGCAGAGCAGGTTTCGTTGTTAGCTCCGGCGGGGAGGCATGCGGAGGCCTCGCTGACAGCCCAGGCCCTTCACACGCTGAAATTAGCCCGGACAGGGGAACAGACCAGAGTGGAGAAGCCATTTTGTGGCCTGTGGCTGTGAAGTCCCATCCTTCAGAAGGGGAATTTTGCTGAGCTGGCGAGGCAAGGAGACAGAGGCTCCCAGCCGATACACTGCCCTTGAGGAAATTAAAAAGTGCCAATGCTGCACCCAAGCCCCACACCACTCTGCTCCTCCTAAGGGGAAACCTGTCCCTCCAAAGCGAGGGGCTGCTCCTCGTAGCCTGGGTGAGTCAGCCGGGGAGGGAGCTCTTGCAGCCACCGCGGGGACGGCTGCCTTCCCCCAAGCAGAGGCACAGCAGGATGGCAGTACCTTGAACGTGTCCCTTCTACTGCATCAATCATGGGGATGGCAGAAGATCTGCCACACATGAAGACTTTATTACCCAAATACAGGTTTTACTGAGGCTATTAATCAGTATTGTGTACATTGGTAATAACTGATTAAAGATACCACATGGGAACTCATTTAACAGCTACGATTACTGCTTTGGCATCAGCCTCACCTACTGAGTGGGGCGTGAGGATGTCTGGCCGTGCAGCAGGGACTAGCCTCACCCAGGGCAGCAGGAGCCCACAGATGCCATTCACCCAGGTCAGGACTGCCGTGGTGGGAGGCCAGGCAGGAGTTCCCGGTGTTTCATTCAAAGGAAGGAAAGAGTCAAGCTCCAGAGGAAGATGAGAAACAACAAAGCCTCAAGAGCTGCTCTAAAACAGTATCATTTTGCACTGTGGCAATGTTTAGCCTTGTGGTCAAAGACAGAGAGAGAAAATGTGCAGGAAAAAAGCGCAGAACATGCGAATCAGCCTGTGCCTGGTTTAGGGGTTTTGATAGATAGTCGCTGGGGGCCCCAGGACGCCTCATCCTTCCCCGGCAGAGACCCACATCCACGGCACATCTCCCCGGAATCACTCCAGGCAGCACAATGCATCCCTCCTGAGTGTCAAAACCTACTCAGGAGCCAAAGAAAATCTCACCCACAGGCTTTGAACAAATTTCCTCCTTTCTGCTGTGCTCTTCATTTTCCAGGGCTGTAGGAGTTTTTGGTTTGCAGCATATTGTATCTGTGTTGATGGCATGACTGTTGCTAGATACTTGTCCCTTGATGAGAAATAATTCCCCTAGGTTGGCTGTTTAAAATTAAGTCCTCATTTTCCTATAGATTGGTTTAAGACTAGATTAACTCCATTGATTAGAGGCGAATTACTCTTGATTTACACTGAGATCATGGGAATGGGGAATCAAGTGACACATAGGAAGTCTCACAGTAACATGCTCCAGTTAGCTATATGGTTGTTATCCACTTGTGAACCCATCTTTCTGTATTTTGAAACTATCCCTGAGCAGATGTTTGCTCCTTTATGGGAAGGGGGTTTACTAATCCGATCTTACCTGCTGGATATACGTTACAGATGTTCAGTCAGGTATCTAGGCTGTTGGGCCGTGTTGAATACAACCAGTTACTTTTTAGTTAGGCTGACAGCAAAACAGGAGCAAGACTATCCTCCAGAGAAATTGCTTCCAATTTGAAGAGGTTTTACAAGTAGGGATGGGAGGGGATTGTATTGCACAGAGGAAGCGAGCATCTATTAACGAGAGAAGATGCAAACAGACTTAAAGCTCCAAAATAGCTCTTCACAGGTTTGGGAAGCAAAGAGGCTCCCATCCTGTTCCCTCCTACCTGCCGGCAGCTGCTGTGCTCCAGAGGAGGAAACCTCCTTGCCAAGCCTTCCCCGGAAGGGCACAGCGAGACACAGCCGTGCTCGCTCCCCTGGGAGCGCAGCTCAACCCAGCTCCCACCCGTGCCTGTCCGTCCGCGCGATCAAAGCCGAGCAACAGGAGGCAGCGGCAGAGAAGTAGAGAGCGTTTTCTGAGGCTAGGAGAATGTTTGGCTTGCCAATTTTATTGAGTTTTTATTTAAAATTATGAGAGCTTTTAGTGCTCGTAGATGATATTCCAGGCAACAAAGGAAAATTTTTCTGAGAAGAGATCCCAGTAGTCACCATCCAGTGAGTTTGAGTTAGTCCTGTAAAGTTATGAATTAGCTTCTTCCAAGTGAGAACCAGGTCTCATCTCCATTTCTCCCTTCTACATGTCATCGCATTTGTGCACTTTTTTTTCTTTTATGCAGGGCAGGTTTGGC
The DNA here is from genome assembly GCF_018139145.2 of Gymnogyps californianus. Lineage (NCBI taxonomy): Eukaryota > Metazoa > Chordata > Aves > Accipitriformes > Cathartidae > Gymnogyps > Gymnogyps californianus. Next base: position 21,090,645 of record NC_059482.1, read on the forward strand.
AACACAGCCTATGTGGAGGCGCAGTGTGACATTTCTGTGGGTGCCAAAGACAGGGGAATTTTAGGCTAGTTTTTCCTCACCACCTCACCAGCACCTTAGCCAAAGGTCTCAAAGCCATTTTTCTTCCGGCTTTTATTCTCCTTAATTTAGTTGGTACTATAAGCTTCGGAAAGCTTTTCTCTCGCCAAGTTCCACTACCATATTTATGAGGCATGCAAAGGTTTCTAACCGGTGATATTTGTGCTGTCCTTGTTTGAGTTCCTTAGTTTTAAACAGACTTTTGTTTTACTACAGCTTCCCTCGATGCGCATTGCAGGCAACCCCTCCCAAGGCGCACAGCTTTTTGCTGGCAAGTTCAAGTTCTGCTTCTCTTAGCTGCTGTGGCACGCGTGTGTCTTCCCATGCTCACTTCCACTGGTGAGATCCTTCACCCAGGAAACGACATGGCTTAAATCTGCTGTCTGCACTTGGTGTGCGCCTGCCGCTATTGCAGGCTTCTTTATTTAATTTACTCCAGAGGCAAAAGAGGTACCAAGGCTGAAAAGACCATATTCAGCATTACAGTGGATCATGAGCCAAGTTCAGGCTGGTCTTGTGACAAGTGAGTAGGCAAAAATCCTTATTTTCTCAACTTTCTTTCCAAGAACAAAACCTCAGGGAAGGCTATTGGACGATTTGTAGCAGCATGCAAGGCTCTGCAGGGCTCAGCTGCTCTTTATGTCGTTGCAGACTAAGCGACGAGCATCTTCTATTTCTTGTTGGTGATCCAAGCAAAAAATTTACGTGCACAGAACAATCCCAACCCTAAAGCCCTGAATTGTGTACCAGGAAGAGGAAGCCTGTCCCCAAGCGTGAGGACTCTGAGCAATTTCAGCATCAAGGCTGTCAGGCCATGAGGTTTCAGAAACCAAGAGGAGCTGGGCCCAAACTACACCTCTGCTCATTTCACAGTCATGGGCTGTACGCACAGACATCTTACCATACTGAATCAGTTTAAAAGCCACCTCTTGGGCTGACACCCCTTTTCTGGCTGCCCTCTTCCCATTCCTGAAGGAGCTGTAGGGTGCAAAGCCTGGCCCTGCTCAAGCAGTTGCCGCACTCAACATCCCCCAGCAGCCTGCAACCACAAGCCATGCGCGCTGCTGCATGCAGACATCTCCGACGGTCCTTCCCTGGGCACCGCTGCACGGTAAGGCCAAGGAGCGAGCCATGCCCAGCACATTTAAACCAGAAAGCATGATCAGCCGATACATTTATTTGGAAAAAGAAGAAATGTGATGAGGACAGAGCTGCTAATAGTAATCCACACAGGCAGCGGCTCTGAGCTGCCTTTCCACCACGAATCATCTGTCCCCTAAAATCCTGGGCATGCGAGACCCCAGTTCTGGGGTCATGCTGCTTTGTCAGCATGCATTTTCAGCTTCATTTCTCTGGGCTAATCCAAGAGCACAAAGGGTGGAGGGAGTGGACAGGCTATTGCACCATGTCCCTTTCTCCTTTGCCATCAACTTTGCAAGGAAAGAGTGGGCAGCAAATAAACAGCGAGGGCTGATGCGGAGGGGAAGCCTATCACCCCACACTATCATTATCTGACTTGCCTTGAAATCCTCCAAGAGATTACCAGGAATTAGTTCCAGTGCTAGTGAGTCTTCAGTGACCCTTTAGGAAGAGAACTGAGCTCAGGAGCCAAGTCCACTGCAAAGCACCAGCTTTCTGCAAGTTAAATTCCAGATGTAAACAGATATTCTCCCCAGCAGCCCTTACAAACCCTATTATATGCATCAGGCAGCACCAGCACACCATGCGGTTACAAGCCCTTTTCTGTAAGAAGCTGTAGGGTATTGCCTGGGATCAGGAAGAATTAGTCCAGCAAGTTCCTCGAGCCAGAAAAAATCAGATTTCCCTTCATACTGATTATGCAGTTCCTGGTTCAGACCGGGAGTTACTGATCAGATTGCTACACTCAACACTGCAAAGGAGGTTTAATAGTGCCAGGACAGTTTCCAGTGAACCGTTCGTCCCTATCCCACCCACCAGCACTGAACTGGGTTCTTCTCTTGGCTGTTCTAGCAGAGGGGTGATCATCCGCAGGCTAAAGAGTGGGGTCTTCTCAGGTGGGCAGGGGTGATGCTGACTTTGCTCTATTTCTTCCTTGCTGAACCGGACAACTCCTCTCCTCTGGGGCAGGAGCTGGGGGAAGTATCGGTGCTTCCTTCCAAGGCAAGTGGCAGGATTCAGGTGAGCTTCACTCAAGCACCCTTTGCAAATGGCAGCCCGAGTCCGGGCACGTCACAGGGGGACACCAACTTAATTTCTGTTTCCTCTCAGTTGGCCTGGAAGGGGAGGCTGCTAATGAAAAGTGCCCATTAATGCTTGCAGTAAAGGTGTTAGCTCTGAGAGATGAAATTCTTCCAAAGCCACAGAGACCCAGCCCTTGGCCTTTGTTGTGGGTTACCATAATACTGGGTTTGAACCAGACATCAGGACGTTGTGTGAAACAATTAGCTGAACTGCCAGCACCTTGGGGCACACACACAAAATTACAGCTATAAATCCAGGGCATCTGAAGCGGTGCCTAGCACCTACTTCGGGATGGACATATGCTAGGAGCGGTCAGAAATAGAGCGCTTGATGTGCGAAAGGAAAGAGATCCAATTTCACGTGCAGGACCACCAGCAAAGCTTCTTAGATGGCTGTTTCCAGCTCTTACAGGAAAGAAAGAGGCAGTTGGTTCGAGCTGAATGCTAAATATTATAGCAAGTAGTGGAGTGATAAAAGTAGCATCTCCGTAACTGTAAAAGTTTGTTCTAAAGGTCAGATCTGCATGTACTCTCCTAGCTCTGTGAATAGCTATTCCTCTCATCCACAAGTTGAGCTTTTGACTAGGACAGGCTGAAATAAACAGGACTAAAGCTGTCCCATCCATTATCACTGGAGATGGCTTGTCTCCAAGAGCAAGCTCTGCCTCTGCAGATATGACACACAACGTGGCAGAGAGCAACCCAAGAGGGCAGATGGCTTATGTGGACCATCCTCACCACCAAGCCTTCATCCCTGGGCTTCAAAATGTCGCAGTGCCCCTGTGCGGAGAGACAGCGATGCCATTGCGCTCACTGCCAACACACCCTGAGCACACACCTCCTGGTCAACACCCCTTTGAAAGCATGGGCAGAAGCCAGAAGCTTTTCGTTCTGTATACACTGCCCAAGACTATTTATCTGGAGTTAGGCTTCCTTTTCCACCCCCTAAGGCGAGGTGTCAGGAAAGAAACCCTGGCAATCCTGCCTGTATGTTTTCTCTCCCTCATACCAAGTCAAAACAGAAGGGCCCCACAGCCCTGATGGCACAGACGGACAGACTGACAGAGCCACTCTGCACAATGGGGGCAGACGAGGCTCCGATGTTTTTGCCACGTGAGTTCCTGGGGGTAACACAACCCTGCTCTTCTCAGGCTTTTATTGATGTCCTTGTGTTGCCATGGCAACAAGGCGCTTTAATTGGCGAGTAAGAAAGAAAATTAAAACCAAAGCAGTTTATTAAATGTCAAACCAAGTCGGTGTGTCTCACAGAAATGCCTCTAGGGCACCGAGATGGGAGTGCAGTGACTCTCCGGGCGTTCATTCAGGAGCAGGACTCCTCCAGCCAACAGACAGCAGTGCTAGAGGGGAAGGGGACAGTTCCTCTGGGTCTGCACGTTGCCATCATCTCTGAAGGAGCCATCCTGCCTTCTTCACACATCAGTCCAGGGATGCTGGAGCCAGCCAGGCCCTGAGATACCTGTCTCAGCAAAGCCGTTCCTGTGTCCACGTGTAGGTGGAGGAAGGCAGATATATTTGCAGGCTATGCTAAACCTCAGCAGCCTACACAGTGAGGTCCCGCTGCTACCTCCATCCCCATGTGCCCCAGAGGGAAAATCCTCAAGCAGGTGGTGGAGCCATGCCCGTTACGAACCGAGCGTCTGCTCCAGGAACCCTCTGTATCAGCAACCCTATCTGCTAGGCTGATACAGGTGAAGGAGGTTGGGAGATGATCTCTCAGTGAAAGCAACTCATCTTCAAACAAAAACTTTAAAAATGTTGTCAACGACCCCTTAGTCTATGCCCAGAAGAAAACATAAGCTGAAAGACTTAATTCTTACTTGTGGAACTAAAGAAACTAGGTTTTCCTATCCTGGGAAACAGCCGTCCAGGGTTTGAGGCAGGAAGACCTTAAAGTGTCTGGTTTCTGGTGCAAGAGCCGATCCTATAATACTTTTTTGCATCACCAGATTTCAAGAAGCAACTTTTTGTTGGTCTTTCCTATAGCTGTCCTATTTATAACCAGCTTATATACTATAAAAAGTGTATAATTCACAGTACTTTCTAATTAGATGTTGTAACTACAACCCTATTTCACATCACTCTAATTTGCTCCATCACAGTATTCTAAAGTTTTGTGTTAACTGTATTGTGCAGGGAGAACTCTTCAAGGGTTCGAAGTCAGCAATTATGTGCCACTTTGATCTGTACATAAAGCTGATGTGAATTCACATGGCAACCTCGCATCATGACGTCTGAAAACCTAGGATTAAAAGACACTGTTAAAGCTCTGTCCAAAGTCAGGGGTCACTTAGTCCAAAGCATGGCAACTCAGAGCAAGTTTGCCAGGCTAGAAAAGATTTTGCAATCCCAGTCACTTCTGACCTTTCTAAAAGGACTGAATTTTCAAGAGCCCATATTTGGTAGATCTCCAGAGCAATCTACGTCTAAGTTTGTGGCTGACATTCAAATCTCTAAAAATGGAAATGGGCCTTCGCCACTTGAACTTGAAGATTATTCATTATAGAGGGAAGGATCTTGGGAGTAACTGGGCTAATGTGGTTAAGCAAACATGACTGGATTAGCAAAGGGCAGGATTAGACATTACCCATTAACACACTGGCATGTGCAATAGCAGAAGAGGTGTGGGCTGATTATGTTATGATAAGTGAGTATGTGCGTACAACTGCTCACCTTGTTTGTGCAGATCAGATATCCACTTTGACTCATTAAGAGACTCCTTAGTAGGTGTGAACACCAAAGATTTGTTAAATGCACTGGCAAAATTAGCCGTAGGAATTTTTCCCATGCATGTTTTAACCTTGGACCTCTGGTAGGCTCTTTGCAAGTGTTTATTAAAAAAAAAAAAGAACGAAACACATTTCTCTGGCATTCATAGAGTGAAAAAACACAGTAAGACTGTAAAGTCCCTGTGATATTTTCAGGGAGCTGCTCTCAGCTATCTGTTTAGCTTAAGAGCTCCAATTTAGGAAAAACAACAGTTTCTAAAAGTGCTCTATAGCTGCCTTTGCCTCCACCTCTGTCTTAAAGACCAAAACCTTTGAAATCCTGCAGATGTGTGTTAACACAGCAGAATTGGTCTTGCCAAGATTCTACATTAACGAGAGTGGCAGCCCAAGGTTAGGGCCTTCCTTAGCTGAGCTGTTGGAAGAAAACAGTGAGAAGTTGCCAGGGGATTGTCTCTCCCTCTCCCCGGTTTTCCCCCAGCCCTCCCTGCCCCAGCCACGCCAGGCACGAGCATCCCCGCGCAGAGGGCAGATCCTCAGCCTGTGCACGTCCAGCTCCGTTGAAGTCAATCTGGCCCCAAGGCTTGTTTTGCTATTTTACAGCAGAACAAATAGAGCAACATTTCATAATGTCCTAATGAGGCACATTGAAGAATGCCCAGGAGATGGAGACAATATCAGTGTTCCTTGGCACGGAGAGAAAATCAAAGGCATTTGTTTGTTATCTGAAATGTCGATCTCTGTTCCTTTCAGTGGTGGGCAGACATTTTTGTAGTGTAGGTTCCTGGAAATACTCAGATGTCACTGTTAGTGCGTTCCAAGAGCATTATTTATTTTCAGATGTACCTATCAAAACTGAGACTGAAACAAGGAAATATTCAAAGCCATTATGGGGTTATGAAGCTTTAAGTAGCGCTTTGCACTCTGTATGGCCCCAAAAGACCTAACACTTGTGGACCCATTCTTCTTCCCATTGAATGGGAATCATATCATTGACTTGAGAAAGCCGTAGTAAGAGAGGAGTCTTTGCCCACTAAATCACCCAGGGTGGAGCCCAGCAGCACCCCAGCAGAGACTGAATTGAAAAGACACCAGCTACATCTGGCCAGGACATTGAGGGAATGCTGTCTATCCTGTAAGAGAGAGCATTTGGGATCAACTGGTCTCGATCTCTGCTTGATATGTCAGAATTAAAACCAGTGCCATGAAGAGACATCACTACAGCCATGCACATCCCACTGCATTACAGTTCAACACAGCTCACGAGCATGGGATCTGTCAGTGTCCCAGTATCAGCCCCTTCCCGGGTGCTGGCAGGGTCCAAGTCTGACAGCCGAGGCCAGCTCTCCGAGCGCTATAATCACCTCTCGCCTGCAGAAAAGGCAGTGGTACCTCTGCGTCGTGACAGCTGCTAAAGTCTCACCTACGATCCTGATGGTGCCTTTAGAGAACATGCTGTTCGTTCTGCCAAGCTGGCTGCTTTTTAAAAAGTTTTGACACTTGTTAAACATCTTCCCCTTCTCTAGCCTTGGTAACCAGAAGACGTATCCCAAAGGCAAAAATAGCAATATCAAAACACCTTTGGAGTCTGGCTCAGGCTCGCGCTGGGACAGGGACTAGGACTAGTACTGGGTGCATTTGCTGGGAGGAGCTGACAGCAGGTCACCTCAGATGAATCACTTCAGGTTGGAGCTCGGAAGGCTCTTAAGATCTGCCCCTCAAGAAAGCGGCAGAGACAGACTGGGCTCCATCTCCTCGCCCACGCTGGCGCAGGGGTGTTTGCCAGCCTGGTGTAGCTGCAGTTGCAGGTGATGACAGGAGAGTTTGCTGCCGTGCAAGTCTCAAAGGAGACGCGCTGCAGGATGTGCATATCCAGGTAGGCTGATCAGAGGGAAGAGTCGAAGCCCAGGGAACGTGAGCTGAGATGACCTATTCTTCAGAATGACTGAAAACATCCTCTTTAAACCCCTGAACAGTAAAGGCTGCTGTATTATTGAGAAGTCAGGCAATTGGAAGGTATTATCCCATTAAAGGAAGTACGTCTCCTGCAAAAAGTGTTTCCTAAGGAGGCAATGCTGTTCTGCTAAGGTTGACCTTGACAGAGATTTCTCCATTCTCAGTTGGATCTGGGAAGCAAGTCTGTTAATAAACTCACTGCCAAGCAATTTAATGTTATTCTATACACTCTACTCACTCTGGAAGCCCAATTAGGCATAAGAGAACAAGGGATTTTTGCTTATTTAATAATGTTTTTTCTGAATGTCACTATTTAAAAAATCCAGCAGATGAAATAGCCCCTCACCCCCACACACCAAAGCCAAAATTATCTCAACTAGGTCAGATATGTTCGTTGTGGTTTCTCCAGTTAAAAAGCTATCATCTGTCAGGATTGTAGTCATCCATCCATCCATCAGGACTGTATCAGCCATCCAGCTTGTAAAAACGAACACTCTTCTGTTATTTTTGAGGACACACAGGCTGTTCCACAAGATCAGCTCATGTCCACTATTTCAGAATGCCTCTGCAAGAGATTGAAAAAAGGAGAAGAGTGGTTAAAAAAAGCAATTTAGACATTAACAATGTCATGGCAACAGCAAATTAGAGCCTCAAAAGCAGAGCTCAGCTCAGTAAAGGTTTAGGGAGTCACTGCACTGCAGGACTGAATGAAATATTCAGCACATAAAAGAGGTCCCCAAATGTTTTTTGTGTTTGTGATAATGACGCCAAGCCAACTGCTATTTATGTATCCTTTTGCCTAACCATGGATTTTCTTTCCCTGCAAAAGATTTTAAAATATTATACTTGCCAGGTGAATGTGGGTCTACTGTGATTCTTGGGGAACTTTGGCATTTACAAGCGTAATCATAAACATCAACTTTTGCTCATGCAGAAAGCTACTGTTGTAGCAAAAATTGATAGAAGAAGAAATTGAGCATTTTGGGAAAAGTTACCCAGCGAGAGATTTTGTATGTCGAGTAAGATGATGTAACATGAGGTGACAGCCTGACCTGTAACCAATAGTGAGGTATGCAATCTCAAATTCTGTGTTTTCACCTAATACTATGCATGTGTACAAGCAGAGAATAAACCTCCTTTGCTATTTCTTTCCCCTCGCCGCCCTATAGCTTCTCTTCTAGGTTTTTCAGGCTCTTTCTTCCCAATGAGGTCAATCATGTCAAGCTGTCCAAGTATCCAGTGGCCATTCCCACCTCCCATAAGCTTTGCTTGCCTGATCTTTACTTCAAGCTTCATTCTAGTGCTTAGACTCTTGATTATATTAGCTACTCATGGCTGATACCAGTAATGGGATGGGATCAGGGGAAAAAAAACTGCATTGCAAAAAATATCCTCTAGTTTTGATTTGGGCTTATGCCAGGCTGGCAGGGAGAGAAAAACTCCAGCAGAGTATGTTCCATACACTAAAGAAAACTCAGAAGTGAGACAGTACTCAATTTTTATTTGTCTTGTGTTTGTATCCTTCTTTCTGCCTTTTGACCTCCACACCTCTCAACTTTTACCCTTCCCCTTTGCCTTTGCTATACCGGCTTGGGAACTTGAAACAAGGTTTGAAAGACCTTGGGACTTTCTGTCCGTGTAAGTGGTCTCTCATGGAGCACTCCATGCTGGTGGTCTACAGGGTGACTGCTAACATTTTCAAACTCATCTGCCTGATACTGGATGGGAAAGTCTCTGAGCATCTAAGGCTGTTGCAATATTTGCCCATTCTCCTGCCTTTGAATATGCCGAGTGTCTTTTAGCTAAGTCTCTACTTCCCGTTACTCCTCTAAACTCTTTCAAGTCATTTCTCACAATGCTGGAACCTTCTGGTTTTGAACTTGACCTTAAAGTGAAATTTTATATAATGCTTACACATGCACTCCTTGAGTCATAGGAGTCTGGTTAGTTTGGACCTGTAAACTTTCCCAGTATGTTTCAGACCAAGTTCTGCCTCCCAGTGACTCAGTACCAACAACTCTTGAAGCCTCGCACCGTTGATACACAGGCATTAGAAAGAGAGCAACCTAGCAGACTTTAAAAGTTACAAGCTTTTATGGTTTGCCAGCTGGGAACTCCTGATACCTAGATCCAAATCCACCGCCCTCTGTACCGCTGGAGGGGCTGGGAAGCACTTAGGTTTTGAATCAATCAGTACCAGAACTGCCACTGAGCGAGGGTGGAAGCTTTTAGTGGTTTGTGCAATTAAGCTTAAGTGAGATAAAGAGGGCTTTCAGTCCGTTAACAGCACCTTAAGTTAGGGCATGGTAGAGTTCAAAGTCTGCTGTTTCTTGCACGCTCCCTGTAGCACTTACCATGGGCGCTCTTGGGCACCATCATGGGGTTGTCTGATAGAGGGGGTTTTTGGCTGGATCTGGCCAGTGGGTTGCTGAACAGCCTTAGGGTGGCAAGGCAGCTTCGTGTTTCCAGAAGGTGAGCAGGGAAATCGCACATACACAAAGCAAGATCTGAACAATATAACTAAGAGCAAAAACTAGCTGCAAAGAGAAATAAAAGGTGTTCAGAAGTCAAAGTCGGAGGAGTTCCCAAGGGTCCAGCCTCCAGTTTACGGTACAGCTTGCCATTTTCCTCTTCTTTAGGAACTTTAAAAAAAGCAATACTAGGGCTCAGATTTCACACTTCTTGGATTTCCCTCCTCCCTGTCTGAGCTCCTGACTGCTCTCAGTTACAGGAACCCTAAAACCAGAAGTACCTCCTACATTGCTGCAACGCCCAAGCAGCTGAGCCAGAGTCCAGAAAAGCCTTTATTGTGAAGGTGATAGAGCTTATTTCTCTCCCCCCAAAAAGTGTCTAAGACTTAGTTTCTTAGTCTCAAAGCCATGACCTGGGTCCCACTCTGCTTTGGGAGACGACACAAAGCTGCCTCCAGACAAACAGCTGGCTGGAGAAGAGCAGTCAGCTCGCAGGCAGAACTGACTGGGGACAGATAGCTTGGATAATCCTTACAAAATGGGCGTTTTTTCCTCTCCAGATTTAGAGAGGTGACTATTTTGGAGGATCTATTGCATGCAGATAGAGTCTAAAAGGTTAGAAGAGAAGGATGATAGGGAAGGGAAAGAGAGAAGACATCAGCTGTACCCCTCCAACTTTTAACTTGGTTGCCTATCAACAGCTCCATCTTAAAGAGAATAACTCTGCTGTCAGGAGCTTCAGAGCCTCCCTGTACTCTGCTAATCTCCTATTATTGCTTGTCAGAAGCCCCTTAAAGCAGAGCATGGATTTTCTAACAGAAGCCCTAATTGCTGCATGTGAACATGACTTAACCTCTCGAGTACATAGAGTCCTTGAGTTATCTGAGACAGCAAGAGAGAGGTGTGCCCTGAGCTTTCCCATGCATCTGCTCAGCTCTCCAACGTCCTGCACTCCTCAGTCCCCCAGAGCAAAAGCCCTTCTGGTGCAGCGGTCTCTCCATTTATGTGCCTCTGCTGACCATCTTTAGCAGATGAGTAGTACTGGCTGTGTAATCACCTGATGAAGAGTTCCCCGATAAGGCTGGGCCCACAATACTTGACAGAGCATCTTTAGGCTGAGACTAGCTGTAGCTGTTACTGGTCATAAGCACAGGGGCTGCTCCGCAGCCCTCCCGACTGATGTGCGCTCGTCCACAGACACAATTCCTAAATCCCACACCTCTCTGTCCAACTTGCTTGTGCTGGTACAGGAAATATCTGTCGGTTTTGTTAACTCTTCATCTGCCTTTTCCATTGCTATTCCTTCCAATAAACCTGCAGGGTTCTAGAAAGTGGGTTTGGTGCTTTGTTTTTATGCGAGGTGTGTATTTGCATGAGGCTCAGGCAGCCTTTGTTCCTGGGTGTGTGTGCCCCGTGGAGATGCACCCAGTAGTGCTCCCCTGTGTATGTGCTACCTGGTAACTTAGGGGAGTTTATCTTTATCAGGCTCCCCAGGAATGTATGAGGAATGACTGCAACTTAGGCCATCACAGTGGTATGTTCCCCTGACATTTTCTTGGAAAAGCATGGTTGCTGTGTGAACTGCATGGGGGAAGAGCTGGCTCTGGGTACAGATACATCCCTGGTGCTGCCCGGGGTGTGATGTTACACATATCACTCTGGAAAGTAATGTGCTGTTGGGAGCACCCTTTCCTTCCACCGCTTCTTCATCATCGCCTCCAAACCACCTACTTTTCCATAGCTTTCACCTACCTTTTGAAACTTCCTTTCAGGCTAGATTTCCATCAGCACTTTCGAGAAGAAGGGGCTGCCAACCTCGCTGTCACCCCACGTATGTCTCAGAGCTACACAACCACCCCTTCCCTCCCACAACGCCTGGCACCAACAGTGGCCAGGGGACCTGAGCAGCCCAAGAGCTCTCCTGGCCCTACATCTTCGCTCTCACCCTTTGAGGATGCTGTGGACTGTTAAACCACTATAGAGCCCCTTCACTTTGCCCATCTCACACTTGAAATGCAGTAGATGGAGAAAGCATGAGGGAAGGGGAACATGTTTTCTTTCCAGTGACATGCTAGGTAGCATCACCGATGCAATGCTGAAGGATGAAGCCAGGGATTGCTTCCTGTCCCCACAGCAAAACCACCCAGGTGCTACGCTTGGTTCTTCACCATCAGGGCAAGAGTACCTGAGATACTTGTTGCTACTTAAATGCATGCCATCAGGAAAAGCTGCCTGCTGGATCAATTAGCACAGAATTTCTGGTCTTTTTAGCCGAAGGAGCTATTAATAAGCAATTCCCTACAGATTTACGGGTCTGCAGATGAATGTGTCCACAACTCTGTAACCCTTTTATCCTTGACGTCACAGTTGTGCACAGGGTGGAAATGACCACCAAGGCCAGCAGTGGCAAGCGGCACTTGCAGCTGGAGGTAGCCAGTCTCTTGGTCTTCTGTCACTGTTCAAGGATAAACTTTCCTTCGTCTTGCTGTCTGACATGAACATGCTCTGAATGATGGACAGGAAACTGATATTTTTGGACATTTTAATCATCAAAACAAATCAGAGCCATTTTTTCCTGCACATCCAAGTGAATGAATTTAAAAACAACTCCCCTTCCCCTAGATGGAAGGAGCTGAGCTAATGCCGGCACATGCACTCTATCCAATTTTATTTATTTCCCTGGAAGTAATTTTCTGTCTAAAAATGCAGCTTTCTCAAAATTCCACAATTTTCAGGGAAGGTGGTTCTGCTGGAATTTTTGACAGTGAAAAGCTGAACGGAACAGTTTGAATATCTTAATTTTTGCTACATAGCAATAGCAACGCTTAGCTGATAAGTGGAAGTGAGAGGAAAATTAAAAATAAAGGAAAAAATTAAAAGAGGATACTTTGTCATTACTCTAATGCAAATATTTGATACTGCTTAAGTGAGAGAACTTAATACTATCTAAACGTGGCATGGAGAGAACCACCTGCCAAAATCTGTTGGCACATTTGTTTTGCAAAAACCAGTGTAACTTCTTGTCATGGCACAGAGGAGAAGCTCCAGCATCCAGCTGGCTCTGACGGACACGGGATTGGCAAAGCCGAATAGACATCTAGTGTCAAAAAAGAAAAAAAGAAGCCTGAATTAGCATGAACATCATCTCTCCCTCCGCACCTAAATTGATGAGAGCGATGAGTGATCACCTTCTTTGCCAGTGTTGACTACAGTTCCTTGAAGAGGCTGGTGGCACCTTAGCCAGGCACCCACGCAGGCAGTGTGAAAACAGCCCCTGCTCCCCTCCTCTGCAGGGGAGAGTCCTGGACGCAGTTTGTGGTTGGCGCTGCTTGTTTCTCCCAGGAAAGCAGATCCTTCATCTGGCACCTGAGCCTCTCGGAGCGGGCTGCAGGCATGCTTCCTACCAAGCATCTGTCTCCTAGTCCTGCGGATGGGCACGCTCCAACCTTCATCTCACACACTCCTGTTGCCTTGACTTGATGGAAGAAAGTATCACACAGACACAGGAGGAGCGAACTCATGGTCTCTGATTCTCCTCTCTTGGATTTTAATGTGAACAGGAGCAACGTCACCAAAGCCACTGACGGTGCAAACTGTGAGACAGAGGAAACAGGACCCCTCCATCTATATACTTTTCAGGGCTGGAGATGTTCACCTTCAGTTAGAGAGATGGGGAACAAGAGGGGAAGGTGGAAAGTGTCAGTGAAGAGACAAGAAACATACTTGGGAGGAAAGAGAGAATAATTAAACAAGGACTGAAAGCAGGCATTTCTTGTACTTCTGGAAACGCTTCTGAGCTTGAAAGCATCTCAAGTACGGGAAAAACTGAGTGTTGCTGTCATGGTCCCAGGAGAGAGGGGCACGGTTCTTAAAGTATGTGAACTTCAGAGAAATGCAGTCATCTGTTATGGCTATGAGGCCCCTATTTTATTTTATTTTTAATTAAAAGGATGTTTTGAATTTTTCCCAGTAGCTGTTTCATTTCATTCTCTGATCTAGTCAGAAATCCATTTCTAAGAAGGACTGGACCGGGAGAATAACTCAATGGGAAAACACCCATGAATCTCTGAAATAAAGCTCTCTGTCGGAGACATGGGACAAATAGAGTGCACAGGGACTTCAGCCCAGTGGAGACGCACCCGGTGGGGCACAAGGCATCTCTGCAATGGGCAAGTTACTCCCCACTCTCTACTTGGATACTTGGAAGATACGCTGAGTGTGTCTTCCAGGAGGGAAAAGCCTGGCATTTCTCTTCTGCATGAAACGCCGTCTGGTCCGTGGGGCCCGCTGGGAGCAGCGTGCCTATGCTGAGACGTCAGTAGCTTTCCACTTCAGCTCCACGAACACAATTCCTGTGCATAACTGTCTGAGCATCTTTACTCTCTGAAGATCTCTGTGATTTCAGCCGCTTCCTTTGACGATATAAATAATATGGTCTATTCTTAGCTCTAGAGCAGTATATTGAAATCTTTATCTAAATTCTGCAGAATTTTCCATTTCAGATGTTTGGGCTTCCAGAGGCAGACTGCTGCTTATCCCATGCATGGCATTATTCCTTTGATACATGATCTGAAAATTCAATTATCAGACCAATTACTGATTTTTTCTGAAATTTACAAGGGAAACATTAAAGTTTGATTAAGTGAGAATTCCCACTGGACTGATCAGCAACGAGACCAAAATTAAATTGTGTCTTTAATAGCTTTGCTGTGTTGCAACGCGTGAGGAGTATCTGAATGTGAAAGCCTGTTGCCAAAAATCAAAACTCTGACCGCTGAGCAGTGAAAGACGTATTTATTTCAGCCATCGTAAAAACGAATACGTGCTGCTCTAGTGCCAGAGCGTGGCCGGGCCAGGTGGTGTCAAAGGTGCCTTCCCAGCGGCAGCACTGGGAGTGAGCCCTTCACATTAATTATACATGCAGCTGAACTTAAGTGGAAACAAAATGGGGTCCTAACCTTCGGTATTACAAGGTGCCGAACAGCATCACGTGGAGGAGCAAAGCAACAGGAAAACAACCACTTCTCATCTAGAGCTGGATTAACAGCAAAATGATGTGGCATTGTCATCCCGTGGTAACCCAAGAGACCCGGGCTGCTCCCGGCATCAGTCTTAGATGCCTTGCGCCAGAACTAGGAGAACCATGTCCATTGTGGGTGTCTCCGAAATGCAAGTGAGGGTTACTGGTTGTGAGGCACATGCACCTAAAAGACACTTTTACAGGGTATAAAGGTTTATCCCTTATAGCTAACTGTAGTATGAACCCAACTCATTACGGACAGACAAACATCTGCCTAATTATGCCCTCCCAAAGACCGGACTGACATCTTAAAATACAACACTTGCGCAGGCAGTTCATTTGCTTCTGCAATTTGCAGGTGTAAAAAAAGCAAATTCATTTTAAACATTTGCTTGGGGAACAGATGAATCAGTAAAGGGTGAAGGCCAGAGATGCAGATATATACAGTTGCATCATCAATTAAATGACTGAAAACAGCTTAGAAACTCAGAGCTCTGTCAGCTGCTGGTTTACAAGCTTAGTAAGAAGGTGCAGTGCCTGTGCAAGGTCTCTCGTTGGACCTCGTGCCTTCTCTGAGTCCTTGCAGTACCCAGAACTGTGCTTCTTAACAGGGTTAGAGGTGAGGATTCGAGTACTTTCATGTACTGATGACACAAAACTGTTTAGAGAAAGTAGGAAATTTACTAAAGGGAGGTTGAAATGTTTGAGTTTGGTAAGAGATGTTAACGTCAGGGGAACACACATCCTTCAGCAACTGTGAAGCTCTTTCCATTTGCCCTGTGGCAATCGGTGTCTGGGTGCAGGAGCTATCATTCCCCCAATTTTCCCCACCCCCAACAACATCGCTCCATCTTGCAGCATGACACCAAGGCGTAAGGAAAAGCACAGAAATGCCTTTTAACCTTCAGCCTCCATCAAATCAGAATTTCCTGACGCGGCGCACTAATGCATAATGCATAAGCACTTAGCACGCTCCCACCTCTTCCTTGCGTGGAGGGGTTAATGAGTGAAACGAATTGTGCCGTGGCAGGGCCAGATTCCTTTGGAAAGCTCCTCTCCCCTTCCAGAGCCTCTGGATTCATCTTTCTTAAATAAACACACTTCAGAAATCTTTTGGAGTGTAAATAAGTCAGGGCAGCAGCAAGAAAGCAATTGCCAGTGAATAATTTGTAGAGCTGCTTGCAGCTGGCCCGTCCTCCTGGGGCCAGACCTGCTGGTTGGCAATGCCCTGTTTATACCTTGATGATCTCGGCGCATAAGCTCCTTCGTTTAAAGAGGTTTCCATGATCCCCACTCATTTTTTTCCTCCACCCTCCCTCCCCTTTTTTGAGCTGTAATAGCCGAGACACTGTTGACTGCGAGTACTTCAAACAATAACCTTCTGAATGATTTAGCAATGCAGCTCCTTCAATAACAGGTTCCTCTTGGATGAAATACATTCATATTTATGTAGGACAGAAGTTTTGGAATGCTATTAAATTTACATGGCGAGCTGGCAGAGCAGCCATCTTCATCCGACACGCAGAAAGGGAAAAACAGCCTCTTCACAGCAGCAGGGAAATATTTACGAACACAGAAAAATCCTGCCAGTGCTCATTACCCCAGCTGGGGGATGAGGACAGTTAACATTAAAATGGAAAAGCTTATTAAATTACGAGTCCATCAGGCTGGCCTGGCAGGGTGGGATGGAGAGTTTGGTGGTGTAGGTTATGCACGTGTTTTTTTCACTTGTTTGACAAGCCGTAATGTTGGAGGGGGTTTTGTGCGGCTTCTCACAGAAATGAAGAAGGAAGAAGAGGAAAAAAACTTGCTGAGGTGCAGTGAGGGTGGGTAGAGATATCACATCACACAAACTCCAGTTTGGGGACGGATGGGCAGGTGAAAGTAGCATGACTAAGGGTAAGGAGAGGGGAATTAGCACTCCCACGGAGGAAGCAAACTCGGTCCCGTGCACAGAAGTCGGGCAGAGAAGGGGACCAGCACCTGACACCGCAGCCCAGAAGGATGCTCGCTGCAGAACGTGGTGCCTTAGGAGTTCGTTATCCCTAACCCAGCAATGTGCAAAGCTTGCAGATGGATTTTGAAGGCAAGACTCACCAGACCCATGACAATAAACAGAAATCAGGTTGACACAACTTTGCCCGCTGTAGATCATGACCCCTTCAGCTGAGACTCTAGAGGAAGGAGACAGACTCATCTCTCAGGGCTGCAGCAGAGCATTAGCTACAGATGCAGCCAGACGATTCCTGGTCCAGCCAGAGAGCAGAAGAGCTTTGTATGGAGCTAAAGAATGAGCCAAAACACAGGCGGCGTGAGGCCCTGCTGCAGTGCGGGGATGATGGGCTGTGATGGAGGGGAACATGGGCCCACAAGTGGCATGTCCCCACTTTACCTGCTGCGTCGGGGCTGGGAGCAGAGCTGCTGGAAAGCTCTTGTGCCACCTCCACATCACAGCGGGGCACGATCCTCAAAGACACTGCATCTCGGCGCTGCAGAGCAGTTCGGTATCAGGTAACCATGAGAGTGGGTTCAGCACCAGCCCCCAAAGGTGCAGCAGGAGTGGCTATGTTGACTCCTCTGCGATACGGCACCAACGCAGTCGCTGACAGCGACCAGCCCCACGTGTGTTTGCTGTGTCCGGGGCCGGGGGAGCACTGCGCTGCCCTCCTGCTCGGCCGTGCTCTCCCGCCCCATGGCACCATTCCCTGGCTCGCAAGCGCTGGCAAGCCAGTGCATCAGCTACACCACCAGCCTGGGGTTGTTTGAAGCGGCAGTGCCTAAGGCTGCCCTCTCCTCCAGCGACTCGGGCCAAGCCAGGATCAGTGCACTCAAGGACAGATGGCTCAGGCAGGCTTTCCAGCAAGGAAGGAGAGCGTCGGAGGAGGGATGCAGGGCTGCCGAGCAGACAGCATCCTTCCCCCCCTCGGGGCTGGCCTACTTTTCCCTTCGGTGAGAGGGGCCCAGTGTTGGCAGGAGAGATGCAACCACGAGCAGCTGAGCGCCCACGACCTTTGAAGGCACCAAGAGCAGAGAGGCATTTACAGCAGCACCATGGCCGACCTCCAAAGCGTGCAAATTACTTTTTGCCTCCTTAAATATTCTTTGTGGTGTCCATGAGCTCTATAAATGCCAAAAGCACTGGAGCAGCTCCAACTGAAACAGATAACTTGGTGTTACTCATTTGGCAAAGCAACATTTTCACCTCCCATCCTAAACTGTTACACGTGGTAACCGGGCTGTTCAATAGCCCCTGCTATTGAACCCCAGCAGCGGCTGCCTCCCGGCCATTTGCACAGTGGTGGCTCCATGGTAAATGAGCAGTTTGCACAAAGTTGGAAGTACTATGGAAACGTACGATCTCTTTATTAAACTCACGGGGCTGTAGGTGGCAAATAACTTCAGCAATTCCCAAATGGCCTCAAAACGTAGTGGCTGCAGAGAGGCAAATTAGTCATTTTATGCTCTAAATATTTAATGTCAGTGCTAAAAATGAAGAGGTGGAAGAATGTCCTGGAGAAGCAGATCAGGATGCAGCCAAAAACAAACCCCATCCTCATCTGGTGTAAATCAGTGTGGAGCAGCAGCAGAGCCAGCACAGCGATGCTGGTTTACACCCGCTGCCCAGCCGGTAACGCGAGCATCACTGACCGAGCAGCGTTACGGGAGAACGACCCATACGGTGCTTGAAATATCTATACTGAAAACCAACAGCCTCCTCTTGTTTCTGACCAAGCAGAGTTTGAAACGGAGGCAAAAAGGATGACTTCAAACGTGCTGCCTGCTGACAGGCCGAGGGACGTGAAAGGCACAGCGTGAGGCTTTTCTCCTTGGTGTGGGAAATAAGGAGGGGAGAGATAGGAAGCTGGCATTGCGGAAAAGAATTTAAAAAAAAATAAAGGACTAACGAGTACAGGCCATGGTGTGCCTTCAGAGGGATCAGTGCGGCAGCTTTCTGACACGGGCTAACTGAGGCAGCAGTAATGCGGACTGGGAATGGTGGAGCCCGCGGCTCTCGCCCTGGGATGGGCAGAGCAGGAGCCGCTCGGAGCCGACTGGTCCAGCCGGCGCGTATTGTATCCATGGGCTTTGAGCTGGGAGTAGAGCCTGGCACCGGGGCTCTTTTAGTCGTTTGATTAGCTCCTTTTCCTTTGGCAGCTGAAAGGACGCTTGGCAGCACCAGGGCTTCGCATCTTGTTGAGCTGAATAGGAGGGAGCAGGGTTTTGGCAGGGACAAAAGAACATACCACTGCTCCATCAATGGCCTCATTACTGAACGCTGTGACTTGCAAGGAGCGGCAAAGAGCGATGGAGAGCTTTCTTCTGGTAGGCAAACACAGGTTGGAAATGCATTTCCAGCTTGACCTATTACTCTGAAGATATCAGCTCAAAGGGTAGTTGAAAGCTTGACAATTTTTATCTGCGGAGGAGATGTGAGCACATATTGTCTATCCCTGGGCTGAGGGCCTGGAAGCCAGCCTGTGTGTGTGTGTGTGTCTGTTGAGAGCGAGCAAGTGAGCTAAGCCATCTGAAGCAGAAGGGTGGCACAGAAAATTATGGGGCAGGCAGGTTTTCAGGAAGGGGTTGGAGTGCCCTGAACTGCTCAACGGGTGCCCAGCACCTGATCGTGTTAGGACCAAGGGTAACAGCTGTATAGTCTCCTGTTCATGCCTCTTGAAAAACTAAAACAATGCGAGAAATCAGCCAGCAAATACTCTGAAGAGGTAGCTGGTCACCCAGCTGGCTGTATTTTAGCTCTGATTTATTCTATAAATTTATTATCGTATAAATCAATACTATTTATTCATTCAGACATAATGACAAGACTGTCCATGCAGATGCCATTAATGACCTGAGCAGATACATTTTTAAAGATGTCTAGGTGGGAATTTTTAACAAGCCAATAATAAAGTATCCTGCAAAGTCTATTTTCTCTATTGTTATGTCCAAGCAATGGGATTTCCAGGAACATTCATTGTTCCCTGTTGATAACAATCTACAGCCGAGCCCGGTGTGAATCAGGTTAGGTCAATACCAAGTGCTTGGAAAATCCGAACCCCTGTATTAATATTATGAACTATTTTGAGAGCCAGTTGCACAGAGGGTGGCACAAACCACACAATCTATGTCATGTTGAAGTGGGGCTGAGCGCTTTTAAAGTGTATTTATTTGCAAGTGAAAACTTGATGTGGTCTGTGGGAATCATTTCATGTAGAAGTGAAGTTCAGCCACATAAGGATGAAGGTTATGGCAGTGAAAGGTGATCCAGGAACACTGCAAAGGAGTTTAGGGCGGAAAATTATCAAGCAAATGATACACCCGGCGAGTACCTGGGGGCAAGAGGTAAAATGGCTGTACTCGTTTTGATGCAAACATTGGAGTCCCGTGCTTTTCTGATTCTTAAAGTCATGTCTTGTCCTTGCCGGTCCATCCCCAAGCCCCAAGAGCTTCCAGTCACCCGGGCTTGCCCCTGCCAAGTGTCCCCTGGGAAGAGGGGGAGCAGAGTGACACGTCAGCCTGGTTGTCCCCAGCTTTTCCAACAGACCGTGCCTCCCTGCCCTGCGCTCTGCAGCCAGTGACCACAGGCAGGCTGCCTGCTCACCCCGGCAGCGTCTTCTTACGAGTCAAGGGAGGGTGACAAACTGGCACTGCCTGTCACGTGCCCAGTGGGGCCTGGGCTCCAGGTGGGGAAGATGTGATGACAGCAGACAGGCCTGCTGTACTTCCTCGCAGGCAGACTTCATGTGGCTGGAGGCAGAGGCAGCCCTCCATCTCTGGGCAGGGCGATGGGGGCCAAATTCCAGCCTTGCTCCGCTGGGGCAATTTCGGAGGAATTCCCTGGAGTTAAGCTAAATTAAAACCATTTCAAGGAGGGGGAGTGAGAAGCAAACCTCATCATCTCAAAACTTGCTCAGATAGAGCTCTGCTTGGCATACCAAGATGAATAATAAATAGCAGTTGTCCATCCATGCGGATGGATTTGCTCTGCCCACAGCAGAGGGTGTGAAAAACAAGTGTGAGGGGAGCATTTCCCAGCAGCTCTCCCTCTACTAATCTCTTGCTCACATGGTATTGATTGAGAGAAGGTACAAAGGAAAGACATTAGTTAAATAAAATGTTTTAACATCAGGCGGGACGTCAATGGCCGAGTTGTTCATCATCCCAAAGAGTCTCTGAGGAAAAGGAGAGGAAGACCGCGAGCCCGAGGCTGGCTCCAGCCCAGGGCAGAGACCAGCACCAGCACACACTGATGTCCTCCGTCCCTCCTGGCCACCCCAGGGAAATGCCTGGGCTCCCTTCTCCTCCCCTCCCCATGTCGGGAGCCCACTCCTGGCATGGTGGAGCTCCACATCAGTTGTGCTGCTGAGGAGCTGGGAGCCAGCTCTGAGGAGCTCCTGACCCAATGCCTGTCACGTTCCCGGGGCATCCGTGCTGCCTCCTGGGACACGGAGGAAAAGCTCCGGCAGCTCACTTGGCATCATGACTGTAAGCTTTTAGGCGTTCCCGTGAGACACGAGGGAGAGGAAAGGCAAGAGCAGGGCATCTGCAGGCAAGCCTCTCGGCTGGGGAGCCTCTCCCCTCCCAGACTGATATCAATCCCATAAATGATCTCAGGGGCATTTTACTGCGGCAGTTGCTTACGTAAGGGCAACGTGCACGTTAAATAGCACCTCGGTGGAGCCACAGACCTGCCCGCCTGCCCTCTTCGAGGGAGGGTGCTGTCAGACAGGGGCCACAGGTGCCACCGGTGGGATGTGGAGGGCAGAGGGGTCTGTGCTTTCCCCATGCCTGAAGCCTCAAGTCTGCTATCCGGGCAGCTAGCTCGAAAGGCCGTAAGAGCAAAACCATCCTTGCAGGCACAGCGAAAAAAACTGATTCTGCAGCTTGGCTTGCACACAGATATTCACATACTGCACAGCTCTGGAAACCTTAAAAATGGGTGAAAACATGTTTCTTTCTTAATGGGAAGAGCCGGAGGGATGCTCCCGTGCTCTGGCACCTCCTGTCTCGCTGCCCTGGGGTGTGGAAGGGAGGAGGCAGCTCCGGCAGTGGGAACCTGGGGTGGTTACAGTCAATAGCGTGCTGCAGCCCTGGCTGAAAAGCCCCTGGGACCCAGGAAGGCTCTGCGTCGGACAATGGATTATTTTTAACTAGCTCGAATCTTCAAACACTGTAGCTTAAAAAAAGGGGAAAAGAAAAGAATAGCTGATTTGTGCAAGCTCCCCTGCTCCCATTAAGTCGGTGGAAGTGGTGCTATGCATTTCAATGGGGGCAAGACTGTGCTTCTCATGAGATAAATTGCACCCTGTCCCTTTGCATGCGCTGTGCAGCTAGTCGTGGCTTGCTCAGCTTTGCTCTTTCCTGGCCCCCCTACGAACACCCCTCCCTCCCTGATACGCTCCCCAGCAGATTTTTTTGTTGTTGTTGTCATTGAGCTATTCATTTTCCATAGGCTGCCTTCATTCCCATGGCCTTTTGCAGCTAGGAGACAAGATGTTGCCTTGGAAACAAAGCCCCTTAGATGTTTGGAGGCTCTGGGATTGCTCTGTCTGCTCCCGAGTACTTTTAGGTTATTTTTATTAACCACACAAAGATGCAGCAGGCTTGTAGCCAAGGCAGAAAGTAGCCCCGGGAGGTGGAGGGAAGGCGAGCATCTTACTGGCATCGCTCACTCCGCTGGGGATATTTTTTTGCAATGCACCACGGGCTGAACGCCTGCAAGAGAAATGGCATCTCCGGAGAGTGCTGCGCACGCAGGGCTGTTCCTGGGGCTGGGGATGGCTGCAGGCAGGCAGGCAGGCAGGCAGGCAGGCAGAGCCGCAGTAGCGCCAGGGAGAGAGAGGATCGCTGGGAGAGAAAAAGCAAAAGTAACCGAGAAGGGAAAGAAAAGAGGAACTAAGAATGGCAGCCATTCGGGTTTGTCGGGGTTTCTCACTTTCCGACCGACTGACCATGCCATGGAGGGACCACCGCGCATGCCGCTGCCGAAATGCACATGGTGGCTATAGGCCCGGTCTACTTATTTTAGAGGAAATCACATTTCCAGACCCGTTAAGACAACTGTGAAAATCTCTGCTCCGAGGTTTTATCGGCAATTCTGCTCTGTGCCGCAGGGCGAGTCAGGGGCAGCATAAACAGACCCCCAGCCTGAGCTTTGCTCCCGGCCGGGCGGCTGGAGCATGCCAGCTCCTCCTGCCCCAAATCTGTCTGCAGGAGAGGTCTGACCCCTTCTGCAAGGGGGCTTTGGGAGGCAGTGAGAGGCTGCAATGTTCCCATTTCCCCTTATCCAGAGGCATCACTGCATGACACTGCCAAATCCCGATTCCTCTGTGGAGAACATTTCGGAATAGGCTTTTACTCCTTCTTCTGCAAAGATGTAAAAAAAAAGAAACAAAACAAAAGCTGATTAAAAGAAGCTCCCTAATCCCCTGCTGGTACTTGAAATATTTCCAACCTAGCAAAAGCATTCCAGAAAAAAGTGAATATACATTATTTTCCAAAAAATAATCAGTACGGTGTTAAGCTTATGCCTTGTTACTCATGTCAACACGGTCGTCTGCTCTGTACAACCACGAGGGAGGGCTTCCAGCTGCAGCGGCTGCATGACTTGCAGAGCCAGGGAGGCTGGCACAAAGAGAGGGGGAGCAGCAGAGGGGAAGGAAGGAAAGCACTGAAATAGGATGGGCCCGAGAGACGGCAGGGGAGGACTGGCAGCGTCACACTCGCAGATGAACACCACCAGGTCACAGCCGTGGAGAGGTTCGACCACGGTGCTTGAGATGTTGCAGCTATTTCCATTCTTGACTACAGACAGGCGCTGATGCCATCCCCACTGTTTTGTGGGGCTCAAGGTGCTCTGCAATGGCAGCAAAATGTTTTAGGGGGGGATCCACCCTATATTCCCCATATGTATCACGTAGGATTACACAGAAGGGAGCAATTTTGCTGTTTCGTGGCATTTTCCATCATAGCTGAGCATCACAGATGCCCAGGCTAGCAAGATGCTCACAGATTTTCTTATCCCTTCTGGTGGATCCTCACCAGAGCGAGGAAGTCTGCCTCATCCTCGCAAGTGTCATAAATGCTGGGTGCTTTTTTCCCATTGTTGCTGATTTTCCTTGTCAATACTACGTGATGCCATGGTTACAGAGATGTAGGACTAATCCAGTGACAGCAGGTTATGGGCTTTTTGGTTTTGACATTCTTTGATGCTATATTTGTGCCAGAAGAATAAATAATAACTACACACAACAGCATCAAAGATTTCCTCCGTGCCCCCAGCCTATTTCTGCCTATCCTTGTTAAGCCGTTATAAAGATATTTCTCTGCCAGCCACTTATTTTACGGACTATCCTGTCATCTGATGCTGCACCTGAGGTCCCATTTATCCATTCTCTCTGAAAAGAGCAGTTAATAAAAGAAAGTTCCTGTTAATAGCCCCAAGAACAGCTTCCCCTGGAATGGCAATGCTCATACCCAACCCACCAAATTCCCCTCCTTCCCCTCCCTCTTCTCTCGCTTTCCCTCTTCTTCCTCCTCCCATCCTCTCCCTACCAAAGGGCTGGGGAACTTTCTTGACGCTCTTGTAAGGAAAATATAGGACAGTTTTTCTCTGCAGCAACCTGAAACAATATATAAGCAAATCTGTTAGTGTGTGAAGTGCCTCAGCTCCAGTAAGGAGGAACTTGCTGGGGGTTAGTCTCTGTAATCCTTGCTGATCAAAGGAAGAGCTCCTCCGAGCCTGTTACAAGCACCTGAGTCTTGGTTTTGCTGGAGATACAGCAGCACAGGAGAGATTTAGCTACAAATTTGTCTTTCATCTGCTCTAAACTCTGGGGCTCCTTCTAGGCAGCTGCAGAC
This sequence comes from Gymnogyps californianus, assembly GCF_018139145.2. Taxonomy (NCBI): domain Eukaryota; kingdom Metazoa; phylum Chordata; class Aves; order Accipitriformes; family Cathartidae; genus Gymnogyps; species Gymnogyps californianus. The sequence continues at coordinate 21,114,994 of NC_059482.1, forward strand.
ACCTCAAGCAGCCACTTCTTAACTTCAGTCCCATCAGATGCAGCTTCCACTCGCAGCAGGACCTCAGCCAAATGCTCCTCCACCCCCACGTCTTCGAAATCCTGGTCCTCCCTGCAGAGGAGGGTTCACAGGCAGCTGGAAATTAAGAAGGCGGGAAGCTAAACGAAGGTTGTAGTAGTAAGAAGTCACAGGCAAAGTTTTGCTAACCAGCTACTCAATGAATCACGTCTCGTTTCAGCCCATCCCCTTCACGCCGTTAATGTGATGCCTCTCGAGACCGCAGAGGCCTCTGGGGTCAGCCTGCGGCTCCATCGCTGGTTGTGTGCAGCCGGAGACCAAGAAGCAAAAAGTTATCAGACCAGTGCAGGCAAAGGCAGTGAGCATATGCATTACTCGGGCAGCTTTCTTGGGTATCTGCATTGGGAACTGCTGCCAGTGACAATCCTGAAACAACTGCAGGTTTGCACACCTCCATTTGCACACTTCCATCGTCTCTTTTTATAGAGGTTCCCCAGAAAATATTGACGTGCAAGAGGGAAAGCTGGGTCAAGCAAAGCACTGTCATTTTTTCGGAGGTGCCTCTTCCCAGAGTACTTCTTCTTTAAACAAATAAGGGAAACTTGCTTAAGTTTGCAGAAGAAACTCGGTTCCTAAAGTGCCCTCGCTGCCTGACGCGAGGCCCTGTTAGTTAATATTTAGCCAATTGCCGGGACAGCTCTTAAACCACCGAACCAGCAGGTCCTCTTGCCCTGAGTACCTGTGTCCTGGCCGTGTAGGTGTTAGACTTGACGTACCCCGTTTTGCTCCTGTAAAGTCCAAATCAAACCTAAGGAAAACCCCTTTGTCTGCACTCAGCTCATTTGGTGAAAGAGCACAGGACTGAAAACCAGAAAATTTGAGGTGGTGAGAATCCAAACTAAAACAGCAAATAGGCGGTGAATGAAGGACTCCTGATAGGAAAGTTTTTGGACCTGGGCAGAAATGTTTGATGAATTTGCTAAAAAACACAGTCTAAAAGAAACCAAAAACGTTTGTAAAATCTGCTCAAAGTCTACAGGTAGTCATGGCCAGGAGGAAATTATGTGAAAATTTGGAGAATTTTGCAAAAGGATTTTGCATTCCTGAAAGCCCAAAGTGTTTTGTTTTCATTCATTTTTCCAACTTTTCATTAGGAAACAAAATTTCTGTTTGAAAATTTACCCACATTTAAAATAATAATACTGAGCCCCCAAATAACTCAAAACAAACCAAAATATTTTGGTAGGGGTCAAGGCAAGTGCTTTGGCTGGATGTGAAATGAAATTTTTTGGAGGATTTTGGGTCCACAGAAGAATGCAGGGGAACATATTTGATCCAAGCTGATTTTTCACACCACCTAATTTTTCGGTTCTACCGCCAAGTGGAAAATCCAGTGTTATTTGGCTGCTGTGATACCTGCTCTCACACCAGCAACGCAAGAAATAATTTTGAGACACCCTGGCAGGCAGAAGGCTCGGGTATGGACACCAAACCCACCGACTGCTGTAGCTGTTTCAGTGGAGAGCAGTAAGAAATCCCTACCCAGATATCCCAATTATGTGTTACAGAGAAGAGAAGAGGCAACAGGGAGCTGAACTTAGCAGGATTGGGGTGGGGTGGGGGGATTTTTCCTCTCCACCTTGGCCTTTAAGTATGTATCTTCAACACAGATCATCAAGTAAAATAGGACCATAAAATGAAACAAGGCTCTTTCTGATTGAAACACCAGCGCTTCCTTCAGGGACAGATGACTGTAACCCACAGACTTAGTCCTTCATCATATGAGGCACTGATAAATCTGCTAGATTAATTGTAGAGTGGAGATTAGCACCCACGGTTCAGCATCAAGCTCTGAGCATTAAACTAATTACTAGGTTCCAGCGCTGCACAGCTTCCCAGCAGGAAGGCGCTGCCCTATAAATCATCATACACGAGTGGCATTTAGCCAGAGATGTTAAAAAAAATCCAGCTTTGTCCTGGGAATACTCCCACCGTAGGGGCTGGTTTCCCTTTCTGTTCCAAAGACAAAGCCTGTTTCCCCCTTTGTGGTGGGAAAGCTTGGAATGAAACCATGTCCCCCTCTGCCCTGCCACCCTTACACAGTTGCCCAGAGGGATGTTGGTGTGAAAAATCTTAAAGACATTTGAAGAGTGGAAGATGTGCAGGCTAAAGCCGTCGGGAATTCCCAAACCCGGAGCAGGTTCCCGGAGAATTGCCATCACTCCCACTCAGCTCGTCCTCAGCCATCCGCATTGCAATGAATGTAAAATAGCCATTTATTTTCCAAATGCCCGGAGCCGACGCAGCTTCCCCACCTGCTCTCCCACTGTGGGGTAACAGGCATTTCCCTGCCATTTACTGCAAAACAAACACTCCAGTGCCGTTACATTTTATGGACTTTTACCCAGCAAAGAGGATTTTACAGAGAGGAGAAGGGCAGTAGGCTGCAAGGATTTTGTTCTCTCATCTTTACGTGTTTCCAGCCTCCTCCTCGGCACCGCGGCAGAGCACTTCCCTGCGGAGCATGAAGCCATGCGGCTAATGTCCCCCATCTGTGACTCTCTGTCTCATCCCCTCCCTGGTGGGCAGCGCTGTCTGTGCCTGCATGGCCTGAAAGTCATCAGCGAGGGATGACGTTTGGGCTTGCAGGTCCCGTACCCAGCCCTTCTGCTCCGTGCTTGTAGGACAGAGGACCCATCAAAGCGTCCTGCCCTCAGAGGGACGCTGGTGGAGTTTGCAGTGGCTGTCGGTCTCTCAGGGATGCCGTCTTCTTGAATTAGAAGTGACTGGGACAGACAGAGTGCCATTTTCTCACCTTCCATTGCAGCTAGTGGGTCGGGACCTATTTTGAGACCATTTAACACACATTTTCTGGCTTTCCCATCCTTGCTTGGAAAAATCAGGTCACCTATCCACCATGTTTGTCTCACCCAGCTCAGGAGCTCTTCTGAACTCCTCAAGAACAGGAGGACCCTACAATTTCCTAGAACAAAGCAAATTTGGGAAATGACTTGCCCTTCAGTGGCATCCCTCTTGCAGGTTGAGTTCTGTGGTATTGGGTGGTGGGTTTTTCTACCTCTCTGGTGAGTGAAGCGCTATTTCCTACAGGACGTAGGGCTGTAGGAACTCTTACAATGGTGGTGGCCAACTGGCAGCCAAGAGCTTAGTCTAGTCCATGCATTATCCAGTCCCTGGACTGCCAGATAGTCAGGAGTCCAAGCAAACAGGGAATATTATTGTACGTGTGTTGCAGGAGGGGAAAAGAGGTTTATACCCACATAAGAGCTAGCAAATTTTATTCAATCAATTGCAGTATCATACGGAATGGGTAGGAACAAAAGTAGTACCAAACACAAAGCAATTGGCCTGCTTTTAGAGCCATAATATTCTATAATATCAGTCCTGCTCAACATTTCCCCAAATAGGCAGCAGCAGACAGAAAAAAACAGCTGTAACAAGGTTTCAGGATAGAGATCCTAGACCAAGTACCAGACACACAGAAGCTGTTGACAGTCAGAGGTGATGGGACCATCTTGACTCCAGAAGGATGTGAAAACCAGGGCTTTACTAATTGCTAGCCAGATAGCACAACCTTGGGAGAAAATCTGCACGTCACCGTGGCTGTCGGGTTGTTTTCTGTACAAAATTGTCTGCTCACAGACAGACAGCAGCCTTTTGGCGTTGTACCCAAGTCAACCAACATTTTTGTGAGCTGTTTTACACGAGCAGGGTAGAGGATGGCTAGCGTGACGCTGTGGAAAGCCAACCATCTCTAACTTAATTTGTTAGGCTTAGCTTTGCTGTGTGATGCAAATTGCTAGAGCGCGCTACGCTGAGCTTCGCATCAGCGTAAACCCATCTTTCCCAGACCACTGGGATCTGTGTCAGGAGCCTTCCAGATCCACCGCTGACTAACAAGAGTGCAGAGGGGATGTAGTTTGGGTGCCCACCTCAAGGTATTCTCTAAAGGGATAGATCTGAATAAGCCACTGGATAGTTTTTTACTAGCTCAGCGCCTTCCAGGGTCTCTCAGCAAGCCAAATGCCAAGCAGAGGTGGGAGGCCTCGATAAAATGTTCTGAAGGTGGATGGAAAAGTGGAGGCGGAAGGGAGAAGGTTGTCTCTCCTGCAATGCACAGCAGCTGCTTCATGCCAGACAGATTTCCACAGATTCAGAGGTCACCTCTGAAACACAGATGTGTGAGAAAGAGAGGGAGAGTGAGGGGGAGAGTCATACGTGTAGATATTTATTCAGCGTCTACAAAAACTCCTATGGACTTGGAGCTGGGCCCTGGATGTCTCTGGAGGAGGCGTATTCACCAGCCCTGCTTTGTTTCCAGAATTCATTCAGGCTGCAAATGCCGTGAAAATAACTGGCTTTTGCTGTGATGCAGCCACACTTCAGCTGGGAAGCAAGGTCCAGATCTCGGAGATGCTCTGTAAGGAGGAGGAGGAGGTTTTCAGTTTATGAGCCACGTTCTGCCCCCAAGTTACAGGACCTCATTTCTCACTGAAGTAGCAGAGGCATGTACCGCTGTGCCCTGAGGTCAGGATCTGGGTCCCCCAAGAAGGTCCCCCTCGAGGGACATCCTTTGTGGATGCTGGATGCTTTCAAGACATCAGTTTGATGTCCCCCAGGTTCCTGTCTGGTGATGGCCACTACTTTTTTCACGAGATTGCTTGCTGATAGCTAGCACCGTGCCTCTGATTTGTCTTGCACCACCAGCAAAATGCAATGCTTATCTTTTCCCCCCACCGCATGGATTTTCTGAAATGTTCTGAGATGCAGCTTTGAGTGCAACCAGCCACCAGAGGAAATTGCCCCAGTGTTAACCTTCGAGATAGGCTGAGTGACAAGTACGATTAATCAGAGTAAATAACAGCAAAAATGATATTTACTGGGATTTAGTTCACCAAAAGGAAAGCACGGTACAATATGACACACTCGGTCAGCTCTCCTGTGGGTGTAAGGCAGTGCAGCTCTATGGGGTCTAGCAGATATGTACCACGTAGCTTCACATAAGGCTTTGCCTTTCCCTTAAATTCTCCCCTTCCAGAAAACTATTCCTTTTTGAAAAAAGAAAAAAAAAGTCCCCTAGTTAGTGTCCAGGCAACTTCAAAGGATCGGAGCCAGGATTTACCCTGCGATGGTCAGAGAGATGGGGACCTGAGTCCCACTCCAGTGCAACTCTACAGTAGCCAAGGCAGGAGCAGCTCTGCTGGTACCTTCGCAGGCACAGATCATAGCTGGTGGTGAGGAACAAATAATTAGGGGTGGTCTGTATTGGCATGATGAAAAATAACTTGCTTGCAGAGACAAACATGTCTGCCAGTAATGTCAGGCTGCTAGGAAGCGGCCCTCTCCCTTCCAGCAAGGTAACAAATTAATTGAGCTATGTGGCTGTTGCAAGCAAAGTCACAAGTTTACTTGCTGAGCACAGCCCGTGTGCTTGGTGACAGTGACATATGGGAGACAATTAAATAACTGTGGTTATGTCCGGGTTAGTGAGAAAACCGATCCCCTTATGAACGGGATTTATACCATGTGTCTGGTGCAAAGGTAGACGCACAACCCGGGGTTAGAAAGGAGACATGCTGACTTCCCGCTAAGTTTACAAGCTTCTTGTTCACATCTGCCTATGATTTCACTGTCGTATAAAACCCCACCCTGCCCTGGCTCTACAGAGCCCTCTCCACTCCCCGACTGGCGTGGAGGTTTGTTCTTTAACAAAGGGATGTTTGGTCTTTTCGCTTGATGGCTAAAACCTGGATGTATACTTTACCATCCCAGGGTTTCTGAGCTCAGCTGTTTCCCCAAGCCCAGCCAGCCAGCTCCAGTTCTCCCGCTGTAGGTGGACACATTCAGCGTTCAAGAGTGACACAGAGCTGAACAAATCCCGCTCTCGGTAACAAACAACCCAAAAGCAGTCAGCTCGGGGATTAGGGTTTGACCCTCTATGGAAAACGGAAGCTGCTGGGAAGTGGCAGCGGGACGCATGGGAACGCTGCAGGGATGGGCTGGGATGCTCCTACCGGATAAGAACCAGCCTGAAGGAGACCAGCCCAACCCCTTGCCCTCCTCCCAGCCAGCTTGTACCGAGGGGATGGGAGACAGAGCAGCTGGGGAAAGGCAGAGGCAGCAATGGAGGAAGCAGCCCTGCACCATTTTGTGGCTCCTTCCAGCAATCCCAGGGGCAGAGCGCTGCCTATTTTTAGCTCCCGAGGTAGCTGAAATACCATCATGATATTCATTAACGAAAACCCCGTCGGATGGGAACTGCAAGGCGGAGGGGTGGGGGGGCTGGTTGGTCTGTTTTGTTTTGCTTTATTTAATTGCTGGCTTCAGTACAGAGGCAGAGCGTGGCAGGAGGCTCGGCTCCTCTCACCTCGGGAAAAGCAGGAGCGCCAGACCCGGGGGAGGCAGGAAGGGAAAAGTCAATCAGGCTGTATTTAAAAACCTACCTGCTGGGCCCAGGGGGGGCTGGAGATTTTAATGTCATTCCCAGCTTGAGATGCAGCCTGGAGAGTGAGAAAAGAAAGGGGTATCTTCTCTTCTTGGATCCTTAATTGCTCGTTAAATCATCTAGCAAATGCCTGAACTCCTGGATGGCCCCATGCTTCTTGACAGAGGGGCTTCATCCTTGGCAGGGGGGAGGAGTATTTTTAAAAATACTTGTTTCACTTGCTTTTTCTGGGTCTATAAAATTGAGAGTTCAATGTTTCACTCTGCAAAATAAAACTAAGTCTGGAATGTTTTTTATTACCATTCAGCAGGAGCAATAAACTTTCCTACGAGCCGTTCCCTTGCTCCAGCCTGTCGACTCTCGGTCTGCCCTGCAGGCAGCTGCCCGCACTGCGGGAGCGCAACCTCTCCCATCCCCAAAAGGGACCTTCGGTGACTGCAGAGGAGCGTGTACCAAAATAACCCCCTGCCCTACAAGCTCAGCCCCGCTTCTGGCCCAAGCAGACCTGATAACCACAGCTAGAGATGCCTGTCCCTGGTCACGCCCGTTCTGCCCTGTCATCGCTGTTCATCTATGTCTTCTGCTCAAACCCTCTTGCGTTGGGTCTTAAATCACAGGGGACTGCCACAAGTCTCAGTAGTGGAAAAGGTGAGGCAGCTATTTCCCAGCACAGAAAATGTGATGACTGTGCCGTTCCCTCTGATACTTTGCAGAAAGCAACCTGCAGTTAAGTCCACAAAGCTCAGAAGCAGCCCAAACCCTGCCCATAACAGCTGGAGAGCTTCAAATGTACTTTGCCATCACAGACAGATGGACAGATCTGTGACTTACACCTGTAATCCCCCCTAGTAGTCAAGATGACATATGAAAAACCTCCTTCCTACCTGACTGAAAGCATGGATGCTTTTTCTGTACCACCCATGCACAAATAATGGGGCCACGCCAGACGGCAGCCCCGAGTGGACTGGCCATTAGCAGGCTTTGTGTTATTTAGAGTCTGTGAAAAGAGCAGAATTACAGCTCCAGCAGGGCAGGCAAACCGTACTGATGATTTATGAATATTCACTGAGCTCACGAAGCACTCCGGGGCAGAAAACAAGCTTTTGAAATTAACTGAACTCTTCAAGGTTCTTCGTTTGTTTTGGCTTTGAGGTGTGAGTCACCAACACTATTTCTCCAAAATGAGCAGAGTCTGTACAGAGGGCTGGGAGGATTCCTGGGCACTAAAATGTGAAGTTAAGTATTCTGCCAGAAAGACTTCATGTTCATAAAGTCTTCAAAGCATAGAGACGCCACCCCATTAAGTTCTATGGGATGGTGTCTCCATACAGTACTGAGACTTCTTCAGTCCATAAAGACTGGATGCTCAGGGGACTTGAGAGTCTTTCTCTGAGCGTTGAAATCTCCAGCAGCTTCAGTCTCCAGTGCTAGTGCTCAGGCGGGAATAACCTATTCAGCCGTTGGGCTGTTCCCATCATAGCTGCTAAATCTGAGCATCAGACAGGAGCATCAGCAGCACCGGGCAGGGCAGAGGAACAGGACAGAGCCCGTTGTAGCCAGGAAGGATGTAGGAGCTCCTGCAGCAGGCAATGCACGGGCTCCCCAGGAGCCGCCCGCCCAACTGCGGGTGGCTTTGTGCTCATGAGACAGGTTGCCGTGATGGACAGGGGATGTCCATGGGACAGTGACAGCAAAGCGTGGGCACTGCCTGCGTTCCCCTTTGCGAGACTTGTGTTTCTGGTCAGCCTTTGCTGATTTAGACCAAACACCCTGGGAAGGCGAAGACTTCCACCTGCGTTTGTCCAAGAATGGGTTCAACCTAGCAGACAAGAGAAACAGTAATAAAACAAGGAGGTTGTCTTCACTAGTTTTCTGTAAGCACATGTAAGGAATAAGAGCTCCTCTCTTCCAATTAATTACAGCAATAATAATTGGTTTTGTTTCAGCTGGTAGAAATATGAGACTTCTCAAAAATTTTAAAAGCAATGAAAGAAAAACTCTGCAGATTAGCCAAAACCCTCGGAGTTTCAGGAGTCTGGGGGGGTGGGTGGGAGATCCACTTACTGCAAAGCAAGCAGAGGGGGGTCATGACTTTGGATGTCCTGCTTCGCAAATGAGTGAAGCATCAGCCACTGTGGACTGTTACAGTAGGGCTGAACTCGGCTATTCCAAGGCTGTCTAGACGTTCCCATCCTAAATCTGAGACATCTTCTGGACCCGAGTTGTGTCAGAACACTATCCTCCAGGAAAAGTTGCTGTTCCAGCGAATCATTTTTTCTCACCAAAAAAGATTCCACCTGAAAACAGCCAGCTGGCCCTGCCCTCTCTGCCGTGCTCCTTAACCGCGGGAGATTCCTCTCCCTCTGAGTCACAAAGCACGACAGCCAGCCGAGGTGGTCTGTGTTAACATGAATTAGCCCCTGTAGCAGGGGCTCATAGCAAAGAACAAGAATCCGGGAAAAGCAATAAACCAGCATCTGAAAAAAATTGTTTCTGGAGCCTTTCTGCTGTCCTTTCTGATACAAACGGCCCCTACTTCAGCAAGGTTACACACTTGGTTAAAAAAGGTATCATTGCAGGGTATGCCTCACTTTGCTAACAATTTAAAATATACTTGTACATATATGAATTTCCTTCTGTTCCCAAGAAGCTCCACACATACTCAGTGCCAACCGGTTTGTCTGCTGAATAGAAATATTTGTTGACGTGAGGTGGATTGCACAAATAACCTCTTTCCTTGTGGCTTCCTTGCTCCATCCTCTTTTTGCCCTTTCTGCTGGATCATACAGTGTGGATCCTAAAGCCCCATCCCGAGAAACGCAGCCTCTTTACTCCTGACGGTTTGGTGAACTGTTTCTGAAATCTCTGCCTCCCAATTCTGCCTTGAGCATCTGTGTGACCTCTTGTTTCTTTCCTCTGCAGGCTGATGCCAAGATGGTCTGCGATGTCGTAAGTCGGATGGAGGACACAGAGCCCTTCTCTCCAGAGCTGCTGTCAGCTATGATGAGACTCTGGGCAGACTCTGGGATCCAAGAATGCTTCAACCGGTCCCGGGAATATCAACTTAACGACTCGGCCCAATAGTGAGTATCCCTATCCATAGTCTTTTGTGTTACGAAGCTGCATTTGGGCTTGGTAAAGTTTTAACTGGAGTTAATGACCTCATAGCAGTGGATCCGAACACGGTTCTGCTTACAGACTGGGGTGTGTGTTGTGTCACAGGCTGCTGCAAGGCAGAAAGGATCAGGCAGGACATTAAGGTCCCCTCTGGCCAGTCTGGGGTCAGGTCCATGACCCCAAGGCCAGGTTCCCAAACTGCTCCCAAACGGCTCAAGGTAGGTTCCTACAAACACGGATCTAGTGAGCAGAGGCAGACCAACCCGTGGACGTGGCTGATGGCTTCTTCATTTGTCTGATAGATGACAGAAGGGTGTGATCACCTGCTTTGCATAGCAGTACAGCTCTTGGGTTTGCTTTTCAGATAGTCATACACTGTACTGATAGGCAGCTGGATTACAACCAAGGGTAACGGACATCTTTGCTTTTACAGTGGCATTGCGTTATTCCGATAATACAGTCAGGTGGCATCTCTACCATTAGGGACCATATCCAGATTTTTTTAATGGTGATTGTCTAAATCCATGGCTCTGGTTCATCCTGTCATAAGGACAGGACATCTACCACTAAACGGCTGCTCTGGCTCTGAAGAAACATTGAGTGCCTCCCCAGTTTCAGTTCAGACCCATTTCTAATGATAATTCATCCAATCTGTTTGCCTCCATCTAGGCAACGAGGCCAAAGTGTTTCATCCCATAATTTCAATCACAGCAGCTGTTGCAGGCAGGCAAAATGTCCCCTGGCCCTGTACTGTGTCCTGGGCAGCAGTCAGTAAAATGTGGTTAAGTATAAGCATAAGGAACAAGTAAGCGCAGGGTGATCGTTTCCCCAGTTATATCCTTGGACCTATTGGTAGTCAGGGAAATAGAGGTTTCCCCAAATGGTGAGAGGGGAATGCTACGTCCACACTTTTGGCTTTCACAGTATTCTGTGTCAACAAGTTCACCAGCTGACTCATGCACTTCTGGAGTTGTTACTGCGTGTTTGGATTGTCTGGCATCTCTGCTTAGGGTTTCCCTGGATATCTATCAAAACACGAACCCAAGCACCGGCGTGGCTGATGGTTTTGTTCTGTGTGGTGGGCCCGATCGTCCCCAGTCTGCACCAGCTCCTCCCATCCAAGCTGGCAGGGCAGTTAGGGAGCGCAGGATTATTTCTGCTCTTGCGGTGCTGCAGCAGAAGGTGAGTGATGACACACCACTTGGCATTGACCGAAAACCGAATGGGAAACCTGCAGATGTGTGCTTGGTGTCACAGCATCCTGCCCAACCATTTCTCACCGCGAGCGACTGCCTCTCAGTGATGATCCTGACATTATGCTGCCTTTTAATCACTACTAGGTGGACATCCATGTTTAATCTATATTTCATTGCCTGTAATAGCAAAATCAGCCTTCTCTTGCCAGCAATTTTATTTTTTTATTTTTTTTTCACAAAGGAAGGGTCTGATGGCATAAACATACCTTTAGAGATATAAATTATATTAAATACCAGTCCTAATTGCATTACAACCTTGTGGAAAATTCTTCAATTGTTTTAGAGCCAATTACCTTGAGGAAAGTATTTTGATTTTCCTTCCATGCAAGATAGCGGTTGAAAATAATAAGCATAGCCCTCCCAATGTGACCAGCTGCTGGGCAATTCATCAGCAAGAGCTCTGAAACCACAAGCAGTTTCTAGACATCAACTGAAGAGGCTCTGTGCTGTGGTATTCACAGCAATATCAACGCGCGGCTGCAGCCCAGCAAAATGAATTTCGGTGTCTTTAACAAAATCTCTTGCATCCAGAGGAGGATGCAGGATCCTCCTTGCCGGGGGAGGGCTGTGCTGCCTCCCTCCTTCGCCACGCTGTGAATCGTGCTGTGGCTGGACACTTGTTTTCTCTGGGCTAGGTCAGATGGCGAAGCTGAAGATAACAAAGTCCTTCGCATTTACGGACCTGCTGCCATTTAGGAGCTTCTGGTGGTTCCGTCACCAGAGATGCTGTCACAGGGCAGGGCACGGTAACGCGTCCTGCTGCCCCTCCAGGCCCTGGTGCCATCACACCAGATGGTGATGCAAGTGAGAGCTCAGTTGGCACTTATTCACGCCCAGTGGACTCCCAGTGAAAAGAGGCATATTTTTCATTTAATCCTTCAATGCTTTGGGGTTGTTTTCTTCTGCATGAATGAAAGATTTGAGACAGTTTTCTGGGTTTTTTCCCCCCTGGGAAAGGGCTTATCTTTATTGACACTGATAGTGGATTTAAAACACTATCAACTACAAAATCTGTTTTCATTAGGGCTGAGAAAAATAAATTCCAGACGAGAACTGAATCCGAAGTTCCCCGAAGTTTGAAAAACAGTGACGGGCAGTGTGCTGGACTAGCATCGCTCTTATTTCAGGCTTCGCTTGATGTTAAGCCATAGGGACTGGTGTTTCACTGGCAGGAGGGAAGTTTGCTGCAGGAGTCAGAGTTCACATTCCACGGCTGCTCAGCACGTGTCACAAAGCCTGAAGGCACCACGCGACCAGGTCCTGTCATGGCCAGCACAGGTGGGACCTTCAGGAGCGGTCCAGGCACTTCCCTTCACCCCAGAAACCACCCGCTGAATGCCCTGAATGCTTTTCAGAAAGCCCCCTCCACTGCCTGGCTATTTCTACGGAACCACCACTTGGGCTTCTCCGAGGCAGTGCTGCCGTTGTCCTACATTGCTCTTCCAGTGCTTTACCTTGAGTTTTTTTAAATGGCTGGAACAACAGGCGTTCCGTTGCGGCCCCTGGGAGACCAAGTTACAGGCTGATCAACAACCTGCAGGAGCTAGCAGCGTGGCTCTTACTAGTCTATCATTAATTTCACTGAAAATAGATCTAATATTTTGTATTAGCCTAAACAAGAAGTGACTAGTAGGTCTTCTATTCTATCAAAGATGGGCAGGAGCGCATTGCTTTCTACTCTGCTATGCATGCCTGCCTAACGGTTTGGACTTCCCTGCAAAGCTTTGCTTCTTTTAGGCTCTAAAGTCAGCCTGTCCTTAGCAAGGATTTCATAGCTACTGCGAAGGAACAGTAGAAAACAGCACTTTTGCAAAGAAAAAACATGACCGAGGAAGAGGGGAGGTTCTGTAATGGGCCTCCTGTGTCTTGGACAGCAAAAAGTAGAACCATAAGGACAGTGAGAGAAGGGAAGAGAGTAAGATGTAGCAGTTGGTTTCATCTTTTTTCATTACTGCATTTTTTCATCATTCCCTAAGGCAAATTTATGGGTGGGTTGAGTTCCACATTCCTAATCTCTTGATTATGTTTTTATTCCTGCTTCGTCTCCTCTTCCTTTCTTGTCTCCATGCCTAGGAGCTAAATCTACCTCTGATCATCAAAGAGCCTGAGCACTGCTGATGTCTTTTTCTTCCCTAGCCAGTTTCTGTCTGTGGAAGCACATCTGTGACCGACATTTTGCTTTCAAAATCAGCAAAATAGAGGTTTCCAGCTGGTTTCCTTAATCTCCTACTTTTGTTCAGATTTTAAGATTGTCTTGTGTTTCCTAGCCTTGAGTTCCTAACTAGCCTGGTCAGTGGAGTACAGTGCATAGAGCAAGTTTGATCTTAACCACGCAGGGATGGGGACCTGCTTTGAATGGCCTCCAAACTTCAGGGGGGGAATGGAGCAGACGGAGCATCCACACGAGCACCCGTTTTCATTGTGTACATATCCAAACAGGCACAGGCCCTGCAAGATGTGTAGGCAGAGACAGTTTGCAAGTACACAGACACAAAAAAGCCAGAATCCATCTCAAGTTATTCTCCTCCTGCTTCCAAGTACATTGAAAGATCATTTGATAATGCCAGGGCTGTGAAACTACCGTGAAAATGTAAAATATTTTAGGCCTGCATTCAACTCATCCATCTTCACACATATCAGAGGTGTCAGGGCTAGGAAGCTTGTTGCCTTTGGCTCTCTCCATAGGGAGTGAAGGGAGGGAGAATGCCTCCGGAGAGGGATACAGACCTCACTGCTCAGTGGAGAAAGAGAGATGCAATTGTGGCTGCTGCTCTACCATAGCTAACCGCAGCCCTGACATCTCAAGTCTGGGCCAAATACCAAGCCCAAACTGGACAACACTTTGGTCGCTCTGTCTTCAAGAACTCCTCTGGCAGTGCCTTATAGAAAAGCGGCAAACTCAGAATAAAATACTGCAGTGCCTTCCTTCTCACCCTATCATCTCATGTGGGACTGTTTTCTGATCTCTTTTCCTTGCAAAAGAATTGTCTTTGCATGATGGTATCACCTTCCCTACTGATACTTATTGCATCCCACATGCCAACACACACTTTGCTTCACGAAAACAGTTAAGAAAGTGGAGCCAGATGTTGTTGTGATGTGGTGAACAGCTTCCAGATTGAGCCCCGACAAGGCAGCATTGGAACAGGCTGCCCAGAGAGGCTGTAAAATCTCCATCCTTGGAAATACTCAACACTGAGGCACCTGAGCTAACTTTCAAACTGAATTTAACTTTGAAGTTAACTGAATTTAACTTTGAAGTTGGCCCTGCTTTGAACAGGGGGATGGTCCAGATGAACTCCAGAGGTCCAATCCAAACCGGCACTTTTGGGTTTGTCTTTTGTTTTTTTCCCCTTGCTCTTTCTCTCATGACACTGGGTTTAAAAGGGAGAAGGGGTCTTCAGGGTTGGCTGCAGTCTCCTGTTCCTAGCCATGCAGGACCATGCAGCTTTATCAAGTCCCATGGTCTAAAATGCTGGCTTCACCAGCAAGGCAAACGTTTAGACCATGGGACTTGCGGGACGTGGGCATTATGCACGACTGTCAGGACATGGTCCATTTTAATGAGCTGCAATTGTTGCTGGCTCTCTC